>NC_049245.1:47326046-47946136 GCF_011100685.1 Canis lupus familiaris | reverse complement strand
GAGATGCACCACGAGGCTCTGAGCGAGGCCCTGCCTGGTGACAACGTCGGCTTCAATGTGAAGAACGTGTCGGTCAAGGACATCCGTCGAGGCAACGTGTGTGGGGACAGCAAGTCCGACCCACCCCAGGAGGCTGCCCAGTTCACCTCCCAGGTGG
The DNA here is from genome assembly GCF_011100685.1 of Canis lupus familiaris. Lineage (NCBI taxonomy): Eukaryota > Metazoa > Chordata > Mammalia > Carnivora > Canidae > Canis > Canis lupus. The sequence goes on along the minus strand of NC_049245.1, from coordinate 47,945,979 downwards.
GCGGCCCTTCCCTCAAGGGCGGGAGCAGGGCTGTCCCCGGTGACGTGGCTGCCTGGCATTAGCAGAGTCCTTGACAGCCCCTTGGCCTGGTGCTTGGGAGGACCCGGACCCTGGCCTTCCAACCAGGCCACCGAGGCTCAGGGGTTTGCGCCAGGGCCGGGGGCCCAGGCCTCCTGAGAGTAGTTTTATGTAAGGCCAGAGACATCTCTGTAAACTGGATTCTCTACGTTTTCACTGCACCCTGTGTGACCTCCGAGGTGTAGTGCTCGAGGTCCAGTCTCTCCTCCCCCGTCGCAGCTCCGGCCTCTGCAGACCGCACAAGCCCGGGCCCCTGGCCCTTCACGGCACCCATCTCCTTGGCTTGCCAAAGGCTTCATGAGGACCCTGGCGCCTATGTCAGGGGTGGGGGTCCCCCGTGGCGTGACCGGCCCTCATGGCCAGCACCCAGGCCCGGGCAGTAAAGCCTACCTCGGCCTGAAGCCCTCCTTGCCCCCGCGGGGCACACCTGACAGCCCCGCTCCCCTGCTCTCCCAGGTCATCATCCTGAACCACCCAGGGCAGATCAGCGCCGGGTACTCCCCGGTCATCGACTGCCACACGGCGCACATCGCCTGCAAGTTCGCCGAGCTGAAGGAGAAAATCGACCGGCGCTCGGGCAAGAAGCTGGAGGACAACCCCAAAGCCCTGAAGTCCGGCGATGCGGCCATTGTGGAGATGGTGCCTGGGAAGCCCATGTGTGTGGAGAGCTTCTCTCAGTACCCGCCTCTCGGTGAGCTGGGCGGGCGTCCAGGGAGGTGCGGCCGGTGGCCCGGTCGGGGCGCGGCCCAGGGAGTCCTGCCCTTGGCTGTGCTTAGGGTTTAGCGGGAGACAGGCGCCTCCCTCCCGTGGAGCGCAGGTGGCCCTGCTGGCCGGGCCTGGGTGGTGTCCCCTGCAGACAAGGCCCCCCGGGCGCGCACGGTCTGCGGAGGTCAGACGCCCCTAGGACGACAGCCACAGCCGAAGGGTCAGCCGGGCGCCCACCACGCCTGGGCCGCGTCCCAGGGCCCTCCCTGCCACCTCGCTTTAGCGGGTCACACTCCTCGGGCGGGCGGGGGAGCCCAGCCGCGCCCCGGGAGGCGCGGGCGGTGGAGGGCGGGGAAGGATGCTCGTCGCGAGTGCGCCTGCGCTCTGCATCCCGGCCGGGGGCGGGGCCCGGGCCGCTCGCCCTCACGCCCCCTCCCCGCAGGCCGCTTCGCGGTGCGCGACATGCGGCAGACGGTGGCCGTGGGCGTCATCAAGAACGTGGAGAAGAAGAGCGGCGGCGCGGGCAAGGTCACCAAGTCGGCGCAGAAGGCGCAGAAGGCGGGCAAGTGAAGCGCGGGCGCCCGCGGCGCGACCCTCCCCGGCGGCGCCGCGCCCCGGCCCCGCCCCCGGCCCCGCCCCCGGCCCCGCCCCCGGCCCGGCGCCCCGCCCCCCCGCCAGGCGCATGTCTGCACCTCCGCTTGTAAGAAGCTCTCGGTCAGCGACTGGATGCTCGCCATCAAGGTCCAGTGGAAGTTCTTCAAGAGGAAAAGCGCCCCCGCCGCCCCCGCTTCCGCGCCCCGCCTCCGCGCGCTCAGTGCCCGTTTTACCAATAAACTGAGCGACCCCAGACCCGTGTGCGCCTGCATCTGGGGGGCCCGCCCTGCGCTCCCCAAGCCCCTTCCCTGCCCGGGTCCCACCTGCGTCTGCCCCCCCCGCCCGCGGGCCTGGCCCCGGGCACATCCCAGTCCAGCTGGTCTGGCTTGCAGGGGGTGGGGGGGTTGGAAATGCCCCCCTGGGGGCGTCTGGGACGACGAAGAAGCGGTCACCCGGGTCACTCCGAGTCCACAGAGGGGGCTGAGGGCTCTCTGTCTCTCCTCCCCACCCCTGGCGGTCACTCCCGTCTTGGGTCTTGCCCTCCCGGCTCCGGCTCCGGCTCCATCCCGGCACCCTGCTCCCCAGCGGGGCCCTGGACACACCATTCCCCGAACCCCAGAGAGAGCCCTGGCCTGGTCGGCGAGGACCACCCCCTGCCCGCCACCACTGCTCCAGGAAAGCAGCCCCCAGCCTGGGGCGGGCGGGGCGGGGGCTTCCCCGCAGGCACCGGGGACCACCGCCTCCGTGTCCCTGGGCTGCCGCAACAAATGGCCTCCAACCGGTGCCTTAAAACCACAGCAGCGGCCTCTCTCCTTGGCCAAAGTCACCACTAGGGGGGACAAAACTCAGGCTTTGGTTAGGGCCGCGCTCCCCCCAGAGGCTCTAAGGAGGGTCCATTCCGCGCCTCCTGCAGCTTCTGGTGGCTGCCCCCGGGTCACATGGCTTCTCCATGTGTCACCCTCCCTGGCATGTGACGGCCTCCGTGATAACCCAGGGTAATCTCATCTTGAGATCCACGTTGGAGTTGCTTCTGCAGAGCCCGGCCCGCCACACAGGCCACATCTCGGGGTTCCAGGGGTTGGAGCCCGAACTCCGTAGGGGCACATCCAGGCCACTGGCTGAGGCTGCCGGCGTCCCCCCACCTGTCCCAAGGTGGGCCTGGCTCCCGGGAGGGTGCAGGAAGAGTGGGACAAGAAGGAAGAGCCAGACCGACCCACACGGAAGGGTCTGGATGGACCCACAGGGAGGGGGCGGCGAGCAGGCGAACACACACACGGGAAGCCCTGGCAAACTGGGATTTCAGATAAACAGTCGATAGTTTTTTAATATAAACACACCAGTATTCACACTGAGAAATATTTGTTCTTTGAGATTTGAACTTGACAATATACCTTGTCTGCGACCCTACCTTAGGAGACCAGGTGCTTCGTGCACCCCCTTTCCCCCCGCTACTGTCACTGCCAGGGGGGACCTGGCGTCCCTACTTTCTGCCCCAGGAAGTTGTCCTTACAGGCTTGGCCCAGTTAGGATTGGGCCCCCATAGGAGAAAACTCAGCCTGGGGCAGCATAGGAGTGAGATAAGCCCCCACTGGGGAGGAAGGTCCACAGTGAGCCCCTCACCCTCCGTCCCCGTTCTTGGCAGCTCTGGCTCCCCCACCCAGACGCAGGGCCCTGCTGAGGACCCTCCAGGGGGCTGTGTTCCTGGGATGGGGTCACAGATCCCGCCAGGGGCACGGACTCTGCCAGGGCACACGGGAGGGTGTGGAGGCAGAGGTGGGAGCACTCGCTCGTTCCCACCAGAGTCTGAGGCAGACGAGGGTCCTGCCCGTGGTGCAGCGTGGGGTTTCTGGGGAGAGTATCAGCGCTTTGGGCCTCCTTTCGGGGAGAAGGTGAGGAGGGCATGCCCAGGAATGTCCAGGCGCTCGGATCTGAAGCCCAGCAGGGTTCTGGGCCTCGCGCCCCCCGCATGCCAACCTCAGAGTGGGGCCCATGGGAAGGCCAGGGGACCCGGGGCCTCAGCCTGGTGGGGGTGCAGCAGCTCTGGGCCCCCGTGGGGGCAGCACTCCTCCCCAGGCTGTTCCCCCTGCATCCAGCACTGGGCCGGGTGGGGGGGTGAACCCGGGCTGTTCACGGAGCTGCCCACACCCACAGGGTGGACGGGACGGGGGGGCACCTACCCCAGGGGGGGCTGCGGGGAACCAGCACAGCCCCTCATGTGACCTTGGTATTACTGTGGAAACAGCTTTGACCTCCAGGGCCTTCTAGAAGGTTCTTAGGACCTGAGGTTCCTGGACTGAACTCTCAGAGCGGCGGATCTCAGCAGCAGTGCAGGGGGCAAGGCGTCAAGGACAGGCAGGTGGTGAAAGGAGCCGCACCAAACAGCGCTCACGGTGCGGCCCGCTGACCCCCCTCCTACCTCTGCCGCTGCCCAGCTCTGAGTGGCCGCAGGGGTAAGACGGAGGTGCAAGCTTGGGGCACGGGGGACCTGGGGGGTGGTCCTTGGTCCAGTGGGGGGTGGCCCTTTCCCACTCAGGCAGGGGCTGCCGTGCAGGGTAGGAGGCAGGGTCCACTGGGCTTGGGGGGCAGTATGTCACCTTGGGGAGCCCTGTGGGAGCCGGACAGGGCTGTGGTGGGTGATGGTGGCACAGCTCGACGGTGCCCCTGGGTGCGGAGGCCCAACCTCGGGGCTGCAGGCCCACGCTGGGGACACAGGTGGGCGCTCCCAAAGGCTTCGCGCACCTGGGCCGTGGAGGAGAACGTGGGGGCCCAGAGAGGTGCCCTGCCTGGCGGCCACAGGGCCAGCTCAGACCCAGGCTCGGGGAGCTGGCACCCGAATGGCCTCCGGCCGGGAGCTACCACTCTGCTGGGCTGTGAATAATTTAGGGCAGGACCCACCAGGACCTGAGGGCAGCTTCAGTCTTCGCTTCGGGTGCCTCTGAAAAATTCATGAGTCCTCGAGCCTGTGGGGTCCTGCCGCGTGGGCCAGATCTGCTCCGTCTCCTGCCCTTGTCTGTCCAGGGCTCCCGGCGCCCTCCCCGCAGAGTGGAAGACATCTTGTCACCCTCCCCCGGGGCCCAGGGTGGCCCTGGAAGTGACGGTTCTGTGCCTGGCCGGTGGCTTCGGAGCCTCCGCAACGGGATTTCGGGGTTTCCCACAAGGGAGCATTGGTTGTTGTGAGTAGCCGTGGGGGCTCAGTGGGACCACGAGTGACGTGCCACGAAGCGTGTGCCCCTGGTGTGCACCCAGTATAGACCCGCATGCCTGCGTGAGTGTATCTGGGTGGTTCCCGGGGCTTGGGAGCCGGCGTGGTGAATGCATGCATGTGCCCGTGTGTATACGAGGGCCTGTAGGTGTGTGGGCGCGTGTGCACCCGCCCAGTGGACCCGCGGAGGGCCCCCGGCTCAGGAGAGAGCACATGTGCACGCATATATGTGCAGGAGTGTGAGTGTGTGGACAATCACCCGCCCTGCCGCCGGCTGTCTAGCGCGAGCCCGGCCTCTGAGAGGCACCTGTCACGGGCTGGGTCCAGGCTGCGCTGCGCACTTTCTCGGTCCCGGGGCAGCTGGAGGGTCAGGGGTTTGGTCTCCGGGTCACTCCCCACCCTGCCGGGTGAGTCAGTGGGGGGCAGAGAATGGTGTCAGTAAGAGATGCGGGTGCTGGTTCCTTTGCTGGCTTGGCCTGCGGCTCCTGGTGTGTCGCTGTGGGGTCATCGGGGGAGGCCGTGCAGGAGGGTCAGGGTCGGGGCCGACCGCGAGTCAAGAGGAACTGAGACGCGGGCTCAGGGGCTGGGAGTCCTGCGCCGTGACTGCCCACGGAGGCCCAGTCGGCCTCATCACGGCACGCTGGGCCCGGACTGGGGGCTGAGTGGGGCCCGAGGCAGGGGTGGGCAGAGTGGGTGGGCGTGGAGAGGTCAGTGGGGCCGTCCTCTCTGGGCTGTCTCCCGAGGGTCCCGGGTGAAGTGGAGGTGGGCGCCCTGGGCAGGAAGGGAGCTCGGCGCCCGCAGGCTCCGCGGGAGGGCCGGCCCCAAGTGCCCGACCGGCCTGCGGGGGTCTGGTGACCGCCAGCTGCCGTAGGCCATGCGGTGGGTCGAGCGGGCGGGCCCCGGCTTCCAAGGCTCGGCTGCCGGGAAAGGGGGATCCGGAGGACACAGGCGGAGGGCGGGGGTGAAGGGGCCCAGGGCGGGTTCACCTCCAGGTCTGCGAGTGGGCAGGGCCGGGCAGGCTCCCCTGCGGGGCTGGGGCGCTCCTGGGGCGCTGGCTGCCGTGCTCCCCGCCCCCGCCTTGGCCTCTCCCAGCGCGCAGGCTCCTCATGGGGTTGAGGACGCAGAGCGCGAAGAGCGAGCCCCGCAGCCGAGTCACGGATGTTGCTGTGCTGTTACGTAAGGCGCTTCCTGCTAGGCGCTGGCTCACGGCTCGCAGGGCCCCCTGCGCTGTCCCAACGGCCCTGGGGTGTCCGCGCTATTATTCCCCCACTTCCAGGCTCGGCAGGGGGACGGAGCCTGCCCAGAGCCGCGCGTGTAAACGAAGCCCGTAAACCGTGAAACACAGCCAAGACTCCGTTGTTCTAGAACGGGGTGGAAGTGGTTGTCAGCAAGCCAGAGCCTGAGCGGGGAAGGGGCAGGGCCGCGGTCAGCTCTGATCACGTGCTGCTGACGCGCCTGACCTGGGCCGCTGGGGGAGCCTGGCCCTTCCCGCGGGTGCTGGTGGGCCCAAGGCGCCCGGCAGGGGGACAGTTGCCCTCCTTCCCACTATCCGAGGTTCCTGCTTCCTTTCCCATGGGAATGCTCACCCCTTGGCTTGGGTATTGTTAGGAGCTTTAGGGAGAAAAATCCCTGTATTTGCAGTTTCATGGGAAAGCGCGGAGGGCTGACTTACCAGGAACATTTGCATTTTAGGAGAAGACCTTGGCAACCCAAGTCCAGGTGTAACTGCACCACCACTGACGTGCGGGGGTCGGTACTTCTCGGCCGTGGGAGTGGGAGGGCTTTCCTGCGCACTGCAGGGCCTGCCCTCAGGGATGCTGGCGGGTGGTTCAGCGGGGCCATCCCAGCACAGCCCTTGGTGCTGGCCGAGGACCCCAGCTCTGGGCGGCCGGTGGGCCCCGGGCCTGCTGGCCAGAGAGTCCAGCCTTTCTATCCCGGCCCCCAGCTTAGCAGGTGGTGACCTTGTCCTGGGTGGGGGGGTGCGTGGGGGACTCTGACAGCCGCTGGGCCCTGCCCCAGGTCGGACAACTCCGTCCAAAGCCTACTGGACATCTGGCCGAGCAAGCAAGGACTCAGATGGGCCTGGGCCGGCCGTGGGCGGGCAGCCAGGGCCCAGACGCTGACAGCCTGTGAGTGGGCAGGCAGCTGACCGCTCTGCTGGCAGGGAGCCGGTCTCCATGGCGCTGAGCTCCAGCTGCCCGCGTCCCCCGTGGACTACCCTGCAGCCCCCGAGCCACGCGAGCCCAGGCGGTCAGCGAGGGCACGTCCTGCCTGGAGGCTGAAGCGGCGTCTAGTCCTAGAACAAAGTGGCTGGCATTCAAGGAATGCTGAAGAGCAGCCCTGTGGGCCGGGCCGGGCTGTGCGTGCACCAGGGTGTGCGTGTGTGCGTGGGGCTGGGAGTGTGTGCACCGCCTGTGTCCAGTGGGAAGATGAACAGGAGGCAAGCAAATGCAAGCAAATCAGTAACAACTTCAGATTATGACGAGGAGCTGGGACTGAGGAGGGCAGTGTGGACTTTGGGGAGACCTGTAAGCAGGGCCCCCCCCTCCTCGAGGAGATGGGGGAGCAGAATTCCTGGCCCAGTACACGGGGATCCCATACAGAGGATCCTGCACGGGCCTGAGGGTCAGTTTGTGTGCCTGGGACGGGGTGGGGGGGATGGGAGGGGAGCGGTGGGAGGGCGGGGGGCGCAGGGGGTGGTCTGAGAGCTGCAGAGCAGGGCTGGATTCCAGGGCTGAGGAACCCATGGGACCTTGTCGACGTGCCGTGGGAGCCGTGGGAGCCTGCCAGGTAGAGACGCTCGAGGGGCCTGGTCACGCTGCCGTCACTGTGGAGCGTGGGTCTGGTATTTTAGCCGCTACACGCCTGGACGGTTGTCATAGGTTTTTCATTTGCCCGGGGGTGTGGGAAGGGCGGTCGGGTGCCGTCTACGTGGAGCCCAGACGACAACGGGCACGACCTCGCAAACACCAGCCTGTTTGTGGACGCAGGGCCGCGGAGGGCAGGGGCCGTGGGGGCGGTGGCGGCGGCCGAGCAGGGGGCTCCCTTGAGGGAAGGCCCCGACCGTGGGTGGTGGTTTCCTCCGCGCGTCGGGATGCGTCCAGGAGCATCTTCGCTGCCCGGCCGTCTCCTCGTCATGGGCAACCTGCATTCCTGGTGCCAAGCAGTATCTGTGGCTGATAAATCTGAATCGGCTCCCTCATGTGATTAGCTGGTTTGCCAGGGGCCGGGAAGCTTGTTGAGAGCTCTGATCCCTGAAAAAAAAAACAAAAAAAAAATATATATATATATATATAAATTAAATTTTTATTGACGATGGTATAGGATGTTTTTTAAAAAATCAATGCTTTCATATTAAATCTTGTCCTTACTGCCCTGCTCCCCCATGAACTGGATAAATTCAGGCTTCCTCCTCCTAATAATGGAAAATTCTCTGGAGGGGAGGCTGGGGCTCTCTGTCTGGGTAGGCGCTTCCTGTTGTCCAAATGACAAAATTAACAAGAACAGCCCTGACCCAGGTTAGGGGATTGAGAGCCTGTCTCTTCTCATTTCCCCAAATTAAGTCTTGTTCCCGGCCTGGTGCGGTGCCGCCGCCTCTGGGCCTCTGCCAGGATCATCTGTTTTCCTGAGGGCTCGGCGCTTGGGGAAGGAGCTGGCTCCCTTGCTACAGGGAGGAGGTGGGTGGTGGCAAAGTGGGAAAGTTTGCTTTTCAGCATCTGTCCCCGGTGTCCCCCTGGTCACTGGCCCAGGAGCTCGCCTGTGGCTGGAGCCCCGGACGTACACATCTGTGTGACCACAGGATGTCAACAGAGCATCAGGCTGGGGCCGCACCAGGGGCTCCGGCTCCCACTCCCCGAGCAGGGTGTCGGGAATGCCCCCGCCCGACGCGGAACCTCCGGCCAACTTCACGGTGACCCCCCCCCAGGACGGGCAGCCGCTCAGCTCCCGAGCGTCGTGACCCGCAGGGCTGCATTCCGGGAGGTGCCCGGCCCACTCGCTGTGGGAAGCGTCACCATGTGGTTTCCCCAAAAAGGGACTCAATTTGCCCCACCCCAGCAGCTGTGACACTTCGGACCACACGCTGTGGACCTTGCGCCAGGCTCTGGGGGACACGACAGTGGCGGGGGAGCCAGGCCGGGAAGTGGGCTCCGGCCCCGTGTGCTGGGCTCCTGATGGGGAGGCATCATGCAGGAGCACTTTGGGGGCAGGAGGGGGGCTGAGGGCTCTGAGTTGGCCTTCGTGAATGGGCAGCAGCGCCCCGCTGGTTTCTCAGCTCAATGGTCGCTGCCAGCACGTGGGCGGGTGGCCGGGCGGGGAGGGCCCGGGGAGGGCGGCGGTCGGGCGGGCGCGGGCGCGGGCCTGCAGCTCCTGGGGACGCGAGCGAGCGCGAGGCCCGAGGCCCGGGTGCTGAAGGGACAGCACCCAGCGGCGGCCACGCGCAGGTCCTCTCCAGGCTGGAGCTGGGTGTTGTGTGCATCTGGATTTTTCCACTCTTCTCTTCCGGATCCCATCAGTGCAGTCTTGGCAAAGATGGCTTGAGCCTGAAAGCTTTCCCATCTATTTTTAAGTAAATGAAATTCCTGTCTCTTGCATGGAATTCACCCCAACGGAGCATTTGCAATGAACTGCGGCTTCCTTGGCTTGCAGGGGTGGAGGGCACTGTTGACCAGGTTGCTGACATCCTGACGAGGTGTGCGTGGCACAAAATGGAGCACGTACGTGTTCAAAGAGGCAGCTGCTGAGAGGACACCCTAAACAGAGGCAACAAAGATTTCCGAGCCTCAGTAGGGGATTCGTCTGCCAGAGCCTCTGGGAGACGTGACACAGCTGCCGGGGCAAGTGCTCCAGACAAGGGAGCAGGGGCTCAGGGAGGCACAGGGGGTGCCTGCATCCCGACCAGGCTCCCCTCCGGCCCGGCGGGTGGTGCTCCCGCTGGAGGGGCCTCCTCCAGGACACCGCGAGGGCAACAGGTCTCCCCTAATGTCCCGGGACGCCGGGGAGCTTGGGCTCTGCTCCCATCTCTGTGCTCATATGTTTGCAAATATGATACCTGGGAATCGGTCCTCCTTCCTCTGTGAATCCACCCTCCCCACGCGCCCACTGCACAATCACGTGGAGCCCCGAGAAGAGGCTCCCTCCGGAGGAGCCATGCCCAGCTTAGGTGGCACCGCAGAGTCTGGGGCTCCCTCCTGACAGCATGAGGGGCGCGAGGGCTGCTCAGAGGCCGGGGAGCAGAGGCAGCCTGCATGGGCAGCCTCTCTCTTTTTGCAACATGGGTGGTCATTCCCGCTGATGGGCTTCCCCCTCCTCAGCCGGGGCTCAGCAGGGGTGCACACGCTCAGGGCAACTGCAGCCACGGGGGGTGGGGGGGAGTGGGGGGGGGGGGGGGGGGGGGCTCGGGGCTCACTGGCTGAATGCTGGTGGTCGTAGCTCACGACCGGGCACAGAAGCAGGGAGGTGGGGGTCAAGAGTGTGGCCCCTGGGACGCACCTGTGTGCACAGGGGCACGTGGGGCACGCCATCCCCAACATTCCAGATGACTTACAAATGATCACTGTGCCTGCATCCACCATTCTGTTTCCTGCTGAATGTGGAAAAAAGGCCACCGGCCTCTAGCTTTGGAACTGAAAGGGCAAGCGGCACGGCTGATCCGGTGCCACGCACAGTAGTGTTTTATGAGCCATGTTACTGCTGAGGGCGGTGCCAGCTGCTGGCCAGGGCCTGCCTCAGTGGACCCCGCAGTACTGGGCAGATGCGGGAAGGTGCCGGATGTAGTCAGGGCGGCACCTGCAGCTGGCATCATCCAGGTGTGCAGAGGGAGGCTTCTGCGAGTGGGGGAGGAGGGTCGGTGGCGTGCACAGGGGCCTCTCAGGGGTTGAGGCAGGGGTTTGGCTTCCTAGAAGCAGGTGCCCGAATGACCCCCCGCCCCCCAACCACGGCTCCCGGGCTGGGGGAGGCAACCTCTGTCCACTGCCCCTCAAGAGGACACCCCGCCACCTGTGTCCAGAGCCTGCCCTCCTTTGTCCTGGACGACGGCACCGGAGTCCCCACTGGCCTCAGGCCTCTGTCTCGTCCTGCAGCCCACCTCCAGTCCCCTGCCACAGGTCCTTTCTGGGGTCTGCAGAAGGAAGTCCAGGCCCCTTGGGGTCAGCCTCCCAGGTCTCACCTGTCTGGCCACCCGTGCCCCTCTCCCTGCCGCAGGGGCCTCTGCAAACCCTCCCTTTCCAGGCCTCCCTCCCCAAGGTCCAGCTCTGGCCACCTCTTAGGAAGTCTCCCCAGATGCCTCCCTCTGCACTCAGGGGACCTGGGTCTAGGCCCGCCCGGAGGCCAAGAGTGCTGGGTCCCGGTGGGCTGGGCCCTCAAGGAGGGTCTAGCAAGGGCCCAGCCGCCCTCTGTCCTGCTCCCAGGTGTCCCCCCAGGGGTCCAGCTGCCGAGGTCCAGGCGCTGGCAGGGCTCCAGGGTCCAAGGGATGGCCGGGGCTGCTGGGACGGTGTGCCTGGCTGACCTGGGGTGACCAGGGCACCCGAGTGAGTGGGGAAGAGGGGTGGCCAGTGCCTGCAGCCGCTGAGCTGCCCTCCCACCTGCTGCCCCACCCCTCCTTCCCTCCTGTCCCCTCCCTCCCCTCCCCCTCCTCCCCTCCCCTCCTGGTCCTCCCCTCCCCTCCCCTTCCCTCCTCTCCCTCTTGTCCCCTCCACTCCTGTCCTCCCCTCCCGTCCCCTCCCCTCCTCTCCTTCTTATCCCCTCCCCTCCCCTGCCCTCCCCTCCGTCTGCTCCCCTCCTCCCCTCCTCTCCCTTTCCTCTTCTCACACCTCCCCTCCCCTCCACTACACCAATCCCTTCCCCCCTCACCAAATACCCTCCCTGCCCTCCCTCCTATCCCTCCCATATACTACCCCCTCTTCCCTTGGGTGGGGGGTCCACTCCCCTCCACCTGCCCACCTACTCCGTCTGCTCCCTCCTCCCCTCCCCTCCTCTAACTCCATCACCCCTACTCCCTCCCCTCCCCCTCCTTGACCTCCCCTCCCCCTGCCCTCAACCCTCCCCCCCCTGCACCTCCCTCCCCTGCTCCCACTACCTACACCCTCCTCTACCCTCCCCTCCCTGCCCTCCCCTCCCTTTGCTCCCCTCCTCCTGCCCTCCCCTACCTTATTCTCGCTGCCACTCTGCATCCACCCCCTCACCCCCTCTCTCCTCCCTCGCCTCTCCCTCCCTCCCTCCTCTCCTCTTGCCCCTATCCCTCCCTCCTCCCGCCTCTCACTCCCCTTATCTACGCCCTACAAATCTCTCCACTCCCTCACCTACATACCTCCCTTTCCCGACTCCCCTCCTCCTCTTCCTCCTCCCCTTCCCTCCCCTCTTCCTCCTCCCTCTCCCTCCCTGCGCCCCCTCCCTCCTCGATCCCCACACCGTCCTTCACACCCTCCCCTCTGCTCCTCCCTCCTCTCTGCTCCCTCTCTCCTCTCTCCCTTCTCCTTTCCTCCTCCTTCCCCCTGCTCCCTCCCCCACTCTCTCCTCCCTGCTCCCTCCCTCTGCCATCTCCCTGATCCCCTCCCCTGCCCTCTCCTTCCTGCTCCCTCCCCTCCCTCCTCCCTGCTCCTGCTCCTCCCTGCTCCCTCCCCCCACCCTCTCCTTCCTGCTCCCTCCCCTCGCCCCTCCTCCCTGCTCCCTCCCCCTGGGCTCCTGCTCTGGCCAGTGTGAGCTGCCCTGGAAAGTAGGGGAAGAGGCGGGATCTGGAGGGTTTCACACGTTGCAGGGGTGTCGCAGAGGTGAAGGCTGAGATGCAGACCTCACTGGGCCTCGTGTGGGCGGTGAGGGAGGGGTGGCCTCTGTGCCTGCCCAGCCTGCCCTGTGCCAGGCCCTTGGGGGCTGAGGAAGAGCGTCCAGGTCAGGGTCATGGGCCTCCACGGTGGTCACGGCCAGGCCCGGCTCAGTGACCGGCCTTGGTGCCCCACAGATCACCCTGACGACCATTGGTTATGGGGACAAGTACCCCCAGACCTGGAACGGGAGGCTCCTGGCCGCCACCTTCACCCTCATTGGCGTCTCCTTCTTTGCTCTTCCTGCGGTAAGTCCTGCCTGTGACTCCTGGGTCCTCATCTGTCGCTCACTGTGGGTCCTCGCAGCCCTGAGATTGGCCAGCAGGGTCGTGCTGTGTGCTGACCTGGACCCGTGAGAGGTCACAGGGGACCCTTGCAGAGGGGCGATGGCTGTGTCAACTGCCACCGTAGCTGGTGTGTGGGGGGGACCCTGCTGTTCCCGGTGGCCGCTCACCAAGAGCCGGGGCCTGCACTTGCCTCCTTAGAGATGAGCAGGGAGGAGGGTCCTCTCTGGGTGGGGGTGTCCTGGGTCGTTGCCTCCGAGCTTCTGGAAGCCAGAGGCTCTGAATCCGAGTGTTTTCTGCAGCGTGGTCTGCGGGTGGCTCGGGGGTGAGGCGGGGGAGGGCCGTGGCCGCGGCCGCGTGGGACTCTGATGACTTGCAGGGCATCTTGGGGTCTGGCTTCGCTCTGAAAGTCCAAGAGCAGCATCGGCAGAAGCACTTTGAGAAGAGGCGGAACCCGGCGGCCGGCCTGATCCAGGTGAGCCCTGGGGGCCGGGGAGCAGGGGGTTCCCGGCCTGTGGGGAGCAGAGAGCCCCCGGCCCCAGCGCGTCCCCTGCGTGGGCGGGCCACAGCTCCTGCTCCTCTGCAGGGGCATGGCGGGCGTGGCGGGGGCTTAGGGTGCCGAGAGCCAGCGGGACCCGGGGGCAGGTGTGCCGTGTGGCCCGAGCTGCACAAGGACCCCCGCCAGGGTCGCGGTCGGCGGCGCGTCCTCGGCTGTCCTGGGAGTGGGCCTGAGCCCCAGGCTGCCCGGGGGGCCCTCCCCGAAGCTGGGGGGCTGGCTGGACACGGCCCCTTCGAGGATGGCGTTGCCCGTGGGCACATCTGCCTCTGTGGGTGTGCGGACGTGTTTACCTGTCGCCGCAAGAACTCCCAAGGGCCACGGTGTGTAAGTGCCGACGAGCAAGGAGGCCCGCAGGCCCGTGCGCGTACACGGGGCGGAGGTCGCACAGGGAGACGTGTGGCCCTGCCCTGCTCTCCTGCCCTCCGAGCCGCCCGCTCCCCGCGTGCCCGCGTCCTGCTTCTCCCGGGAAGGGTCCTCGGCGCCTTTCCCGTCACGACTCGGCGGTCGGCGTGAGGCCGTGCACGTGTTCCCTGCGGCTGGACACCGAGTGGGAGTCCCGGGCCTTGTGCCGAGCAGTCACGGGGCATGTTTCTCCGTGGGGCTGCTGGACGGAGGGCCATGCCTGGGTCCTGCTTCGGAGGCTGGTGGGGGGAGCGCGGTCTTGCCGCACGGGGGTCCTGCGCCCGGGGGCGATTCCCGATCCCGGAGAGGGAGAGGCGGGGGTGGGGGGAGCCGAGAGGAGGCCGCGGGCCCCCCATGCCCTGGAAGCATCTGCGGGTCCGTGACCCTCTGGCGGCCGGGGTGCCGGGGCCCGTGTCCGCCTCATTGGCCTTATGTGCCGTCCCGTCAGAAGTGGCCCCTGCCCATCAGGGTGGGCGTCCTCACACCCAGTGCTCGGGGCAGGCTCTGAACAGCAGCAGGAGACAGAGGGGGCATCGCCAGCCCTGTCCTCAGGGCCCCAGAGGTCGGAGGTGACTCCGGGAGGGGGGGTGGGGGCAGGACCCCAGCAGCGGGGAGGGAGGGGAGGAGAGGCCCCAGGCTTTGGCTGGAGCGTCTGGGTGGACAGAGAAGTCGGGAACAGCAGGAGTGTGTCGTCGTGACCCCAGGTTGGGGCGCGTGAGGTCTGGAAGCTGTGGGCCCTCGGGGGCAGGTGCCAACGGGTGCTCCGACTGGGCCGCTGTGCGCGGCGTTTGGACCCCTGAAAAGGGCAAGCGAAGGGGCCGCGAAGAACTCGCCTGAAAGCACGAGCCCTGAGGGGGCGCTGGTTGGGGGGGGTGCGGCCCGGGCAGGAGGCCTGCGCGAGACTTTGGGGCGCGGTGGCGGCGGAGGGGGGGGGGACAGGTGGGGACGGGCGCGGCCCTGGTGTCTGCGGGGGACTCGCTCAGACCCCGGGGCGGCCACAGGCTGAAGTGCCCGGGCGGGGACGTGTTCCCGGGGCCCGTGGGCTCCGGAGGGCGAGGGGCTGCGATCATCTCAGCGCCGACTGGCCGGGCCCTGTGACGGACGCACGCGAGGTCCGGGCACGTGGGAGCCGGTCCACGGGGAGTGGGATGACCAGGGACGGCGGACACGGACGGAATCGCATGGCAAAGCACATGTTCCTATGGTGAGAGCAGGAGCCGTGGAGGAGCCTGGGCAGCGGGGCCGGGGCCGCGAGCACGCGGGACATGCCCGGGCGGCCCGGATTGGGGGCCCGGAAGCCAGTCCCCGCACGGCGGTGCCGCGGGCGCCGGTAGGAAAGCGCAGGCTCTTCGACAGCCGGTGTCCAGGTGTCCGGCTACGGGGTGTCCGGCTGAGGAGGCCGGAGCTTGACTCCAGCGGAACGAAGTCCAGATGCGTCAGGAAACCCGCGGTGAGAGGCAGCGCCGGAAGTTCTCAGAAGCAGGCGCGAGTCCGCACGGCTCTGGTCTCTTAGGTGCAAGACCGAAGCCCAAGCAAGAGAGAAAAATAGATAAATGGGACTTTATCGAAATCAAAAGCACGATCAAAATCGTGCTCCGAGGGACACGGTGAAGAGGGTGAGGAGCTAAGGCGCGGAGCGGGAGGACGTACCGGGAGCGTGGAGTCGCGCAGACGTACGGAGCGACAGGTGCTCCGGGTCGGGGAGATGCGGGGCCGTGAGCGGCGTGGGGAGCACTCGGGGAGGCGCAGAGGCTGGAGCCTGTGGCTGCGGGCGGGCCCCCGGTCGGCAGCGCCTGAGCACCCGGCGACCCGCGTCCAGACCGCGGACACCGGCGACCTCCCCGCGAGTGTTGGCGCTCCGGCCCGGGGGAGGGGGAGGCTGCGGTGTTTCTGCGCAATCGGACGTCCTTCCATCGTGGAAAGGACCGACGCACTGAGCCCCGCTGGGACGTGAGGCCTGCCAAGGGGGCATGCGGAGGGCGGGACGCGGGCAGGCGCGGGGCCTCGGGGACGAGGCTGGCGGCGGCGCAACTGTGCCCCGAGTCAGACGCTTGGAGACGGAGCGTCGTGTGTGTCTCACGATGAGGAGGGGCCACAACGAGGCTCAGGCCAGACTGAGGCGGGTCGGGGGGGGGGGGTCCCCCATCCCTGCCCGGCCCCTGGGGTCACCCCTGTGTGTGCGCGTCGTGCCCCAAGGGTCGGGGATGACCGCCCGACACCTCACAACCGCCAGCGCCGGTGAGGCCGGTGATGAAAGGCCCTGCAGGCAGGGCGCTGGGTGCTGGGTGCGGAGGCGCGTGCCCACCCTGCGGGGACTGCGGGGGCTGCGGGGGCTGCCGGGGGCTGGGGGCGCGCAGGGGCGGGGCCTCCGGGAGGCGTCTGACCCTCGCCCGCTTCCCCCTGCAGTCGGCCTGGAGGTTCTATGCCACCAACCTGTCCCGCACGGACCTGCACTCCACGTGGCAGTACTACGAGCGCACGGTGACGGTGCCCATGTACAGGTACCGCCCGCCACCCGGACCCCGCCGCGCGGCTCACCGCCTGGTCTTCATTCTCTGTTTGTTCTGAAACCCATTTTTTCTGTTGTTCATTATTTTCATTGATTTTTCTTTTCTTTTCTTTTCTTTTTTTTTTAAACAACGTGTGTACTCTCCACGGAGTCCTGTGTGTGATTTATTTCGCAGTATTAATTTTGGTTTTTGTTTTATAGCTCGTGGCTCTTATTTCTCACTCCATCCACCCCTTTGCTTAGCTTCCTTGCTGTGGGTCACATAGTGTTGTGAGCGCGGCGAAGACGGGCCCTCCCGAGAGCTGCGGGGCGAGCCCCCGGGCTCTGGAAGTGGAAGGGTAACCTCGACCCTGTGTCCTCCGAGGCCCAGGCCTCCGTGTGCGGAGGGGCCGCAGCCGGGTGCAGGCCGGCACAGGGCACACAGCCCGCGGGCGCCCCGGGGAGCCGTGGGTGCAGGCCCGGCGGCCAGGAGGCCCAGGGGCCGCCACAGGTGCTTCCCGCCCTTCCCGAGGGCGGGTGCGGCCCAGGGCGAGAGTGCGGCCCCCTGGGCTTTGTCTGTGCAAAGCCTCTGGCTTAGGACAGGTCTGAGGTGAGACAGGCTGGGACCCTCGGGTGGACCCCCCGCCCCCGCCGGCCTGCCCTCGCCTGCGGCGTGAGGCTGAGCCCTGGGGTCTCAGCACAAGGATGCCCCTTACCTGCCCCGGAGCCGGGCCAGCATCGCCCCGAGGACCCCAAGTCAGCCAGGGCAGGCAGGGTCCAGCGTCCCCACGGCCCCGGCCCCTCCCGCGTAGACCCCCCGCCCTCCCCAGCGCCCGTCCCGCGGGCAGGCTCCGAGCCCCGCGCTTCGGGGAGTGCGGAAGGCTCCTGCTCCCCGTCCTGGGCCCCACTCGGGCCTGAGCCGGGCTGACCCTCGTGCTAATTTTCTTTGTTTTGTTGTTTCCCCCACTTTCCTCGACCATTTGGTTCATTTTCTTTTTCTTATCCCGTTCTTTTAAAATTTCCGTTCTTTTCCCTCTGTGTGTGTGTGGAAACCCCTGAAAGCTCGCAAACTCAAACCTACGGGGCCTCCAGGTAGGAGATGCATGGGATGGACAGCGTGTACGGTGTGGTTGTGTTGTGTCTGGGGCTGGTCCGGGGTGCCCCCTGAGCCCCCAGCCCCGGGCCCGGTCTGGGGGTACAGGCACCGCCCTGCTCTCCCCACGGCCTCCCTGCCTGGAGCCCGGCTCCCTCTCCGACCGCCCCTCCCCTGTCCGCTGCTTCTCCCGGCTGGATCCTCTGTCCTCCCTCGTTGTCCGTCCCGCGTCCTGCTTCCTGCCTTGTCTCAGTAGCCGCGTCCCTGCCCTGCCCCCCCGCCCCCCCACAGGCCCCGTGTGCAGGGCACAGAGCCGCTGGACACGGGGCTTCGGCCTCCCCAGCCGGGGGCTCCCCGTTCGGCCGGCAGCTCGCCCCTGGCGCTGCTCGGGCTCTGCCCCTCCGGACCCGGGAGGACCGAGGGCCTGCCGTCCGCGTGTGCTGCCCCAGTCGCTGCGTCCCCAGGGCTCTCCCTCCTGCCTGACCCCCAGCCACCACCCGAGGGGAGCGGGGCTGCCGAGCCGCCCAGACACTGTACCCCGCACACGGCGCAGCTCCTCCGTGGGCCCTTCCCTGCCCGGGGGGGACCGTGCCGGGTGACGGCGTCCACGCACAGGCGGGCAGGGGCAGGGCCCGGAAGCTCGTGGCCCGTGACGCCCCGTGGGCCGGCTAGGACCTCAGTGTCCGTTCCCAGCAGGGAGGAGGGCCGGTGCCCGCGGGCATCTCCACCCCAGCCCCTGCCTCATCCTGGCCTCGCGCAGAGGACGAGGCGGGCAGTGTCCTCCCCGTCCGCCGACCCGGGGCTCTTGGGGCCCCAGGCTGCCCGGGTGCTTGGGGTGCCGTCCTGTCGTCCCTCGGCCCGTCTTCTCCAGACCCCGGGGTCTGTGGAGCACCTGCACCCCCACCCTGGCCTGGGTGGCTGAGTTGTCCCCTCGGAGCCAGCCGACCCTGACCGGCCGCTGCCGTCTCCTGTGGGATGCCCCCGACACGTCCCCCACTCCCGCCGGCCCGCTGCCCCTCGTCCTCCACGGCCGCCCTGGAGTGACGGGCTGCGTGTGGCCCTCACGTGTGTGTGTGTGCACGTCCCTGCCGTGGCCCTGCCCGTCCGTGTCCTGTCCCCTGCTGTGTGTGTTCAAGGCATGACATCCTCTGCGTGTCCCTAAACTTGGACCTGCGTGTGTGTGGGCTGAATGGGGGCGCTGTCCGGGCTCCCACAGGCCCACGGGTGGTGGTCGAGGGGCAGCGGGGAGGCCACCTCTGTCCCCGTGTCCAGTCCTGGGGCCTCTGCTGCGCCCACGGCGTGAGCCCGCCTGACCTGCTAGGACTGGGCTGCCCTGGGGGAGGGGGGGACAGGGCCCTGGCTCTGCTGAGGCTGCGGGGGCAGCCGGGCTGGGCCGGGCAGCAGTGAGCGAGGGCAGGCCCCGCAGCGGGCGGGGGCGCTGGGGTCGGGAAGGAGGGGTGTGGAGGGGCCGGAGCGAAGCCAGGAGACTCGGAGGCCGCTGCCAGTGCCGTGGACTTGGGGGGGCCGTGATCCCACTTCGGAGGCCTGGGGAGCCACTGGGTGACCTCCGGCGGGGCCTGTGGGTGGAGGGAGAGGAGACGCAGACTCCTGCTCGCAGGTGAGGGCTGGGCCAGTGCAGGGGGGTCACGTCCTCTCCCGCCACGTATAGGCTCAGGCACTGATGCTTCACCAGAGGGACCTGGGGGGTCAGGGGTCCCCAAGGATGGAGGCTGAGGACAGGGTTGGGGCTGAGGCTCGGGGGGAGTCTTCGAGCCTGGCTTCAAAGGAGCGCTTGGGACTCCTGCTGAGGGCTTGAGTGGGGGTCACAGCGGAGTGGGGGGGTCACAGGGAGGGATGGGGGTCACGGAGAGGGGTGGGGGTCACAGAGCAGAGGGGTCACGGGGAAGGATGGGGGCACAGGGAGGGGTCGGGGCACAGGGCAGAGTGGGGGTCACAGGGAAAGATGGGGTCACAGGGAGGGATGGGGTCACATGGCAGAGTGGGGGACACAGGGCAGAGTGGGGGTCACGGAAGGATGGGGGTCACGGAGAGGGGTGGGGGTCACAGAGCAGAGTAGGGGTCACGGGGAAGGATTGGGGCACAGGGAGGGATGGGGTCACAGGGCAGAGTGGGGGTCATAGCAGTGTCAGATGCCATAAGTGGGGTGGGGGGGTCACAGCATGATAGGGGGGTGTCAGCCGGTGGGGGCTGGGCCAGGAAGGAGCGACCCTGAGGTCAAGTGGGGCAAGAGGTGTTTCCTCACAATGAGATGCGAAGTGGGGTGGGCAGAAAGCAGTGAGACCTCGGGCTTGGGCGGAGGGTGGGTGGGGGAGGGAACTGACCCCCCATGTGGGGAGCAGACTGGGGGCCCCTGGGCTGCTGGTCCTGTGGCTGGGGGTGGGCGGCCAGGCTGCACAGGGAGGACTTAGTTATGCTCGGCCTCCATGGAGGTCCTGCCTGGAGCTGCCCAGTGGCCGGGAAGGGGGGGAGGTGGGGGGAGTGCGTGGGGTTGTCCCGGGTGGGCGTGACCTGGGCGGGGAGAGGGGCTGCAGAGCCAGGCCGGCTTGCCAAGGATCCGAGCACGTTTCCGGCAGCTCGTCTGCACCCAGAGTGGGCCTCTGTGCCCGGCGAGGGAGTCCTCTAGGCCCTGGCCCTGCCCCGGCTTTGCAGAGGGATTGGGGACCTTAAACATGTTGGGGTGCTCTTTGCCCCTTGGGGGTGTTCAGGGGTTAGAGAGGCGGGGGGAGGGCGCAGGGGACACCATGTTAGGGAAGGGGGAGCGTGTGGTCTGCAGAGAGGGCCACGGGCATGCCCCCACCTGTCCCCCGGACCCTTCTGGGCCCCTCCACGGGGCGGGCTGGTCGCTGCCTGTGTCCAGGGCACGGCCCCCGAGAGGCACAGCCCCGAGGGCACAGACGGTCCCCGGAGGGCCACCGCTGCCAGGGAGCTCTCCCCTCCCTCTGCCTGGGACAGGCCACACCCGTGCCCCCAGCATTGCCGCCGCAGGCGCCCTGTGTGACGCGGACGCTGGTGGGAGCAGGGGTGCGGGTCCCCGGGCCCAGGCGGGCAGGCGCTCACTGCGTCTCTTCTCGCCGCAGACTGATCCCACCCCTCAACCAGCTGGAGCTGCTGCGGAACCTCAAGAGTAAATCTGGGCTCACCTTCAGGTCAGCAGAGGGGCCCCCGGGCTGGCACTCGGGGTCGGGGGTCCCCGTCCTCCCTGGGCGTCCCCGCGAGGGGCAGGCGGCCACGGGATGCCCCGGGCCTGCAGGCCGCGGTCGGGTGGTTTTCCACTTCTCCCTCGACTAAGGCGCCCGTCCCCAGAGGGTGGCTGGGTGGGGGCGGGGGCGGGGGGCACAGAGGGTGGGGCCACGGGGGGCGGGGGGAGAGCCAGCCCGGTGCCCCGGAGCATCGCACGGACGCCCGCTGGTTCTTGTGGTCGCACAGCCTGTGAGTCTGGAGTGTGGGGCCCAGAGCCGGTGTGCGGGCAGGAGGGCGGCCCCAGGGATTGGGGGGTGCGCAGCCGCCTGGACCCCCAGGCCGAGGGCGACCCCCAGCCGCTGCCCCCCGAGAGCTGTCAGTGGGGTGGAGCCCCCGCCGAGGTACGTCCCGGGACGCAGCTGGACCCCGTGAGCAGGCCCTTGCTTGGATGTTACTAAGGGAGGGATCTCAACACGGGGTCATTCTGGATCGTCCTGGATTAGCATCTGAACCCAAGTACGCGTCCTTGAGAGAGCAAAGCGCCGCCCGTGGTGGGGCAGAGACCAGGGGCAGAGACGAGCAGGAGCTGGGCGAGGCCGAGGCGTCCTCCCAGGCCTCACGGGACCTGGGTCCTTCCCGCCTCCGGGATGGCAGCTTCGGCTGCCAGCTCCGTGGTCCTCTCCCGCGGGGGGACCGGGCGGCTGGCCTGGTAGTGGGGCCCTGGGGGCGGCCTTGGGGGGTGGTCAGGGCCCAGCGTGCTGCCGGAGGAGGTGGCCGAGGCGCTGGCACCGCACGCGGTTTCCCGCTGAGTGTCAGACTTTGGGTACGGCTGACCTTTGCTCCTCCCAACCTCTCCCTGTTCGGATGGTGTGTCTGTCCTGTTGTATTTTGGGGGCAGATCACTGGTTTTCGAGAAGCAACAGGTCCCCAGCTGGGGAGGACTTTACCCCAGGGAGGATCACACGTGGCTGGGATGACCGAGGCCGGGGGATCCCAGGTCCTCTGAGCCGCTGAGCTTTGGTTGGGGCTGATGCTGTGACGGTGGAGCCTGGGTGTCGGGGCGTGAGGCACACAGGAGTCCTGAGCTCTAGGGCACGGACTGTACTGGGTGGCCTGGTGGCCCCAGGGTGTGTCCTTGCGTTGGAACCGTGCCTGGGACTTGCAGGTGTAGTTGAGGATGTTGAGATGAGGTCAGCCTGGAGTAGGTGGCCCTAGATCCGGGGACACGAACGGGCCGGCACGGGACGAGGAAGCGGGGACGGGAGGGAGGTGGCCATAAGCCCTGGAGCCCGGGGCCCTGGGGCGGGGCGAGGCAGGGGTACCCAGCCCCCCAGCTCTGAGCTTCTAACTTCTGGCCTCGGCAGAAGCCCGCAGCCCCGTGGTCCCAGGAGAGGCACAGGGATGGGCTGTGGCCCCCAGGCTGGGCCAGGGCGCCCCAGGGCGGCGGCAGGATGCGGCATCAGGGCGGGGGTCCTGCACCCTGTGACCCTGGACTGCATGAAGGGGGAGCCCGGAGGGTTGGGGCCGGTCCCCAGGGACCCCAGCCCCAAGCAGGAGGTCTGGGCGCCCCCTCCTGCCGCCTCCGTCACACGGGGCTCTGCCAGCCGCACGCCACGGGCTCCACAAAGGGTTCACACACGCCCCGAGGGGCACGGGGGGGTCACCTGCAGGCCCGGGGGTCAGCCGGGGGCCGTCCCCACCACCAGCCTCTGTTCAGTTCAGGGTGAACATGGCCAGTCGGTGTCCTGAGGCCACGGCCGGGTGGGCCGGGCAGCTGCCCCGGGCTGAGCGGGGTCCCGGGGCTGGGCCACTCGCGTCCCCGCGGGGAGGCCACACGGGGGGAGGCCTGGCGCAGCTGCCCGCCCCGGGGAAGCCACTCGGCGCCCTCTTTGAAACGTAGCCCGTGTTGGTGATTCTCACTCAAACCCGGGTCGGAGCAGGGCCTGCCCCCCGGGCCCTCGGGGTGTCTGGGGGTCGGGGCCCACGCTGGGTGCCACGGGTCCGCTGGGCCCTACACGGGGTGGGGGCCGCCCGCTGGGCCAGCTGCTAACAGTCTTGTCGCTTCTGTTTAAAGGAAGGAGCCTCAGCCGGAGCCTTCGCCAAGGTCAGTGCCCGCTTGCCCCCCGCTGCCCCGGGGCGTTGCCGCGAGCAGAGCCGGTCCGTCCGTGTCTGTGCGCTGCGTGTCATCGGGGCCTGTGCGTGCCCGCGTGTGCGCTGTGTGTCTGGAGCCCGCCGGCCGCGCCGTGGGCCCTACGTCCCTGTGTGCTCAGCGCCCCCCCACCCCGGGGCCCGGTGGCAGGACGCGTCCGGGCACAGCCCCCCTCTCTGCCGGGTCCCCGCGGGGCAGAGCACGGCTGGCAGCCACGTGCCGCCTCCCCGTGTTCACGGCCGAGGGACCCCCGCCTCCTGTGCGTGTCGCGCGGGGTCCTCTGAGCCCGGGATGCCCCGAGCACCCGTCCCCAGGCCGCAGAGCGAGTCCAGCCCCTGACCTGGGGCCAGAGACCCCTGCCTGCCCTCCGTCCGCGCCCTTCGGGACCGTGGGCGACTCAGCCGGCCACCGCTGGTGGAGCCGCACTTAGGCTGGGCGCTGCCCCGTCCCCGTGCGGGTGGCCACGCTCCTGCGCCCCGAGCGCCTCGGCACGGACACCGGTGTCTGGAACCGAGCATGGTGGCCCTGCCTTCGGCCCGAACCAAGGCGACTGCCCCTCAGCGAGGCTGCGCGCTGGCGCGGGGCAGAGAGCTGGGCGCTCGCCGTCAGGGTGGAGAGGGAGACGCGTGCCCAGCTGGGCGGTCTGGGGGGTCCACGGGGCTGCCCCCGCGTCCTCGGCCCCCGCCGCGTGCCACACCCTGAGCCCGTCCGCCCGAGGCCCCCCGGCCGGATGCGGCGTCTTGTCCCCCTCCCCGCGACCCTCGTCTCAGCCTCTCTCTCTCTCTCTCTCTCCTGCCCTCCCCCCAATTTGGACACTCTTGCCTGCCCCCCCAAGTGCCTTTAATCTTGTCACTGCCCTTCTTGGGCCCCTTTCACGTCCGTCTGTCTTTGGGGAGGAGGTGGCTGACCCTGAAAGCAGGACTCCAGGTGAGGACACACGGGAGCCCCCCCGGGCTCTCCGGTACGTTCCGTGGCTCCCCTCCCTGCTTCCCGCTCTCCGCTCCTCTGTCTCCTCCCCGTGTGTCCGTGTGTCCCTGCCTGCCCGCGACCCAGTGGCTTCCCCGAGGGCCAGCCTGGCCCGGCCCTCCTCCTGGGGGACCCCGGGCTGAGGCCCTGCCCTGGGAGGCGCCCTGTCAGCCGGGAGGGCCCTGTTCAGCAGCCGGGGCGCGGGGCGTAGGCAGGAGACTTCTGGGGCCCGCGAGGTGGCGGGCAGGTCCCAGGGCTGCGGGGCTCGCGTCCCTGCCCGCGAGGCGCCTGGGCATCCAGCCCCTCGGGCCCCTCCTGGGCGGGAAGGCCAGGCCGCCGCCTGCCACCTGTAGGCCAGGATCCCGCCGGCACCCCCAGGTCAGGGCAGGTGGACGGGGTGGGCACCGGGACCCTCACTCAGCCGCCGTGACGCCCCTCCCGGTCCTGGCTCACCACGGGCGTGCGGGACCCACGGCGGCCGTGCTGCCGTCAGACCCAGGCCGTGTGTCCGGGTCGGGGTCGGGGCCGGGGGCAGGCCGCGGGGTCTCGGGCTGTGCTGCTCTGGGTGTGTCTCTGACCTGCCCTCTGCCCCATCCCGTTCTCACTGCCCCTCACCCCTGTGCCTGGGGGGGCCCTGTCCCCAGCTGCTTGCCCCTTGTCCGTGTGGGCCCCTCCTCGTCGAAGGCAGCAGCGTGCTGTGTCTGAGTGCCTGTGTGTCCCGTCTGGTCTTGGTGAGTGTCCGCGGGCACCTCTTCCCCCCGTGATCCCGGGGCCCCGGCCTTGCCCGCCCACCCGGGGTGTTGCCGTCTGGGGCGGCTCCCACAGCCGGGGAAGCTCTCCTTGGCTTCTGTGGGCAGGAAGACCCAGGACCAGCCCGGAGCCCGGAGCGGGGTGTCCGTGGGGCTCAGCCAGGCCTCAGGGTCGCTGTCGCGACAGGGGTGCGGCCCACGTGGGGCCTCCGTGCAGTTCGAGCGTCCTGGGCCCCGGTCCCCCAGAGGCGGGCGCGGGCGGGCGGGCGGGTGGTCCTGCCTCCGTGCGGCCGGGACACCCCCGGGCGGCTGGGCCTCGGGGCCCGTGTCTGCGCTGGGTGCTTGGGGGCTGGAGCAGAGACCATCTCTGCATCGTCCTCTGCCCAGACGGAGCCTCCAGGGCGTGGGGGCCGTGGGAGGCCGGGGGCCCCGGGGGGAGACGGCACCCGCGTCCCCATCCTCCGCTGCGGTGGGACGGCGGCTGACCTCGCCGTGTGCCTCGGGAGGGCGCATGTGCCCCCGGCTTGAGGGGCTCCTGGGGGAGCCAGAGCTGCTGGGTGCACAGGTCCTGGGGATACCAAGTCACAGGGACGCTTGTCCCCACGGGAGCGTGCTTGCCGATGCAGCCGGAGCCCGGGTCCCTCCTGGGGAGGACCCCGCAGGGAGGAAGGGCCCCTGGACGGGGGGTGGCCCAGCAGAGCGTATCCTTCCCACGTGGCCGCGGGGTTCGTGCGGGCGCCTCCTGTGCCGGTGCGTGGGGACGCTGGGCGCCGCTGCCCAGGGCTGGTGTCGTGAGCGGGGGTCGGCGGGTCTGCGTCCTCGGCCCGCAGGAGACAGCGTGTCGGGGCCACAGGGCGACGGCGGGGGACGGCGGGAGGCCCCAGGAAGGCGGAAGGGTCTCGTGTGTTGTTTTCAGTTTTGCTCAGAAACGTGCGGAGGCCGCCGTCGGGGCTTCGGGCAGGTTCCCGGGGAGCGTGGGCCTCGCGCCCGCCCCAGATGAGCCCGCCTCGGGGTCCGCGTCGCCCGGGGCCCGCGAGCCGCTGTCCTCGGCGTCCCTCCCGCTGAGGCCGCCGCCGCCTCCCGGGGGCACCGAGGCCTCGGATGGGCAGCTGGCGGCCTCGGCGCAGCCTCGGTGGTCGGTCTGTGACGCCAGAGTGCACGTGTTTCCTCCCCGAGATGTGTGCTTTCCGGAACCCTGTCCACCTAGAATAAGCCTTTGCAAAGTCTTGCCCATGTATTATTTTTTTGTTGGCATGAATATCGCAAAAAATAATACATCTTTAAAAAGACATGGCCCAAAACTCTGACTCTGGAAGGAAAAGGTATTTTTGGAGGAAAAAAAAACGGGATTTTTTTTTTTTTTTCTCCAAAAATAGGGCACTGTTTTCTTTTCCAGGCCGGCGGAAGACTTTCTGTGCAGCCCCCTCACTGCCGTTGCTCAGACCCAAGCGCTGCTGGCCGACCCTGAGCCCAGAGCTGCCTCAGGGTGGGCCTGCTTTGTGCCGCCCGCCCGCCCGGCCCCGGCCCCTCTGGTCGCGTCCCGTCTGCCGGTGCGCCCAGGACTAACTCTGCTCTCCTCATTTCCAGTAAAGGCAGACCGTGCAGAGAGTCCCTGTGTGGATGCTGCCCTGGACACTCTAGGTACCGCGGGGCGTGTCGCACGGACCGACCATTGCTGCACGGCTCTCCACCTCCCCTCCCGCTCCAAATACTCTGCTTATTAGAGGTTCTAGATGAGCGAGGGCGAGGCTGGCGCCCCCCGGCCCCCAGGCCCCAATTCTGATTGGCAGCTCGGCCTCCGCGGCCCCTTGCAGCGGAGCACCAGGCCCCCCGTGATTCCAAACGACCTCCCGGTGACGGTGACGGTGGTGGCAGCACCAACATCTCTTGTCCCCAAGCCAAACGATGCCCTGCTCCAAGCAGGAGGGGGGCCGGCCAGGGGCTTCTGGGGTCCTGTCGCTCTCCGCTGACCTTTCCTCTGGGGCTCGCCAATCTAGCACCTCTACTACGCACCCGAGGTCGGCCCCTCCGAACCGGCCGCCTCGCCCGCGGGAGGCAGCTCCGTCCTGTGTGTGCCGGGCTCCCCGTGGTCCTGACACACCAGACACGCCAGAAAGCCAGGGGCCCTCGGCTCCCCCTTCCCACCACAGGCCTGGTTTAGGGCGGACTGGAAACGGGACGGTGGAAAAGCCGTCCCCCCCACCCCGGCCCTTTGCACCGTGGGCTCCCTGTCCGCACCCTCACTCTCTCCGTCCACTGTCTGCTGTCGGGTGTGTGGAAGCGTCTGTCCTCTTGCTTGCTCTGGGCTCCCCCCCCGCCCCGTCTCCCTCCCGCCTGCCTCCCTCCCCGACCGGTGCAGCGTGTGGGCAGCTGCGCCCGCCTGTCCTGTGCATGTGGTTGCTGCAGGCCCCGGAGGCAGTGGGGCCGAGCGGCGGGCATGGGGGCTGTGCCGCAGGACCAGGGGCCCGGGGCAGCGGCATGCTTGGACACCTGCATCTGTGCATGCTCTGAGGCCCCGGAGAGGGGCTTGGAGGCTGCCTCCCCACACCCTGTCCGCGTTGCCTGTGTGTTCCTGGAGGTAGGCGCTTGGGGGAGGCTTGCGGCCCCAGGAACGGAGGTTTCCGGCCCCGGCGGAAGCCGTCCTGCTTATACAGAGCTTGTGTCCACGGTGCTTCCGGCCGCAGGCGGCCCCTTGGGCCAGGGGCTGTGGGCAGGCTGCTCGGGCACCGGAAGGGCCGCAGGTGCCCGTGGCCAGCCCAGGAGCCCAGGCCAAGCTCAGCCTTGCTGTGTGCAAATCCCATGAATGTCACTTCCCCCTTTGCACTTTTCCTGGGTGTCCGCGGTCCCGTGTAGGTGCGGCCCCCTCACCCTGAGCCGGGCAGACCCGGCTTGGCCACGTCCGTCCGGGCCTCCCAGTCGCCCCGTCCCCATTTGCTGCGGGGAGGCAGGTGGGGGAGGAGGGGCTGGAGCTTGGCTTTGTGCCCCGGACGCCCCCGAACTCGCTCCCCTGGTCCCGGCAACGCCAAAGCGCAGGCGCCAGGAAAGTGCCCCTGACACGCACGGGGCCTCGTCGAGGACTCTCCCCCCGAGCAGGTGGCCAGAGCCCCATCCTTCGTGTTTGTTTGCTTCTGTCCTTGGCTTGTGGGGTGAGGGCGGCCCTCCCTCGGGCCCCGCGGGGGCGGGAGCTGCCCGGGCACCCGGACGCGGGGCAGGTCGGGGCGGCCGGGGCCGAGCGGCTGCGGGCCGAGCTGCGCGGGTTCAGGCATCCACACGGTGGCCTCCTCCCGGCCTGAGCATCCCCGGGGCTGGACGGCGAGGCCTCCCTGCGGCTCCGTCCTCGAGGCAGCTGCGTGGGGTCGGGCCCCGGGGTTTGGCGGGGCCATCGCTTCCTCGCGTCTCCCGGGACCAGCTGTTGGTCTCTGTTGGGAGGGAGGTCATCCGTGCAGAGGGCGCCACGATGCCTGGACTCGGGCCACCCTGGGCTCCCACCCGCCCGTTCTTGGCCTTGCGCTGGGCACCACGGTTATGGGCTTGGAGCCCGTGTCCTGAGCAGGGGACGCCTGCCTCACCCCCGAGGCGGGTCCACACCCGAGGTCGACGTCCCGCTCCTGGGGGCACCTTTCTTTCCTTTCCCCTGTCCCGCGGGGACCTGTGAACTAGGGGACGGGTGATCTCAGCTGCCCGGGGGGGAGGGCGCGGGCCGGGACTGCCGTGTCCAGGCGGGGGGTCCAGGCCACCGGCCACCTCTTGTCCGTGGCCAGTCATGTCTGCGCCGTCCGAGGGACCTGTCCCGGCCGTGGGTCCTGGTGGGGCCGGTGGAGGCGGCTGACCCGGGGGAGCCCCGGTGGGGCTGAGGGGTCAGCAGGTGATGGCAGCTTCTGGGGCAGCAGAGACCCCGCTTGGCCCGGGGTAGGCGCGTCACACGCCCCGGGGCAGTGCAAGGCCCGGCTCCTGCCTGTGGCTGGGTGTGAGCAGGGGCCTTGCCCTTCGACAGTGGAAACTGTCCAGTGGGAGGGAGCGCGTGGCCGCCTGGCCCCCGGGCCCCCCCTGCACCCGGACCACAGCGCCCCCGTCTCCCGGCTGCCGCCCGGGGGGTGCCGCTCCACCTTCACAGTTACGGGGAGACGCAGGGAGGGGGAGGCCGAGGGCCCTGCAGGGCTGCCCCTCCCCGTGGCCTCGTGCCCCAGGCAGCTGGCAGAGCAGGCGCATCCAGTCGGTCCCCAGATGCGTCCCGGGCGTGGGTGGAGGAGCCCGTGCTGGCCCCGATCCAGACCCTTCCTCCGGGTGGCTCCCGGGGCTTGGCTGGGGCCCAGTGGTCGGCCGCAGACCTCACCCCTGCAGGCCCCGGGGCAGGGGGCGGAGGGCAGGCCCGCGGGAGGTGCCGGGGAGGGAGTCTCGCCCGGGCAGGGTGGCCAGGGCTCTGGTGGCCTCCGGGGCACCAGGCGCGATGCGAGGGCCCCCCAGCGCCCCAGCCGGTGGAGCACCCGCCGTCCCACCCAGGAGTAGGCGTGTGCTGCGAGCGGACGGTGGGGTGAGCGTTCTTGCCAGGGTGACCTCTCTCGCTGTCTCTCTGTGTGTGTCCGCCCGCCTGTCGGTCCTCGTGGAAGCAGCCAGAAGGTCAGTTTGAAAGACCGTGTCTTCTCCAGCCCCCGCGGCGTGGCGGCCAAGGGGAAGGGGTCCCCGCAGGCCCAGAGCGTCCGGCGCTCCCCCAGTGCCGACCAGAGTCTGGAGGACAGCCCGAGCAAGGTGCCCAAGAGCTGGAGCTTCGGGGACCGCAGCCGGGCGCGCCAGGCCTTCCGGATCAAGGGCGCCGCGTCCCGACAGAACTCGGAAGGTAGGTCAGGCTCTGCCTCCCGCCGTCCGGCGGCCCCGGTGCCAGCAGGGGCCCGGCCGCCTCTTTGAGCAGCGACCCCCCTTTGCCCTTTCTTCTTTTTGAGGCGAATTCACGTAACATAAAAACTGGCCACTTGAAAGTGAGCGGGTCAGTGGCGGCGCGTTCGCGGCGTGTGCAGACGCCGCCCGTCCCGTTCCAGAGCGTTCCATGCCCCAGCGGAGGCCAGTGCCGGGAGCGGCCGCCCCCAGCCCCCGTCTGTCTGGGGACCTCACGGGGGAGTCACGCCCTGTGTGTGCCCGTTTCTGGGGCTTCCGCGCCGACGCCCGTCTGTGGCCCGATCCCATCCCCTGGTCTCCTGGGGCCGAAGCCCGTGTTTCCGCACGTTCATCCGCTTTGCAGCCGGCGGGTGAACGTGTCCCTCGCCTCCGGCCTGGGACAGGGGCTGGGCGTCCAGGGCACCGGGTGGGCTCCGCGGCCCCGCAGGACCAGGCCCCTCTGTCCCTGGCACGGCTCGTCC
Source organism: Canis lupus familiaris (assembly GCF_011100685.1). Classification (NCBI taxonomy): domain Eukaryota; kingdom Metazoa; phylum Chordata; class Mammalia; order Carnivora; family Canidae; genus Canis; species Canis lupus. Next base: position 47,916,341 of record NC_049245.1, on the reverse strand, counting down.
CCCCACGGGCTGTGTCTCCTTCCACCCAGAAGCAAGCCTCCCCGGGGAGGACGTCGCAGAGGACAATAAGAGCTGTAACTGCGAGTTTGTGACGGAAGATCTGACCCCAGGCCTCAAAGTCAGCATCCGGGCCGTGTGGTGAGGGACTCAGGGTCCGGGGCGAGGGGCCTCCCGGGTCCAGAAGGGCTGGCGTCTGCCATCCCTGGGGGCGGGTCCTTGGGGGCTGGCGTGAGGGCCGGTGCTCCGGGAGCCACTCACACCCCGTGGCTCCTGGGGCCCCTCCCTTCACGTGTGGGATGGGGTGGGGGACAGGGTGGGGGATGCGGTGGGGATAGGATGGGGGACAGGGGAGATGGGGTGGGGACATGGCGGGGGACGTGGGGCTCCCGGGAGGATGGGAGTCTGTGTGCACCCGGGCCCGGGAGTGGCCTGTGCCCTTGGCACATGCTCTGGGAGATGCCGGGGTGGGGGGCAGGGGCCGCCCAGGGCTCACAGCGGTGCCCCCCCCCCCAGTGTGATGCGGTTCTTGGTGTCCAAGCGGAAGTTCAAGGAGAGCCTGCGGCCGTACGACGTGATGGACGTGATTGAGCAGTACTCGGCGGGCCACCTGGACATGCTGTCCCGCATCAAGAACCTGCAGTCCAGGCAAGAGCCCCTCCCCGCCTGCCCAGCCCCGGGCACGGAGGCCGCGTCCTTCTGGGCCAAGGCCCCGTGGCGCGGTGGGGTGGCGACCCTCAGGCCAGCCCGGGGTGGGCGCGGTGTGCGGGTGCCCGTGCTGCCCCCAGAGGCGGGCCGTGCACGGGGCTTCGTGCACATGGTGGGCGGCTGCCCCCCGGCCACTCTGGCCCTCCGTGGACATCCTGCCGTGTCCTCGTGTGGTCTGTTCGTTCTAATATTTCTGTTGTCTCTCCCTCCTCGGCCTCCTGCCCCCGCTACGGGGGGCAAGCGTGTAGGTGTGTGTGCATTCACATGCATGCATGTGTGCACATGTAATGTGTGAATGCACACGCGTGTGTGCACGTGTATGGGTATCTGTGGTCACACGCACGGGTGCATGTGTGTGCACACATGTGTATGTGCACGTGGGCCGGCGTGCGTGCCTGTGCATACACATGTTATGCATGTGTGTGGTGTGTGCACGTGCCTCTGTGTGTGCTGTGCCGTGTGTGCATGTATGTGTGAACCCGTGCACACTCGTGCGCGTGTGTTGGGGATGAAGCCGCAGGGTCCGTGAGCCCCGTCAGGGAGCAGCCACCCTACGCGGGAGCAGAGGGGCCCGTCCACCCCCGCCTCATGGGGCACTCGCCCAGCAGGACGCGAGGCTGGAGTGCATGTGCGAGGCGCGGCGACGGCAGGGCACACGCTGACGCTTGCTCACTCCAGGACGTACCCGCACACCTACGTACAGGGACACACACACACCCAACACACACGTCCACTCCCGTGTGCACACACGGCACCGTGCTCTCAGCCTTGTGCCCACATACGTGCATTCTCCACGTCTGTGACACACATGCAGCCCAGATACACACGTGCTCACAGGCGTGCAGCCTCCGCCACACACAAGGGTGTGTGCACACGTGTCCATGTGTCTATAGGGAGCCCGTGCGCCTGTTGCGGGCCTCTCCCGGGGTCCCACACCCCTGCCCGCCGGGGCTTCCTCCCCTGCCCGGGGTCCCGCAGACTGGGATGCTGCGGCGTGTGTGCCCCGGAAGCCGGGGCGCTGGCTTCCAGCAGGTCAGGACGGCCGGGGGCAATCCTGGGGCCCGCCCAGCTCCCCCCGCCCCGCGGGACTGAAGGCCTCGTCCCGGGTCAGTGCGCCCCAGCTTGGGTTTGCCGTCCTCGCCTGGACCCTGGGGAGGGTCTCTCTGGCCTGGAGCTGCCCCCATTGGGTGGGGAGCCAGGGTGACCCCGCCGTCCTCACGGGCTAAGGCTAGGGAGCCAGGTGCTCACCGTCCTCCCCAGAGCATCAGCTAGACCTGTGCCGTGTGTGTGCAAAGGTGTGTGCGGTGGTGCACGTGCAATGTAGGTGAGTGTGCGTGCGTGTGCGGACCGAGTGCAGCCTGTGTGCACGACACGTGCCGTGTGGTGTGCGTGTGCGCTCACGTGTGCAAGGCGCAGATGTGTGGGAGAGCAGAGCGGTGTCTGGCCACCGGGCCGGCCCCGCGTCTCGCCGAGGCTGAGTCCGTCACCAGGCCCCTCCGTCCCCAACCTTCCCCTTCCCTCCCTTTGTGTCCGGAAAACCGCGCACGCGGCGGCGCCCAGGAGCAGGCGGAGTGGCGCTGCTGTCCCGGCCGCGTGCTCCGTCCTCCCCTGCGCCCGTTCGGAGTCCCCCCCCCCCCACTCCCCTTCCGTGCGCTTCACGATGCATTTGCTGGTGTCTCTTTTCTTGTTCACTCGCCAGGATAGATATGATTGTGGGCCCCCCACCCCCTTCAACTCCCCGGCACAAGAAGTACCCCACCAAAGGACCCACGGCCCCTCCGAGAGAGTCACCCCAGTATTCACCTAGGTCAGGATGCCAACCGCGCCCGCCTTGTGTCTGTGGAATGGCCGGCCCCCTTCGCCCCAGGCCACATGACGGCAGCACCTGCCCGGCACCTCCCGACGGGACAGAGCAGCGTCAGGGGGAAGGCCGTGCCCCGTGGGCCCCGGGCGGGCTGCGCGGGGACATCCCCAGGGACGTCTGCCTGGGGTGCTTCCCGGGCGGACGCGGAGGGACACGACCGCAGGGGCAGCTGCGTTCAGAGCCTCGGGGTCCTTGGCCGCGGCGGGGCTGACCTCGGCTGCTCCGTGGACCTGAGCGGGTCCTGCTGCTTCTCTTGCCTTTGAGTGCTGGTGAAGAACAAATAAGAGGTGCCCCCCGGGCACCCGGCAGCGAGCGAGGCCCCAGGGATGCCCCAGACCTTTGGAGCTTTATTCCCAGCCCTCGGGGTTAGCGGCAGGGGCGAGGGCGAGGGCGCGCTGGGTGGCGAGTCAGCAGAAGCAAACTTCGGAGGCTTCCCGCCTCCCTGGGACGATTCAGACGATGGGGGCGACCTGTCCCCCGTGGGCAGGTCCGGTCAGCTGGGGAGAGGGAGCCCCCGGGACAGGGAGGAGGACGAGGGACCCAAGAGCATCGAGAGGCCGCCAGGGATGCCGGCAGCTGGGCCAGCTGGCTGGGGACGGGCCGGTGTGCCTGAGCCCTCCCCGCGTGCCAGGACTTCTGCACGCCGGACATCTCAACCCACGGGCTCTGCCGTGAGAAAGGAGTCCCCGGAGGAGCAGGCCGGCCCAGGAGGCTCGGGCAGTCTGCGGCTCCGCGACGTGCAGCCCGTCCGTGGGCACTGCCGCGGGGGCAGGGGTCGGGTCCCGCAGCCTGCAGAGCCCCCCCGCAGCCAGAGGCCACACTGAGCCACGGCGGAGGGCGGGAGGACAGCGTGGGCTCCGGGGGCCAGACCTGACCCCAGCCTCGGGCCTAGGGCGGGGATGGCACAGGCCCCCGCCAGCGGCAGCTCCAGGCTCCCCGTGGGACCGGCCAGGCAGGTGACCCGTCATGTGGCAGGGGCGAAGGCGCTGAGCACCCATGCCTGGACTGTGTGGACACTCGGAAACACCAGAGAACCCTTCTCCCTCTCCATCCTCCACCGGCGTCTGCTTGGAGCCCGAGGGTCCCCGCTGCCCCCAGCCGCTCCCGGTCCTTGGTGCATGAGTCCAGCATGCAGCTCCTCGAGCATGAGGCTGTAGCGTGGCTGACGCGGGAGCCCCTCTTCTGCTTCACGCAGCAGCCAGAACAGTCCCCTGAGCCCTGCTCTCCGCCAGAGGCAGACGGGCGGCCCGTGGGTGAGGAAGGAAGCCGAGACGGGGCCCCGGCCAGCTCCCAGGGCGCTTGCCAGGGGTGCCCCCCAGGACTCGAGTGTGCTCGGGGCTCGGGGCTCCTGGCCGGACGCAGGCGGGCGCTCCTTGGCCTCAGCCCGGGGGAAGTGCCGCGTGCCCGGCAGGTGTGGCCTGGCTGCCCCAGCGGCTTGCAGGCCGTCGGGGTCCCTGCTTCTGAGTGAGCCCCCCACGTCCCTGTGGGTCTCCGGCTCGGGTGCCAGGAGCCCACACACAACCGTGGCCCCTTCCGAGCCCGTCGGTGGCCCTTCCTGTTCAGCGGGGGGCCGTGCCGTGTCCCCCTCCCAGGTAGAAACCTCCTTTGCCTCTTGTTGCCATTTGTGACCGTGGCCTCCTCTGAGATGAGCTCGGCTGCGTCCCGCATCCCGCACACGCGTCGGCACGGGCACACGCGCACACGCGCACACACTAGACCCCCTGTCTGCCCCCTCTGGTGTGCGTGGCGGTTTCCTGTGTCGGTCTGTGCCCCTCCCCGTCCGGTCTGCATGGAGCCGTGGCCCTCATCATCTGCTTCCGTTCCTGCCGCACACGTGGAATCTGCCCCCCAGACCCCAGTAGGGGGGACCCAGTGGCACATTGTTTAGGAGTAAAGCTCAGGGCTGGGGGCCGGGCGCGGGGGCCGGGAGCTGAGGGGCGAGCGACCCCAGGCCCCTCCACTTTACTCCTTGCTGATGTGCCATCTGCTGGAGTGGGACGGGTGGGGAGCAGGCCCCCGGGTGCAGAGAGCAGGGCGACACCAGGTGCCCCGCGTCCACCTGTCCTGGCACCCCGCTGCCCCCCCCCCGTCGTGCCCCCCCTGTCGGCTCTGGGATCAGCCTGGAGCCCGGGTCTGGGGGGCCGTGGCCCGGCCCAGGAGGAGAGGGCTTGGGCCCTGCCGCACCCACCCCAACTCATGCCGGGGGGGTGGGTGTCTTCCCGGCAGAGTGGACCAGATCGTGGGGCGCGGCCCAGCCCTAACGGACAAGGACCGCACCAAGGGCCCGGCTGAGGCGGAGCTGCCCGAGGACCCCAGCATGATGGGCCGGCTGGGGAAGGTGGAGAAGCAGGTAGGGGGGCTGGGGCGGCCCACCCGCTGGTCCTCAGGCTCCGGGGGGGCCTCCGTGTGTCCTCAGGGGTCGGGCACAAGACCCCCGACCCGGGGCTGCACCCGGGAGCCCAGGAGGGACCTGGCTGTTCCTCCAGCCGGAGGGCTCGCCCGCAGGGGTGGAGCCACGTGGACAAAAGGTGGCCCAGAGGCCTGGGGCCAGAGGTGAGGCTCCTGCCTCTGTACCTCTGTGGGGCCAGCCTGCAGTCCCTGCACTCTGGGGGGCAGCCTGGGCCCCCCCACCTCCCAGGTCCCCTTACCTCCCGGGTCCCCCCCACCTCCTGGGAGCAGCCCGGGTCCCCCCACCTCCTGGCCCCCCACCTCCCGGGTCCCCCCCCCCAGGTCCCCCCACCTCCCAGGTCCCCCCACCTCCTGGCCTCCCGACCTCCTGGGAGCAGCCCGGGTCCCCCTCACCTCCCAGGTCCCCCCATCTCCCGGCCCCTCGACCTCCTGGGAGCAGCAGACCTGGTCCAGCAAGTCCCCTTGCAGGTCTTGTCCATGGAGAAGAAGCTGGATTTCCTGGTGAACATCTACATGCAGCGCATGGGCATCCCCCCCACGGAAACCGAGGCCTACTTTGGGGCCAAGGACCCGGAGCCGGCGCCGCCGTACCACAGCCCCGAGGACAGCCGGGAGCACGGGGACAGGAACGGTTGCATCATCAAGCTCATCCGCTCCAGTTCCGGGGGCCAGAAGAACTTCTCGGCACCCCCCGCCGGGCCCCCGGCCCAGTGCCCGCCCTCCACCTCGTGGCAGCAGCAGTGCCACCCCCGCCAGGGCCACGGCACCTCGCCCGTGGGGGACCCCGGCTCGCTGGTGCGGATCCCGCCCCCGCCCGCCCACGAGCGGTCGCTGTCTGCCTACGGCGGGGGCCACCGGGCGAGCACGGAGTTCCTGAGGCCCGAGGGTGCCCTGCGGGACAGCGACACGTCCATCTCCATCCCGTCCGTGGACCACGAGGAGCTGGAGCGCTCCTTCAGCGGCTTCAGCATCTCCCAGTCCAAGGAGAACCTGGACGCGCTCAACAGCTGCTACGCGGCCGTCGCGCCCTGCGCCAAAGTCAGGCCCTACATCGCGGAGGGCGAGTCGGACACGGACTCGGACCTGTGCACCCCGTGCGGGCCCCCGCCGCGCTCCGCCACTGGGGAGGGCCCTTTCGGCGACGTGGGCTGGGCCGGGCCCCGGAAGTGAGGGTGCCCGCCGGCCTCTCCCTGACTCTTGGCCTCCAGGTTTGCAGATGGGACTCGGGGCCCTTTCCTCGGAGGGACACGGTGGGGGGCCTGTGCGGCGGCGGCCGGGCGGGGGCTCCCCGGCTCCCGCCCCGAAGGCTGACGAGAGCTTTTTCACCAAGGGGCAGCCGGGCCGGCCGGGCCCGCTCTGAACCGTTGGCCGGGGTGTGAGCAGGGGTGACGGCCGAGAACAGGCCGGGAGGAGGAGGGAGGAGGACGGAGGAGGACGGAGGAGGACGGAGGAGGAGGGAGGAGGAGGCGCGGGGCTGGGCCAGGGCTGGGCGGGGGGCAGCGAGGAGCAGGAGCGGCGGCTCCGGGGCCCGTGGCGGTGGCTGCAGGGCGGACGGCTGGCCTCTCGGGCGAGGCCAGGTTTCGTCCCCGTGTCCCTGCCCTGGCCACCCAGAGAGCTGCCGGTCCGCACCTTCCCCCCGCAGCCCGGGGTCGGAGCCAGTCCCCGGCCGGGGCGCTGGCCTTGGGGGTGAGGCCTCGGGACCTCGCGGCCTTGGCTCGTAGGGGGGGCCTGTGCCATAGCTCCTGGGAGGGGTCCCGGGAGGCTGTGCCCTCTGCTCCCCGCCGGCTGGTCCCAGCCGCCAGGCCACAGACACCCGTGTGCGGGGAGCGTGCTGGGAGGTTGGGGGCACCGCTGGGGCCGGGCGCTGCTCAGGGAGCGGGGGCCAGGCGGGTTGTGGTGACCAGATTCCGCGCTGCCCCTCAGTGGGGGCCCTGCCTCGAGGCCCCTCGCCGACGCCGTGACGGGATGTAGAGGGGTCCCAGAGGAGCCCCTCCAGGGTCGCTGGGTGCCCCCTGCGGACTCGAAGCAGCTCTGTCCTGTAGGAAGCCTCTCTGGTCGCCGCTGGGGCTGACCGCCCGCCCCTGCTGCCCCAGGCCGGTCCCTTGCTGTGACTTCCTGGCTCCTAGGGAGTCACAGCCTCGCATCCGCCTGGGCCTCAGGGAGCAGGAACCCGTCTGTCCCCTGTGTGGCCTGTGGCCCCGGGGACGGCAGCTCTGGACTCTCCCCTCCGGGTCCTTGGCCGTCGGGGTGTGGGGGCATCTGCGGTTGGAGCCCCCAGCCTGGGCACCGGGCGCCCTCTGAGGCAGGGACCAAGTGTGCACTGGGCTACGGGGCAACATCCGCCACACGCTGGGTCCTGGGAGAGCCCGCGGCGACTTGGATGCGAAGTGGTCAGTGAGAGTGTGTCGGTCCCTGACGGGGCTTGGGAAGCAGCGTGCGAGGCCCGGTGCCTGGGCATGCGGTCCTGGTGCCCGGAGGTGTTTGGGGGGCGCTGTTGGGCAGGCAGGGGCCGCAGCTGCAGGCTCTGGGCCTGCCCCCCTTCTAGGACGGCCCGCGTCCAGCCGTGGGCTCCTCCTTGCCTGATGGGCCCCCAGAGGCTGGGCCGGGCCTGTGCTGCCCGAGGGCGGTGCCCGGTCGGAGGCCCCGGGCTCGGAGTGGGAAACCGCTGCTCCCGGCCCCGCAGGGGACGCCCCGTTCCCAGCCTTGGGGAGCAGGCGTGGAAGTCCGTGGCCACGTGGCCTGGGCGGGAGGCTCTCTGGGGCACCCTGGCCGTCCTCACGACGGTGCATGTCCTTCCTGGAGGTGGAGCTGGGCCTCGGGCCTCACCCCCATCCTGGGGAACCTGGGCTGCGGGGCCCCAGGAGGGCATGCGCGGGAGGCCCCTAGCCGAGCACGGCCACACCGGTCACCAGCTCTGGCCAGCCACGCCACCAGCAGCTGTCCCCAGAGAAAGCCGGCTGTCCTGTCCCCACACCCCCTATGCTGTGGGTCCCTGTCCCCGGAGCTGCTGAGCCACCACCAGGAGGGCCCCCCAGGCTGCAGCAGGAGGAACGGGGACCCACGTCCCCAGGGAGGACATGAGGTCTGCACGTGTCTCTGACCCCTTGGAAGGGGGAGGGCGTGTCTCTGGAGGCTGGTTTAGGGGAATGCTCTGGGGAGAGGGTGTCGTCGCTTGGGGTCCTCCGACCCTGGTCTGAGCCGTGTGCGTCCCCCGCAGCACCGCGTGTGGCCCGGGGCTCCAGGAGGAGGCTGGTGCTTGCACAAGGAGACCGTGCGCCTTGTTGGGCGTGTGTGACGGCGTGCGGCTCAGGGCCGTGCCACCCTGGGCAGAAGGCTGAGGCTAGAGGGTGCACCGCGCGAGCCCACACTCCCCGGCTCACAGTGCCGCTTGTACGCGTGCAGCACGCACTCACCAGGCACATCCGCTTGCACGCACTCACACACGTATGCACAGTGCCCTCTCACACACGCTCGCCCCCGTGCACACGCACTGCGCCTCCCACCCTCTGTGTGATCTCCGCGGGTCCGCCCCCTTGAAGCCCTGAGGAACTCACAGCTTCGTGTGACAGATGGCACCATGGCTGGGTCCCGGCTGTCCCAGGCTCCTGGGCTGCACCCGCAGAGGGGCCCGGGCCCGCCCAGGGTCCACGTGCCTCCCATCAGCGGGCCCGGCCACCGTCCGGAGCCTCCGGTCGACAGGACGCCGCCACACGGCTCGGGCTGGGCCGGGCAGGTCCTCTGGCTCCTCGGCCACGTGACTCGGGAGCCGCGGCCCCCCCAGGCCTCCTGCAGGATGCGGGGCCCCGGCCTGCCACCTGTCCCCTCCTCGGGGCCGCACGCTGCCAGGGCTGCTCCGTAGAGGCCTGTCTGGGTAGAGCAGGGAGTCGGGACCCGGCCTGTGGCCACCCCGCGCCCCCGGGCCCCCGCCAGCCAGGCGGGCCGGCGTTTCCAACGGGCTGATGCGGTTTACCCGACCTCCTCCTCGCACTAGGCTGGAGCCCCCGGTGGTCGCGGATTCGAACGTTAACAGGAGACCAGGGGGGAGCATCCCTCTGCCGCCCCGCATTCGGGGGGACGTCCCACAAAGCAGGTGCCCCCGCCTGCGCTGAGTGTGGATGCAGCTCGGCCCCGAGACGTTTCTAGATGCTTCCTGGAGCCCAGAGGCGTGCAGGGCCCTGGGAGGCCTTTGTAGAAATGCTGACGTTTGTATCTATTTCGTATTCACCCCAATTGTAAATACTGTACAGAGCAGCGGGCGCAGCCTTTGCCCTGGTGTCACGCTGCCAGGCCAGAGTGACAACCAGGTCCCACCCTCCGACGTCACCAGCCCTGGGAACCCGCGTGGAGTGCGCAGGGACGGCTGCACAGCCACGGGGGGCTTGGGGGCAGCTCGTGCCCCCCGGGTGCGGAGTCCCGAGCAGCAGGTGCGGCCCCGTGACCCCAGTGCCCCTGGAGTCAGACGCTCCCGCCCCTGACGACGCTGTCCTGAGTGGTCCTTGGCTGCCTGGGCGGCAGCGGCGTGGACACACCTGCCCTCTGTGACCCCGGAGCGGATCTTCAGGCCTCCTGCTTGGATGTACCGATGCTGGGTGAGGGGCAGCAGGGCTGCGCGGGGCCCACAGGAAGGAGCCGCCCACCCCTGGCGCCAGGGCACCCTGCGTGGCTGTCCCAGGCCAGCGGCCTTCTGTGCTCCTGCCCCCCTGGGCTCGCTCCCCTGGGCCCGGCCCTGCACTGAGCAGGCTCGATGGCCCCGGGGGCTTCCGGGAGGGCTGGCGTGGGGGGGCTGCCCGTCTCTTCCCTCCAAGGCACCGGGCATCCGGCGGCCCAGGCCAGGCCCCCGGGGAGCGCCGGGAGCGCGCATGGGTGGGGGCCACGGAGGGCGGGACGCGCCGCCTTGCTGGGTGGGGGCGAGGGCAGACCCCCAGAGGTGCTGGGCACAGGCTTCGCACGCGGGCGCGGCGCTCCCTGGGGCTTGGAGGACACCTGCTGGCGGAGGGCGCCGGGGCCCCTGGGCGGGCGGCCGAGCGGGGAGGGGCCTGGGTCCGCGGCTGCCCCCCCCCCGCGCCGCTCTGGCCCTTTCACGCTGTCGTTGCCTTAAAGCACGTGACGGACACTCCCCGAGGTCGCCCACGCCCCGCGCCTGCCCCGCCCGCCCAGGACCCCCGCCTCGCCCGCGGGACCCGCTCGGGACGGACGGATGGATGGAGGGACGCAGCGCGGGCGGCGGCCCGGTCCCCATGCGGCCCCGCCCGGCCCGCCCGCCCGTCGCGCTGTCGCGGGCGCCGCCTGCAGCCCCCTCGCGCCGTTGCCTTGGCTGTCTGCACTTTGTTCATGCTCCAAAGAATACTTCATAATATGCCTTCAGTACTGACGTACTCCCGGGCCGCGCGTGCCCCGCGCCGCAGCCGCCGGGCCTTTCTGTTGTCGTGAATGTGTCACCGCCGCACACTCGACCCTCGACTCGCGCATTGTCCGTTTTCTAGGGATAGACGCCCAGGGAAAGAACTCTAGTTTTCTACGGACCAGCCGAGATGCTAACTTGCTCAACTCACCGTCAGGTTGACACTTGTATTCGAGAACGGGGCCCCGCCCGGGTTTGCCCAGGGGCTTCGGGGGTGGAATCGGGCAGCAGGGACGCATGTGGAAGGTTCTGGAAAGTTCTACTGCCACGGGGACCTGTTTGGATGCCCAGTGGACCTGTGCACTTAGTAAAACACAGTGATTCAACCTGCACGCGGTGTGGCCTCGTTCCTGCTGTTCGCCGTCCCTGGGCTCCCCGGGTCCTCTGCTGCCCCGACGAAGGACCGCACCCTGGTGGCCCCAAGCAGCAGGAGGCCGTGCTCGCTCCCCCGGGGCCGGGGCCCGTCGGTCCGTCCCTCAGCAGCCGCGGGCGTCCGGGGAGGGGCCTCTGGCCGGGGCTGCTGACCCCCGGGCCTCCCAGCGGCGCAGAGGGGCCCAGTGCTGGGCGCGGGGCACATAGTGTCCCGCTGGCACCCGCCGGGGGCCCCGTGGCCCTCGCCCCCCCGAGCGTGCCGGAGGCCGGGAGGTCGGGGTGGACACGGCCCGCGGTGTCCGGGTGAGGCCGGCGCAGTCGGGTGTGGGAGGCCGGGCCGGCTCAGTCCGCGTGGCCTGGGGCTCAGCAGCTCACGGGCACCGAGGGGCAGCGCCCCGGCCTGGACGGGGGCCCACACTCGCCCCCTCAGCGGGGCTCGAGGCTCACGGTCCCCTCGGTCCCCTCGCAGGCTTGGCCACCAGCCAACGGCCTTTGTGACCCAACACTTCTGGAAAGTTCTGGGCTGCGGTGCGGGGTTTGGAGGATCTGACCCGGCTCCGGGTGCAGCCTGGGGTGGGCGGGCTGCCGGCCCTCACCGAGGTCCCCTCTGTGCTGACGAGGGCCCCGGTGTCCCTGCGTCCCTGCAGCTCCGGGGCCTGGCGCTGCCCCTCACCCGCCGCCCCCCTACGGTCCCCTCTGACCCCCGCCCAGGCCGCAGGGGAAGGTCGTTCCTGCAGGCGTTTGTTGGTTTCGGGCTGGTTGCTGAGAAATTTGCCTCAGTTTCCCTAGGGTTGTCACCTAGGGTTCGGGTCAGCTTGGCTGTGGCTCGGAGACGCCCTGTGGAGCCATGACTGCCGCAGAGCCGACTCGTTCGCGTGGCCTGGAGTCCGGAGGGAGCCTGTCGGGATTTCCTGCGGCCCTGGGCCTGCCGAGCCGGGGCCCCCACCCTCCTCAGTTCTCTGCTCCCCATGACTTGCTCCCAAAGGGGCTGCTGGAGTCCAGCTGTTCCATCTTCGTTCCAGCCAAGGACAGGGGTGAAGGGGGGCGGGCTGGGCCCCGGGCCCTGGAGATCCAGGCTTGGGAGACACACGCACACACGCAGCTCCCGCTCCCGCCCACCCGCCGGCGCAGTCGTGGTCCGTATGGAGGATCAGAAGCCAGTCATCGCGTGGACGCCGTGTTGGCCCCACAGGACACCGGCTGCCAGGCCGCGGGACAGGTGGGGCGGGGAAGGCGGGTTCCAGGTCCCTCGGCGCCCGGCCCATTCGGCCCCGTGCCCCTGCGTGTCTCTGTACACCCCCCTCCCCACGTGCCCCAGGGCAGGAAACCAGGGACAGCTTGGGGCGCCGGAGTGGAACCGCCCGGCTGAGCTGCCCCCTGGGGTCCCCGCCACGGGTGCCCTGGCGTCAGAGCACGTGCTCCTTGCCCACATCCAGGTGGGGGTGCATCCTGCTGCCTCCGGGGCCCTGGGGTCACCGTGTGGGGGCAGGTGGGGCAGGTGGCAGGGCTGGGCCTGGGATGCGAGCAGAGGGGCACCGACAGGAGCACCAGCGGTCAGTGCCTCACGCACTGCCTGCCCCTCCTGCCCTGGACGACCTCACGGGGACCTGAGATGACCTTGGGGCGACGTCGGCATTCCCGTGTGGCTGGCGAGGTTTCCAGGACGTCTGATGCCCCTAAACCCAACACACACCATCCCGCGTGACCCCAAGTCCACGGGGGCTCCACCACCAGTGGGCCCAGAGTGTCTGAGGGTGTCGTCCCTGGGGGTGGGGCGACCCAGGGGGGTCACGAGGCCTGCAAGAGGGTCAGCGGGGCCGTGGTCAGTGGGGGGACGGGATGTGGTGCGGATGGACACGGGGGGTGCTGGCTCCAGGGGGGCTGCTGGGGGAATGCCAGCTCCTGTGCGTGCCAGTCCCCTGCCCCCTGCCCCCTGTCCCCTGCCCCTGCTCCTGCCCCCTGCCCCTGCTCCCTCTCCCTGTCCCCTGCCCCTGCTCCTGCCCCCTACCTCCTGCCCCTGCCCCCAGCCCCCTGCCCCCTGCCTCCACTCCTGCCCCCTGCCCCTGCTCCTGCCCCCTGCCTCCTGCCCCTGCTCCCTCTCCCTGCCCCTGCCTCCTGCCTCCTGCCTCCTGCCCCTGCCTCCTGCCCCTGCCCCCAGCCCCCTGCCCCCTGCCCCTGCTCCTGCCCCCTGCCCCTGCTCCTGCCCCCTGCCTCCTGCGTCCTGCCCCTGCCTCCTGCCTCCTGCCCCTGCCCCCTGCCCCCTGCCCCTGCTCCTGCCCCTGCCCCTTGGACACCCCCTGTCACCTTCCTGGGCCTGGAGCCGCCGTGTCCAGAAGCCACTAGGTGGCAGCGCTCACATGGAGGTCGGCCTCCCGCGGAGCCAGAGCCAGGCTGAGGTGCTCAGGGCTGACCCTGCAGCTTCCCACTGGGATTCTAGAACCTTCACCCCCTACAGAGTGAGGGAGGTTAGAGGTCAGACTCGGTAAGCCTCGAAATAAGGCTCGGAGCTCCTGGACGAGGGGTTATTGGGGCCTCTCCCACCTGTGCTCGCGCACGCCTGTGTGAGTACGTGTGTGCGTGTGAGTCCTTATGCTCGTGTGCATGGTGTGTGTGCGCGTGAATTCGTGTGCGTGTGTGCTCGCACGAGCGTGGGCCACGGGAGGCAGGAGCCGGGACCCCGTGAAGCAGCCCACAGGAGGGGGCCCCGGGGAGGCTGGGTGGTCACAGGCCGGGTCAGGGGCCCTGGTGGCTGCAGCTGAGCCGTGACCCTGGAGCCTGCGACCCAGGGACACGTGACCCCAGAGCCTGGGCCCAGAAGAGGCACCGACCCCGGCTTGCCCCGGCCTCTGCTGACCTGCGCAGAGCGAACCTGAGGTCACACGGTCACCTCTGAAGCTTCCAGAACAGCCCCCTCTGACCTGATGCCCCACAGCAGGAGCCGGTGGGGGCCCAGGGAGGACCCGGGGCCAGAAGGGGCCGCGCTGTATCCCCCCGCGGGCCTGGACTGGCCTCCACCTGCCCTCCCCTGGGCAGAGCATCGGCCTCCCGGGCTCCCCGACACCCCTGCCTGCAACCAGGTTCCCTCCTCTGCACCCGCACCCCCCCACCCCCCCCCCCCCCCCACCCCGGGCCACACCCACCTCCTGGGCCTCCTGCCTCCAGCGACACTTGGGCTCCACGATCTGGACCCCGAGGCCAGAGGCGGCAGGTGGGGCCCAGAGCCCTGGGGTCTCCTGCAGCCCCCGCAGGGCCTGTTTGGGGGGGGCGGCCGCCAGGCCAGCGGGAGTCTCAGGCAGGACAGAGGGCGGAGGGCCCGGTGCCGCCCAGGGAAACACCCGTTGGTGCCTCGGCCGCACGCGGGAGGCCGCGGAGCACGTGGGCGCCGACCCCGCTGGGTCCCGGGCTGTCCCGCATCCCTCGGCCGCCCGCCCCCCGCCCCCGGGCCCCGGCGCTCCTGCTCCTTCCGCGGCTCCCTGCTGCCGTCGGGGCTGCCAAGTCCCTGCGCTGCCCGCCCGCCCCCCGCCCAAACCCTCCCAGGCCTGCCGGCCGCCCCCTCCCACCCCTGCCCTGCCCCAGGGTCCCTCCCTCGTCCGGACCTGCGTCCTGTGGTGACAGGCGGCCCCTCATTCTTCTCGGGGGGCTCCCCGTCCTGGGCCCGAGGTCCCAAAGGTCCCTGAGCTCGTCCTGGCCCGGCCCGAGCCCCCGGCAGCACCGAGGGCGGGATGCGGGCCCCGCGGGGCCTCAGGAATCAACCCAGCCATCGTCTGGTTTTCTAAGATGCAAAAAAGTAATTGTTTCAAGTTAAACACGAACTGGTTTTAGCTGCGGACGTTGGCCTTTGCTTCTGCGTCCGCCGAGGGAGGAGCGACGCTCGACGCTGGCCCGGGCGTGGGGCTCCCCACACGTCCCTGCGGGGGCGGCCAAGGGCGCCTCCAGGCGAGGGCGACCCCGGGGACCGCCCAGGCCGGCAGCCTGCTGGAGGGGGTGCGCGGCCAGGGAGACGGCCGGGACGAGGCCCGGAGCTCTGCGCAGGCGCAGCCGTGACCGGCCCCCACGCCCGCAGCCGGCACGTGGGAGGCTCCGGGACCTGCGGGCGCCGTCCGTCCCCCTGCCCAGATGTCAGCCCTGCAGCCCCGTCCCTGCTGGTCCCTCGGCCTCTGTGGCCCTGCACAGTGCGCTGTCCTAGGCGGGTTTGCGCACCCATCATGGCTGCATCGTGGCCACTCGGTCCCCCACGCGCTCCTCAGCACGGAGCCCACAGCCGTGCCCAGAACCTCTCGGCTCCCCCCGGCCCTGGCCCCTCCTGCGTCCTAGACGGGAGATCTCCGGTGATGCAGCCGGGGGTGTCCCGGGCGGCTGGTGGTCCACTGATACCTCCAGTCTTTGCCTCGTGACCCAGCTTGGAGTCTAGCGCAGTGAATTCGGGTCTCGGGTTGGCAACTCTGGTCAGATGGCGCATTGTCCCCGGCGGCCTCTGTCCTCTGGGTGTGGCCTCAGCCCAAGTCCCCCCGACATCCAGAGCTGCTACTTTCACTGCCCGCTCGGCTCGACATTTGCTTGGAACTGGTTTGTGTTCACCTCCTGCCGGCTGCTGGCACAGGCCCTGGGGCGCCAACCCCGCGGGCAGGCCCGGAGCCGTGGGGCCACCTCCACCGAGACCTCAGCACGGGCCGCCCACCCTGCCCAGGGCAGCCTCCTCCAGGAAGGCCTCCCGCTGGGCCCCGTCAGCAGGTGAGGCCTGACCGCGCCCCGCTCCGTGGTGCCCGCCCCCAGCGTCCGGGGCTCAGGGCTCCCGCTCTCCAGCTGTGCATCCGCTGGCCCTGCCTGGGTGCTGTGCGTGCAGCGGGCGCAGACCGGGTGCCTGCCCGCCCCCCGTCGTGCTGAGCGCCAGTGGGAGCTGGAGGCGGAGCCGCGGGGGCCCCCACACCTGCGCTCGCAGATTTGCTCGGTGGGGACCCTCCGGCAGCCTTGCCCCCGACCCCAGGCCTCTGACGGGGCGGCCAGCGGGGAGGGAGGGGCCGCTCAGGACAGAGGCCCAGGCCAGGCTGCACAGCGGGGCTGGGGGGTGTCCTGCTCCCCAGCACCCTCTCCCCCAGGAGGAGCCCCCACCCCCCGGGGGGACCTGGATCCCAGGCGAGCTGCCTGGGGAGGGGGTGGCAGGGCCCACAGGCACCGACGGCAGCCCTGAGGGTGCGGGTGGGATGGGGCTCCGGATCCAGCCAGCGCGGGTGGGGGTCCTGCTGGGGGCCCAGGTAACCCAGCGCCCGCCTTGGGGGCCCAGAGCCCCCCGCAGTGGATCCGCAGAGGCCTCGGTGCCTCGCAGTCTCCCAGCACGGCCCAGGAGGCCCGGATGGGGGGGTGCGTTCCTCCTTCTGCACCTGGAACACCTGCCTTCCGCGCTGGCCGAGGGGCACCTGCTCTGGGTGCAGGGCCGGGGCACAGGTGGGCCCCCCGGGTACGGGGTCCACGCCCAGAGGGGACGGGGCTCCCGCCCATCGGGCATCGGCCTGGACACTGCAGACGCTGTCTCCCTGGGATCTGCGCCGCTGGGGGCCCCGCTCAGCCCCCTGCTCCCGCCCCCGCCCAAGCATGGCTCGACGCAGGTGAGGAGCGAGACGTGTTCACGCAGCCGTGATCCCGTCGGCGGTGCTCGCCCAAGGCCGCAGCGCCCGCTCCGCCGGCAGAGGGGACGCCGCTCGCCCAGGGACGCGGCCGGGTCGGGTGGCTCGAGGCCCCGCGTGCTCCCTGCACTCGCACCCCTAACCCTGCACCCGCGGATGGCGGACGCGGCGGGAGCCGTGGGCCCGAATCTGCACCCCCGCTTCTCCGTGGATGGTCCCAGCATGAAACGTGGGTTTGTAAGTTAAAAACACCAAATAAATCTTCAGTCATCTCACGGCCGAGGAGGGAAAACAGACCAGAAGGACCAGGCCCGCGAGGCCGCCAGCGCCTCAGAGGACCGCGACCACCCCCCCACCCCACACCACCCCCCGCCCCGGGACCGGGCCAGGCCCGGCGCCCCCTCCAGGCCTCAGTCCTTGCTGCTGCGGGTGGTCGCCTCCCGGAGGGGAAGGGGCTGCGGGGCGAGGGCGGGACTCGTCACATTCGGGCAGCAGGAAATGATCTGGTAAATATTTGATGTGCCTCTTAAAATACCTGGGCTGAGGGCAGCCGGGGCGGGGGGAGTCAGCGGTTTAGCGCCGCCTTCGGCCCAGGGCATGGTCCTGGAGACCCGGGATCGAGTCCCGCGTCGGGCTCCCTGCATGGAGCCTGCTTCTCCCTCTGCCTGTGTCTCTGCCTCTCTCTCTGTGTCTCTCATGAATAAATAAATAAAAATATTTTTAAAAACTATCTGGGCTGAGAGAGGCCTTGGCCAGTGTGGGGAGGGGGCAGCTGGGGCCTCAGAGGGGGCGCCTGGGGCTGCAGGACCCTCCCTTGAGAGGAGAGAGAGAAGGGGGCCGGGGAGGAGAGGCCAGGCCTGGGGGGGCTCCAGCAGCAGAACAATGGGGTGTCTGGGGCCCAGAGCCCTCGCTGTGGAGACTGCCTGCTCTGGGGGCAGGATGGCCGATGGGGATTCTTGGTCCCCCTGCCCCCCAGGGCCAGCAGGGCAGTGCTGCCCTGCTCCTGTGGGGAGGACCTGAGCTGGGGGTATCCTGGAGCCACGGGGGGCCCTGGGGTCACGGGGGGGGGGGGGACCCTGGAGCTAGCAGGGGGCCCTGGGGCCACGAGGGGGAGGAGCCTGGAGCCACGGGGGCCTGGAGCCAGCAGAGGCGGGGGCATGTGCTGCGTCAGGGCCGCCCACCAGCAGCCTGGGCTGGGATCCCGGAGCTTCTGCATCTGCCTTTTCCCTGAGGCCGAGTGTTCAGCGCCTGGAGATGAGGCCCATCTTCCTCCCGTACTTGGACCCGGCTCCTCCTTCCAGCTTGAGCCAAACCAGCAGCGGAGGGCGGACACGACACAGTGCACCCCTTGGAGAGCGGGGAACCCGTGGGAGGTTCCCAGGTCAGCCCCGAAGCCCCACCGCCCCCCCTCAGAAGAGCCGCATCCCACCCTGGCCTTACAGGGAAAAAGGGTCCCTTCCCTCCCTTCCCGGCTCCCCAGGTACAAAAACAGGAAGGAAGGCAGGGGGCGGGCGGTAAGGAAGAAGGAAGACGGCGCGTGTGGCAGGTGCCACTGGGGTGGGGGCGGAGCGGAGGCTGGGACAGCCTGGCCGTGGGCAGCAGGGCCAGCTGCTTGCTCACTGTCTCTCCGGGGGGAACGTCACGTGCAGATCACCGAAGGCCGGACGCTCCGACACCGGGCTCACAAACAGACGCGCACTCGTTCCTTCTTTGACAAATGTCAAGGGTCACTAGGGAAATGACGCTGACCCGACCCCAAGATTCAAATGAGTTTGCACTTTGCTCAGGGTGACCCAGGAATATGACAGGCCACATCCAGCTGCCCACCCGTCCGTCTGCTCCTGCCTTAACCTCCCTCAGGCGACTGCAGGGGCCCTCGGGAGGGAACCCGCCCCGCGGCCATAGCGAGCGTACCCCAGCTGCCCCCTCACGACAGTGGGGCTGAGTATAGAGTAAGTGGACTGGTCAGGACGGGAGGGGCCGTGCAGGGGTGACCCGACCGTCTGCCCTGTCCCAGCCCCACAGGCAGCTGGGCCCCGTCCCCCGAGGCCCCCCGTGACCCGCCCCTGCCCTCTCTGCCCTCCTGCACAGCCTTCGCCATCCTCCCTGTGCTGCCTACAGGTCAGCCCCCTGGTCCCTCGTCCCTCTCTGGGTGACTCCGGGGCTGCTCCCCTGCGTCAGATGGGGTCACACCGAGGACAGCGCCCCCCAGCAGGAGCGGGGACATCAGCGCCCCCCCACCCCAGCCAGGACCTGGAGGTCCTCCTGTCCCCGCGGCAAGTGGCCCAATGTTGGTGGAGGCACTTCCGGGAGTGACAGAAGAGGAAGAGGAAGAGGAAGAGGAAGAGGAAAGGAAGAGGAAGAGCCTGAGCGTCCTGAGGGACTCAGGCCCACTTGGACTCAGGCATCCCGGCCACGTCTGGGGGCTGAGAACCTCGCCTCAGAAATGATGCTCCTACTACCGGGAGCTGCAACGGGGCCCCTGCGGGTCTGAAAGGACCATCGCTGTGCACTGTCCCCGGGAGGGACCACCCAGGTGCCTGCGGAGGGGCCGCTGTGCTTGCAGCGTTCAGTACTGGGTGCTTGGTACTAGGTCCTTGGTCCTCAGTACTGGGTCCTCAGTGCTCAGCACTCAGTGCTTGGTACTCAGACCTTAGTGCCCAGTACTCAGTCTTTGGTACCCGGTCTTTGGTCCTCAGTACTTGGTACTGGGTCCTCAGTCCTTGGTGCTTGGTCCTCAGTCCTCTGTGCTCAGTACCCAGGCCTCAGTGTTTGGTGCTCAGCAGTCAGTGCTCAGTGCTTGGTACTCAGTCCTCAGTGCTCCGCGCTCAGTGCTCGTGTGGGGAAGCGCAGGGGCTGGAGCAGGGCTGTGTGCAGCACACCTGGGGCGGCCCCTGTGGACACCTGCTCCCAGAACAAATGAGGTCATGCGCAGGGGAAGGCAGGAGACACGCGGCGCCCTTGCTCCGGCCCACCCCTGGGAGGCTGCCCGCTGCCCCTGTGTGATCCAGATGGGGACCCGCCTTCGGAGAGCTCACCCGCGGGTTGCCGTGGAAACACGCACTGTGGGTGGGACGGGCCCAGAGGGCCTGGGGTGGGGAGCGTGGGCTATGGGTGGCGGGGGCCGGGCCGTGTGACCTCCCGGGGGGACACGCCGCTAGTGACCTGGGTCATGGGGCCCTGAGCCACTGCCTGCTCACAGCTGCTGCGCAGAGCCCCCCGGTGGGGCTCCCGCCGCGAGCTGTGGCCGGGGGGGCTGCGGCCTCTATGCACCCCTGCTCCTCCATGGGGGGCCCAACCCCAAGCTCGGTGCGCCCTGCCGCCTCGGGCCTCTGCGGGCCACAAGCACCTGCTTCGGGCGTGGGGTGGGCCGTGATTCCGCGCATCCCACATTCAGGCCTGGGGGGCGCAGGAGGGCAGGGGTCTCGCCCCATGGCGGCCTGGGCCACAGGGACCGCGGGCCGGGAAATGCCTGCCTGTGGGGCAGCCCGGATGGCCTGCGGGTGAATGGCTGGCGCCCCTCCAGCCGGGCCCCCCTGCGTGACCGCGTCGTGGCCTGAGGGCACCAGCAGGGGCCGTGTGCTGGGGTGGGGGCTGGGACCCGGCACAGACACCCCAGGCCCAGTCGAGGGCACCCAGCGCGGGCCGCAGCCTCCACCGGGTCCCAGCTTTCTCTGCCTTCCTCTTCCCGGCAAAGCCCATCTGGGGTCCCCTGGGCCGAGCTCAGGGCTCCCGGGGCCCTGGGGGGGTTGCCCAAGGCTGTTAGGCATGACTGAGGCCCATTCCCCGCGTCCCCACCCGCAGCACCTCTCCTGACCCGCCTTCCCCTAAATCATCGGCCTTGTGGTGCAAAGGGCCTGGGTGTCTCGGGAGGCCTGGATGGGCCAGGTGGCCCCGGGGCGCCCCCTCGGCGGGGTGCGGGCCGCTGGGGCTCATGGGCCGTGGCTGACCCTTGCCCAAAGGTGTGGTATCCCGAGGTACCGGGCATCAGGGAGGGTTGGGGTGGTGAGGGCACAGCTGGAGGGGCCTGGAGGCGGGGAGGCAGCGGCCACCCCCGAGCCCCGGGCCAGACCCCAGGTGCTCCCTGGCTGAGGCTCCGTGGTGTCCTCCACCCGCCTGGCCCGTCACGCTTGGCGGTAGTCAGCTGGCGCCGGGCTCGGGGCCACTCTCAGACCTTAGTCCTGAAAGACGGGCGCTTGTCAACTGTGCCCCTGCCAGGCAGGGCGGGGTGGGCGCTGGGTCTGGCTCACAAAAGGGGGGGCAGCAAGGGGGGTCTTTGTGGGGGCCTGAGGCTGCCTGTGCCGTGAGCGCAGGACACGGGGGGGGCCGCGAGCCGAGGCCGGTCAGCTGGAGGAACAGATGGGGCAGGACGCAGCTCCTTGGCGGCCGCACCTGTCCACCTGCCGGCCAGGCTTTGGGGGAAGGACTCAGGGGCCCCAACAGCTAGTGCTGGTCACACAGGGCAGCTGTGGCCCCGCGTGGGGCTGAAGGCTGCAGGGCATGTCTGCGCTGGGGGGTCAGGGAGCTGGGCCGATCCTGGGAGGCGGGGGCGGCTGCGCTGCGTGCCCACCTTCTGGGGCAGACGTGCCCCTCTCAGCTGGCGGGGGGGGCGCCCAGGGCCGGGAGGGGAGCTGGAGGGGGCCGTCGGCCGGTGGGGTCGGAGCACTCCAGGCTCATGTCCCCATGGCCTTGCCTCTCCTTGGTCACTCTGTGAAGCCGACCGTCCAGGAGGACAACAGACTTGTCACGCGGGGGAAGGGAAGGTTGCCGGGTAAGGTCCCCAACTCAAGGTGGGGGTGGCGGCGGCCCCGGGGTACGCTTCCTGGGACGGAAGGGCCCAGCCCCAAGGCGGCGCCCTGCGGCCTCCCGGAACGCGGCAGCCACTGCCCACCGAGACCCACGGAGGCCGCGGCCTCGCCATCCGCCGGCACCACCCCAGCCAGTGGGCATCAGGTGCCCGCAGGCCCGGGCCACCCGGCGTGTGCTCAGAACAGGCCAGGGGCGGGGGGCGGGGTGCGGGGGGCGCCCGGGCCCACCCAGGTTCCCTCCGCCTGCTGCCCCAGCTGCTGGGCTCACCGCCCCCCTCCCCGCGGTCGCACATCCACCCTCCCGCACAGCCCAGAGCCCCCCAGACCGACACCCAGCCTGCGGCAGGCACTCTGGGGACACCTGCACACAGAGGGGAGCCAGGCTCCTCAGCGGCCACCCTCCTCCTGCGTGTATCGCAGCCCCGGCCCCCGTGCCCGGGTGTCTGCCCTGAGCTGATGGCTGATGGAGCGACACCAGTCCCACTCGGGGAAACGCCATCCCGGATGCGGTGGGCCAGGGGGGACATGTGCCACCCTCCGCAGCTGCCACAGCCAGATCTGTGTCTCCAGCGTCGGGGCCGCGCGTCTAAACTCTGCCAACCGACGTCAGGGCGATTTTCTCCACCCAGGACCGGGACGGGGGCCAGGGTCTCCCTGGGAGCAGGCCAGGGACGCGGCAAGTGCTTCGGAGAGGCGACGAGTCGGAGCAGGGTGCTGGCCCGGGACAGTCCAAGGGGCCTGACCGCCCGGGTGCGGGGACTGGAGCCACAGAAGCCGGCCTCCTGGCATGATTAGGAAGACGTGAATATTCATGAGCGGCGGGCGGCCCTGCCCAGGTGGCTGGGGCGGCGCTGGCACCGCGGCCTTGGCTCCGTCTCCTGGTTCTTGGAGCGCGAGGAGCTATTTGCAGACGCGTCTCTGTCAACAGGAAGCAAAGCTGGATTTACGAGCTCTCCTTGAGCGGTGGACTCCGCACAGCTCAGGGCGACGGCGGGCGGGGTGTCGAGGAGCAGTGATGCTGGAGGTGGCCAGGGGACCTCAGCTTCGTCACCACGGGAGCCGCAGAACAACCGTGTGGCCTCCGTCTGGTACGACGAGTGTTAGAATATGCCAGAAATCAAAGTACTCCCCGCTGCCAATAAGCTCCGCTTCCTTCCCCCTCCCGCTCCCCAGATGATGCCAGGGATGAGCTCAGAACCTCGGAGGCGGGTGGAGTGGGGCTCCCGGGCGGTGACAGGTCCCGCGAACGTGTCCTGCGGGGCCCTCGTCAATATGCTACTTGGTCAGGACCTAGTCAACGGCTCCGTCTCCTTCCGTGGGCACCTTCGGCGGCCCTGGCTCCTGGGCCCCTGCGTGGAGGCCTCTCTTCCAGAAAGGGACTGGGGGCTCCCTCGCTGGGTCCGCGTGCCGGGGCCACACAGGGAGACGCGGGGCCCCGGGAACCCGCCTGGGGCACCTCAACCACCGGAGCGCTCCTCTTTTTTTTTTTTTTTTTTTTTACATCTTATTATTTATGTTTCTAGCTCTGTTGAGCTATAATCAATGTATAACGTTGTGTCAGTTCGAGGCGTACAAAGTGTTGGTCCGTTGTCCGATGCACACTTATTTTAAGACTTTAAGACGTAAGCTCTTCGCCCAACGTGGGGCTTGAGGTCATGATCCTGAGAAGAATCGGGCGCTCCGCGGACTGAGCCAGCCGCCGCCTCTCGGGCTCTCCTCTTGCTCTCCCCGGAGCCCGGGGATCCTCGGGTGGGCTTCCTCCCCGAAGCCCTGGGGCCCAGAGGTGCCAGGTCCCACTTCATCCACCTGCCCCCCCAGCAGAGCTCCAGCCCAGGGTGAGATGAGAGGCGCGTGCACCCCGGGTGGCCCACGGAGGGGAGCAGGGGAGCGCAGGAGGCAGCAGCTCCACCTCAGGGGGACAGGGGGACGGCGTCCCGGTGTGACACTCCTCCCATGTCTCAGGCACCAGCCGTAGGGGGACTGAGGAGGACAGGACTGCAGAGGACAGACCCTGCACCCCCCCCCACCCTCGCAGCACTTCCACAGGAATGTGCTGACTTGCAAATCCAGTCACCTCTGCTCTGGGGGTCACCGTGTGTGCGGACCCCAGTGCCCATCCCCGAGGCTGGGAAGGGCAGCGCGTGTCGGGTTTGGGCGGGCTGCGATGGGGGCCGCCTTCCCTGCTCGAGGGCCGGCAGGGCGGGCGGAGGCGGGGGTGGGGGGGTGGGGGGGGGGGCTGGCCTGTGGCCTCCTCCGGGCCTGTAGCCTGCCGGCCTTGCATCCATGCGGGGCTCCTCTGCGGGCCGTGGCCTGGGGCCCCTCTGCCCATCTCTGCAGCCCACTGTTTGCACCGCCAGGGCCGGGGCGCCGCACCACTGTCTTTTCTGGCCTGTTTGTGGGAACTCAGGCTCCTCGGGACTGGCCCACAGCGTCTGTCGCAGGATCCAGCCTGGCCCACAGGCCGCCAGACTGTGGGGCTCCCCAAGGGGCCTGAGATGGTGACAGGGCAGCAGGTGTCAGCGTGGGGGCTCCTCAGGGCCATTGTCCTGGGACGGCCGCACTGACGCCCCTGCCCTGTGTCCACTGCAACAGGGAGCTTTCTGACATCCCTGCTCAGAGCTGGGGAGGCAAGGGCTGCACCCCCATGTTGTGGGCAGGAGGCTGAGCTGGGGGTGGCCTTGCCCTCGCTCCTCTCCTGGGCTGGGGGGGCGGGCAGGCTGGGGCCTGGGCCTCAGTCTCCTGACTTGGGGCCCCATGGCTCACCCATGCCTCTCCAAAGGTGGGGCCCGGGACGTGCCCAGGGGCAGAGGTGACAAGCCGGGGAGGGCCTCGGCGCTGTCTCCGACCTGCAGGTAGCAGAGCCCTCCTCCGGTGCCCGGGCCAGTGGGAGCCTGCACGAGGCCTCGTCTCCCCTCCCTGGCAGGTGGGGCCAGTGTTTGAGGATCAAGTCCCAGTTTCCAGCTTCAGGGCATGCTTCTCCCTCCCTTGGAGGCCCTGGGGCTGCTCAGTGGGGCTTTGTGGGCGTGCCCACGCCCCTGGGGCAGGATGCACCGATGGCCTGGCCCCTCCTCTAGGAGCTCCCTGGCCCCTCCTCTAGGAGCTCCCCGCAGCCACTTGCCCCAGGGTCTCAGGGTTTGGTGGGGGAGAGGGACGCCCACAGCCAGGGGTTTGGGGCTGCCTGTGGATCAGCAGAGTTGGGCTAGCCCAGACCCCACGCACCACTGTGCCCTCAGGAGGGGGGCCCCCACACGGTGCTGACATCAGGGCTGCTGGGCTCAGGGCCTCTCCGTGCGCGGATGTGGTGTGTCCATCGGCCCGGAAGGGGCCAGGCCTCGGGGGTCTCAGGCCCAGGCTGGGCTCCATCTGAAACTGCGGAAGTCTCTTCTCTGCCCCGTGCCGGGTCAGGGGCCGAGAGAGGGCAAGATGACCAGGAGGGGAGGGAGACGGGGGAGGCTCTGTGGGGAGGACCTAGCGTTCTCCGGAAGGGCCACGGTGTCTCCCACTGGCTCTGCTCTCCCTCTGCACACAGAGCCAGCCAGCCTGTGACCAGCCTGCCCCCTCCCCTAGGACCCCCTCCTTCCAGGAACGCGGCTTGGATCCTCCTGGATGTCCACATCCGCCCCGAAGGCTCACGCGAGGAACCAGCAGGCGGCCAGCTGGCCGGGACAAAGGGCTTTTCTGTGCCGACAGCCATCAGGATGCAATTCTTCACACGGTGCTGGACTCGCTCCTTGTCCCAAAGTCTGCTCCGGGTCTGCAGCCAGAGGGCTCGGTGTGTCTGCCAGCACGAGGGGCGGGCGTGCGTCCAGGGGCCTGTTGTCTGGTGTCGTCTGGTCCTGGGTTAGGCCCCTGGACAGAGCCCTGGTGGGGTCCTCGGCCCCTGCGTTGGGCGCGAAGCTGCTGGGTGGCTCTGCAGCCCCTGGGGCTGGGGGCAGGGGGCAGGGCCCACAGGGCTAAGGTGCAGCTCTGGGTCGTGCTGCTCGCGGCCTGGCCCGAGAGCTCCGTGGTTGGGCTCTGAAGGCCCTTGGGGTGCGACCCCATGTGCTGCCCCTCGGCGGCCGACACAGAGATCCTCCTCCTGAGAAAGAAGAGCCATTTAGCGGCCATTCCGTGGTGGCCCAATTCAGCAGCTGCTGCACCCTAAGCCGGGTCCCAAGTGGCCAGCTGGCCCCGGTCTCCATCCTCGCACTGAGCCGCGGGGTTGGGGACTGTTCCTGTTCCCAGTGAGCAGCTGGGGAGACAGGCCCCGGGAGGCATCGGCTGCGGCCCGCCCGGGAGCCCAGGGTCACCGCCGGCCGCACAACCCCAGTCCCCTGGCTCTGCGCCTCTCGCTGGAGCTGGAGCCTCCTCGGGGTGTGTCATAGACAATCGGCGGCTTAGCAGAGCGGCAGGCGGCGCTGGGGAGGGGGTGGGGTGGGGGGGGGGGGCGGGGCGGGGCGGCCACCCGGGAGGCCAGCCAGCCGCAGATCAATTCTCCGTCTAAGCAGACCCCGCAGAGGGGGGCGAGCCCGGGTGCAGGCGGCGGGCTCGGGCGCTCCTGAAGGTCGGGCGCGGGCTGGTCCGGGAGGGCCCGGCCCGCCTTCCTCTGGCACCGCCCCCTCCTCTCCCCGGGGAGCATCCGGGGTCTTTCAACAGCGACCCCCCTCCCCCTCCCCTCCCCTCCCCTCCCCCTCCGCCCGCCTGCGTGGCCTTCAGGGACCCGCGAGGAGCTCTCCGCAAGGGGTGGGGGGCGTGGCCGGGCGGGGGCGTGGCCGGGAGGGGGCGTGGCCGGAGGGGGCGTGGCCACGGGGCGGGGCGGGGCGGGGAGCTGTCCGCGGTGCTGAGAGCCGGGAGCACGCGGCCGGCGGGGAGGTGGGCGGGGGAGCCTCCCGGCCCAGAGGACTCGGCTCCGCGGGTGGTGGGCGTGGCGGGGGTGGACACGGCTCCCCTCAAGGCCTCGCTGGCGGTGTGCGCTGGGCCAGGGCTCCTGCTGAGGGGCTCCAGCTCAAGGCCCCAGGGGGAGGGCAGCCAGCGCCAGCCGGGGCCCTGGTGGGGCCGCTCCACGATGCATCACCGGGAGGGGCCGGCTGGGAGGAGAGCTTCAAGGGCAGCCAGGGGGCAGGCACGACCCCCGACCTGAGGGCGGGGGGCCTTGCCAGGCCCAGTGAGAGCCACTAAATCCTGATTCACTCCTGTCCCCCTCCTGATGGATGACAGGGAATCAATGAGGTGAAAGGGGTCCCCCATTCCCAGCGTCCTTGCTCCTGCCTGACCACTCCTCCCTCCAGGCAGATGTCACCTGCCCGTGAGCCCAGGACCAACCCCAAACACCTAAATCCTCTCAGCCTGAGTGTATAGGGGCCAGGCCACAGTGGGGTCGATGGGAGGCGCAACTGGGGCCCACTCTGGGCCTGGCTTTCCTTATGCCTTTTGATAGGTATCCATCCACCCATCCACCACCCATCCTCCACCCTCCACCCACCTACCATCCACCCCCCACCATCCACTCTCCACCCACCCTCCACCATCCACCCATCCATTCATCCTTGCATTTAACATGTTTACCCAGACTGTACTAAAAGCCAGACACTGTACAAAGCCTACAACCTTCCCTCTGAACTTACTTTATTGGCAGAGGTGCAGGGTCGGGGGAGACCCTGGTGGTGACCACCATCTGGTGGTGAGGAGTCCTAGGGAGAGAAACAAAGCCTAGCTTTGGGGTAGATTGTGGGGGAGCAAGGGAAAACACCTCCGAAATGTTCCTTCACAGTGGAGCACTGACTGTACTTTTTGTGTGCCCCCTTCCTCAGGGGTATTTGGGTTTTGAAGGATCTGCTGACCCTAGAAAGAACGGAGAGACATCAGGCACGGTGTCGCCTGGGGTGTGATGGAGGATGTGGTTCGTGAAAGGTTGGAGGTCTCCTAGGGTCGTGGGGGTACATGCTGGACCCCCACATTCAGGCTGAGCTTGCCAGCGCTGCCCCCTTCTCACTGGGGTCCCCTGGAGCCCCCTAGGTCCTGCTCCTGATGGACCCGTCCCAGCCCCCATCAAGGTGGGGCCTGGATGCCTCTTTCTCCGTGCTGCTGGGACTGGGCGCCCCGCTGAATCTCCCACCTTTAATTCAAATCCCTGTTTCTGCCACCAACTGGTTACCATGGAGATGTCCTTGGGACAGGGTGGAGAGTGGAGAGGGCCACGGGAAGGAGGGGGCCAGGCTGCTCCTGCAGAGATGACCTTCCACTTTTGCCGGTAGCAGTCCTTGGTGTTGGCCGACACTGGCTGGGGGTGAGTCTGGGGAGGGGTCTTGGAGGACCCAGCCCCACATCCTTCCTCCCCTTGGCCCCCACCGGGGATCACCCTCGAGGACACAGGGCTCCTGCCACAAAGGCTGTGTGACACAGGGCTGGTCTCATTTGTTTGTCAATTGGGGCTTTTCCTTTCCACTGAGACAGCAGTCTGAAGAGCAGCTGGAGGGCTGGGCCTGGAGTAAGTCTAATTCCGCTACGATGATGATTTCTAGGCTCCCGCAAGGAGGGCTTTCCAGCGGGTGCAGGTGGGGAGGGAGGGCCTGGCAAATTAATGAGTTAGACCCGATTAATCTTGCTGCATTAGCAAATCTGCAGGGAAAGCCAAATGAGGTTGGACAGATGTGCGTGAGCGTGCGCACGCCAGCCACGGGGCCCAGTCCGCCAGAGCCTGGCCCCGGGCACCAGGGAGACGGGCCTGCTGGCCTCCGCTGGGCCCCTGCCTGGATTCGCCCATAGGAATGGCCATCAAGAGCCACCCTCCTGGCCGCTGGAGCTGGTCGAGATGAAGGGAAAGGAGGTAGAGCTGACTTGGCCTGCGAACTGCTGCAGGCCCCTGCCCAGAGCCAAGGGATCTCTCCCTGCGCCCGCCCCGAAGCCATTCTGGCACCTGCTGCGGGCCAGGAGACAAGGCTGACTCCAAACCGTTGCCCGGGGCTGGGGGCCTGGCTGGAGCCTCCTCAGGAGTCTTTGAAACTACATTCCTGTGTGCTCCTTCTTCCAGGAAGCCTTCACAGATTGGCCCAGCCCCCTATGCCCAACCTTTCTCATCTGACCCCAGCCTGACAACTGCAAGAGCCCCAACTTTACCAAGTCCTGAGGAATAATTGCTTCTCATCCCCAGAGGTGTCATGTTTGCTACGGCGGGACAATGGGACAAAGCAAAGGTCACTTCATCAGCTGGTGACAAGCCCGTGTATGGCTCCCCTTCCTAGGTCGACAAACGAGTGTCATGTGACCTCTCCTTCACAGGGATGCTGAGATGGTTGGAAGAGGCTCCCGGAAGGACCCTGAGTACGGGCGACCTTGTTACTATCCAAGGAATATGGAATTGGCTCTAGGACGGCCAAGCAGGGCCATTCTGGGGCAGCACAGGGGACTTCGCTAGCCCGGACGTGAAAACGGGCTACGGCTACGTACGGCTTCTCCCAACTGCTGCACTTGTCCCCTCCCTGGTCCCCTCTCTGAGTGGGAGCCTCTGGCAGGTTCTGAGCCTCCTGTGGCCTGTCTCCTGGGGAGGAGGAGGAGGCCTTTGCCTGCTCCAGGTGAGGCATGGGCCCAGCTGTGCACCACCCCTGGGTCGATCCAACTCTGATCAGCTTCGGTGAACCTTCTCATGATGAGCGTGGAGCTGGCTTGTGGAGATTCTGGAGGAATCCAGGGTCTGGCACTGCTGGGGGGCTGCTGGGGGCTGCTGGCTGTGAAAAGGAAGAGGGAGGTGTGAGGGGTCCTACCTGCAGGAACAGGACACCAACCAGACCAGGCCCGGGGTCCGTGGGGGTCTCTGAGGGAGAGCCATGTGCTGGGCAAGGCAGTCCAGGCTTCCCTTGGCCCCAGGAAATGACAGACTGTGGGGTGCTACCAGGAGGACATCTCAGGAAGGGCCACAGGCCAGTCCTGGGACACGCTCTGCCCAAGGACTGAAGGTCCTGAAGCCAGGTGGGCTGGGTTGGAAACCCTGTACCTGTTGCGTGACCTTGGGCATGTGGCCTAACCTCTCTGTGCATCTACCTCCTCATCCTGATGCAGGGAGAATAGGAGCCCATGGAATAGGGTAACTGCCTATCACTGCTGAGGCCGGCCCTGGAGGTCTCAGAGCAGGTGTGTTAGGTGTGAAGAGCTCAACCTGGAGTGCAGGTGGGCTGGGGGGTTAGGGGGGCAGGAGAGATGGGGAGGGGAGGGGCAGGGGGTGATGGGGGTGGGGCAGGAGAGTGGGGAGGGAAAAGGGGGGGAAGGGAAGGAGACATGGGGAGGCGAGGGGGTCGGGGAGGGGCAGGAGATTGGGGGAGGGAGGCCAGCTGGGAGGGGTCTGCGGAGATGGAGGGGGGAGGAGCCCCTGGGATTGCTGCCTGTGACCCCGAGCGCCCCCGCGTGTGCACCGCGTGGGGAGGGAGGCAGGGGTTCCTGGCAGACATGGTGCCCCTTCAAGGGCGGGCGCGGACGTCTGCAGCCTCCGCTCTGCGCGCATCGCTGACCCGGGTGCCCGGGGTGTCCGAGTGGGGGCTCTGGGCCCCGGCGCAGCGGTGGCCGCGGGTGTTTCTGCCGAGCGGCGCCCTCTCCTCGCCGCAGACCCGGGCTGCGCGCACAAAGCGGCCACTCCCCGCCGGCCTCGGGCACCTGGCGCGGCCGGCGGCCACCTGCACCCACCTGGGCAGAGCCCCCACCTGGGCAGAGCCCCCACCAGGGCAGCGCGGGCCGGGCTGCTGGGCTGGGGCGGGCGCCCCGCAGCCGCCGAGACTCTGCCCCTCCGCCTCTCAGCGTGTCCACAGCGCAGGGCCGGGCGGATCGGGGCTGCGGAGCCGCTTCGCCCTCCCCCCGGGGGTGCCCAGGACGCCTGGGCTCCCCACCGGCCGCTTTCCCGTCCGCGGGGGCCAGGCCGACCGCCGTGGTCCTCCCCGCCTCGCCGGGGACGCAGACGAGGGGCTTGTGGTTTCCAACCTGCGACGCGGGCGGGGGCGATGGGGTTAACCCGGCGCCTGTGGGGCGCCCGGGCCGGGGTGCGCGTGCCCACCCGGCGGGCGGCGGGGGGCGCGGGGCTGGGCGGGGCGCGGAGGTCGGAGTGCCGGGTCCGAGCCGGCGCGCCAGGACGGCCCCGGGCGCTCGCAGTGACAGCCGCCCGCCGCGGCCCGCTCCTCCCCGGCCCCGGACCCGGAAACTTTGCGGGCCGAGCGGCCTCCGCCCCCTCCAGGCGGGTGGTCTGCCCCGCCCTCGCCCCCGCGTCCCGCCCGCTTCCCCTCCCCCTCCCCGCTCCCCTCCTCCCTCCCCCCTCCCCCTCCCCCTCCTCGGCGGCTGGAGGCGGGCAGGGCCGGGCGGGGCCGCGCGCTGAGCCCACAGCCCGGTGCTCCCGGCCGGGTCGCCGCCGCCGCGCCCCGCGGGAGGAGCGCGGACGGACGGACGGACGGACGGAGCGGCCGGCGCGGGGGCATGAAGTTGGGCGCGCGCGGGGCTGGGAGCGGGGCCGCGGCGGAGCCGGGAGCCGCCCGCGTCTAGAGCCCGCTCGGTGCGCCATGGAGCTCGGGGGCCCCGGGGCGCCGCCGCCGCCGCTGCCAGCGCTGCTGCTGCTGCTGGGGGCCGGCTTCCTGCCCGGTGAGTTCCGGGGCGCCGGGCGGGCCCCGTTTCCCCGTCAGGGCGGCCTCGGACCTCGGCCCAAGGGGGGGAGGCCCGGGCTGCGGTCCCGAGCCGCGGGTGCGCGCAGCCGGTTGGCCGCGGAGCCCCCCGCCCCCAGACGCGGAGGCTGTCCTGCGGGGCAGCCGGGCCAGGAGGGAGTTAACGGGCCGGGCCGGAGCCGGAGCCGGGAGAGGGGCTGGTGGGGGCGGGGGCGGCCCTTTGGGGAGCTGGACCCGGCAGCTCCAAGTTGGGCGGAGAGAGGCGGGCCGTCGCTCCCCTCTTCATCCCTCAGGCAGATTTCCCTGCAGACACCCCAGCCGCCTCCCGGTTTGGGGGAGCAGAGGGGGCTTCCAACCCTGGCGGCACCCCCCGCCCCTGCTCTGTGCCCCCAGGCTCCCGGGACAGCTGCAGCCCCAGCTCCCCCAGCCCCCCACCCGCGCCCCCATCCCTGGGCTGGTCGTGGGCGATGGAGGGAATCTGGGCGCTCGGCCTCCCCAGGGAGGAGTGGTCCCCGACCGGAAGAATAAGGTTGGGGGCGGAGTGAAGGGTGGGGGGACTAACAATGACCTAGGGCACTTGTGCACCCCCCTTAGCACCCCGTGCGGGACTCACGGTGAGCAGGGCCGCTCCAGGGGCAGGCACCTGGACCCTGTTCCCCTCCCCAAATCCCTTCCTGATGTAGCAACCCGGGGAGAGGGGTCCAGGGGGCTGGCCTGGACCAGAGCGGCCCCTCCCCAGGAAGCAGAGTGCGTGGGGTCACCCCTGACGCATGGCAGGCTGTCAGAGAACAGGGGGTCCTGGGTGATCAGTCAGGGCTGCTGCAGCCCCAGGAAGCAGGCTCTCACCCCCACCCAGTCTGGGCCCCCTCTCCCCGCCTCCCCCCCACCCGGGGCTGCCCCCACTCCGGGAGTCCTGCGGTTACCCTCACCTTGGGCGTCCAGGCAAGGTTTTCAGAAGTCAGCTAGTAGCTGCAGATTCAGCCCCTCCTTCCCGAAGGCCCGTCTGGTGAGAGTGAGCCGCGTCAGCACTCAGCAGCTCCGTTGTCTGTATCTGGGGTGCGGTGCGGGCGGCTGAGGGGTCTGGAAGGGCTTCCCTGAGGAGGTTACGCTTCCACCCAGAGGACAGGAGAGAAACGGAGGCCAGGGCTGGGGCAGGATGTGCAAATGTCCTGAAGTGGGTGGAACTGGAAGGAAGCCAGGGCTGGTCGTCCCGCCTGGACACCTGCCACCCTCTGTCCCCACAGTGAGCAGCCACGTGGAGACCCGGGCCCACGCGGAGGAACGGCTGCTGAAGACGCTTTTCTCTGGCTACAACAAGTGGTCCCGGCCCGTGGCCAACATCTCCGACGTGGTCCTTGTCCACTTCGGGCTGTCCATCGCGCAGCTCATTGACGTGGTAGGTGCGGGGGGCAGAGCGGGCTGCTCGGAGCCTCAGCGTCCCCGCAGCAGCAGAGGCTCGCCCTGGGGAGCACCCCCGCGTGAGGGGAGGCGGGCCTGGCACCCAACCACCCAGGCGCCCCCGTGGAGGAGCCCGAGGAGGGGGCGGCCGGCAGGCCCTGATGGCACTCGGGTGCCGCCGTGGTACCGGGTGTGCCCCGGGCTCCTCACCTGTGAGCTGCGCTGAACCGCATCTGGGAGGCCCCCGGGAGCAGGCTCACGGCCCCCTGCATGGACAGCAGGGCCGTATGTGGCCCTGTGAGGGGACACCGGTCGCTCTGTCCTCAGTGGTGTCCCGACTGGCACCTTCAGGCCTCCTGGACCTGGGCGTCGAGGGGGCCCTGCCCTGTGCTCCTGGCGCCTGGGGTGCAGCGCTCCGAACCCGCTGGGCTTTGCAGACGTGGCCGGAAGCGGCGGCGGGACTGTGCCCCCGGAGCTCTTGCGGCTCAGGGGCGCAGGGGCCGCGTCAGCCGCAGCGACTGGCCTTCCCCTGGGCCCCTCGGGGCTGGTCCCCTTCCCGCGCTGCCTCATGCAGGCCGTGTGCATGGAGCGGGGGCAGGCCGTGCCCGGGCCGCGTGTGCCAGCTGCTGAGCGGCCTCCACACGTCC
Organism: Canis lupus familiaris; assembly: GCF_011100685.1. Classification (NCBI taxonomy): domain Eukaryota; kingdom Metazoa; phylum Chordata; class Mammalia; order Carnivora; family Canidae; genus Canis; species Canis lupus. The sequence continues at coordinate 47,883,505 of NC_049245.1, read as the reverse complement.
TGGGCGGTGGCCCGAGGCCCGCGGCACGTCTGTGGGTGGTCGGGGTGGTGCACGCTGTCCGTTTGCAGGGCCTGTGTCCAGGCGGGGCGAGAGCATGGCCTTAGGGAGCCGGGAATCCGGGTGCTTCTGGGCCTGGGAAGCGGGCCGGGCCCTGCCCCTCAGAGCTGGGCCCGCGGAGCTGGGGTGGGGCACGTGCTCAGGCCGCTGGGTGGCCCACCCTGGGTGCTCAGGGGAGGCAGGGTCAAGGGCAGGGCCTGGTGTGGCAAGAGGCCTCGTCCCCCCTCCCTGAACTGGCCGACCAGGAACTTGTCCTCGTCCCCTGGGGGAAGTGGGAGGGCAGGGCCCAGACCTGCGCCTTTGGGGCACAAGACCCCCCGGTCCCCCCGGCCCGTGTAGGCCCTGGACGCCGATCCCGTTCGATGGCCCCCTGGATTTCTTTGGCTTCGGTGGTCTTGCCCGGTGGCCTGCGTTCCTGGTCCTGGGCCGTGGAGGGGAAAGCTTGGGCCTTGATGGGCACGACCCCCACCCCTGTGCAGCCCCCTCCCCGTGGGGCAGAGCCGCGGGCAGCTGCTCTCTGGAGGAGGCCTCTGTGGGTGGCGGGCGCTCCTCTCCCCCAAGGGCCAGCCCCTCTCCAGTGGGTGCCCGGGGGGCTGGGGTGTGGCTGTGGCTCCCAGAGGCTGGCGTTCAGCCCCCACGGATCCCATGGAGGGGGTGTGAAGACCCCGAGGCTCCCGTCCCTTCAGGCCCCGTGTCCCTGCGTGGTCTCGTGTCCTCCCAAAGGCCTCAGCACGTGCTGGGCTCTCACCGCCTGGGGGACGGCCTGTCGTGCTCCCCCGCAGACACTGTCAGATGCCCCACTAACCAGCGGGAGTCGGGGGTCAGTGGGGACACTGGCTGGTCGGGACTTCCCAGCGCGTGTGGTCCACCTCCCCACATGGATGGGTGACCCCACGGTGGCTGAGATGGAGCCAGTGGGTCTCCTGCTTCCACCTCCCCGTTCCAGCCCCTTACTCATCCACCTCAGGGTCCCAAGGCCCTGGCCCCCCCCCCCCCTGTCCTAAAGGCCCTAAAAGGGCTGCTGTCTCCGGCTGAGCGGGTGGGACCTTGTGCATCCCAAGGTCATGTTCCTGGCAGCAGGAGGGGCAGGTACTTGCTCCCCTAGGAGCCTGCAGACCAGCTGGGGGGGCGACCCAGGAGGGCAGGGGTCCAGGAGGGAGGCGCTCCCCCAGCGGCTTGGGGGCCATCTGTGCACCCCACTCATCTGACCGTAGCTGGGGGAGGGCCAGGCCCCGGGCCACCTGCGAAGTCAGACAAGCCGTGTCCCCACTGTCCTGGAAAGTTTCAGGGTCCTTCTTCTTGCCTCTGCGTCCCCTCAGGCTGACCATCTGCGCTTGGTTGCCTCCAGGATGAGGGACTCACTCCTTCCTGGGGTCACCTGTTCCCCATGTTCTACTGAGGCCTGTCTTTGTGGGCGAAGAAACTCAGGGCTGGGAGAGAGAGAGAGAGAGAGAGAGAGAGATGGGGAAGGAGAGGAAGAGGGAGAGGGAGGGAGAAAGAGAAAGGGAGGGGGAGAGACACACCCGGGGGTCACAGCTGCCCTTGACCTTTGTGTCCTAGGATGAGAAGAACCAAATGATGACCACCAACGTGTGGGTGAAGCAGGTGAGTGAGCAGGGATGGGGGGCCTCCACCCCTGGTTCCTCCCCGCCCCCCCCCCCGCCCTCCCCTCACCGCGGCCTCCCCCTGCCCTGGCCCAGGAGTGGCACGACTATAAGCTGCGCTGGGACCCTGCCGATTACGAGAACGTCACCTCCATCCGCATCCCCTCTGAGCTCATCTGGCGGCCGGACATCGTCCTCTACAACAAGTGAGCCCCGGGAGGTCAGCGGGGGGAGGTCAGCGGTTGGGGCAGCAGGCACCTGTGTCCACGTGCGGTGACGCAGGGGATCCAGGCGTGAGCAGGAGGCGGGGTTGTGTGGGCTCGCCCGCCCTCCTCCTCCTCCCCTCCCCCTCCCCCTCCCCCTTCCACCCTCGGGAGCCAGTGCTGAAGCCTCTGGAAGGGAGAGGAGGGAGCAGGGAGGGGCGGAGGGGGCGGAGGGGGCGGAGGGTCTAGGGGGCGGCAGGGGCCGGGCCCTGGTGCAGCGTGGGCCGGGTCTTGGGGTCCGTCCCCGCCAGTGAGGGGGGGGCACCATCCTCCCCACAGGAAGCTCCCAGACTCACCCCCCCGCCCCCCCCACCGGCCTTGGGGACCTCTCCCCGGCCCAGGCCCCTCCCCGGCCCCTTCGGTCACGCTCGGCTCCGAGCGCAGCCTCCGGGGGCCGCGGCGGCTTCTGAATCCGCTCACGTCCGCGGCTTATTCTGTGCCAGGAAGCCCGCGTTTGGCGGGGCGTGGCCGAGGCCGAGGGGCTGCGGTTGTCCTTCCCCCGACCCCTGCTGGGGGCTCCCGGGCCCTCCTGTGTCCCCGCGTCCCACGAGTCCCTGCCCGGCCAGCAGCGCCCGGGGCTCAGAGATCAAGCAGATGGAAGCACTCAGGTCCCTGGCCCCCCCCCCCGCCCCCCAGGCCCCGGGCGCTGGGCCTGACCTATAAAGCGCTGCTATTTGATTAACAACCACTGGGCTCCTCTCCCAACGGAACTGATTCCAGGAATGGCCGCGGGGAGAGCTTGATGGTTTTCGGCCGCGTGGGGGGGTCTGCTCCGTGAGCTGCTCTTCCCTCAGGGCAGGCTCCCTGCTCTCTGCAACCAGCCCCCCAACCGCCAGCCTGGGGGCCCCCGCCGCCCCAGCCTTCCTGGGCTCCACGCCCCCCGCCCCAGCACCCATTTCCCGGAGGGGCTGATTCAGAGACCCCGTAGTGGCGTCATGGTCCTGGGACGCCGGGAGCATCGTGCTGCGGCGCGAGCTCTTCCCCCCTGGGCACACGGTGCCGGCTGAGAAGCAGCCTGGGACCCGGACGGACCCCGGGACCGCGGCCCAGAGAGCGGGGTAGCTGCCTCACAAGCCCCCGTGGGTCGGGGTCGGCATAGATGCTGTCTGGGGACGGTCCCAAGCGGGGGCCGACGCTGGCCGGGCCACAGCCACCAGCGGGCCCGTGTCCAGGGGCAGCAGGGAGCTGCTGACCAGGCCGCCGTGGGCTTGAGGGGGGTCAGGCGGTCAGCCCGGCTGCTGGCTTATCCAATGGCTGCGGGGACCCCGGTTGGAGGCTGTGCATGCGCGGCCCTGCTGTCCACTTGGGGCCGAGGGTCTCGCGAGGCCTCCCACAGCCCCGCGGACGGGGCTTCCCGGGGCCAGGAAGGCTCCTCTGCTCTGCTGGGGCCGCAGCTCCAGGGCCGAGGCCGGACGTGCTCGAGGTGCGCCCCTTCGTCCCAGCACCTTCTCCCCTGCCCCGCGCCTCAGCCCGCCCGGCTGGGGCCTCGAACCCAGGCCCCGGGTGAGATCGGCCGCTCGGCTGCCTTCCGAGAGCAAGTGGGCGGTGGACGCGAGATGCTGCGTCACGGGGAGCGTCTGCCCGCAGGTCCAGACCTCAAGTCCTGGGGTGGACGCCCTCCTGGGAGGCGTCTCGGGGATCTGGGCCAGGTCCGGGCTGGGGGCACGGGGCAGGGGCCACGGCCATGGGCCACGGCGGGCTGTGCACCAGGAGAAAACTCTCGTCCTGTCTGTGGCATTGAACCCCTGAGACCCAGGCACAGATTCCCAGTCCTGGGGCTGCTTTTAGTGAACTTCTGGAACATTCCCTGCCTTTCCTGGGGCATCTGGGCTACCTGGGCTCGCGCCGCTGACTGGAGCCTCTCATCTCCCTGCAGAATGTTTGCTGAGCCATGTTTGCTCGTCTGCTTTGTGCCTCAGAGGGCAAGGCTGTGGGTTTGGAGCGATGTTGCTAGGGGGACGGTCCTGCACCCCCCTGAGAGCCTCAGTCTCACGCTCAGTCCAGCTGTGGGTCCCGAGTGGACAGCCCCTGCCGCTCCTCCGTGGATGCATTTGCAGGTCTCCGCCTGCCGCCGACCTAGACGTCAGCGCAGAAGGGCTCGTGGAGGTCATAGGACCGGATAGGCACGGAAGCCATGGGGGGCCTCTGAGCTGGATGTCAGGCGTGGGGAGGTGGCCCCTGGGCTGGGGGCTTCTAGGCTGTGGTGGGTGTGGGAGGCAGGGGTGCGGGCAGCTCGGAAGGCCAGGTTCTGAGGCCGTGGTGGGGCACCTGACTCACATCCAGGGGAGCAGTTGGCAGCCAGGGTGGACTGGGGCCCGGCCGGGCAGCTTCCCTGGCTCAGCGGCGGTGCCCCTGGGTTGTGCCAAGGCGGCGTGGGGCACGTGGGTGCTGTCCTTGGGGCTCGTGAGGCCGTGGGGAGGTTCCCCAGCAGTGCTTTAGAGCCGAGCCATGGGACCAGCGACCACCTCCGCCGTGGGCCCCACCCATGGGCAACGGACAGCTCAGCTTACACCTGCTGGGGACCCCGACTGGCACCAGGGGCTTCTGGCTGCGCAGCAGGGCCGGGCCGACTCTCGGAGCCCTTGAGGGGTGAGGGGTGAGGGCTCGGGGTGGTGGCTGCTAGCAGGGGTCCCTGGGCTCCCATGTGCCGGCCGTGCGTGTCCTTGTGGGGGCACCGAGGGAAGCCCGGGGCCAGGGCCGGCAGCCCTGCAGCCTGCCACCCACCTGGCCCCGGACGGCACCAACACCCCGAGGCTGAGGGCGGGTGGCCGGAGGGGCCCTGTCCTTCCTGCTCAGGTGGCCTGGGGTCTCCCCCGAGCTCAAGCCGCACGCCGGGGGGATAATGCAGAGAGAGCACTGAAGGTGCTTGGAGGTGTTGGCACGCTCGGTCTGTGGCGGGACGCCGGGCTGCTCGGCCCCCAGGGTGGCCCGCAGGGCATTCGGCTCTGTCCCGGGGGACCTGGCAAAGTTCCGCGGCGTGCTGCCCGGCAGCCACTGTCATGCCCGTGTCCTCACGTCTGCATGGCATGAGCGTCCAGGCGGGCTGTGCTGGGTCCCAGGAGGGGCTGCTCGGCCCCCAGCCCACCGGGACAGGACATGGGGATGTGGTGGGCGCCGAGCCCCTCTGAGGAGCCATCCCCCTGCCTTCCGCCCTGGGCCGAGGGGCAGGAGAGCGTGGGGCTCCGTCTGCAGAGTCGCGCCGAGGACAGGAGCCCCTCGACCTCAGGCCCTTCCAGGCTGCCCGCTGGTTCCCAGCTCCCGGACAGGAAGGGACCAGGCGCCTCCTCCCTTGGTGCTGGTAGGTGCACGGCCCCGGTCCCTGCCCGACCCGCCGAGCAACCACCATGGTCACCAACAAGCGGCTGTGTCAGGGGCGGCGTGGGCCGTGAGGGCAGCGCGATGAGCGGGGGCGATGGGTGACGCGCCCGGGACCACCCGCCAGCCCCCGGGCCCCGTCTCTGGCCGGTGGCCTGCCTTTCTTTGCTCCCCTGTGAAGCGAGAATGTGCGAGAGAGCTGGGCGGCGGTGCGGGTGGGTCTCACGCCCCTCTCTTCCTGCGCAGCGCGGACGGGGACTTTGCGGTCACCCACCTGACCAAGGCCCACCTCTTCTACGACGGGCGGGTCCAGTGGACACCCCCCGCCATCTACAAGAGCTCGTGCAGCATCGACGTCACCTTCTTCCCGTTCGACCAGCAGAACTGCACCATGAAGTTCGGGTCCTGGACGTACGACAAGGCCAAGATAGACCTGGTGAGCATGCACAGCCGCGTGGACCAGCTGGACCTGTGGGAGAGCGGCGAGTGGGTCATCGTGGACGCCGTGGGCACCTACAACACCAGGAAGTACGAGTGCTGCGCCGAGGTCTACCCGGACATCACCTACGCCTTCGTCATCCGGCGCCTGCCGCTCTTCTACACCATCAACCTCATCATCCCCTGCCTGCTCATCTCCTGCCTCACCGTGCTCGTCTTCTACCTGCCGTCGGAGTGCGGCGAGAAGATCACGCTGTGCATCTCCGTGCTGCTCTCGCTCACCGTCTTCCTGCTGCTCATCACCGAGATCATCCCCTCCACCTCGCTGGTCATCCCGCTCATCGGCGAGTACCTGCTCTTCACCATGATCTTCGTCACGCTGTCCATCGTCATCACGGTCTTCGTGCTCAACGTGCACCACCGCTCGCCGCGCACGCACACCATGCCCGCCTGGGTCCGCCGGGTCTTCCTGGACGTCGTGCCCCGCCTGCTCTTCATGAAGCGGCCGTCCGTGGTCAAGGACAACTGCAGGCGGCTCATCGAATCCATGCACAAGATGGCCAGCGCCCCAGGCTTCTGGCCCGAGCCCGAGGGGGAGCCCGGCGTCCCGAGCGGAACCCAGAGCCGGGGCCCCTCGCGCACCCCGTCCTTCTGCGGCCCCGTGGACGAGCCGGCCAAGCCCCCGCCGGCCTGCAAGTCGCCCTCGGGCCAGGCCCCTGCTCTGCGGCCCTCAGAGGCGGAGGAAGCGAGCCCCCGCCCCTCGCCTGACTCCTGCCGTCCCCTCACCAAAGCCCGGTCCCTGAGTGTCCAGCATGTGTCCAGTCCTCCCGAAGGGGCGGAGGACGGCGTCCGCTGCCGGTCCCGGAGCATCCAGTACGGCGGTCCCCAGGACGCCGCCGCCTCTGAAGCTGGGGGCCCCGTGGCCGGCTCCCCGGCCTTGCTCAAGGCCAGCTCGGCCGAGCTCCCGGCCCCGGAGCAGCCCTCTCCCTGCAAATGCAGGTGCAAGAAGGAGCCGTCCCCGAGCGCCGTGCCCAAAGCCCGGGGCACCAAAGTGCCCCCCCGGCACCTGCCCCTGTCTCCGGCCCTGACGCGGGCGGTGGAGGGCGTCCAGTACATCGCGGACCACCTGAAGGCGGAGGACACAGACTTCTCGGTAAGTGTCCACCTGTGGCTCAGTCCGGAGGCGTCCCTGGCGCTGTCCCTGGGGGGACGCTGCTTCCTTTCCTCTCGGGAGGAGGGTGTGGCCCCCGACACCCAGCGCCAGGCCCCGGAGCCCCCCCACCCGTCCTTTCCCTCCTTCCTGAGCATCCAATACCTGCGGTGGCCCCTGGGGCCCCGTGTGACTGGTGCGGGCAGGGGCGTCCTGTGTCACCAGGGCGGGGAGCCGGCAGGCACAGGGAGGCCTGGCCTGGGAAGTCGCTGGCCACCGGAGTGCCTCTGGGGAGGCATGGGGGGGCTGCACCCCGGGGCAGGGGCGGGAGAGGGGGAGGGCAGGGGCTGTGTCTGGGGCACAGCCCGGCCTCGTGGGCCAGCACCCCGCATGTCAAGCTGGGGAGAAGGGGCGGTAATGCGGCCGAGCTGCAGGACCTGTGCCCCAGGGACCCCGGGCAGCAGGAGGGACATGGGGTGTCTGCAAAGGTCCAGGCTGGGGGGCAGCCCTCAGGTCAGGGGGTGGGCAGAGGGAGGGAGAGCAGGCTGCCCTGGGCCCAGCCCCTGCCCCGCGGCGTCCCCCGGGTCCTCGTCAGCCATGTCCTGCCATGACGTGGACGCTGCTCCTCCTTGTCCCTGCGTCCACCGCGGTCAATGCCCTGGACCTCCCAGGGGGCCCTGCGAGTGGCTGAGCGGCTTCCCCAGACGCCCGGCCGGACCTCAGGAGGCAGGGGAGCCATTCTGGAGGTTTCTGGAAGGTCTGCCTGGGAGAAGCTGCTTCTCGACCTCATTTTGCTGCAGCTCTTGAGCAGCGGGCAGCGGCCCTGAGCCGCTCGGGGTGTGACCCGGACCCCGGGGAGCCCGGCGGGCGGGCGGTGCTCGGAGGTGGGGGCCCAGCCCCTCGTTTGTGTGCGGGGCACGTGCGGCCGCCGCGACCTGGTTCCAGCTTCGGGTGGCGGAGGCCCCGGGGAGCGAAGTGCGGCCGGGGACGGGCCGCGGAGGCTCGGGCGGCTTTGTCCTGAGGCTTTCATCCTCGGGGTGGGGGACGCACGCAGGGGACCAGAGACAAAGCGGAGGCCGCTGCAGCTCGGCCGCCCAGGAACGGACGGTCCTGCACGGACTTTTTATTTATAAGTGACCTTGCCTGCTCTCCGGTGTCGGCTTGGTTTTAAACCATCGGGGAGTCTCGGATTCCATGAAAAAACAGCAGAAGGTGGCAGCGGAGAGCACTCTGCACCCTGCCACCCCTTCCGGAGCCCCGGGCTGTGTCCTTTCCCGTCCCCGGGGGCTCGGGGAGGCTGAGGCGGGGGCTCGGGAGCCAGGCCCGAGGAGCGGCCGGCCTGGTTGGGGCCTGGGGTGTGTGACCGCGGCCCGCCCCAGCCCCCCTGCGCCGCGGGGTCCCCGGGTGCACGTGGGCAGCACCACGGCCTTTCCCCAGGTGGGTGGCCCAGGGCCCCTGCTCAGTGGGCGGCATGTGACCTCCCCGCCTGCCCTCTGGCCTTGGCGTGCAGGACCCACCTCAGGCCGGGCCTCTCCCTCAGCTCCTGGCAGCTCTGCCTCACACGGGGCCTGCCCGCTGTGCCTGCCCCCCCGCCTTCTGCTCGTGTCCCCCACCCTGGAGGGGCTTTAGGGCCAGAGCTAGGAGACCCGCCGACCCAGGAGGGCCAGGGTGTGTGGGCGTCCCCCGTCTGGGCCTCGCTGTGCTCAGCTGCTAACTGGGGGTCGCGGGCGGCTTCCCACGGGGCCCCTCCCAGCGTGCTGCAGCGAGAGCGGATTCCACCGTGAGGCAGCCTGGACCCCGGGGCCCGGGCGGGTGAGGTCAGGTGGGCCCAGCTCCGACCCCCGGCCGGGGTGGCGGCGGACCCCGCGAGGGCGGGCCTCGGCTGGGCAGGCCACGTCCCTGAGCCCCTCCGCCGGCCACCTCAGGGCAGGGGGTCGCCGCGTGGGGTTGGCCCGTGTCAAGGAGGGGACACGGAACCCGCCTCAGGGTCGTCAGGCTCTAGGAGGCACCCGTGGCAGGAGGCCGGCGGCGGGCGGGCGGTGACCCGTGTGTCTGTTTGCAGGTGAAGGAGGACTGGAAGTACGTGGCCATGGTCATCGACCGAATCTTCCTCTGGGTGTTCATCATCGTCTGCCTGCTGGGGACCGCGGGCCTCTTCCTGCCCCCCTGGCTGGCCGGCATGATCTAGCGGGGCGGGGTGGGCACCCACAGGCCCGGCGGCGGCTTGGGGAGCTCGCCGGGGGTCTGGGCCCGGCCGTCCGGGGACTGCTGTGTTCTGTGGGGCCCCGCCATCTGCCAAATTGTCCCCCAGTTTCTGCGTCCTGCAGGGGGGCCTTGGCAAGGGCCACTGTCCCCGGGGGACCCTGCTGGCCTCTCGCCTGGACGGCCGAGTCCCGCCCACGTCTTATTAAAGTTCATCCAGAGCATGGTGACGGTGGCTTCCTGCCCAGGGTGCGCGTCTGCCCGGCGGTCCCGGGGTGCACTACTCCCAGCCCCCCAGCCCCGGATGCCCCTCGTCCCCGTGGGACCCTGGAGGCCCGGGCTCTGACCCTGGCCTGGCACCCTCCCTTGGACAACCCCAGGGCCTGGAGGCAGACCCTCACATCTCATCCCGGGGGCCCGGGGGGAGCAGGGATGTTTTGTGTTATTCTGGGTAAATTAGGAACCAGGTGAGTGTTGTGCTGAGGGTTGAGTCCTTGGGCCTGGGCCGGCCTGAGGGGTCGCGGGACGTCTGCCATCCTGGGTCCTGGGAAGTCCTGGGCCGGGGTTGGCGGCCAGAGTCCCAGGGGCTCCAGGGCGTGTGTCTGAGCCCCCCAGGCTCCCTCTGTGCACAGCCCCCCGGACGCCCGCCCTGAAGCACAGACGTGGCAGTGTGGTGAGGGGTCGCTGGGGACGGCTGACCTGGCTGACCCTGGGACCCTCGGCAGTGTGGGCGCCTGAGAAATGTCATGGGGCTGGGGGGGCCCACGGCGGTCAGCACAGCCGAGGAAGCCCAGGGGCCCCCAGCCTGGGGACCTGGTGCCGTCTCCCCACGACCCTGGGGCGATGTGGGGTGGGCTCTCCCGGGTTCTTCAGAGGCCTTAGGCCCTGAGTACCAGGGAGGGGGGTGAGGACGTTCACGGGGGACCAGGCCCAGGAGGCTGAGGAGTCTGGGTCCCCCGTTGATGCTCAAACCCCACCTCCCCAGACCCCCTTACTTCAGGGGTGCAGGTGGGAACTGGCCCCGCAGCCCTCTCCCTGCCCAGAGGTGCCCGGGTCAGGAGAGCGGAGCGGATACCGACGTTCAGAGCCCAGCGCAGACTGAGCATCCGATGGACCTGGCTGCTGCGGGACTGGGTGCAGGTCGGCTGGGGGCAGCCACACCCTCGCCCCCCCGGGCACCTGCGCAGCATGGACCCCAGCTGGGGCCCGGAAGGTCCTGGAGCCCAGGGGCGGGGCAGGGAGCCCAGGATCCTAATCCCGCGAGGTTGCCTCCCAGCCCCAGGGCATGTGGGTCCCGAGGGGGCCGTGACCTGCCCCTGCCCCTGCCCCTGGGCGGCTGGTCCCCCAGAAGCACCTCCCTCCGTCCACGCGTGCGGGGGCTGCAGGGAGGGGCCCGGGCGCTCGGCCGCCCATGTGCTTTCCTGGGCGGGAGGAGAGCACGGCGCTGCTGCAGGTGTCTCTCTCCTTGTTTTCGTTGTTTGGTTCTGATTTTTTGAGACTCAAAAATTGACGTCCGAGAATCCCCCCGAGAACTCCACGCAGGTTCCCGTCGCGCCCGACGAGCCGCAGCCACTATCCTGCGTGTTTGCCTGCAGGGCTCTTCTCTCCATTGAGGCAGACTTCCCAGGTGGCCGAGCGCCTGCTCTCCAGCCCTCCCGTCAGTGAGTCTCCCACTCAGTGCGACACGGAGGCCTCCGGGCCCGGGACACAAGGGACGCTGACGCCGCCGTGGCCGGGAAGGCGCAGCCCTGCAGTGACCCAGCGTCCGTCCTGTCTGCCCTGAACTCGTACCAGAAGCTGCGGGGCGGCGTCCCCCATGTGCGTCCCCGTGTGCGTCCCCGTGTGCGTCCCCCGCTCCGGGTGTCGCGGCTCAGCGGCGTGAGCAGGTTCTCCTCTCCCTGCCCGTTAACCACGTGTGGATATGGGGATTGGGTGTCACGAGGACATCCAGGGCCTTAGGGGCCGGGAGAGGGACGGCCCGGGGTCGCGGTCCCCAGGAGCGGCACTGGCATGTTGGCGGTGGCCGGGCCCCACCCCTCCCCGAGCCACTGTCGCCTGCCCACCGCGCCGGGGCCGGGTCCAGGTGACGAGGGGCAGCCCGTGACCGAGGGCCCTGCGCTGCCCAAAGCAGCCGGTCCCAGCCGCCCCCCGGCCGCCCCGGCTGGGGCGCTGGGGCCGCCCTCACACAAGGCTGCACGCGGCTTCACTTGGTCGCCCGCACGGCTGAGGGGGACACGCCCGTGGGCACAGCGGTTGCGCTGCTCGGTCACGGGTGCGGGTGACCGTGTGCCTCTGCTTTCCCGGACCAAGTGTCTTCAGGTCCGCTTGTCCCCGCCCTGGACGGCTCCGGGGCCAGCAGGGCTCGCCGGCCTCGGCACGCGGAGCTCAGGGCGTCAGCGCCTCCGGGAGACCTCATGGTCCCCGCGGTGGAAGCTGCTCCCGCCAGAACCCTCGGGGTCGTGTCCCCGGGTGCGCCTCTGCAGCGCTCACCGCTGACCCTTCTACGGCCTGGGCTCTGGTCCTTTCGAGTCTAGAATTTTCCCTTCCTCTCTGAATAAAAACGGGAACTCGGGGGCGGGTTTCCTGACCTGCACTCGGCGGCACCGCACGGCAGCGGTGTGGCATGGCTCAGCAGGTGATGCTGGGTCGCCGCAGCCTGGGTCCCGGGCGCACCGCCCAACGCCGCAGCTTGACGGCTCTCCCTCACCGGCCGACCGGGCGCCCTCCCCGTCCTGCCCGCTGTTGACCTTCGCGCAGCCACGCTCAGTGGGTCCCCGGTCCCTCGGGCTCTGTGCGGCAACACCGCCCCCCCCCCCGCCCTGTGGCCCTGCCGAGAGCACGGGCTGCTGCGTCTGCATCGTGCTGGTCGCACCGCGGGTCGCGGGTGGCGGGTGGCCCCGCGCAGGGAAGGGCGTGCACCCGCCGAGCGGGCTGTGGTCGGTGGCTCGCCTGTCGCTGTGTCCCGTTGCCTGCCCGCCCCCACCCCCCGCGGCTTCTGGCCTGGGGGACGCGGCTCGCCGCGCGGTCACCTGCATTCCTGCGGCTCCGCCGTGAGGCCGTGTGTCACCGGCTCTGCTACGTGTTCTTGAGCTGGGCCAGCTTCCCGGCGTCCCGTGCGGCCTTCTGCCGCAATCCCACTCTAGACCGTTCGCTTCTACATTCGTGACACTTGTTTGGGGCCCAGTGCGTGCTTGACAGGGGGGTGTGGCTTGCCGCAGGGAAGGTTCCAGAAATGCCAGCCAGGTGGGTCGGGGAGGGGTCTGCTGTGTGCTCTGCAGACCCATCTCGGGTCTACTTTCCCTCCCGACTCCTGAGCGGGTGCCGGTGTTGCAGGGTCGCTCTGCGGTGGCCGCGTCCTCTCCGCCCATTGCTTGGTCACACGGAGGGGGGCTGTCCTCCCTGCGAACGTCCCCCTTCGAGTCTGGCGCTGCCTGTGTTCTGAGTCCACCTCTTCTGACGATGACGGCGCCGTTCGGCTTCCTCTGGGGTGAGTTTCCACGTGTCACGGCCAACCTGGCTCAGGTCCGTGGACCCGCGGACGCCGCGTGGCTACCACTCGAGCCGACAGACGGGCATCTCCGTCCCCAGGAAGCCCCGCCCCTCCCCGGGATTCCGCGGCCCGGCCGCCGTCACTCTAGAGGCTCGCATGTTCTAGAACCTGGTGGACGATCCTCCTTTGCGGGTGGCCCTTCGGCCCGGCGTGTTGGGGCCGGTCCCCCGCAGCTGTGTGTGCGATCGCTCGAGTCCCCGCACACGCCGCCATTTGTTCATCCGCTGGTGGACACGCGGCTGGTCTCGTGTGCGGCGCTGTGGTGGCTCATGCTGCCTCGCACACTCACACACGCATCTTTGCGTGGACGTGTTTGTGTGTCTGGGCCGCACGCCTGGTAGAATTTTGGGGCCGTGGGAGCCTGGTGCTTCGGTCTCGGCGAGAAGCTGAGAACCCCGCGAGCGCCCCCGTGGCCACCCTGACCCCCACCCCTGGGCCAGTGTCGCGGCTGCGGCCCGGGGCACCGCGTGCTTCCCTCGCGCCAACCTGGGGCCCGGAGCGTTGAGCGCCGAGCGCGGCTCGCTGGCCAGTGGGGTGTGCAGGGCGCCCTCTTCGTGGGTTGTGGATACTCCGTCCTCATCTGCGACTGCATTTTTCATTCTCTTCATGGCGTCTTGGAGAAAAGCTTTTAATTTCGATGAGGCGCATTTTAGGACTGTTCCCTGCTCTGGTTACCGCCTTCGTCTCCTAAGAAATCTGCTCATCCCGAGGCGGCGTGCCCTTGTGTGTTTCCTTCCAGAAAGTTCCGTTAGCTCTTGTGTGTCAGTTTACGGCGTGTTTGGAGTTAGTTTCCGTGCGTGGTGTGAGGTGAGCGGGGGTCGGTGCTGCTGACTCCGGGCCCAGTTGTCCCCGCAGCGCCTCCGAACGCCAACGGCCGCCCCGTCCAGCCCCTGGCCTTGGGGGCGGGCGTCCGTCCGGTCCTGGCCACTCTGTCCTGCGAGACGCAGAAGCTGGCTCTTGCCTCTCGAGGCAGTTTGGAGAGCTCACGTCTTGATGAGTCGAACTCACTCATATTTATTGTGATTTCCGCGACGCTGGGACAGGTTGAAGCCGTTTCTGTTTTCTGTTCACACGTTCTATCCCGTCCCGTGAGAGAAAACTTGACCCCGTCGGCTAACCTCGAGGGCTGTCCGCTCTGTTTTTCCCTCCTGGTGGCTGCTCCCAAATGTCCTAAGAGTAACAGGTCGATCCCACACCGCCCATCGCCAGGGGAGCCAGCGCTTTGGTTGCTTTCGGGGTCCTGGCCGCCCACACCAGCCACGCGGAAGGACCTAGAACCGTGGTGACCTGTGCGTGTGGAGAGCTTCGTTGTTCACCTGGTAGCGAATCCCATCACGTGTTCCAGTGCCTGTGGGGTCTGCTACGTATTGGGTCTGATTCTTGGTTATTCGGCCCTTTTTGCAGAAGCCCCCCAAGCGGGCTGCCGAGGAGGATCTCGTTTCCCCTGGGGCTCCGTGCACTCATGCCATGTCCTCACAGTCTTTTCATTTCGGTGATGATTCCAGTGGATCTGAAATCGGAGTCTTGTTTCCTCACACTCTGGGTCATTATGCTCCCGGGACATCGAGCTGACTCATTCTTCTGCAGAAAGACGTCTAAGGAGTATTTCCATGATCTTTGTCGTGTTTTGCATTAGAGAATCCAAGGGTGGTTTTTTGGGGGGCGGGGGTCAGAGGGAGAGAATCTCATGCAAACGCCCTGCTGAGCGTGGAGCCCGACCCTGAGACCGGGACCTGCGCTGAAACCAAGAGTCAGATGCTTCACCGACTGAGCCACGAGACGCTCCTAAATATTTTAAGTCACGTCCTCGCTCAGCGTGGGACTTGAACTCGCGGCCCAAGTTCGGGTCCCAGGCTCCACCTACCTACTGCGCCAGCCGGGCTCCCTCTAAGGGTGGATTTTAGGAATTGACCCATTTGGCTCTCGGAGCCTTTGTGAAGTCTCCGATCTTCTCCAATCCTCCGGTTTTTAAAAATCACGTATTTCAACATTCCCAGTCCTCATTCACTCGCCGCCCCTTTCCTCTCGCCACATAGATGCTGACACATTCTCCCTTTTTCAACTTTTTTTGAACCTCGGGGAGACGTCTTCCAGCTGACTTGCCGCTCAGGTTCCCGGGCGGCCGTCACCGCCCCGCTGGCTCATTGCTGGTAACTCTGGCTTCGCGTCATTACCGCCCATCCTTCCCTCTTTGAAGGTGTGATGTCCAGGTCCGCGGGCGGAAGGGGACGTGTCCCTGCCACTTCGTCTCCTGGACCTGACAGTGGTGCTGCCTGTGAACACGTGTGGGGCAGTACATTCGGGCACACGTGTGCGTGCGTGTGCGTGTGTGCAGGGCTTGGGGTGCTGCAGCGGCCCACGTGACACGTGCAGTCAGCCCACGGGGGTGGAGGAGGGCGGGAGGGCGGGCGGCAGGGGTGCTGCGTCCCCAGCCCAGCAGCACGTCGGGGCGGGCAGGGCGGGGAGTCAGTTCCTGCTCGGGCTGGGCTCTCTGCTGGACGCCAGCTCCCGGAAGGGGCGCCTGACTCCACTCCTCGGCCCCCCGACAGCGCCCTTCCCGGGGGCACCCACAGCCAGCCCGAGGATCCCATCCCTGTGAGATGGCGGCCCCCACGCTTCTGTCCCCACGAGCCCCGGACTCCCACCCCTTCTGCACGTGGCCCCCAGGGGGCACCCACAAGCTGCTCTCCCGCCCAGACGGCTCTAGGCCGCTCCCGCCCCCCAGGGCTCGGCCCCCTGCCGCCCTCCCCAGCCAAGCCAGCAGCCCACCCCCACCTCCATCTCAGGGGACGACGGACGAGGTCCCGGAGGTCTGACCCACGGGTCACGTAGAACACACACCAGGTGCCATCGGGTCCCTGCTGAGTCCAGGCCCCACCCCCCAGCGGCCCCCATCGGGAGCTGACCCTGCCCCTGGCCGTGGGCTCAACCTTCTCTGTCCCCGAGCCACCTGCCGTTTCTGGGCGTGCTGTGGTCCAGGCCTCCCGGTGCCCCGCTCCCGTCCCCGCTCCCCTGTTTCTGCCTCTGCTCCACCGTCACCTCGGATGCCCACGTTGGCCTCCGCAGCTAACGGACGCCCCTCCCAAGTTCTTCCGTGTGTGTAGGGAAAGACGTGGTGGTAATAGGCCCACTGCAGGTGGGGGGGAGGTGTGGCCCTGGGTGCTTCGGCACCAGCTGTGATGTCCAGGCTGCGGGGTGGGGAGTGGGGGGGTGGGAGGGACGAGGCACGGGGCCAGCAGGCCGGGGTCCCCATGGGGCCAAGTCCTTGGGAGGTGAGCTGGACGTTGTGACGGCTGCTAGGGAGGTGGGGAGCCCCCGAGGCCTGGCTGGGCCCAGGAGGTGACGTCAGCAGGTGTTTGAGGGAGGGCTGGGTGCCGTGCTCGACGCCCCCACCCGGGGGGTCAAAGTGCAGATGAGAAACCGTGTCCGGGCTGGGCCTGGGGCCGCACCACCAGGACACGGGGGCTCAAGGGAGACTGGGGGGAGCCTTGGACTCCACTTGGCAGGGCCGAACTCTGGGCCCTGGGACACCCCTCCCTGCAGTGAGCAGCCCCGTGGTGACAAGCATGCGGCGGTTTATCTGAGTGCGGAAAGCGTACAGAGGAAGGGCTCCCCACCGCCCTCCTTTCGCTCCAGGTCGTCCCGGGACGTCTTGGTGCTGGAGGCTGGGGAGGGGTGCAGGCTCACTGTGGGGAGCACGGGGGCCGTCCTGGCAGGAGACAAGGGAGGGCAGGGCTGAGGGAGGTGCCAGGCAGCTGGCCCACAGCCCACCCGGCGCCACAGATCCGAGCTCCCGGGTCTCCGTGGGTCCAGGTGGGCCAGGAGCCCACAGCATGAATCTGCTCCTCAGGGCGCTGCTCCCATGGGCCCCCGCCCCCGGGTCAGGGTCAGGCGTTCCGCGTGCCCCCCCGGGTCAGGTGCTCCCATGTGCCCCCCCTCCGGTCAGGCGCCCACTGTGGTGCACACCCAGTCTACCCTCCTGATGCGCTAACAACCACCATGGGCCCTCCTGGCTCCCCCACATCTGCCCACGGGCTTGCAAGTCTCCCCCAAGGCCCCTGAACCCCCCTGTGCCCAGCCAGCCAGAGGCCCTGCTTCTCGGCAGCTTCGTGTTTATCCGTGCTGCACCCCCACCCTGCAGCCCCCCCAGTCTCCCCTCCCCTGGGTGGGTGCTCACCCGTTCCTGTCAGGGGTCTTGGAGGCTCGCTCCCTTTCGGCCGAGGGCTGCCCATGGGACCGAGGGTTCTGGGCTCGCCTGAACAGAAGGGGGGTGCACTAGAGCCAGGCCTAGTTCTGGGGTGGTGCCTGAGCCCCAACAGACACCAGTGGTTGGCTCAGTGGCCCAGGCTGACTGTGGGGGGCCGGGTGGGGGGCCCGGTGGGGGTTCTCACCCAGCACTTGCCAGCCTCTGGGAACTATGAAGGGCCGTGGAGGGCAGGGGGTCCCCCAGCCCAATGGCTAGCCCGAGGGGGGGGCCCTCCTTGCCCGCAGCGCCCCAGCGGCCCCCTGCCCCTCTATCTTCAACCCTACCCGGGCCCACGAGCGGTGTCCCCCCAGGGACCCTACGTCCATCCTAGCACCTGGGCCGTGAGCAGTGCCGCAGCCCCAGTCAGATGGAGGGACGCCTGACAAGGTCACTGGACCGAGCCTCCTGCTGCATCAGAGCGAGGAAGGAGGCCTCGGAGGACACAGGCGGGAGGGGGCAGCAGGGCAGGAAAGGGCCCTACTCCGGGGCTTCCTGGGAGAACGGGGAAGGGGCCTCCTTGAGAAGCCAGGAAGCCCGGCAGCGTCCAGCCCCGCCCCGAGGGCCCTGTGTGTGGGCTCAGGGGCCCTGCGTCCACACCCCGGCCGTGGAAGGGAGGGGAGCAGCGCACAGGACGAGCACCCCGTACGGGGGACGAGCTGCAGGGCCCTAGACCCTCCCCCAGGGGGTCGGTACCTCTGTCCTCGGGGCGGGGACTGTCCTGTCCTCCTCGTCCAGGGAGCTTGGGCGCCTCCAAGATGGGCCGGGGGGGCCTGGCGCTCTCGTGGAGGAAGGAGTGGAGCTTCAGCACGTGAGCTGGGGAGTGGGGTGCGGGCATCAGCACGGTGGGGCAGGGGCGGAGGGCTCCCTGCTTGCTCTCCCCTGACCCCGCGGTGCACGGCCTAGGAGAACGGCCACCCAGGAGCCTGCTGGTGACCCCTCCTGCCCAGCTGGTGTGTGCAGGGGCTGCGTGGTGGGGGTCACGGGAGGTTGTGGGGTCCTCCCGAGGGGGCTGCACCACTCACTCTGGATGGCAGACTCGCAGACCCGGCTCAGCAGCTGGGAGATGGTGGCCAGGGACTGTGGCTCGCCCTGCAAGGGAGGACGGGCCACGTGGCCAGCTGCCCCCCTGCTCCCCAGGAAGTGCCCGGACCCTAGACAGGGGCCGCCTCACCTTCTCTCCTCGCTCCCCTTTGGGTCCCGGCAGCCCCTGCGGTGGAGGAGAAGGAGAAAAGCCGGTCGGCGTGGTCAGCGTGGTCAGCACCGGGAAACAGCTGCAGCAGGACAGGCGCCTGGCTCCCCTCCGGGTGGGGGGCCTGGGGGCAGCTTCTCGCCCCTGCTCCCCGTGGGCGGCAGGAGGGCCAGGCGGCAGAGCCTACTCAAGCCCGGGGCGCAGGCCAAGGCCCACCAGGCCTGCGAGAGGAGCCCCCACCTAGCCCGCGGCCCCCGTCTGTGCCCCGACCTGTGCAGGGGCGGCCCCAGGGAAGCCCCAAACCCAGGCTCTTCCCAGGCCTTGCTTTACAAAGCGGCCTGAGTGGCCGGAGGGAGGCGTTTGCTCACATCTGCTCCCCGCGTCCTCCCCACTCCTGTCTTTGCTGGGGGGCTGCTGAGAGTGGGCAGGGGACTTACCGTGGGCCCCACGGCCCCCGGGGGGCCTCTCTCCCCTGCGGTGCCCCTGGCTCCCGCCATGCCCTGGAAGCCCTGCAGAGGTGCAGAGGTGGGGGTTCGGCCGCAGGCCCCGGAGGACGTGGCTCCTCCTCCCTCCGGCCCTGGCTCCCTGTGGTCTGGGGTCCCTGCGGCCCTGGACCAGGACCAGCCCCTGCAGGCCGCTCATCACCCGCCTCGGAGCTCGGCCGGGCACCCTGCCCAGGGCACAGCCCCGCCCGCCCTGCCCCTCCAGCGATTCTTCACTACAACACCCCTGGCTTTGTTCCGGCTGTGCCCAGTGTCACAGCTGTCCTCTCGCCCTGGGGTGGCCCCAGCCGAGGCCGCCCGGGACCTCCCCACTCAGGGTAGCATGGACCCACTGGCTGGGGAGAACGAGGAGGGGCCCAGCTCACGTCCTGAAGCTCACGTCCTCACCCATGCACCCATGCACCCATGCCTCCCGGTAGGCCCGGGCACCTTCCCGCCGTATGGATCTAGTGCAGGGGGCCTGGGGCCTCCCACCCTGCCCCGTGGAGGCCAGAAAGACCCTCGCTGGGCTCCCCAGGGCTCCCGGGGTCACCTCCAGGGGTGCCTGCACCCTGGCTGTGGCCTTGCAGACTGCTGTGTTCACCCCGAGGAGGCTGGGGGAGGAGCCTACCCTCGGGCCGGGGGGTCCAGGCAGGCCAGCGCTCCCCTCCAGGCCTCTCATTCCCTGAGAGCAGAGGAAGGGGCAGGCTGGGGCAGGGAGCGCTGGGCACCCCCACACACCCCTCCCGCGGCATCGCCGGTGACCCCCACGAGTGACCGCACCAGAGCACCTGGACACCCGGACACCCGCCCCTTGAAGCCGCGGCACCCGCCTCCCGCCCGGCAGCGAGCACACGCGCCCCCTGCTGCCCAGGCCGCCGCCCCCACGGCTCTGTCCGAGCTCTCCCACCTTTGGTCCCTGGAGGCCGACCTTCCCGGGGGCGCCCTGGTGACCGGGGTGGCCCTGGAAGGGAACGGACACGCTGGCCAGGCTGGGGCCCCGGTCTGAACCAGAGGAGGAGGCCCTGTCCCCGAGACCCAGGACCCCGGCCCAGGCCCACCCGACCCACGTGCCCTGAGCGGGGTCTGGTGCCACTACCTGCAGGCCCGGGAGCCCATGGTCCCCCTTCTCTCCTTTGACCCCCGGCGGGCCCTGGAGAGGAGAGAGCCTCAGCGGCTGGTCCGTTGGGGAGGAAGGGGGTGGGGGAGGGGCAGCACCTACCACAGGTCCCTGCACAGTCCGGCCCTGGGTCCCTGGCGAGCCCTGCTGACCTCCAGGACCCTCTGGTCCCATCTGTCCGGGTGGCCCAGGCTCTCCCTGCAGACGCAGGTCGGGGAGGGGCTGAGGAGGCCCCGGGCCCCCCTCCCGGCCTCAGTGGCCCTCCTGACCCTCCAGCTGACCCCAGACCCAGACCTGGGCTCGTACAGAGACGTCGTCACCGTCACCGCCCACCCTGGGCTGCGCCACCCGCTCTACAGCCAGGAACTGAGTGAGGCCACTGGTCCGGGCCACAGAGCCAGGGAGCCTCCTCTCCCTTTGCGGCCGGGGGCCCGGGGGGGCGCCTGGACCCTCACGGAGCTCGGAGGCCCGAGCACTCCGCCCCCGTGCAGCGGGACGGGGCGCCCGCTAGCCCCACTGTGAGACCGCGGGGAAAGACAATGCTTCGAATCATTGCAGTGACTTAAGCACATCAAGGTCCCGACCTCCGTGAAGACTGCACGGTTGTGCGTGACCACGGGCGAGAGCACCAAGGTCACGGCCCTCGGCGCCCGGGGGCACACGCGGTGTAGGCGAGGCCGGGCGGGGCCCGGGGGACACCAAGGCCATCCGCACCCGGCGGCTCCAGGAGAAAAACCATCTGGCCGTGTCCCAGCAGCCGCGGAAGCACCGAATCCTACTAAACATCCGCACTTGAGGTTTTAAGTCTCCCGATAAGACCAGAGCCCACGGACGAGCCAGGCACACTCCGCCCCGGCCGCCCCGGGCAGCTCCACACAGACGCCGCCCCGACTCCCGGCACACAGCGGCAACGGCCACGGAGGACGCGCGCCCGAGGGTTAGTAGGAACGGTGACCCGGGGCACAGGGCTCAAAGGACATTTGTCCCACAAGAAAATCCCAGCAACTTCCAAAGGGTGTTGGAGCTGCTTTAGGAGAAATGCCAATTAAAACGGCGTCAGCACATGTCACCTGTCAGAGTCCCAAGGTCAGAGACAGACGACTTGTGATTGCCGGGCGGGGGGGCGCTGGCCCGTCCCGGGGAGGACACCCGGCTTCTAGCTGTGGGGCTCACTCCTGTATTCTCAGGAAGGTAGGGTCCCCGCAGGGCTCCCCACAACTCACCCTGGGCCCCGGGAAGCCCCGCTCTCCTGGGGCTCCGTTCCTTCCAGGGAGGCCCTGCAAGGGCAGGGCGGGGCTCAGTGCTGTCCACCCGCGGGCCCACGGCATCGCAGCCCCGTGGCCGGGTGGGACGGGAAGGGTCTTCCAGGGTGAGGGGGACCTGGCCCACCCTTCCTCCCACAGCCTCTGGGTACAGCAGCGTCGAGGCTCTGACACCCACCGGCCACACAGCACAGCCACAGACAGCTGGGCCTGGGTCCCCCCCGGGGAAACCGAGGGCACGCTGGATCCCACAGCAGAGAGGGATGAGAGGCGGCCGGGGGCCTGTGAGCACATCCCACGAGGGCGCGGCCGCGTCAACCACTCCGGGCTGTGGCGGGGGATGTTGCGGGAGCCCCTGGTCACCCCAGGGGAGGCTGGGTGACTCACCGGAGGTCCTTGGGGCCCCGGGAGCGCGGGGGTCTGCGAGGCGCAGGTGCAGGCAGACGCGAAGGCCGGGCAGGTCTCTCCGTCCTTCTGCAGGAAGGACACCCTACCCAGTAGTGGGCCCCTTGCCGGTCCCGTGTGGGCTACAGCTTGGGGTACCAGTGCCCGGGTCCAGGCCTGGGAGGTGGGGACGGGGGGCCCATCCTGGTGCCACCCCGCAGGCTGCCCGGCCACACCCTCTCCCAGCCCTGGACGAGTCCCTCGCCAGCCCAGGCCCCGTGTGGGTACAGGGTGCAGAGGCCGCCGGAGCCTCTGGCTCCCCCCGGCCTTGCGGGCGAGCCCCTTGCTGGCCTGCTGTGTACACCCAGCTGTGCCCAGAGGAGGGGCAGCGGCCACCCCTGACTCCCCGACACTGCGGCCCGCCTTGCCCCCAGGGCCTCCAGGACACTTGCATCCAGCTGCCCGGGGCTCTGGCTCTGGCCCAGAGGCCACCTCCTCCAGGAAGCCTGCCCTGGCCTCTCCCAGCACCGTGACGACGGGCACCCTGTGGACCCCCAGGCTCCGTGACCCTCGGCGGCACCAGCCGACCTACCGACGCAGGGAGCTCGCAGCACACGTCTTCGTCTGCCCAGGAGTCATTGCACACGATCTGCAGCATCTGGAGCTGGAACTGCAGGGGAGCGGCCCCAGGTAAGGCCGGGCTTCCGCGGCGTCCCCTGCCAGCCCGCAGCACAAGGCCCACGCTCACTGATGCGGAGCTGCTCCGGGGCCCGCGCGCCTTGGCCAGCCTCCCCAGCATCATGAAGCCGGCGGCAGGCGGGCTGCCCGCCTCCCCGATGGGCCTCTCGGCCACCTTCCTGCAGTCCACGTACAGCCCGACCTTGGAGCGGCCCACGGCCACGTGCACCTGCCGAGACACGAGCTCCCCTGCAGCCCCCGCCAGGCGGCCCCCGTCTGTGCCCGCAAGGCCAGGCCATGTGAGACACCTCCCCGGGCCTCACTTTCCCTTTTACCCCATGGACCAAATCACACCTGCTGCAGACCCCTCCCAGGGAGCTGTGGGACCCAGTACAGGGGACCGTGGGGACCGTGGGGGCCGCGGGGGCCGCACCGTCAGGGGCAGGGGCTCCGCAGCTCAACAGGGCTTCCAGGGAAAATGGGAGGGGGCAGGGAGGGGGCGAGCCCCGGGTGACGGCGGCCCATGGTGGGAGGCAGGCATGGCTTGTGGGTCCCGGGGGGGCCTGCTCCAGAGCCTGGGGGCCGGGGGAGGGTCTTAGGGGACGTGCGCTGCCATCTTTCAGGAACCTTCCAGGACCTTGTGGAAGCTTCCGAAGAATATCCTCTTCACTTCGGGCAGGTCAAAGGTGACCTCTTGCAAGGCGGCCGTGCGGTCGTGGTGGAAGTAGGTCAGAGACCTCCTGCCCGCTGCAGGGGAGGGGCGACGAGCTCAGCGGCCCGGGGGGGCTGCACACAGACTGCCCGGGACCCGCGAGCCGCGCCACCGCCCTCGCCCCCGACTGACCGTCCAGCAGGACGCCCAGGACGGGCTGGAAGTCGTCGGCCGTCATCTGCCACAGCGCAAAGGTCTCCCGGGGGGTCTCGGGCAGCACACGCAGGAGGAAGACCACCGTGTGCTCGGGCGGGGGCGCAGCCAGGTGGGGGGCACTGTCGGAGCACGGGGGCATCTGCAGCGCGGGCTCTGGGGCCAAGCTGGCCGCTCCCGCCCCCGTCCCCAGGAGCAGCACAGGTGTGTGAGGGGCAGAGCTGGCGGGGTTCAGCAGGACCCCACGGTCCAGGGTCTCTGGGCCTGCGTCCTGGGGTCGGGAGCCCACGAGCGGCTTCCTCTGACCCGAGCTCGTCGGAGCGCTCAGACAGGCCAGGCGGGTTGTGCCCCTGCCCACTGGGGAGTGTGAGGGCTGCGAAGGGCAGGGAAGGTTAGGTCACCCAGTAGAATTGCCCCTAAAGGCCAAAGCCTCGCTCTTCGCCTTTCATTTGCTCTTAGGATAGCCAAGAACCCCAAGGACCCGGCCTGGCCCATTCCTGGGGTTCTTCAAGCAAACTGACCCCAGGGCCTTGGCACAGGCGGCTCCTTTTCTTCAGGGCCCTTCCCCTTCCCTGTTGTCTCCCCAGGGGCCCCTACTTGTTGCTGCTTCCTTGGGGCACCTTCCTGGCCCCCGGCCCAGGCTCCTGCTCTGGGGGCCCCTCCCACTCACGCTCTCTGTGTCTGTCTGCAGCCAGTCAATACAATGTTTACACAGGAAAGGCAACGCTGCGCCTATCACAGCTCCCGCCTTGACTCAAGACCGCTCCGCAAGCAGCTCGGGGCCGTGCGATGTCGGGAGCCACACAGCCTTGCTCAGGGCCTTGCTCGCTGGCCCCGCGAGCCAGCGGGACCCTCACTCGGACGACGAAGGGCCCCGGGGAGTGCAGGCCCTGGGGGGTCTCGGTGGGCAGTGGCTGCCCTCGTACTCCAGGCTTGCTGCGCACGCCGGCCGCCGGCAGAGACGCAGGGGCTCTCAGGGCACGAGGGTCGGGGCCTTCCACGGGGGAGTCGCCCGGGAAGAGGCCCCGCGCCAGCCACGCCCCCCTGTGGGCCCCCGGCCTCAGTGCCCAGGGAGGGACACGGGGGAGGCGGCCGCCCCCCGCAGCCGCCCCGTCGGACCCCCGCCCGTCCCTGCTGTCCCACCTGGCCCGGCGGCTCAGCTGGGCGTCCCTGAGGATGGTGAAGGTCCTGGCGCGGCCGAAAGCCGAGGGCTCCATGGCGACGCCGCGGACGGAGGCGTACTCCTTCTCCACCAGCCCGAAGGCCCTCATGAGGTCGAAGCCTGGGAGGCCAGGCAGCACGACGTCACCGTCCCCGAGGAGCAGCCAGAGAGCGGGAGGCGCAGGGGCGGGAGGCACCGCACCGGGAAGCACAGGAGCGGGGTGGGGGTGGGGGTGGGGGCGGGGGGGGGGCGGGAGGGCATCTCGGCCGCGCAGACACGGGAAGAAGGTGACTGTGGAGACCGCAGACCGGTGCAAACTCGAGCCCTGGGCCTCCCGCCACGCTCCATGTGGACCCCACGCCTGGGGGACCCCGGGGCCCAGCACCAGCCACACCACCTGCCCCTGCTCAGCCGGCTCAGACCGCCCACACCTCCTCTGACTACAGTGGGGAAGGGCGGGGCGGGCGGGCGGGCCTACCTGGGAGGGGGCTGTCAGGGCTGAGCGCAGGGCAGGCTGCTGGGGGGCAATGGGGAAGGGTGAGTGCGAGGGGCCTGGCCTCCACCTGGAGCGACCCTGTGCCCAGGTGCCCGGCCCCGAAGCCCACGGGTGCGCTGGAGCTACTTGCAGGTCTTCAGGCCCGTGGTCCCCGCTCCCCAAGGAGGGGACAAGGAAGGGACAGGGATGGCGTCCTGCTCCCTGGGAGACAGTGCCCAGCCAGGACTGCTCCACGGGGTGCTGCACCCCAAGGGGGCATGGGCCAGCAGCACGCCCCAGGTGGCAGGGGCGTGACACGCCAGCCTGGGCCAAGTGCAGGCTTACTCCACCGCCGGGGACATGGGGGCGCTCAGAGCTTGTCCACCGGCCAGTAAGGGCTCGCCATCCCCAGAGGCATTCAAGCCAGAATGAGGTGCCCCACGGAGGCACACAGGGACGCTGGGGTGGCCGGCTGAGTGGCCTCGGAGGGTCCCCTGCTCTGAGCATCTGTGATTGCCCAGGAGCCCAGCAGACAGCAGCCACGCACAAGCAGCGAGGTCCTCCCGCTGGGTCCCGGCTGTGGGCAGTCCTCCAGGGCCCACGGGTGCCATGTGTGTGGACTCAGTGGGCGCAGAGACGTCAGCCTGGGCCTCCCTAAGTAGCCTCCCGGGCCCCTTGCCCGTCCCGTCAGTGATCTGTGTTCGGCTTGCCTGGGCCTCGCCGGGCTGCACGTCTGACCCGCGCCTCCCAAGGCAGATGTGCAGTCCGGGGCCCATTCCCAGCGGTGGGCATCTGCCCGCGAGGTTCCAGCCAGGAGCCCCCCGCCGCCTCAGCCTGCACACTTTTTATTGGACTGATGTGGTCTTAACCCCTGGGTAGTGGTGGCCCCGCACGGGGGAAGGTTTCAGGGAAAACCCCAATCGGCCCTCTGCTAGCTCTGCAGGGCTGGGCTGTGTGCGGAGCATGACACATAGTGCAGGTTCTAGAGGCTTCTGGGGGCCGGGCTGGGGGTGCGGGTCGGGGGCCTGGCTGGGCCTGGTGGTTTTGGGGTCCGCTCACCGGTCCGGCCTGTGGCAGACACTGTCGGACTCTCCCCTGCTCCGTAGACGGCCGAGACCAGGACCCTGTATTTGGTGGCTGCCAGCAGGTCGGGCAGTGTCACGTGGCTCCTGGGTCCTGGGACAGAGATCTGGGTGGGGGTACACGGTCACCTAGGTCCCCCTCCCGCTGGAGCATCTTTGCTCATCTGGGCATCTGAGCTCTCACGGGTCTGTGTCCTGCCACAGAGGAGGCGCCACCCTCATCGGGGGGCTGTCTGCCCCCTGCACCCGGGACCCGGGGTCACGAGGGGCCACGGCCTCCCCTCCCCGCTCCACACCCACCGACTTCTCGGGTCCCGAGCCCGAGGCCAGCGCATAGGTGAGCCGGTAGTGGAGGACGGGGCCGCTCGGGGGCGTCCAGCTGACTCGCAGGCTGTTGGGCGACTCGGAAGCCAGGGTCAGGTCAGACGGCGGGCTGCGGCGCGCTGGGAGGCAGGCAGCGCCCAGGGCTCAGGGGGCGGCCGCGCCCTCCCCCAGGTCCTGCCGCCCCCTGGCCCCAGCTCCGCTCCGCGTACCAGGTGTGATACCAGGTGACGTGAAACCTCGGCCAGCCCGGGTCCCCTGCCTAGCGGGCTCAGGGGCGGCCTGTGGTCCCCGGGGTCAGGCCAGAGGGCCGGGCGCTCGGGGAGCTGCCCGCCGGCAGTCCTGGGAGGGTCTGGGTCCCCCTGGGCTGTCGCTGCTGCTTGGCAGCTGAGGCGGGGCAGGGGTCACCTACGGGGGCTGTAGCGCAGGGACACCGGGTCGCTGCGGGCCCCGTCCCTGTAGTAGGCCAGGATGGTGATGTCGTACTCCAGGTGGCTTCGCAGGCCAGGTAGGACTGCCATGGCCCGGCTCCCGGGGACAGAGACCTGTGCAGGGAGGGACAGGTGTGCACCCCACGGACAGGCCAGCTCAGGGGCTGGAGGGCGCCCTCCCCTCCCCACCCCGCACCTCGTGGGCCTTCCCGTCTCCCAGGGGTGTCCACTTGATCTGATAGACGAGCACTCCGGAAGCTGCCGCCCACTGCAGCCGAGCCTCGTCCCCGGGGAGCCTGGTCACCACGAGCTGGCTGGGGCTAGGGACCTTCCCTGGGCGACAGAGCAGGGACACGGGGCTCAGGGCGGCCCACCAGCGAAGGCTTCACAGCTGCGGGGCCACGCCTGAGGGCTGCTGTGGCGCGGGCGGGGGACCCAGGCCCACACAGCACCCACGCCCACGTTGGCCCCCCCCAGGGCCAGTGGCTCAGCAGGCGGAGTCGAGTCGTGTCCTCGAGGCCCCGATGCCCCGCATCCCACCTGTGCCTGCCTGGGTCAGCAGCGCACACAGCAGGTGCCCACGTGGTAACCAGGTCATTTGAACCGTCCATCGGGGAAGGGACGCAGCTGTCCCGGGGACCCCCCCAACCTCAGCCCACTCACGTGTGGTCAGGTGGCCGGTCAACGTGGAGGAGCCGCCCCCAGGGTAGAGGCAGGTGACACGGACAGCATACGTGGTGGAGGAGGACAGAGGGCCCAGAGAGGCCGAGGTGGCATTCCCGGGAACCTCCACCTGCCAGGCAGCCAGGGTGGAGCATGGAGCCCCGTCCCCAGGCCACGGAGGGGTCGGCCCCGGGCAGGAGGGACACGTGCCTGGGACCTGCCAGCCCGACCACCCATGAGCACCCCCGGAGCGGGGACCCTGGACATGCGCTGGGGGGCCTCCTGGGGCCTGAACGACCTCACAGCACCCCCTGCCCTGTGCCCCTTCACGATGTTATTTGTGGGTTTCTGATGCCTTGCTCCATGCCTGTGTGTCCCCCAGTCCTGCAGACCGGCCCCCAAGGACCGGGATGGTCAGGGCCGCCCTCTGCGCCCCATGCCAGGCCAGACACCCACCAGCTGTGAATGCGGGGTGTGGGGCCTGGGCCGTCCCCGTGGGGCACCGGGCTCCCCAGTGGCCCCCAGGCAGGGCTGTGCTCACCTGCCCCGAGTGGCTGCCGTCGCTGGAGAAAAAGCTGACCCTGAACAGGCGGACGGGCCTCGGGAGGCCGTCCCAGAACACGCGTGCGGAGTCGTGACTCACATCCGAGAAGCCCAGGTGTCTGGGGGGCGCCAGGGTGGCTGCGGAACACATGGTGGCCTCAGGGACCAGCCAGCGCCCTCTCCCAGCTGGGGGGTGGGGGCCTGGGGGCAGCCGGGGGGCACTCACAGGTCCTGGCGCGGACGCCCCGGGCCTCGCTGGCCTCTGTGCCCTGCAAGCTCTGCACCCGGACATCGTAGTCCCTGCCAGGCTCCAGGCCGTCCAGCAGCACCTCGGGCTGCCCCACCCGCACCTGCAGGGAGGTGGCACCTGCTGGCCGCTGCCCGCGCCCCGCCGGCCCCGCTCTCCCTCCTCGCCTCCCCGTCAGCTGGCCGCGGACCTCTCTGCCCTCCTCCTGGCCCGCAGGGGAGGCTGGCAGGCATCGCACCAGGTACTGTGTGGCCCCGGCCGAGGGCCGCCAGGTGAGGCGGATGGTTCTGGGTGTCACCGCAGCCACGGTCAGCGCCTGGGGCGGGGGCAGAGGCGCTGGGGGAGGGCGGACACTTTAGGAAGGCGACATGCGGCACGGAGCACCCCCGCGAGCCAGCGGGACCCTCGCTCGGATGACGAAGGGCCCCGGGGAGTGCAGGCCGTGGGGGGGTCTCGGGGGGCAGACGTCGGCAGAGGAGCCCCTGGGAGCGTGGGGACGCCCTACAGACAATTCTGACTCTGCCCCCCCCGACTTCACTTGGGGCCGAGTCTCCAGCTCACATTCCCGGGGAAACACGGCCACTTGTGGGGTTTCTGCTTAAAGCCCCTGCCCTGAGGGTGAGGGTGCCAGGCCCCCAGGGCTAGAAACCCCATGAAGAAGCCAGTCAGTGGTGCCGTCCACCAGAAACGGCAAGTCCACGGACACAGACGCCGACCGGGGATTGCCAGGGGCTGGGGGACGGGTGGGCCGCCGGGCGCAGGCCTTCCCTCAGGGGCGACGGTTCTACGGGCCGCTGTGAGGCGCTCGCGGGAGGTAACGGGCAGGCGGGGCCAGGGGGGTGAATATAAGGAGCGAGCTACTCAGAAGAGGATCCTGAGGGTCAGAGGGGCCCCGCGACTGGGTCTTGGCCACGCAGCGCCGGGCTGAGACGGCCTGCCTCTGCACCGGCCTCGTGGCCCGGCCCCACCCCACCCACCTGTGGTCACCAGGCCCCGCAGGCCCTCGCCGACCCCGGCCTTGCCGACGGGGATCACAGACACCGAGTACTCCGTGCCGGCGGCCAGGTTGTGCAGCTCCGCGGACAAGGTGGGCCCGTCCACCACCACCTGCCACGGGGGCCACAGTGGAGCCGCAGGGTGGGCGCCGGGGCTGCGGCCCTGGGGGCGCTGAGGTCGGGGCTCACTCCCCACGGTGCCACCGCGGGTGCCAGCACCCACACGCGCCCCATCTCCTCCACTTGGCCATCGGGGCTCCCGCTGGGGGGCTGCCGCGGCTTTGGCAGGGCCGCCCTCACCCGGCTCGCCCCGACTTAGCTGGGGGCAGGCAGAGAGCCACCCCTCACCTCCCGGGGCGGGCCACCCCTCGAGGGCCGCCACACGATCAGATACTTGAGGGGCAGCTGGGCGGCTGGAGTCCAGGACAGGTGGGCGCTGGAGGAGGTCACCTGGGTCAACAGCAGGCTGCTGGGAGTGAAGAGGGTGTCCAGGGCGGGGGTGGCTGCTGCCGGCCGGGCTGGGTGTGGGGAGAGGACGGTCAAAGGCCCGAGGGCGGCCTGCGTCCGCGCTGCACCCGCTCTCCCGGCGGCCCCCGCAGGTTCCCCAGGCCGCAGGCCCCTCGGCCCCGAGAACCGAGGCGGGGGTGGGTGCGGGGCGCACCGTACAGGGGCCCCATCCCTTTGCCCAGAGCGGCCAGGCGGGGCCGCGGCCAGCGAGGGTGCTGCTCACCCGGGTCCCTGCTCCCGCCCTGGACCTTCTGGCAGATGAGGCGGCCGAGCAAGCCGGCCAAGGTGCCGAGCTGCGGGAAGTCCTGCACGTTGTGGACGGTGATGTCCAGTGGCTGGGACGCCAGGAGCTGCAGCTCAGCCTCGTCCGCGTTCTTCACACCTGCTCCCGGCGCGGCGGTGAGGACGCAGCTGACCCCGCCCACCCAGTGCTGTCGTCCCGTCTCACAGCCAAGACCGGGGCCCCTGCCCGAGTCAGCCGGTGGTCTGAGGGGGCCTCCCAAGCCTCGTGCCCGCGATCCCACAGGCCCCCGAGAGACGGCAGCTGAGTGCTGGCACAGGTGGGGCTGGACCCCCGAAGACCCCTCGCAGGCCGTGCCCTGCCTGCTGGGTCTCCACGGGGCTTGGGGCCCGGAGGGAGGCCAGTGTGCTTTCCTTGGAGGCCGACCCAGGAACCGAGGGCCTGAGCAGGGGACCAGGGGCACCAAGGAAGTCCCCTGCCCCCAGGAGCCTCCCAAATGTGCAGATCTCTTCCCAAGGAACAGAGATAGGAACTGACCAGTGACGTGAGCAGATCACCAGGGCACCAGGCGCTGTGGGGACGTCCACACGTGGCCCCTAACTCGGTGTGTTGCTGGGAGCCCCACACTATGTGTCCCCCTCCCTGCCCCCCGAGTGCCCGTTGGCCCTCAGCTCCGGGAGCAGAGACCGGTCCTCACTGTGGCACAGACGCCACGGGACCTCCAGCCTGGGGTGCAAACTGCCCCTGCAGCCAGGGGGACCCCAGGGAAGGGCCGGGGGCTGCTCACCCACAGCAAAGATGGCAACACCCAGGTCCTTGAGGATGCGGCCAGCGGCGCGGGCATCGTCCTGGGATTTGCCGTCTGTCACCAGGATCAGCACCTTGGTGGCCTCAGGCCGGGGCCCCGCTGCGGGCCGCAGGTTGTGCTCGAGCACGTGCGTCAGCGCCAGGCCTTGGGCACAGCCAGAACCGAGGGCATGCGGCCCGGGTCCCCTCCCGCCCCCGCCACCGACCCCAGTGCCCGGCCCACCGCGTCCTGACCCTGCCGGCTGGGGGCCGCTCCCCTCCCTCAAAGGCAGCCTGAGACCTAGGGGGTGCTCAGGCGCTTCCCGCAGGGCCCCCACCCCGCCCACGGGTGCCCCCAAGCTCTGCCCCTGGAGGCCGCCCAGGCCCAGCCGGGGCCTGACAACAGAGGGGCTTTGCTCTTGGGGGAGGTGTTTACACCGCCCGCGGGACGGGCTCCAACAGCACCCAGGGGTGTGTCCCTCTGAGGGGTCGCGGGGCCCGGGCGCACCGGTGAACGTGTTTCCCCCTTTGTAGCGCAGACGGCGGACAGCTGCCAGCACGTCCTCCTTGGTGCGGAGGGCGTTGAGGTCCCACTCGGTCTGGGGGTCTCCGCTGTACTGAGTCAAGCCTGGGAGGGGCGGGGCTGGGAGCTGAGCCGCGCTCCCCGGACACCCGGGAGGACGCAGGCCTGCACCGGGGAGGTCAGCCGAGCGTCCCCGGGCCGGCTGTCCCAGCATCCCGTGGGGACGCCCCCGCCCGGGCTCCCCAGGAGCCCCGTCCTCAGAGTGGGCCCCCCGGGGCGCTGGGAGGGCTCGTGGGGACACCGGGGGCAGGGCCGCAGGGCAGGGCGCAGGTACCCACCGACTTGGACTTTACTTGGCCCGATTTCAAAGGGCTCGATGACGCTGGCCAGGAAATCTTTGACCTGCTGGAAGTGACTGTGGCCGATGCTCCAGGACCCGTCCACCAGGAAGATCATGTCCACGGGGCTGGGGGGTGTGCAGCGGAACTGGGGTCCGGCTGGGCGGGCAGGGAGGGTGGTGAGCAGCTGGGCCAGGCCCACGTCACTGGTCACCGCGCGACCTCCCTCCCAAAGCCCCTGGATCCCCTTCCCCGGGGTTGGTGGTGGCTGAGGGGCCGCGGGGCTCATGGCGGCGGGTGCTCAGGTCCGGGGGGCCCCCCTGGACTCAGAGAAGGCCACGCGACCCTTGATGCATCGTGTCAGCCCCCTGAGCGCCCCAGGGCGGGTTACTGAGACCCCCCGGGAGCTCAGGGCCTCTGCCCTCCAGTGGCCTGGGCCAAGGCAGTGCCGACCGGGGTGGGGGCAGCATGGCTGGTGGCTCTGGGCTGAGGCCTCGCTGGCTGGGTCGGTGGCTTGTCCTGACGACCCAGGAGCTCTTCGGAGACAAAGCCACCGCCCGGGTCTGGGGCTCCCTGAGAGTCTACACAGGCAGTGCCTCGAGGCCGAGCCCCAGGCCCGGGACAGGCCCCCCGTGAAGACTGCTGGGCAGGGCGCTCCAGCCTCGCCCTCAGAGCCCTGTGTTGTTGGGGGGGCCGTCCTGGAGACCCCAGGCCACGGGGGCGGGAGGGCGTGGGGGGACGCGTCCATCTGAGGAGACAGCGGTGGGCCCCCCGGGGTCTGGGGAGGGTCTGGGGAGGGGCCCGGCCGGCAGCGCCCGGGGCCGACAGAAACGCCACCCACCCGTCTGCCCGGCCTGGGTCGCCGCGCCCCCCGCCCAGAGCCTGCGGAGGCTGGCGCCCCGGGGGCTCTACCCAACGTCTCCCTCGCTCCCGCGGAGTCCGTGGCGTGGCCCTGCCTCTCGGGTCCGTGGTGCCTGAGAAGGGCCCTGCCCTCGGAGCCCCTGGGTGGGTGCTGCTCCCCGCCAGGCCGTCCTGGGAGGTCACCGGCGTGTCACCTCTCAGCTGCCACCCGCGGGCTGGGAGGCAAGGGGCACGGGCCGAGCACACCCCCAGCGGGTGACCTGCCCCCACGAGGCTGAGCGACTCAGGACAGTGAACCCGTGAAACCTTGAGACGCGGGGGTCACTCCGCCTGCCGGACTTACCCTTGCCCCAGTCTGAACCAGCGAGGGTGGGCGGGTCTTGGCTTGGGGACGAGGTGCCCAGGGGCTCAGGGTCCGGGCACCCCACGTCGGGGGGCGTGGGCTCCGGGGCGGCCCCCAGGGGCTTCTGGTCGCTCCTGCTCCCAGAGTGACTCTTCAAATCCTCGACTGCAGAGAGAGGCAGGGTGGGAGCAGGCCCGGGGGCTGCGTGGGGGCCCAGCTCCCCCAGAGCACAGCCAGGTGCAGGACCGTGGACTTACTCACAAACTCCCTCTGCGCCAGCAGGGCGTTCCCTGAGCCGGTGAGCTCGAAGATCTGCACGGTGTAGCCCTTGGAGGGGCTCAGGCCCCCCACCGTGGCCTTGGGGGTCTTGGTGGTCAGCATCACCTCCTGTTCCGCGTCCCCTGCGGTGAGGGAGGGGAGAGACGGAGGCCGCCGGGGGGGCAGGTGTGCGTGCGTGTGTGCCGGGCCCCCCCACCCCGCTCCTGCCCTTCGGCCGGGAGAGAAACCAGGGACAGGTCTTTGCAACTCTCCGGGGACCTGGTGGGAGGGACCTGGGCGCGTAATAAATTGAAAGACAACGCATCTCAGTGGCAAAATTAATCTGTCCTTTAGGAACCCTCCCCGGAGGGATTTACCCCCCTGAGAATCCACAGGCCCCACAGGGGCCCCGCACGGCGTCCTCGTGGACACCGTGAAGACGTGAAGGTGGGGGCACGGGGGGAGCCGAGCACAGGGGCGGGACCCGTGGTGCCGGAAGCCCGGACCAGCCCTGGCTCCAGACTCCAGGAGCCTAAGTAACTTCCTCGTTGTCCTGCTGCCCCGGCCCCAGGGTGGCTCCCCGCAGGCACACGTAGGTGCTGGGGGGCAGGAGGGGGGCACAGAGCAGCACGCTGGCCGCCAGGCCTCACAGCAGCGGAGGGACTGGCCCCTCACCTGCCATGGGCTTCACCTGGACCAGGTAGCCAAGGCTGCTCCCATCCGACTCCCTCCACTTCATCTGTAGCCGGTCCTCAGGCAGCACAGCCAGCCTCAGGCGGCCGCTCGCTGGGGAGACAGGACGGGGTGCTCAGCCCTGAGCTAGGGACAGCTGCGGGGGCCCCGGGACGGGGGAACCTGAGGCCCCACCCAGGTCCCGGGGGCCAGGGCCACCTGCTGGCTCATGAGGAGGCTGCTCCCACCCAGGGAGGCCCACCTGGCCCTGCTAGGGGTACCCCCGCCCACGGGGCCCAGGCTTGCATCCAGGATCGGTAGGAACAGCCCCGTTGGCGACCGCGGCCTGGAGCCACTCGAGGGCCCTGCTGGGTGCTGTGGCCGTCCCGGGAGGAGGAGGGGCGTGGAGGACGGAGCCCGGGGACCCAGCCTGGCCTCCCGGGGAAGCGTCTGGGAGCTCCATGGCAGGGGTGGCTATTTTTGGAAAAGAGGGACAGAGATGGGCTTCTTCTGGCCTCCCCACCGGGAGCCGGGGCGTGCGGAGGAGGGCGGGCTGGGGCGCCCAGGACGGACACAATGAGCAGTGGTTCAGAGTGGGAGCAGCTGGCCGGGCCCCCGGATGCGCCCACTTCTCCCCGGGAGCACCAGGCCGAGCGGCAGGAATGTCGACGGGGCAACTATGAAAAGCCGTTTGTGAGCAGGGGCCCCCCCCTCCCGCCCATGAAGAGCCCTCTGTGTCTTCTGTGCCTCTGACGTGGGGGCGACACTCCCCGCTGCCTTCGGGGTTTTGCTGGCGCCCAGGACGGACGCGGGGGCCCGCCGGTGGAAAGGCCCCCGGGAGCACCCCCTCGCCAGGACCGTCCCCGGGGAAGGCAGCCCGGACATGTGGCCCCCACCCGCTCTGCCCTCCTAGGGACCGGGGGGCCCGGGGACTACCCAGAGGCTGCAGGGACCCTGCGGGCGAGGGCACCCCGGTGCTGAGTCCCGGGCTCAGAGGGCCCCTGGGCTCACTAGTGACACGGCCCCACCTGGTGACCCTGTCATGTCATGGGGACCCGGGGACATGCCCTGCTGGCCGTCGCCAGTGTGCACGCAGACCCAGACCCGAGGGGTGAGCAGGCCGGGTGGCCGCGCTTGGGGTCAACAGACCAGGAGTCGGCGGGCGAGGCCGCGGCAGGGCAGGAGGGGAGTGGCTGGGGGCTGACGCGGGGCAAAGGGGGTGCCCGCAGCCGCCCACCGGCCTTCCCAATCCGTGGGAGCTACAGTCTGCGGGGAGCTGGGCCAGGGTGCGCCATGGGCGGCTGTGTCCCTTTTGGGGCGTTACTCCAGGGTCCCTCCGAAGGGAAGCCCCGTGAACACCCGGGAGGGAGTGGTGAGAGCGAGGAGGCGCGGGCCGCGTGGTGGCCCGGAGGAAGCGAGGGGCGGGGGATGCTGCGCCCCAGGGACAGGGCCTCCCTCCCGGCTCCGGCTTCTGCTGCCCGGGAACACGCAGAGGGCTCGCAGCAGCGCCCCCCGGTTGGGCTGACGGGCAGAGGGCACGGGTGGCCTCGGGTGTGGGTCCCCCGGAGCAGATTCCCCGGGACAGCCGCTCCCGGGGCGTCCCCCCACCCCGCCCCGCCTTACCTGGTCCCTGGCCGAGTCCCAGGGCAGCACCAAGCCACAGGCAGAGGCGGAGCCCGAGCCGGGGGCCGGCGGGGGCAGTCATGGTCACTGCCTGCGGGAGGACAGGCCGTCGGGCGACTTCCTCGTGTCCAGCGGTCTGTCTGTCCAGCCAGTCCCGAGCTTCTCCACCCACACCAGGTGCCCCACAGTGACCGGGGACACCCCACAGCTGCTCCACGCCCCGTCCACAGAGGACCGGCGTCCTGCAGGGCCCGGGCAGGTGCTCCCTGGGGCGAGGGCTCGCTGCCCCTCCGCCGCCCACCCCCGGCGTCTGGCCCTGTCACAGCCTGTGGCCCCGCAGCACGCCCTCAGGACGCTCACAGGCCAGCACCAGGCCGACTGCGATGCGACCCGGGCACGCACTCACCACTGGACAGACTGGGACAGCCGCTGCCAGGGCCACAGGGCCTGGGTACGGGCGGGCCTGGCTGCGGCCCGAGGGCGTCAGAGCCGGGACCGGGACCCCAGTCTGAGCACAGCTGGCCCCTGCCAGCCCAGGAGGGTGTCCTGGGTGGGGACTGGCCCAGAACCAGCCTCTCAGCAGGGAGAGGAGGTCCGTGGGGGCGGGGCTGGGTCACCCTTCCATCCCCAGGCTGCACACGATGCCACACCCAGGGAGGTCGCAGAAGTGCTGAGCCCGTGGGCGTCCATGGGGCCTGTGGGGCTGGACGGCAGTGCCCGGGAGTCCCCTCCAGGCCCCCTGCTCGGTGGGACCCCTTCCCGGGGCACGGGGTCACGGCCTTGAACCAGGGTCCTCTGCGCACCACCTGCCCTCCTGGCCCCGGGCCTTGGCCAGAAGGCAAGGCCCCCTCACGTCACAGGCCTGGGCAGGCCCCTGGTGGCCCTCCTCGCCCACCCAGCCCCCCAGGACTCCAGGCCAGTCACCGACCTTCTCCTGGGTGAGGGTGGCATCCCTGGGTCCCCCCGTGGTCCTGCCGCAGCCACGAGAGCCCAGGGCTTCTGAGGGCCCCTTTCCCTCGGACGTCACCGGCTCAGCCCAGCCCCTGGCCCACCCCGGCCTCCTCCCTCCCCAGGCTCTCCACCCTTCCCAGCTGCAGCCCGGGAGCGGGGCGGGGGGGTGTGTGTCCCAGCGTGAAGGACCCATGCGGTGGGGGGGTGCCCCAAGGAGGGGCTCCCGGGGCAGGCGCCACCACGCATGGACAGACGATGTGCCTGGGAGCCTCAGCAGCAGCCCCCAGCATCCACCGCAGCGCCCAGGCCCACACTGGCCCCCCGCAGCTACCCCCACAGCCCCAGCCGGGCCCCAGGCCTGACACTTGGGCGGGACACTGGCCAGACCACACCCTGTTCCAGTTCCTGCCCCGCACCCACCTGACCCGGGACCACCCCCCAGGCAGCTGAGGGCAGGGGGAGCCGACGACCAGGAGCCCGCGGCGGCCGCCCTGGGTCCAGCTTCTGGGGAAGAGGCAGGATGGGGGTGGGCACTGCGCAGGCTCCAGGGCTGGGACGGGCCACGGTCCAGCAGGGCTCACCGGGCCACGAGCACTTGGTGGGCAAAGGTGGGGGGCACAGGCTGCTGGGCAGGGGGCTTCCTCCCACGTGGGCTCATCCCCTCCCCAGACTCCGGGCCCCCGGGAGGAGCCAGCTCCAGGGCCTCACCCCTGCCAGCCCACAGCCCGAGCGTGGGGAACAGTGCTGGGGGTGGGCGCACAGGCCCGGGCCACGACACCGAGGGGGCTTTGTCCCTGGTGCCAAGTGCCCCTCTGGCTCCCCCCGCCCCCGTCCTGACTGCTTTGTGAGCCCCGCTTCCGGCCCGGACAGCAGCGCTCCTGTGGCGAGGGAGGGCCCCAGGCCCCGGGCCAGATGGAGCTCCCTGACCCACCGTAGCCCGGGAGCTGCCCGAGCCTGGGGACCCACGGCTGGACCCCAGGACACGATGACGCTGGTGGACGCAGAGCCCGGGGTGCCAGTCCCGGGACCCATACCTGAGGGGAGACCAGCAGAGGGCGCTGGGCCCAGCAGCCACGATCCTGCGCTGGACGCACCGTGTCCATCCGTGGCCGTGGGCGCTCGGGGCACACGTATGCACTCGCACGCACCCCGAGGCGCCACCCTCCACGCGTCCTTAGCTGGAGCCTGCCCACCCCTCAGCCACGTGCCTACCCTGGGGTCCTGCACAGAGCAGGAGCTCATCACCTGTGACCCCGCACACCACCCAGCTCACTGTCGCTTTGTGCCAGGGGCTTGTGTGGGGACGACCAGGGAGGTGGGACGGGGACATGCTCAGGCCCCTGCACTGCCTGGGCCCCACCCCGGGCAGCATCTACCAACACAGGACACCTGTCTCCTACCTGTGGGGCGGGGGCGTCTTGGGCCACCACGTGAGCGCTCCAGAAGGGGCCAGGAGGGCAGAGTGTCCCCCGCCAACATGTCAAAACACCCAACACCGTCCTAATTACACTGGCTCTGCGGGGGCTCCCAAAACAAAGGGCAGCTCAGTCCCTACGTAACGCAGACTCAGGACGAGCAATTACAGGAGATGGGCCCGGCAACCCCGAAGCCTCTAGAACCGTCGGCCAAGGGACAAGCTCCCACCCGGAGGGCGGCCCGGGCACACCTTGTGCTCCTCTGAGGACCGTCATCCTGGGATGCCCGGTTGCGGGCTGGCAGGCTGACCATCGGCCCTGGGCTTCCCCGAACCCCCCACCCCAAGCTCCTGGCCTCGGGGGCAGCAGGCGGCTGGGTCAGTGACCGAGACCCTCACGCCACTGCCGCACACACGGGTGCTCCACACCGTGCGTCCTCAGGAGAGAGCCGTGGGCTAGGGGGCTGGCCCTGGGCGACCCCTCTGCGACCGCAGCCCAGACGCCCCCACACGCGACCCTGCTGCTGCAGCCTGGCTGGCGGCGCCCATGCTGGGAGGGCCCGTCCCAGGACGTGAAGGGCCAGCAGCAGCCAGGGCCTGGAGTGCACACATCCCACGCAAATCACACAGGACCCGGGGCCACACCCGCTGTCACGGCAGGGCCGACGGCAACGTGGTGGCCAGAGAAGGGGTGCACGGACGGAGGACCCACGATAGCCTCGGTCAGTTGTCAGACTGATGGGAGAAAGGCCCCTCGTCGGCAGTGGACGGCGACCCGGAGATGGGGCTCGGTGCCAGGGAGGCTCCGGTGGACAAGGAGACCCATGACACCGCGAGCCGAGCCAGGGGCACAGCTGGGACACCGCCA
Source organism: Canis lupus familiaris (assembly GCF_011100685.1). NCBI lineage: Eukaryota > Metazoa > Chordata > Mammalia > Carnivora > Canidae > Canis > Canis lupus. Next base: position 47,845,396 of record NC_049245.1, on the reverse strand, counting down.
CGGCACAGCACTGAGCCGGCAGGGACGGGGCGGCCACAACCCACCCGACAAACGCAGCCCTTCCCCGGACACCGCGCGGGTCGAGGAGCCCCCCCGCCGCCAGGGGCCCCCAGGCCAGGCTCAGAGGGCATGTGCTCCCCCCAACGCCTCACTTTCACGTCCCGGTCCTGCAGCCATCTGGGGCACCCTGGGGGCGCTGCCTCGGCTCTGACGAGCACCGCTCGGTGCAACCATGGACAAAGGGCCCAGGGGTAGGGGACAGCGCAGGACAGCGGTGCGGGCAGGGAAGCGGGGGAGGACCCTGCGCACGTCCCTCACGCGGGAAGGCCGGCCTGGAACAAGCCTGGACCCCTCGCCTCAGGACGCGTGCCTCACACAGGACACTGCACAGGCTGCGCTGCGGCCACTCGGGAGGGTTTATTAGAGGACGTACGGGAACGATGGTGCGGCCCGCCTCCCGCGGGGGCAGACCCTGCCCTCCGCGTCGCCCCGGCCAGATTTCTGCGGGCTGCCCGGGAGCCACGGGAGAGCCGGGACCCGGACCGTGGGCAGCACGTGGCCTTGCAGGGCGGGCGCCCACGCGAGCCAGCAGCACCACCCCCGCGCCCACCCGAGGTGCTGTCTTGGCGCCACGGCTGGTTTCTGGGGTCACACAAGGAGGCGTGAGGGCAGAGTGCACACACGGGCCGCTGCTGGCACCGGGGCGCGGCGCGCCTACCAGTCCTGGTTGTCCCAGCCCTCGTCAACCGGCACGGCCGGCGGCGCAGCCTTCTTGGCGGTCTTGGCTCTGCCCTCCCCGCCGCCCCCCCATGCCTCCCCGAGGTCGCTGTGGTCGCTGTTCTTATTGTTGGACGCGGAGCCCGAGCCCCACACATCCCAGCTGTCCGAGCTCCTCTTCTCGGCCGAGGCGTCTGCGCACGTCCAGCTGTCGCTGCTCGGGGACCTGTGGCCCTTGGCAGGGTCCGTGCTCCCGAAGCTCTCCCAGAAGCTCTGGTCCACGGTGCGGTTCTGGGGGTGGTCCCCACCGCTGTTCTGGTAGCTCTGGCCCTCCAGGGGCCTGGGGGAGACAGGAGGACGCTGAACGACAGCCCGAGCCACCAGGCCGTCCCTCGGGGTCCCGCCCCCAGGCCACGATGCCCACAGGAGCACGGAGCCCGCCGGAAGCTTCTGGGTGGGCCTCCTGCCAGCCAGGCCCGGCTCCATCAGTCCCACCCCAAAAGGAGCGTGTTGTGAAGGAAAATGTACAAGGCTGGTTTTCTGCAGCGACTAACGGAACAGCGCAGCCCTGAGCGCGCTGTCGAGCCTGACGGGCCCCGCTGAGCAGTGGCCCCCACCACGGCCAGCTCCCAGCCCCTACCCTGCAGCTGGAGTAGGGGAGCCCTAGCCAGATCGGGGTTCCAGCACACAGGTGTGGACAATGAGGGCAGGGACAGGGTTGCTGCGGGGCCCCTGCCGGCCCCACCAGCCCAAGACGGGAGACAGTGGGATCAGCGCTGGCGCCTCTCGTCTCTAGGCCCGAGCGGCAGGTGTAGCCACAAGGTCAGTATCTCTAGGGTTCTGGGAGCCGCCCCTGGGGGTGACAGGCCTGTCCGCCAGCGGGGATGCCGAATGCCTCTCAGAGACCTTGTGGGAAGGAACCCAGGGCACGAGGGCATGGATGGGGGACCAGCATACCTGTCCAACGTGTCCTCCGCTCTCCCAGAAAAAAAGGTGGTGACGTCCCGCCATCCTCTACTGCCGACCCCCTGGACCTGGAAGGGGACGGGAGGTGGCTGCTCAGGGTGGGTCCTCACAACGCACACATGGTCCCGCTCAAGGTCCCGGCAAAGCTTAGAGACCCGAGCAGAACAGCAGGGCTCAGGCCCGAGGCCTTCGTATGCTCCTCCCGACAGGAACGGTCCAGGGGACGCCCGGTGTGCACACAGTGGTGGCGGCGGGAGGCCCTAGTGCTCAGCTCGAGGAAACAGCATGCAAGCAAAGCCCCTGCGGCAGGCTGGGGAGGGGGGCCATGCACACCCCAACCCGCCTAGAAGACGGCGGGGCCCCGGCCCGTCAGATGGCACTCACCGGGGCAGGGCAGCGGCGGCACAACGAAGGCAGAAGGAAAAGAAGCAAGTTAGCAGACCTGACAGGGCCCCCCACCAAGCTGTGTCCACATTCCTCGGGCAGCCGGCACCGGAGCGCTCAGCTGAGCCGCCTCACCGCCCAGCGGGCACCTGGCGGGCACCCAGGCTGCGGGAGCGTGTGGGGCGCGGAGGGCCCTCCTGCTCTTGGCCAAGGCGCCCTGGAATGTGGAGACTGGCTTCCAGCTGCGCCCAAGCTCCAGGGCTTGCCCTACCTTGGACGCCAACTGAGAGACCCCACTGGACACATCATCAAAAATCTTTCCCTCTTTCACCTGCGTGGGTTAAAACACTGCCATCAGCCCAGGGGCACAGAGCCCATCGTCGCCGTCTCTGACCAAGGACAGTGCACGCCGGAAAGAGCCGTGGCGGCAGCTGTGTGCGACGTCTCCCCCGGGCAGCCCCCTCCCCACGCGTGAAGGGGCCGGGGCCACCGACTGTGCCCAGGCTGCTGTAACGCGGCATCCTCCCGGAGGGCCTCTGGGTCAGCCACAATGTCCTGCGGACAGGTCGGCACCGCCCCCGGGCCCCAGCCTGCTTGGGGGGCTCCCTGGCCGTCAGCCACCTCCGCGCTGCCCACCCAGCCCACCCTGAGGAACGGAGCGCAAGGCTGGGCCTCACAGAGCCCAGGGATGGGGGCCCAATGGACGGAGTTGGAACTGCTGGACAAAGCCCCCCAGCACCCGCTGCTCCCCTGGAATGAGGGCCTCAGGGGGTGGACAAGGGACACCGGGCGTCGGGGGCGTTACCTTCTCCTGCGCAGGTTTGAGAACGTTCTCGTTCAGGCTGTGGCCCAGCTCCGAAGCCTGTTTGATGAGAGGCAAGTCAGGTGAGCTCGGGCAGCGTGTCACCCAGGACACTGGTCGGCACAGTGGCCACGAGCCCAGCACCCAGGAGGCCCCCACCCCACTGTCATGGCAGCTGCGGCGCCCGAGGCAGCTGCACGGAAGTGGCCCGCAGGCACCGTGGCGGTGGGGCGGCCAGAGACCACTGCCCCAGCCCTCCGCGCTCTGGAGGGAAGAGGCCCAGAGTGGCAGCAAGGCCTCGGGAGTCCGTCCCACACAGCGGCCACCTGTGGGTCTTCCCATCAGAGCCACGCAGTCCCATCCCCAGGACGGCCCACGTGCTGCAGCAGGTCACATGCTACCCCTCAGCTGGAGTGCAGGCAGGTGCACCTCTGGTCACTGGATGAGGTTGAAGCCCACCTGCCCTCCAGCGGCCACCTGACCCAGAGGGAAGGGGACAGAGCCAGAGGATGAGCCAAGGTGGGTGGGGCGGCAGCGGGACGATGGGGCAGCTAAGAGGGAGAGCACCAAGTAACAGCAGCCTCGAGGCACAGGGCAAGCGCACAGCGTCAGCACCTCACCGCTGCAATGACACCCCCTCTGCGTACTTAGCAGGAAGTGATGAGGTCATGAAATGAAAATCCTGCCAAGCAGCTCCCGGCACCCCAACAGGAGCAGTGCCCCTGGCCCCGGCCCCAGCAGGTTGGTGAGAAGCTCCGAGGGCGAGCACACGTAAGCAAGGACACACACAGGCCACGGTCCAGGAACGCTCAGGGCAAAGCATGTGGGCAGCACAGAGAACGGGGGAGGCATGCACGAGAACGGACGTGGCGCCTTACCAGCTCGGGCTGCTGCTTGGTGCCCCAAAACTTTACCCAGATAGCAAGGGAGCGGGTTGGGGCGGGGAGGGGGGGAGAGGGAGAGAGTGAGAGGCAGAGTGCGCACGAGCAACAAGGAAGCACCTCCAGACACCTTAATCAGCCTCACGTTCTGGTTGCGTCACCCCAGCGGGCGTCCTCAAGAGTGCCCTCGGTGCCCACCTACTGCCACCGACCCTCGCTGCTTTCTACTCTGAGGTACAACTTCCAGAACCACGTGAGCAAGTCAGGAACCCCAAAGCGGGCGCACCACACACGGAGAGCGACTGCCCTCCCTCCTGGGACAGCCTGCAGGGCTGCTGCCTCCGGCCCGAGTCCTAACCCCCACACCGGGGGACAGGCAGTCCAGCGTCCTGGCACCACCTGGGGACTGCAGGGCCACCAACCAAGATTGGAAAAAAAAGACAAATACCAACCACCCCAAACCACCACTCACAGTGAGAAACTAACGGGGAACCAAGGTATTTCCGCAGAACCCAGACCCACCGCCCCAAGGAGGGGCTGCCCCATGGCCCACGGCCCTCGGCCCTACCAGGCTTCCCTCCCCCCCGCGGGCAGGAACCACACAGGAGCCGTCCCTCCGGCCGGGTGCCCAGGCAAGGATGGACAGGGGACCCTGGCCTTGCCCCGCAGGCCCCGACAGACGCAGCCTCCCACCCCACCTGCTAAACCCGCAGGCGCCGGGGCACAAGTCCGAGAGCACAGGCCTGAGCTGCAGAAACGTCCCCTCTCCAAGCACAGGGCCCGATGACGGCAGCCTGGGCAGCGTCCAGACGCCAACCAGACGTCACACTAGAAATTTTAGCAACACAAAACGCAGAAGCTTCCTTTGTTACCTTCTGACTTGCTTGAGATCCGAATTTGGTTGCCTGGAAAGAGACACAGGATTTCCAGCTCGCCTGTCCTGACGCCCGGCCCCAGGCTGCGCTTCCCACCCTCGACAAATGCCCGGTCCAGGCCTGTCCCGTCAGCCACGCCCCCAGGGGCCCAGCAAAGCTGCCCACTAGGCCAGGCCCGGAGGGAGGGAGGCCGTCGGGAGGGGCAAGCCCGCAGCACACAGGCCGGGGGGAGCAGGCCCATGGCAGGGGCGGCCCCCCCAGCCCCGGCATCTATGGGTGTTCCTGAGGCCCAGACCGTGCACCTACTTGGCACCCAGTGCGGCCCCGTCCCACAGCTCCCCGCAGCACCCCCACCCCCAACCACGTTCACTACAAAGAAGGAAAAGGCCTGGCCAGGCGTTCCAGCTGGAAGGCACCTGGACCTCCCGGCTGTAGCCCTCCAGAGGCCACGAGCCAAAGCTGCGGTGCCACAGGGCCTGCTGCCCCTCGAGGCTCCTCCCGGGCCGGACAGGGGAGGATGCAGGGCACATGCACCCACGGGCAGCACAGTGTCCGTGGGGCCTTCGTCCCAGCCCAGGACCAGCCCTGTGGCTCCTGCGGGTCACGCGACGGCAGGCACCGTCTGGCCCACGGTCTCCTGGCTCTCGGAACATTCCTGTCCCGGTCCTGCGTGCCACGCAGCCCCTCGACCCTGCCCTGGGCTCTCCGTCCTCCAGGGCACCTTCCTTACCAAGGCCACACCTGCCAGACCCCCCAGTACCCCCCAGGGTGATGGCCCCAAAAGGTTTCTGGCCTGTTCCTTTCTAAGCCCAAGGCCACTGTCCACCTGCGTGTCCTGACAAAATCCCCAACCCTCCCGCGCTTGGGCGGAGGAGCAGGCAGGGCTGAGAGGAAAGTCAGACGAACCCTGCTCTGTGCCCAGCAACAGGCGCTGGAGGGCTGGCGGGACCCCTCTGCCCGCAGGGCTCACGACATGCGGTGCCTTGGCATGGCACCCCTTCCAGAGCCGGCTGGCCTCTGCACACAGCTCACCCTGATGGGCGGGCGGGTGGGTGCCTGCTGCTAAAGCAGCCAACGGCGGGCCCTGAGACTGGCCGTGGCCTCGGGGACCCGAGAGCACGCCTGGGGGCCGGGAACGCCCCCCACTCCTCGTGGAGCGCCCTGCAGACCCTTCTCTGCCCCCAGACCCCAGACAGCACCGCCTGTGAGGGGCCGGCGGGAGGAGCGCTGGGGCGGGTACTCACACCCTCCTTAGCAGCTGAAGCAAACTTGCTCGCTCCAGTGGTAAAACTGCTCCAGCCCTGCAAGGAAGCAAGAGGGGCCACGTCGAGGTTCCACAGCGGCGGCCCAGCAGGCTGTCGGCCACGCCACCCACTGCTCAGCACAGAGCCGATGGACTCTGCACCCAGCTCCGCAGGGAGGCCACCTCCGGGAGGCCCTGCGCACGGCCGCAGCCCCGCTTCCCAGGTGGAGCGGGCATTCCTGCCGCAGCACCACGCACCCCACCCTGGCCCCCCTGTGCCAGGCTGGTGGGCAGAGCGCTGGGATCCATGTGCCCGGTGCGCTCGCGGGAGAGCAGGGCCCGGCAGGTGCCCCAGCAGAAGCTGCGCTTTGGATGACGCGCCAGCGGACTGGAAACGCTTCCCCTAACAGCAGCTACACCCGCTGGGACCAGAAGGAAGGCGGCGAGCCGGTCGCACAGACAACCTCACTGAGGGAGGGGAGGCGTGCGTGGATGGTGGGGCTGCGGGGCACAGGGTGCAGGGCAGGGGACGGTCCTCACCGAGCACAGGGACGACACGGCGCTGCTGAGGAAGTCCTCTTCCCTCTTCGGGGGCGGCACCGTGTTCCCGAACCCCACGTAGCGGTTCTCCTGGGCCCTGACAGGAACACGAAAGGCAGCACCCTGCTGCCCAAGGGGCTCGAGGCAGGAGGCGCCCAGACCCGGGAAGGATGAGGTCCGCAGCGAGGCGGGCACACAGGGCAGGCTCTCCTCTGCTCCCCGGAGAAGACCCTCCTGCTGCATTTGGGCAGGGAGCCCGGCGTGACCCGGCAGCCCGCTAGTGCAAGAAGCGTCAAATGACTTCCTCGGACAGCCCCGGGGACAAACACGCATCCACAGGTCAGCTTGCTTCCAAGAAGGAAAAGCATTCTTTTTCCCTTAACTGAGGTTTTCCCTCCACTCACACTCTTCAGACCCGGGCTGGCCCTGGGATGCCAGTCAGCAGCGCACGGCCTGCACGCAGGACCCCAGCCCCGAGGGACCCAGAGTCCCCGAGCCACCAAGCCCCCTGCTGCCCACGCCTCACCCCTGATAGGAGCCAAGGTCGTCGTTAAGCCAGTCTTCAAAAGCCTTGTCTGAGGACGAGGTCGAGTTCTGCGGGTGGCCAGAAGCTCTGAGAGGGAGGATCAAAGGGCAGTGAGGTCAACGGAGGACAGGAACGCGCAGGGACCGTGCGGAGCTCCAGGACGTGCTGTCACGTCCCCCAGCAAGGAGCACCTAAGGCCAGCTGGCCTCCACCTCCGAAAGGCGGCTCACTGGCCGCGGCGGGCAACAGCAAGCGGACACGCTCCGGCCCAGAGAGGACCCCACGGGCCCCTGGCCGCTGCTCCAGGCCTGCCCACGCTGGTGGGGGGCAGCACAGAGGCCGGAGAGCCGGGTGCTGAAGCGGGCATGTCAGCAGCGGCCCACCGAGCTCCCACGAGATGCATGGTGCGGGCATGGGGTGGGGGTCCCGGGGCGCCCATGGTGCAAACACGGAGCCTTCCCTGACCGGTCACTGCAGATCACCAGCCTCTGACACTTGAGAGGACGCAGGACGTCTGCCGTGGGGATCGACCTGTCCACACCACACCTGCGCTCCGGGGGCTGGGTAGTGCTCGGGAGGACAAAGGATGGAACCACCACCCAGCAGGGACGTTTCCTACAGAAACTTGCGGTCATGGGTTCGAATCTGAAAGCACTGTCCCAACGGGCTATGGAGAAGTGCGGAGCTGCCCCCTTGGCCCTAGACACAGCTTACCGGGGCGCTTTTACTGAAAACCCCTATCGCTAAGACAACCTATGAAGCTGTTTTCCCACTGACTCCTGGGAGTAGCTCACAACGGGAGCCGTTCCCACAACAGCACAGGGGCCCCAAGCTACGGCTAAGATCGGGGCTGGGCCCAGAACAGCCGGGACCCAGACGAGAGGCCAGAGGAGTAGCTACCGGTGAGCAGCGGACAGCAGTGTCTTGGGCTGGGGTGGGGTCCAGTTCTGGGCAGGCGAGGACTCCAGACACCATTCTCTGCCCTCAGCCAGGGTGGCTACCTGCCAGGGGACACAGGGATTCGAAAGCCGGGACCGTCAGGACTGATCGGCGAGGTCACCCACTCTAGCCCATCCTGCTCGCTGTCCTTCCAGGCTCAGCGGGCACGGGCCAGGGTCTCTGTCACATGTCAACACGGGGACGGGGTCTCGGTACGGAGGGGCCAGCACACGATGCTCCCCCGGAGGGCAGGGAGAAAGGCCCATCCTCTCCCCGGCTAACTACACACCGCCTGCCTCCCCCGGGGTGGGACAAGACAGCCCACACGTCCTGTCCGTGCCCAGCAGTCCCAGACTGTGCGCGGCCCCCGCAGGCGTGGCAGAGCCCACAGGAGGACGCCAGCTCCCAGAGCCACCCAAACCGCCAATGGGCGGAGCCTCAGCACCACTGGCTGGCGGGTCCTACCTTGTCCCTGAAGAGGGCCGCGGCCTTGCTGTTGTACTTGTCCTGCAGGGACCAGCAGGGGTCATAGTCCTCCTGAGACTCCAGGAACTCCCGGAATTTCGCATTCCCTCCAGCTTTCATCTTCTCAAGCTCCACGTCCTTCCACTTGTCCATGGTCACCGAGCGCACGAAGCTAGAAACCAGAGCACCAACCTACTTATCAGCACTGGGTGTCCAGGAGCCCCCACCCCAGCCAGGTCGTGAACCCGACGCATGAGCTTCCCGTGACAGAAGCACCTGGCCGTGACACCTCTGAGGGCAGAGCTGGCAAGGCAGCACGTGCTACCCCGTCACCCTGCAGCCCACAGCAGGCCCTGACCACGGCTCAGGATCCCTGCGGAGCCCAAAAGGCACGAGGGGCAGGGCACTGACCTGAGGTGCACGCCAAGCCCGCGGTGCTTCCCCGAGCACTCCAGGCAGATCCAGATGCCGTAGGTCACACTCACCCACTGAGGGTTGAATGCACCACACTCAAAACACACCTGCAGGAAGAGCCACATGCAACTCACCCAGGCATTTGGGGCAGGGCCCAGAGCCCCAGAGACCCGACAGGTGGCCCCAAGAAGGAGCAGAGGAGAGGCTGGCCCAAGCCTAACAGCAGCAGGGAGAGCTCTGAGGCTACAAGCAACTTCCGGGAGGTTTGCTAAACCTCAAAGCATCAAAGCAAAGCAGAGACGCTTACGTTGTTTTCATCTTGCACCCTGACTTCTTTCAGGACTTTCCTGGTTCTTGGGCTGGCCATGATGCTGCAGAGAAGAAAAACAAAATTTTGGAACTTACAAGTAGGTTACTTTACAAGAAAACCCATTGGTGCAAAAACACGACAACACATAGATAGCTTCAGAGAAATCCCACTAAGCTGCTGGAAGCTATGAGGTAGCGTCACTGCTTACTACAGGCAGCATCAGGGAACTACTCATGGGACGAATCTGTCCTCTACACACTGGAGAAAAACCCAGAGCAGTCTGGATGTTTCCAGGCCAAACACAATGCAATTACCAAGAATAACGTAATTATCGGTGTCCACTTTGCCTAACCGACACGAACCGCCAACACTACAGATTTACAAAATGTCCCTCCCACCTTGTGATGCAGCCCACAGCAAGGGCCTGACCTCTACATAACGTACAGACTGGCTGCTAAACCGGGCGCCCACCTGAAGGGCCAACGTATCAGACTCGGGCCAGCAACCTTCGAGGACAGGGAACCGCAGGTTCTCTGCGCGCGGCACCTTCCTTCCCCTCCCCAGCCTGTGGCGTGGGGCCGAAGTGCTCCCCGTGACCAGGAGGTGTGCAGAGGTTGGCCTGCGGGTCTACAGGTGGGTCCTCCATGGGGCCCCCGTGGAGGGTGGAAGTGACCGACAGCATGACCACAGCAGGGCACACCTGCCACCATGCCTCACAAGGACACGCTGGGGCACAAGAGCCACGTAACTCAGGCTGAAGACAAAAACCGTTTCTCTTTATAAATCTCCCAGCTCCGGCAAAACCCAAGTTCAAGCAACAGCGCACTGGACTCATGACCAGGAAGACCGACGTAGATTCAAGCTGGAGAACGCGCACGGGAGCCCGCAGGGTGCTGGATGCAGAGCGACCCCACGGTCCTGCACGCACCACCTGGCCCTGGGCCTCAGGCCACCTCTCCCACCACCAACACACAACTGTGCGGGGGCCTCTCTGAAGCTCGCCCTTCTCTCACTTGTGAATGGCGCCTGTGAGCTGTTGCCCTAATTCACGGCAGCACGCACCCGCCGGGGACCCCGCCAGCACCCTGGAAGTGGCACGGATCCGACACCCACACGGCTGCTGGACATTTCAGGCAGCCGCTCTGCTGCCCTGCTGCACAGCCAGCCTCCCCGCCGACGGCGGAGCTGGAGCTTTCCACGGACACGCAGCCTCAACAAGCCAGGAGATCCTGCGCCGTCCCTCACCCGTCATCTCAGTCCGCGGGAACAAGTCACGGGTGGCAGCCCTGACTCTGCACAGCCACACTTTCTAAACCTAGACGGTTGGGACTCCCGTGGTTGTCAGCGCCCACCTAGAAGCCAGCTGAAGACGACAGACGCGGTTATCTTCCCATAACTGACAAACGAGACCCGAGGTGCAGCTCCGACTCCTCTGCACTCCGCAGTTTTCCGTGCTACGCAGACCGCCTACCGACGCCGAGGGCACAATCCCGAGTACGGGCGCCTGGCCGGACTCCTTTAAGTGAACGACTTTTGTCGCCGCCGCACAGGAGCTGCACGGGGGGCGTCCCCAGGTACACCCACACTTGGGGCCATCCTGCCGGATCTGAACTCACAAAGCCCTCTGCACACGTCCGTCTCATGGTGACCACCGGAGAGCCCTCTGCAGGCTGCTGCACGGGGCTGACATGCGAACCTGCCCCATCGGGTCTCCATGCCCAGCCCCTGGTCCGTCCAGAGAACTGTGCCTTTCCTCAGAGGTTCACATCCTGGTCGAAAGGGGCACCAAGCAAAGGAGAGCCAGAACTGGGTTGAATGTGCCCTGAATTTCTAATTGTGTAAAATAAAATCAGGCAGAGCCAAAGTCTGCAGAACTAGCGGCAGGTGACCTGTGAACAGGAAATGACCTGGATTGAAAATGAACTCTCCTCGGTGACCAGTTTTGATGGGCGTGACCTTCAACTCCCTGAAACGCTAACTTGGATCCGTGAAATGCGTCCTAATTTTCAAAACCGCAAACACGGTTTATCTCAAGAAACCATCCAAGGATTCTTTAGTGCCTGAAACCAAGGTGGTAAAAGGTGGCTCCCTGCAAGTGGCCGTAACTTCAGGGAACGCTGACCAAGTGAGGTCACTTCCTCGGGTCCGCCCTGTAAGAGCTGCAGAACCCGGTCCTGGGGTTGGGACTCTGTCCGCATCCGAGATTCAAAGGGATGACCGGGGGGCACCGCTGGGTCCCCGGGATGACTGGCGGGCTGGGTCCCAGGATGACTTGGGGGCACCGCTGGGTCCCCAGGGATGTCTGGCGGGCTGGGTCCCAGGATGACCGTGGGGGGAGGGGGCACTGCTGGGTCCCAGGATGACGGGGGGGGGCGGGGGCACCGCCGGGTCCCGCGATCATCGGGGGCACCGCTCCGTCCCCGGGATGACCCGCGGGCTGGGTCCCCGGGATGACCGGGGGCACCGCTGGGTCCCGGGGCTCCTCCCAGAGACCGGCCGAAGCACTCAGCACAGCCGCTGTCGGAGCAGCGAGCACCAGGCGGAGGCCCCGCGGCCCGGGCACGGCGCGCAGGAGCGTGGGGCCGGCCCTCCGCGGGCGCCGCAGCCTCCGCAGCCTCCGGCGGGGCGCGCACCCCACGGGGCCCGGGGAGGACCGTCCACGCGCGGGGCGAGCAGCGCGGGTCCCCGGGCCGCCTCCCCGCACCCGCCGGGCGGAGGAGCCTGGGCTCCGGCCCCGGGGCCGTCCGTGCGGGAGCGGGGCCGGGCGGGCTGCGGGGGCGCTCCCGAGGCGGGGCCCGGGCGGGGGCGAAGGGCCGCGCGCCTACCGGGGGGTCCGGGCTCGATCCCGCGCGCCGGGGTCCGCCGGGGTCCGCCGGGGTCCGCCGGGTCCGTCGGGTCCGCGGTCGGGCGCGCCGCAGGCTGCTCCGGGGACGCGCGCCCGCCGCCCGCCCCGCCGCCACCCGCTTCCGGCTACGTTGCGCCTCGCGGGGCATCACGGGAAGCCGGGGAGGGCGGGGCGGGGCGGGACTTCCGCCTCCGTCCCCGAGCGGCAGCGCGGCCCCGCCCCCGTCGCCATGGGAACGCGGGGCGGCGTCGCGGACCGCGGGGCTGGAGCGGGGCGGGGGCCGGGCTCAGGGTCCCGCCGGGGCCGCGGGAGGCCCGCCCACAGCGGCGGACACGGAAGCGCAGCGGGCGGTGCAGCGGGAGCAGGACGGCCGCAGGCGGGGGGGACCCGCCTGGGAGGGACCGAGCCCCGGGCCGTGCCCGGACCCGCCGAGACCCCCGCCCTTGGGGCCGCCGTGGGGGCGGGACCGGGGTCGCGAGGCCCAGAGCGGCGGAGCCTGTTAGAAGAGCTGGTCCCGGGACGAGGGGACCCGCAAATGATTTTCGGTTTGCTTTGCACTCGGTGCTTTTTTGTGGATTTTGGAAGGATCACGTGTAACGTTTTTATTAAGGTGTAAGCACAGTCTGTGAGATGTCCAGGGCCATGACCTGACGGATGCACCCCCGGGCGGCCACCGCCATCGGGTCACCATTAGGGACCAATGGGTCGCAGCAGCCACCGTAGGCGCTGGGTCCTCACCTCTTAGCTCGCCAGTGTAGGCATCTGTAAATAAACGCAGTGTGTCCTCCCAGTGGCTCACTCCGCTGGCTTAACCAAGACCCCCTGGCCGCGGGGTCGTCCCAGGCCTGGCACAGAAGGGCCACCTACCGGGTCGTCCACTCAGCCGGCGTTTGGGGACTCATCCGTGTTGTAGCAGCCGCCACTGCTCCTTTGCGTCGCTGAACAGTATTCCACTGAGTGCAGCCCCCTCGTTTGTCATTCACCTGCTGGACACTGGAGTCAGTTTTAAGTTTTCCATATTACGAATAAAGATGCTTTCAAATTCACCTACCAGCTTTTTTGAGGGCATATTTTCAATTTTTCTCGCGTAGTCCCCTAGAAGGAAAATTGCTGGGAGATGGGTGGGTGTCCTTTGAACTTTCCACAAAGTTGCCAGTCTTCTGGGTGTGTGTGTGTGCGTGTGTGTGTACCATTTATTTTTCCACCCACAGTAAGACGGTTGCTCCACTGCAGCCTCTGTGGGCCCACGGTGGGGTCGCAGCATCTCCCTTGGTTGTTGGCTGACAGCTGCCCCGGTGCTCATCCTCCCAGCACTCCCCACCTGCCTGTGCTGGCTTGAGCACCAGCACCCTCCTGCCGCCAGAGGAAACCCTCAGGAAGGAGCCAGAAGCACTCACGGGAATGACGGGAATGACGGGCACACCAGTGTCTACACAGTGGCAATACGAGACTAGATTTCAGCACAAGAGCCTGGGGTCAGCAGTGTTGCCTCCCCAGGTTCAGACAGTGAGAGCCTTGTGCTGCATTTACAGTGGCCTCCTGGAGGAGGTGGGCTCTGAAGGCTGAGCGGATGCTGGCAGAGAGGAGGGGAGGGGAGGGGAGGGGAGCGGAGGCTGTCCTGGCAACGGCACAACTGGGACCAGCACTGGGCAGCAGCCAGAGCAGACAACCAGTGGAGGCTGAATGTTCATTTTCCTGATCACAAAGCATGAAAGTCGATCACGATCACCCACTGCCCTAGGTTCCGGGAGGTCTGGGGCGAGGTTCATCCCCAGAGCAAGGGACACGTCCCGGAGCCAAGACCAGAGGGGGGGCCTTCCAAGGATAGGGCAACACGGCAGCTCCTTCCTCCACCTCAAGGCTCTTGCAGTGTCCGGACGACAGGAGAAAGCGTTCGCTGAGCAGAGCAGAATCTGGGATGGTGAAGCTGTGAGTGCTGCAGAACGCGTAGCTACAAATTGGAAACATTCTATTACTCCATCTTTAAAATAAATTTTTTTTATTTATTCATGAGACAGGCAGAGGGAGAAGCAGGCTCCCTCTGGGGAGCCGGATGCAGGACTAGATCCCGGGACCCTGGGCTGAAGGCCGACAGACGCACACCCGCTGGGCCCCCAGGCGGCCCTTTATTACTCCACCTAAACTATTCAGACAATTTGCTTTTCTTTTAGAACCGCCGCCGGCAGTCCATTAATTTTCAGTTACAGTAATAGGATCCTGTCTGTGGTTTCCTCGGGGCAGGGAAGGCCTGGGTGTCATAGGACGACGGGAACTCCTGGGAGCGAGCTGCAGGCCCGTGGGCGCCAGCCCGGCGCACAGGGTGAGCAGGGGCAGGAGTGCAGGTGAAGCGCAGCGGGAGCCGCGTCATCCCGCTACTTCGCCCCAGCCTCCGTTTCCCCAGTGCTGAAGAGAAGTCTGCAGTTAGTTCCCTTTCAGGCCAGGAGCCCACACTTCCCGCCACTCTGCGGACGTCAGGTCCTGGGCTCGAAAGGCAGAGCCTGTTAAGCTGCACAACCACCGCGCATGCTCTGGTATGAACCCATTGCTCAGATTTTCCCGCGGTCCAAAGGGCAGTTTAGAGGGCCAAGGACCCAGCCTCTGTTACAGCCCCTCAGGGGAGAAGCCGGCGCGTGGAGCTGGGCAGCCACGCAGGCAAGCGGGCATGTGTTCGGGTCAGGACGCCCAGCACGAGTCTCAGCGGCCTTGTCTGGGCCCCAGGGCGGGGTCAGCTGGGTCCAGGGGGTCCGGCCAGCTGCCGGCAGCGGTGGCAGAGGCTGAGGAAACAGCTGGAGCTCCACCCGGCTAGTGAGGGCCGTGCGTGTGCACATGTGTAAGTGCACAGGTCTGTGAGCGTGTGTGGGTTTGCACATTTTTGCATCGTGCACTTATGTGCCTGTGATGTGTGTATTGCTGTGTGTGCTTGTGCGTGTAAGGCATGTGCCTTCAAGTGTGTGAGGTGCGTGTGCACACAGATGTGTACGCTTGTGCATATGTGTGCTTTTGGTGTCCATGTGTGCATGTGAGTGTGCACATGTGTGCACGGGTATCGCGTGTATGGGTCTGTGCCTGAAGGCTCCCTGGGCTCAGGCTCATCCGACTTAGTGTCGCGTGTGCAAAGCGGCAGCAGGTGCGGGTCTGGGGTGTCCCCGGGTAGAGCCATGACCAGCTTCCTTCAGAGGCAGGTCCTGCTGTGTCGCCTTTGCACAGCACAGAGGCTGAGACGATCCCGACCCCCGCGCCCGCCATGGCAGCAGCTCTGGGATGTGGTCCGGACAGCTCCGACCCCAGAGTCCCTGGGGG
Source organism: Canis lupus familiaris (assembly GCF_011100685.1). NCBI lineage: Eukaryota > Metazoa > Chordata > Mammalia > Carnivora > Canidae > Canis > Canis lupus. Next base: position 47,830,189 of record NC_049245.1, on the reverse strand, counting down.
GCGGCCTCATTGGAACGTCCCCAGAGGAGCAAGGGTGCAGCCCCCACACGCGGGGGCACCCCAGCAGCGGCGCCCGGGGCTCCAGGGCGTGGGGAGAGTAAAGGCTGCGTTCCCTCCCAGCGCTTCTCCATGGCGCGTGCTTGGCCCAGACCCGGGGTCTGTGCGGCCCAAAGCCAGCACAGGCGCCAGCGGTTCCCTCGTGCTGTCGCCGGAGGTGGTATGGGGCCTTGCGTGCTCCCACTGAACGCCACATGCACCCCACGTGCTCCCCGATGCGCACTCACGCCATCCTGTGCACTCCCGTGCCAGCCCTTGGGCCGCACGCCTCCCGGGAAGCCCACTACCAGCCTCAAGGCTCAGCCAGCTTGGGGATGGCCAGGAGCCTCAGATGTCCCCGGAGCCCTCTGTCACCCTGGACTCTCGGTGTGGACTTGGCATTCCTGTCGTCCCCGGAACTTGGGCGCTGCCCTGGTGGCTGCCCTGCCCCTGCGTCCTGGGACTCAGGCCTTGCTCCCCGCGCTCCGCTCTCATTCCTCTGGGGCCTCCTCCCTGCCCTGCCCGGCTGCCTCATGGTCTGGGAAGGCCAGCCCCGGTGGCTGGGGGTGAACTCCTAAGGCCCAGCTGCTGGGTCCCACTTTGCCGCCGAGATCACAACAGGTTCAAGCCACGGTGGGCGGGAACGGGCCGAGGCTGGGAGCCCATTTGCCGTGTGGCCGGGCAGTGGCCTCGCAGGGCTGGAAGGACCCGTCCCGCTGCCCCGGGGTGCCAGGCGAGGCCTCCTGGGTCCCAGGGTAGGCCCTCCAGAGCTGGCCACGGCCGCAAGTTTGGGGTGAACCGACCCAGCCTGGTTTTCCCAAAAAGACATACATTCAGACCTGGCTCCGTGGCACTTCGTGTCCTCTGCCTTTACAGCGGGACCTCATTCCTCCTAGCTGCGCGTCCGTGTATAATTTCTCTAGTGACCCCGTATTGTGCACTGGGGTTCTCATCGCCGTTATTGCTTTGTGATTATTTTGCTTCATCTTCATGGTTTAAAGGACATCTGTGTGCAGCGACCTCCCTGCTCGCGTATGTATCGTTACGGCATCGATCCCTGGAAGTGGAAGCACTGGGTACGTTCTGATTATCCCGCCACTCCCAGAATCTCCGTACCAAGTGCCCTGCCGTGAGCACACCTGTGTCCCGGGGCCCCTCCCTGCCGTGTTCCTCAGGCGCTCGCCCTGTCCTGCTATAAGCACGTACGCGTGGACACTGCTGCGTTGGTCTTCATTCCGTACTGGTGGCCGGGCCGACGACCGTGAGCGTCCCCTGCTGAGGACCTCCAGGTTTGTTCTCCACCACCAGGACCTCCCTGAAACGGCTTCATCCTGCCTGGAGAGAAGACCGCGACACTGGTTGGGGTCCGCCCAGGCCCGGGCTGGCCCACCCCGTCTGACTCCCTGGCATTGCCATGACGCGCAGGATGAGCCTAGGCCCGAGGCAGAAGGAGACAGAACACGCGGCTGTGCTAATCTGAGAGGCTGTGCAGATGCTGTTCCTGAAAACCCGGAGCTACCATCCCACTCCCCCCCCCCGCAGCTGAGCCGAGCGACACCTGTCCACACTGGCTCAGGAGTCAGGGCTAAGAATGTGTGGAGACTGGGCCCGCTCCTCAGGTTGCAGGCCTGATGGCTCAGATCCCGGCGGAGAGTAAGGACCCCACACCTGCCTTAGCTCCTCCCATGCTTATTGTAGGAGTATTTCTAGATGTGAGTTGACAGACACGGAAAATCCAACTCCAAATGGCTTAACAACAAAGCCAAGCTATTGATTCATGCGCTGAAAAGCCCAATCGGCCGGGAACTGGCTTTCGGGCAAGGCTCGGTCCGACGGCTCAACCGTCCTGTCGGAACCGTGTCTGCCCTGCGGTTCCTTCTTTATCCTAAGGCCCCAGGATGCAGCTGCTAAGGCTGCAAGCTCCCTGGTTCACACCCAGCTTTGTACCAGCGTCCCAGGGATGATGCTGGCCTTGCCTCTGATTGGACTAGCTCGCGTCACATGTCTAACGCAAAGCTAAGCACAGGCCCAAAGGATGCTCTGTGCCAACTGTGGCATCTGAGCGCCACGCTCCGGCCCTGGGAGCCCGGGGGAGGTGCGTTCCCTGGGACCTGAAGGACACCCAAGCAGAAGTCGGAGGAGCTGGGGAGCCAGAGGGCAAGGCTGGAGAGCGACGAGTCCATGACCCCGCACCGCCATGCAGCCCGCTTCGGTGCCCTCTGGGGCCCGGGCCAGCTTTCCCCGGGGCCGAGGCTGAGGCAGGGTGTTGTGGCCCCCTTCTGTGTGGCAGGGTGCAGCACGACGCCAGGAGGTGACAGCCAGCGTGGTACAAATGCTGGTGACGGATGGGCGGGGCTCCGCCTGTCTTCTGTTTTCTCAAGGCCAGGTTGCTGCTCGATGGAAGACGATGGAAGACGGCCGGGGCAGGGGGACAGCTGCATCTCAGGAGAGGGGGGAGCTTGGCTGGGGTGGGGGAGGGGGTGTGGGTCCAGATGTGGGCGAGTCCAGTTTGGGGCACCCAGGGAGGCTGGAAGGGAGAGGACGTGCACGCTGGGGGACCCCCAGGAGACAGAGCCGCTAACTGACCCGCGCTGACCCCCAGCCAACAGGACCAGGACCAGTGAGATGCCGATCAGCAGCACTAAATGAAGACCGGGGGCCCAGGGTGCTCCCCCCAGAGCTGCGCCAGTTGTCACAGAGGGAGCCTGCGAGGGGCAGATCCTCCTCCCGGGCGCCCTGTGCCGCTCCTCCCAGCTCCTAGATGCAGCGGTGAGGAGGCACATACAGAGCTCCTGCTGGAGCCACACCGGCCTGGAGTCAAATCCCACCTCTGCCATTTCACTCAGTTTCCCCATCTGTAAAACGGGGCACCATCTGGCCCTCCCTCTGTGGACCTTGTAGCATTAACAGAGATGGCGGAGGATGAGGGAGGGGGCAGGAGGGAGCCCCGCTGCAGCTCCTCAGTGCACGGAGGGGCCTCCCTGGGCCTCTCGTCACTCATCACCCCCGCACTGGGGGAGACAGAAGCAGGGGCTTCTCCCGGGGGCACGGGGGTTTCTTCCTTGAGTAAATAGAACTAAGGTGGGAAGAGCATGGCAGCTGCGGGGCACTCCGTGCTGCACAGCGAGGGGTGCCGGGGGTCATTCCTGTCCTCCCTGCAGCCCCTGACACTGGCTTGTGCTATTTGGGGAATCATGACCCCACGCCAGAGCCTGCTCTGCGAGAGACAGATGGAGAGACACAGACGAACGGAGACAGAGGGATAGGGGAGAAGGCCCGTGCAGAGGCAGAAGGCCGCTGACCTCAGGGGAGGACAGACAGGCCTGCAGACCTGCTTTCCTTCTCCTTGTGTTTTTCCTGTTTGTTTAATGAGCCACGTGCTTAAGAAAGAAACCCCAGCCCCCTGCCCCCGCCTTGCTTTTCCTCTTTGGTCGCTCAATGGCTGAGAGTAATGATGAGGCCCTGGGGGGACCGGCCGGCGCATCCTCTGGGCTCTTCCTGGCCAGGAGGGCCTGGGAGCTGCAGGCCTGGGCTGCAGCAGCCCTGCGTCCAGGTCAGGGCACGTGAGGCCTGTGACAGCAGCCCCCCGCTCCAAACAGGCAGAGACAGCAGCTTGCTTCCTGTGCTCCCATCCGAGTGGCCGTGGGTGGCGGCTCGCCTCCCTGAGACTCCTCTTCCTCTTGTGAAACGCGAAGCATCACCTCCGGGGTTCCCGGAGAGCACGGTAGACGGAGCAGATGGTGGGGCACTGGGTCCCCAACTCATGAGTAAGTTGGTCAGTATGAGCCTATGCCAGCCCAGCTGCACTACGAGTGGCCTGTGACACTGTGACGATGGCACACAGTTGGGGGATCTGAGCTCCAGACTGGGATTGGGTGGCCCGGAACCCACACCTGCCCCGGGGGGCCAAGGGAGGAGCAACAGGAGCCCCAGCCTCTCCCGGGGCCATCGTGCGTTGTGTCAGCAAACGCCCTCTCCAGGTTTGTTGGGAGTTTATGATCCCCCTCTTCCCAGAGGCTGAGAGCTGGCGGGGCAGGGAGGCTCTGGCCAGGCCAGGGAGAGGCTGCACCAGGACCCAGGGGACTGCAAAGCGCCAGAATCGGAGGTCCCGCAGCTCCGGTCTGCCAATAAAACTGTCAGGGACACGGGCTGGGCCAGCCTGAGGTGCAGGGGACACAGGTGGGACAACAGAAGGCTCGGCCAGGACCGGGGCCAAGTCCCCACCATGCCTGGTGCCAGGGGATTGGCCTGGGCCGCCGGGACGGGAGGGGAAGCAGGGGTTTCCATGGCAAGAGCCCCCAGTCAGGTCAGCGCACGGGGCAGGGGGGGGGGGAAGGAGGAGGTGAGCTGAGGTGGGGGTGGAGGAGCGTGTGCAAGGGCGCTTCCCAAATTAACAGCCACCCCGCTGGCGAGACGCCCCTCTGTGTGGGCTCACCTCTGTGATGCTGCCCGCCAGCGCCCGGAGCGACGCCCAGGAGCTGAGATGTGCTTCTGTCCGTGCGCCCCCATCTCTTGGGCAGAGACCCGCTGAAGGGGAGGGCAGGGGAGCCGGGCCAGCCGCAGAACCTGCCTGAAGCTCGGGGGCCGGGGGGGCAGGAAGGCCAGGGAGCCCAGGGCGCAGGCTCAGTGCACAGACCAGCACCTGCTGGCTGCAGGGGCCTCACGGTCAGCTCAGGACCCACAGTCCCGGGTCAGCATCTGATGGGTCACGCTCGGCTGCCCCGGGTGTGAACCAGCCCAGGGGTTGGTACAAATGCTGGTGACGGCATTTGTATCAAGACTCAACCACCTGCTGGGCTGCACTGGCCCACTGCCTGTTGCAAGCGGTTCTGGGGATCCGCCTCTGTTTCACCCAGTGTTGGTTGATAGAAATTTCTCCCAATTTCATCCAAAAACATTCGTGTGCGTGGCAATCTCCATGGCTCTGGGTGAGTGGGGACATGAAATGTTTTGACAGTGGAGAGCTTCCTCCAGCCCGGGGTGAGCTGACCCCACGCAGGCGCCCAGGGGTGGGGGCTTTCCCTGTCGTTCTGGTGCGGGGAGGGCCAGGCTCTGCTGGCCAGGAGGGGCAGGGGTCCCAGACCCTCCATCCCGCCTCTCCAAGTGGAGCAGCTGAATAGTGGTCCCCAAAACGTGTCCCTAATGCCTGCAACCTGTGGTGTGACCTTTTCAGGAAAAAAGATCTTTGTAGATATGATTGAATTAGGAACCCGGATAGGAGACTGTCTAGGGTTAGCTGGGTGGGACCTAAATGGTGTCACTAGTATTCTTATAAGGGGACACGCAGGGCGGAGACACAGAGGAATGCCACCTGAGGACAGAGGTGGAGGGATACGGCCACAAGCCCGGGGCGCCTGGAGCCACGTGAGCTGGAACTGAGGGATGGTTCCCCACCCCAAGAGGGAGCACGACCCTCCCAACACCTTGATTTTGGACTTTCAGCCCCCAGATCTGTGTGAGAATGAACGTCAGTTGCTTTAAGCCTCCAAGTCTGTACACTGTAAATTGTCACAGCTGCCACAGCAAACACCACACCGGGTCTACGCAGGAAGAGGAAGAAAGAGCGCAGGTGGTCCTGGCTGGAAGAGCTCTGGTGTCCCGCAGTCCCCACCTGAGGCCTCCCCGGAGGAAGAAACAACCCCCGGAAGCCAGGGGCATCCCCCCCACAGTGGCTCCAGCCTGCCCTGCAGCCCCCAGCGCGGGGTTCCCCGACTTCTGTTGGCTGAGCCCGTGGGCAGCGTAGACACCCGCAGCCTGGTCCGGTGACTGCGTCCTCGGCGGGGGTGTCGGGCTCCCGCCTCGTCCCCCAGCCGCCAGCCCCCCTGCACGGTCTGGAGCGAGGACTGCGGACAGCCCACCTGTGCCTTGGTTACGACTCACCACACCGCACTTTCCGGGGGCCCCCGAATGCGACTCGGGCGAGGCCCGTGGGGCCCTGACTGCCGTCTTCTCCTTCGGGCGCCTCCGCGCGGAGTGAGGCTTGGCATCCCTGCGCTTCCCAGAACCGTAGCGCTCAGCCCGAGGCACGTGAAGTGAGGTGCTCTGCAACCCGAGGTGGCCGGGTCCCAACACTGCACGGGGCTGCCCACAGTGTGACCTGGGCCTTCTTACCTCTGAAACGGGTGATTGCACCCTGGGGGTCCCACTGCCCTGCATAGCAGTGTGCACCCCACCATGGCAGGCGGCGTGGGCGTACGCACCCCACCAGTCCCTGCAGACTCCCCATGCCAGAGGTCCGCGTCGCAGCCGCTCTGGGGGCCCCCAGCCCCTCCACCAGGACTGGGACTTCTGCAGCAGGCGGTGGCCGCCAGCCCTGGCACCGCGTGGCGCCAGCAGGAGGAGCCTGGCCCGTTTCCATCCGACCTGGTGTTTGATTTCAGGAGGAAGAGCCGACCGTGGCTGTCTCGCTTCCTGTGACGTTTTCAACGTCCGCGCACGGCATGGGGCGCGTCAGAGCTGGATTCCTACTGATACCGAGGGCCACTCCGCTGTACGGATCTTTTAAAGATCTGCTCATCTGTCTGGGGGCACTTGGGTGTCTCCCCTTTGGGCCCTTGCAGATGACGCGGCTACACACAGGGTGAATGAGCGTCCTCGCGGCCACCCCTTTCCTGCTGCCGTAGGCCTCGGAGCGGAATTGCTGGTTCCTATGGTAACTTTACAGTCAACCTCGGGAGGAGCTTGCCATACGGTTTTCCACGGCATCGGGCGGCTGTTCGGCTCACAACCGCAGCGGCGTGTGCCAGGCTCTGCGCTTGGATTCCTGCCACCCTGGTGGGTGTGAAGGGGTGTCTCACGGTCGTCCTGACACACATTTCCCTTCCCAGGTGTTTAGCTGGTCTCCTGTGTGGGCCTCGGGCTGTCGGGCCTCTGGCTGCACCTGGGACGGCGACAGCCATTCGCCCACACGTCCTGCTGCAGGTGGGACAATGCATCCGGGGGAGACATTCCGAGAAGCCAAGGAACCAAGGACTTGCCTGCTGTCAGGGGGTCACCGGATCTGCCATCCGGCCCCCAGGAGCGTGCATGGAGTTTCCCTTTGATAACCTCGAGACCACATTTCACAGCCGTGACGGCTGTCCCAGGGGACATTCGTGCGTGTCTGGAAACATTCCTGATGGCCATGACTGGTGTGAACGTCGTGGCACCTAGCGGGAAGAGCCCAGGCGTGCTGCTGGACCCCCATAGTGCCCAGGACCCCCACAGCACAGAGTCACTGTCTGCGGTGCTGGTTTTGAGGGGCCCCGTTGCATATAATCTTTTCCCACCTATTCTTTTCACTGAATAATTTTGTATGAACGTCTTCCTAGAAGTCCCCTCATTCTGTGTCCTCTAAAGGTCAGGACTTGCGGGGCACCTGGGAAGCTCAGCGGGTGAGCATCTGCCTTTGGCTCAGGGCGTGATCCCAGGTCAGGGGATCGAGTCCCATGTCGGGCTCGCCGCTGGGAGCCTGCTTCTCCCTCTGCCTGTGTCTCTGCCTCGCTCTCTGTGTCTCTCAGCAATAAATAAATAAAATATTTAAAAAAATAAAGGTCAAGACTTGCAAAGAAGATCAAAGACCTTGGGTGGTGAGTCCAAGCTTCCCAGGCGTAGTCTTGCCGCCAGAGAGCCCCCCACGCAGCCCAAAGCCTGCTGAATCATCCCGTCGGGAATTGGACTTCACATGGCTGGGGGGGCTTCAGAGGCCCCTCCTGGTCCCCGAGCGCAGCCCCACGAAGACTGACCTGTGTGATCTCCAGGGGCCTCCCTGGGCCCATCCTGCATGCTCCCTCCTTCCCATCTGCAAACACCCCCCATCTGGGAATACTCTCCCTTCCACCAAACCTTTCCTCCCAACTTCTCCTGTTTACTGGGGTCTGAGAGCTGCACCCCTCAGCAGAGCCTGCTTAGAGACCTGGTGTGGCTTTCCCCTCATTTGCTGGAGACCTCAGGAGAACTTGAGCTTGCTCTTCTGTTAAGTGGACCATGGGACTTCAACCAACATCAGACAGGTAAAAACCCGGGGTGGTTTGTAAATCCCACGAGTGGGGTCAGGAGTGAGGTCACCTCCGGAAACTGATTTCAGTTCAGCACCCTACAAAGGGGCTACTGACACTGGGGTGCTCCGAGCTCCTAGGAGCCTGTGGGGTGAGTGCTCTGCAGATGCCCCTTTGGCTGGAGGAGCTGCTCAGCCGTGGAAGGCCTTTCCTGTCACTGCCATCACCACGGGGCTGGCACCTCTGGCCCTGGACTGCTGAAGCCAAGGTCAGTGGCCCAAGGCTGAAGTGTCCCTTGCTGTGCCGCCCTGGAGGCGGACCCTCGTCCCCACACCCCCTTGTGCTCTGTTCAGGGACCTCTCTAGATGCTGACGAGGACCACTTCCCGGCTCCAAGCATGAGATTCACTTCCGGAGGACCCCTTGATCGTGGCCCCTATGACTGAGGGATAAAATCCAAGCCAGAATGTGTGCAAAGCCTCTGCATCGCACCTCACTTGCCTCCCGTCTCCCATCTGCCCCCCACCCTGCTGGGTCCCACCTGCACACCCAGGTGCAGGTCCCACCTGCATAGGGGGCTGTCCCCCAGCCCTCCCTCCAGCACAAGGGACCTAAGCCTCAAGGCTGCCTGCAATGCTGGGAGCTCCCCAGGGTCCCTACCCCTCAGGCCTGACCCTGCCCTGGCCCAGACACAGTGGGAACAGACTTGGTCTCTAAGGGTCCCCACATTCCCTGGGCTGGTGAGCTCTTGACAGACTATCCCATCTGTGCTCCTACCCCTGAGTCCTCCAACCGGGGAGGAGGACCTCTGCATGCCTGGGGGATGGGGTGCCCCTGGGGCTCCAGGAGGGAGGATGCTGATGGGGGACACACTGAGGACCGGGCGCGGGGGGGGGGGGGGGGCGGCGGGGGGCAGGCCCTGGAGGTGCCCAGCGGGAGGTTGTAGGCAGGGAGGGGGCTGCGGATTGTCTTCCGGCCCGTGGGCGAGCAGGCTCCCGGCGCCCGCTGTCCTGGGCCCCTGCGTGGCCGGCGCAGCTCCAAGCCCCGCCATCGCCCCTTTAAGAAGGGGTCCCGCGTCCCTGCCCAACCGGCACGAAACCCCCAGACGGAGGGAGGGCGGGGCGGCGCTGGGCCGGGGCGGGGCGGGGGACCCGGGGCCGGGGGCGGGGCTGCGCGGGTGGGATGCCGGGCGGCGGCCCAGCATGCGGGGCGGGGATGGGGCGGGGGGCGGGGGTGGGGTGGGGGCGGGGCGGGGCCGGGGCGGGGATGGGGGCGGGGCCGGGGCCGGGGGGGCGGGGATGGGGTGGGGTGGGGGCGGGGCGGGGATGGGGCCGGGGGCGGGGCCGGGGGCGGGGATGGGGTGGGGACGGGGATGAGGCCGGGGTCGGGACCGGGGTGGGGATGGGGCCGGGGCGGGGCCGGGGGCGGGGATGGGGCCGGGCCGGGCCGGGGCCTGCGCGGGTGGGATCTGCAGGAGGGCTGCCCTGTATGCGGGGCGGGTCCGGGGACGGGGCCGGCGGCCGCGGGGCGCGGGCACCATGGGCTGCTGCTCGGGCCGCTGCGCGCTCCTCTTTCTCTGCTCCTTCCAGCTGGTGAGTGGCGGCTCGTCCTCGGGCCCGCGGGGGATCCGGCCCGTCGGCTCCAGCCTCGGCGGGGCCCCGCGGGCACGTCCGGAGCCAGCCAGTCGGGTGCCCGGGGTGCGTGCGCTCGTGGGCGAGGGCGCAGCGGCGGGCACCGGGCGGGGGACAGGTGCGGGGCGCGGCTGGAAGGGGCGCGCGAGGAGCGAAGGGCTCGGGCCGGGCGTGGACGGTGCCCTCGCGGCGTCGGGCGGGGGAGGCGCGGGGGCCGGTGTGCGCCGGGGCCGTGTGCGTGTCGTCTGCGCGCTCCTTCCCCAGGGCAGCCTCGGGTGGGGTGTGCCCTGAGGGTGCGGGACTGTGAGGTGCAGTCGGGTGTGCATCTGGGGGCAGGGCCCCCTCGCCCTCCCCAGTCCGGGAGAGATGCGGGGGAGAGAAGAGGGCGCGAGCTGGCGCCCGGACTTGCACTTGGGCCCTTTTGCGTTGCGGATTAACTGGTGCCCTGGACCCAGAAGCTTTGTCAGAGAACTTGGGCATCTCCCCGCCAAGCTTCCACTTAGCCGTCGGAGCTCCAGGCCGCCTGGCGGTTCCCACGTTCCCGGAGCCCAGAGGCCCTGGGTGGGGGTGGGGAGTGCTAAGCCGAGGTCTGGCCGCAGGGCTGGGGAGGGGATGCTGGTGGGTCCCTGGGCTCCCATCTTAAAAAGGAAATCCTGCTTTGAGACCAGGCCAGGTGCGCTTCCAGCTCAGCGGGGCAGGGGCCTTTCTCCCTCTGAAGCCTGGAGGCCCAGGGAAGACGAAGTTTTAAGCAGAAGCCCTCCCAGGCCTCTGGCCTCCTGTCCTTCGCTTGCCCTCTGTGTGGGGGTGAGGGTTGCTGTCGGTTGGCAGGGGGCTGAGATACCAGGCTGCTGTGTCCCACGTGGAGGAAGGAGGGAGCTTCCAGGGGTTCCCTGTGGGTGCACACCCAGTGCTTTGGGAGCCCGAGGGGGTGGGGTGAAGGGCAGAATGGAGGAGGTGCAGCGTCTGCAGGGTCTGGCTGCACAGGTGAGGCGGGGAGATAGCTCAGGGCTGTGCAGGAGGCTCGGGCTCAAGAGCTCTTCCAGGGGCAACAGGGAGCTCCCGCCACCGTGCAGCGGAGGCGTCCCCGGCTACATTTTGGTAGGAGGCTCCCTCAGTGGAAGCCCCGGGGAGGTGCCTGGGGGTAGGGTGGGGAAGCAGGAAACGGGAAGGGAAGGTCTGAGGGAGAAGGACGCTGAGGAGCCCAGGCTGGTCCTGAAGCTCTCCAGCCTGCTGGCGCCTGGAGATCCTAGGGCAGAGTGGCCTTTGGCTGTGGTGGGACTTTGGTTTTCATGTGTTAAGCTTGGTGTGTGGGACGTACTCAGGGTTGACTTGTGACCTGAGGTTCAGGGCCCCAGAAATAGATGTCCCAGGTGAGGGATGTGGCCTCGGGTCTGGAAGGCTCAGGTAGGGTCATGCTGCGTGTTTCACCGCTGCAGCGGACAGTGGACCGTGCGCAGGGGGCACCCCCACAGCCCCTGGAGAAGTTGCTGCGACCAAGGGTGAAGGGTGACCCAGGCAAGTTCCAGAGCCAGGACAGAGCTGTGTCCCGACATGGCCAGCGGGGCCCAGCGGAAGAGCAGCAGAGAGCTTTGAAAGGCCTTTTGTCCTGGGCCCCCAGTGCTTCCTCTGCTGGGGGGAGGGGGCGGCAGAAGGGAGAGCTCTGGTCACCGCGTGTAGGGTGGGGGGGCCGTGGGGGGAGTCCTGGGACTTTTCTTTTCTCTTGTTGCCGAGCGTGAGAGTTTTCTCGTTATCAAGCTACTGGACAAAGGCCTGAGCACCTCTTCTGGGAGCCTTGTCCCTGGAGAATAGCGTGAACTTGGCCCGCCCTGAGCCAGCGGAGCGTGCTGTGGGGGTTCCCGGGCTGTGCCACGACGTGGACAAGAGGGAAGCCTGCGCTCAGTAGCCGCTCATGTGGGGTGGGCGGGCCCTGCAGCGAAATCTCTCCCTTTTCCCTGCTCGAGCTCTGCCGGGGCGTGCTAAGCCTTCTGGTGCGTGGCTCAGACACGAAAAGGATGCCCCTGCAGCCCAGCACCTGCGCTGGACACTGTGGCCAAGCTGTAGGGTCCCTGGGGAGCACAGCCGTTAGCGGGACGCTCCTCCAGTCCTGGCATGAGCCTGGACCTCGGAGAACGGTGCCAGCGGCGACATGGTGCCGGGAGTGGGGGGAGGTGGCAGGGGAGTCGGGGCCGGCTCATTCCGTCTCCCCTGAGTGCCTGGCACTGGCGGGGGGTGCTGAGGCAGGGCACATACCCCAGCCCCTTGATTAGGGTCATCGGTGCAAAACAGGCGGCCCAGGGCTCACAATGTAACTTCAGTCTGTGTCTAGAACAGGTGGCGCTGGCCAGCTGTGCCCGTGAAGCCTGTGAGGCGCACATGCCTGTGTGCGTGTGGGCGTGTGGGCGTGTGTGCACGTGTGCATTTCTCTTTCTCCTTGCCCTGCAGGGACACCCGTCACCATGTAGGCCTGTCCTGCGTGGGGACCCCCTCCCCCAGAGCTTTGCCCCTCATGCCAATCCCTCCACTCACCCCCACCACCCCCATCTGAGCTGGGCCAGGGCTTCCTCTGCCCTCCTGGGCGGGAACACCCAGCCCCTGACCCCTCAGTGGCTGGGGGTCCGTGGGGCTGTCCTCCGCCGGGTTGGCCAAGAGCTGCCGATCCTCGGCTGTCCCTTCAGGCTGGGCTCTCCTCCTAGGACAGAGGTAGGGGGAGGCAGGATCTCTGCCCTCTGACGCCGGTCTCTTTCTCCCACATCTCTAACTAAGGAACTAATGTCTGGGGGCCTCCTCTGGGCACCGGGACCCACGCTGGGATGGGGCCTCTGCCCCCTGACCAGCAATGAGGCACATTAAGGGCCGGGCAGTGGGCCCTGCACAGAGACAGACCTGTCCCTGCCGCGGGTCAGCTCCACTAGCACCTCAGGGGACCCTGGGGAGTGGGCTGCCTGCAGGGGATGTACCCCAGCCCCTTGATTAGGGTCATCGGTGCAAAAGAGGCGGCCCGGGGTCTTTTGGGTGCAGAGCAGGGGCGTAGGCCTGAGGGACAGAGGAGTTGGCCCCGGGACTTTCCATCACGCACGCACAGCCATGTGCGGGGTCCCCGTGGGGCAGCAGTGACACGTCTGCAGGGCTTGGGTGGCCGGGCCGCGTGAGTCAGGGGCATCCCTGAAACGGGGCCAGAGAAACACGCGTCCCTCAAGGCGGGGGGTGGGGGGCGGTGGTGCCACCCTTCTCTGGGACAGAGGCTGCCCTGGCCACAGGCCGGAACGGACTGGAGGGGGCTTGATTTCGGCTTGTGCTCGCCTCGGTCTCCGTTCTCTACCGCGATTCATAGCCCTACCGCACGCTTCCTTCCGCGAGGGAGCTCAGGAGCCTCCTCCTCTGGGCTCCTCGCCTTGGAAGAGAACGTGGGTGGGAGGAGGGGCAGAGGGAGAGGGAGAGTCTCCCGCAGACCCCGACGCGGGGCTCCATCCCGGGACCCTGAGATCACTGCCTGAGCTGAAGCCAAGCCCCTGGTCCTCCTGCCGGGCATTGGGAGCAAAGTAGGAAACAGCAGTGAGGGGCTGGGCTGGCCTGGTTCTCCTCGGAGACTGTCCGCCTCTTCGGAGACGATGCCCAGCACCGAGCTGCCCGGCCTCGGGGGGCTGGTCTGGAGCAGGCCACCACGCCGGGCCTGCAGGGTGGGGGGCTGTGGCGTGCAGGAAAGCGGCCCAGAGCCTGGCGAGTGCCCGCTGGACGCTTCCTGTGCCCTGCCCTCGGGCCCGCTCCCGCTCCCCACGCCGCACTCCCAGCTGTCTCCTAGGACGGACCCCGGCCTCTGCAGGGCATACTTGGAATGTCCCCCTGCCAGAGATGTCCTGGAAATAGCTGCCACTCCTCTGGGGCCAAACACAGCAGCTGGCAGTGCCCGGGATGCCCCCACAGCAGCTGTTCCTGGGGCCTGGTCAGGCTCCTGCCAGGAGCCAGCGTGGAGGAAGGACCAGGCGCTCCTGCTGGGGTCGGGGCGTCTGTGAGGTCCACGAAGGCCCGCCCTGCTGGGCACTGGGCTCGTCCATCCCTCTCTGCGGTGCATGCCCAGCTTGCTCGCTCATGGTTCCAGCCCGTGGGAGGGACCCGAGGGGGGCTTGCTTGGAGGGGCTTTCCTTCCTCTTCCACCCTTCAGAGTCCTTCCAAGGCTCAACACAGCTGAGGTTGCTCTGGGTTGGGAACCGGTTCTCAGTGCCAGTGGCGCACTGGTGCGTAGTGGGCCCGCGGTGGAATTGTGGAATGCACCCACGAGCTCCGCCAGGGTGCTGTCCCTTCCCTGCCGGTCTCCCTTCAACCCTTGCTGGACTCGCCTTGTCTCGAACATGGACGGGAAGGTGTCCGGTGCAGCGGATTTGGCCCTATTTTCTCCTGGTATGTGCTCCTGGTTTCTGGGGATGGGCCAGGTCCGCAGAAAGAATGAACGCGTGAGCGCGTGCGTGTGTTCTGGAGTCGAGCTTGAGCTCAGAGCCGGTAGGTTCCCCCACAGATGAAACATCAAGTTCCCGGGGCGCCCGGCTGGCCCAGTCGGTAGAGCGTGTGACTGTTGATCTCAGGGTTGTGAGCCCCACGTTGGGTGTAGAGATTACGAAGGAAGGAAGGAAGGAAGAAGGGAGACCTAAAAAAAATCGGGCCCCTACATGTGCCTGATTGCTCTGGTTGGTTCTCGTCGGCCAAGCCTGCGGGCGAGAGGGTAGGAATGTCCTCCAGGTGGAGAAGCTGCTTTGCCGCCACCAGTCCATGGAGGAGGGGGAGCCCAGTAGACGGGGAGGGTGCTGACCTGCAGGCCACAGAGCCCCAGCCCCACCTCCTGCGGAGAGCACCCCAGAGCCCCGTGACTCGGCCTCGTGCGTCCTGCCCCGTGTGTCTTGCCCCGGGGGTTTGTTGTCGGGCCTTGACCCTGTGCGTCAGGAATGCAGCCCTGGTTCCCACTCTTGGGTTGAGGGAATGGAGGATGGAGGGGCCGCTGCTCGCCCACAGAGAGCCTTTCGACCTTTCGAGGTAGAGGGAGCACCCCAAGGTGAGGTCTGAGGGCCGGGCAGACTCACGTGGAGATTTTGGTCGGAAGATCCAAGACGGTGGCAGATGCTGGACGGTGATGATGAGGCAGGAGAGGCCGGCCTCGGGGGTCTGCTGGCCCTCAGGTGCCCACGCTGCTCCTAGGTCACTGCCCTGGAGCGGCAGGTGTTCGACTTCCTGGGCTACCAGTGGGCACCCATCCTGGCCACCTTTGTCCACATCGTCATGGTCATCCTGGGGCTCTTGGGCACCATCCAGTACCGGCCTCGCTACGTTGTGGTGGTGAGTTCATTCTGCTCCCACACCCTTCCCACGGGCAGGTGGGGGGATGACCGGCTGGGGCCTCCAAGGGCCGAGTGTCCCAGAAACCAGCAGAACCCAGGAATCCAGGGCCCGCGGCTGCACTCCGAGACCTGTCCCTGGGTGGGCTCGGGGGAGCCTCCCTCCAGTGGAGCGTCCTGGCTGCCAGACCCGGGAGCAGACGTCTCCTCCAAGGTGCTACGTGGAAGCAGGTTGCTGAGTTGGCCTCGTCCACCATCCCCCCGCCCCGGCTTTCTAGTACGCTGTGTGGGAGGCCGTCTGGGTCACCTGGAACGTCTTCATTATCTGCTTCTACCTGGAAGTGGGTGGACTCTCAAAGGTGAGTAGAGTCAGTCCAGGGGTTGCGGCCAGGCCACAGTGAGCATTGTACGGCCTGCTTGTCACCATGTACCCCCCCCATGGTCTGTTGCGGCTCTGGCCCTGGCACCCAGAACAGCCCTGGCCCACAGGGGTGACTCAGTAAAGGTCTGGGGAGGACTAGTGACCTGGAGAGGGGCGGTGAGCACTGGCAGGCAGGTGGCCTTGGAGGATGGGCCTGGGAACCAGGGTAGCACCTGGAAGGGGAGGCAGGGCTGGGCGCCAGGGGCAGAGGGACCGGGGCTGCAAGGGGGTGCAGCTGGGAACACCTCTCAGGGGCACCAGGCGGTCCCCTGAGCCACTCTTTCAAATGCTGGTCAAACCCGCTGGTCTCTCCCGGGGAGGAGGGGACACCACACCCAAGCCGTGTTTGGTTAGGAGCATCGGTGCCATCAAATCCTGAGCGGCTGTTGTGGGCACTTTGGAATGTTTTATTTCAGCGTCGCCTGAAGCGCGGAGCCGGGAATGGGGTCGGGCTTGACTCCAGGCGAGCGCGGGGTGGACTGGCCATTGCCTGGTGGGGCCGCATCTGGGGCTGCAGGGGGCGAGACCTCAAGCAGCAGTGATGGCCAAAGACGTGAAAGAGGGGCCCGGAGCACTGTGAGGACACACCCCAGGGTCTGACCTGGGCACGGAGGCCTTCCTGGAGGAGGGGGTGTGAGCAGGCTCCGGGGCCCGGGCAAGCAGAGGGAGGCCTTCTTGCAGGGCAGTGACTGAGAAGGCCTTGGGGTCCCTGCCTCCCCTGGCTGGAGGGCAGGGCGCCCCTCACCCTTGTCGGGGCCCACACTGGACTGTGGTGGGTGGGTGGGCAGTGTCCCTGTGGCTCACCAGGTCCCGCCCTCCTCCCCAGGACAGCGAGCTCCTGACCTTCAACCTCTCCCCGCACCGCTCCTGGTGGCTTGAGCACGGCCCGGGCTGCCTGCACGATGAGCCAGAGGCTGGCCTTGGGCCCCTGGATGGCCAGGCCTTGGTGACAGGCGTCGGCTGTGCCCTGGAGCATGGCTACACCGAGGCCCTGCACAGCGCCCTGCAGATCCTCCTGGCGGTGAGCTGGGGCCTGGGGGAGGGACCGGGCAGGGGTTACCCCGTGGCTGGGCCAGGTCTCCGCCTCCCAGGTCTCAGGGGTCCCCGCCCTGCCTGGCAGGTAAGGACTCCCACCCCGCCCCCACCTGTGCACTTGGGCCACAGTAGCCTCGGTGTCCTGCTGTGTAGAGGGGGCTCGAGCCGGCTCCAGCCCCGGGGTGCGCATGAGGAGCCCGAGGCTCTGCTGATGCTGTGGGGCGGGGGCGGGGGGACAGAAGGAAGGCAGCCCGGAGGCGGGTGGGCAGGGCACAGCCCAGAGCCCCACCACGGCCTCCTCCGAGCAGTGTCCCCCGAGGCTTGTGGTCCCGTGAGCAAGGCCACAGGGCCCCGGCACACCTGAATTTCAGATAAAGGACCAGCGTTAGCGCAGGGTCCCTGCGGCATTTGCAACGCGCTTCTGCCCAGAAACGCTTCCTGTGCGTCCAGACCTCCGCTTTCCGCGCGGCCGTGGACTTGTCCTGCGAGCCCAGGGGAGAGGAACGATCTGCCGTCGGGCCTGTCTGCAGGCCCCGGGGGCTGCCCTGCACGGGCTGTGGGAGCTGTTCTCCCAGGGACCCACCCGGGGAACCCCGCGGGGACCCAGGACGCTGCCGGCACTGGCTCGGGGAAGCCTGTGAGCCGCTGTGAGCCAACGGTTAGCTTCCTGCGCCCCTGCTCCCTGCCCCGACTCCCACGGGGGCTCTGGGGCCCGATGGGTGGCCAGGAGGGCGGGGGATTGAACCAACAACTGTGTGGGACGGCGGGGGCGAGGGGTGCGCTCTGCTGGGCCCCCCCAGCTCGCAGCTGGACAGGCTCCGCCGTCCGCACTCAGCTCGGAAGCGACTTCCACCCACGTTCACCAAGCCTGTTCTAGGCGGAGAGTGAAACCCGCGGGAGAGCGGTGCCCAGGCCTTGGCGGGTGGGGGCGGCCGTGGGGGGACGCGGGGTGCTGACACATGGTGCGGTTGGCATCACTCACTCGCTCTCCTGTGCCTGCCTTGTGTCCCCAGAGTGTGGACGGGAAAACCAAAGCCCAGGGAGGGAGGCCCACGGAGCCGCAGAGCTGGTGGGCAGCCGTAGCAGCTACATAATATCCTAAAATGTCCCCGCTTGAAACAGTAAAGCTTTGTGCAGGGTGGCAGCGTGGGGGGCTTAGATGGCTGGTTCCGGCTTGAGGTCATGCACGAAGCTACAGTCGGGCCCGACTGGGGCTCCGGGGCCCTGAGGGCCGGTCCGGGCTGCAGGTGCTGCTTCCAAGGAGGCCCCTCCCGTGGTCCTCGCCACATGGACTCTCCCCAGGGCTGCTTGGGTGACCTCACCGCAGGGCAGCTGGTCCTGCAGGGCCAGCAGGTGGGAGGCAGGGGGGCACCCTGCCTTGGACATCACACTTGGTCATTCCTGGAGACTCTCAGCGTTTGCCCAGGTCAAGCCCTAGTCAGGGTGGGAGACGGCCCCCCGGGGCGTGGGGTCAGGGGGAGGCCCCCCAGGACCGCCCGGAGGCTTCTGCAGGGGCACAGGCTCTCCCCGCTGTTGGTCTTTTGCGATGACCAGGCAGGTGGGGCCCAGGTTCCCATCGTCCACCGAGGCCCACTGTCTCTGGACCTGAGCCCTCGGGAGACCCTTCCTCCCCACTGGAGGGGGCTGGCCTGCAGGCTCCCGACCGCCCGCTGCACGCAGCGCGGTCAGCATGAACGTGTCTGGCGGATAATGTGCTTATAGGACGGAGGTTCTGCACCCCGCTGCTGACGCTGGCAAACAGATTCCAGATCTAGGGCCATCCATGGCATGGGGCATCCGCGGCTGCCCACGGCCGACCACGGCATGAGAAACCACAGCAGTTCAGGCGGCCTGCACGCTTCCAGGGTCCCTCCTCTCCAGGGCTACGGACAGTCGGACTTTGGCGCACTTGGGGTGCTGCCCCCATAGCCGGGAGTCAGGGCTGCCCTTCCCTCGGGTCTGAGGACCTAATCCTCCACAGCTCACGACGCAAAATGGGGGCCACAGGCGGTGGGTGCCTTCCTTGAAAGGAGAGAGAACCCACTTGCCGAGGAGACCCCTCGGTGCTTCTGAAGGCATCTACAGAATGTGTAAAAAATGCAACGAAAAGGAAACTGCAAAGGAACAAATTCTTGGTGGGAGTTTCCGACGCGCAGCAGCTGGTTCTGGTGCCGGAGGGGCGCCCCCGGTGTGGAAGGGAGAGGCGGAGCCCCTGGGTTGCCG
Organism: Canis lupus familiaris; assembly: GCF_011100685.1. Classification (NCBI taxonomy): domain Eukaryota; kingdom Metazoa; phylum Chordata; class Mammalia; order Carnivora; family Canidae; genus Canis; species Canis lupus. Next base: position 47,811,547 of record NC_049245.1, on the reverse strand, counting down.
TCCTCCTTCACCCCCAGGGATGGACATTTCGATCACGAAATGCGCGTCTCTGAATACCCGCCAGCGGGCACCTGCTTTGCCTCCCAGGAGCCCACCCTCTGCTGCTTGTTCTGGGGGCTTGGACGGGCTTAGCGGGCCCTGCAGCCCCGCTGGCGAGGAGAGAACCAGCCGAAGGAGGCAGGGCCGCATGGCTGGTGGGGCGGGGTCTGCAGATCCTGTGGGCCTCTGGGAGCTTCAGGGGGGAGCTGGGGGGAGCCCAGAGGGCCCGTGAGAGGTGGAAGGAGGGGTGAGGCTGTGGGGCGGCCCCCACCCCAGGACCCAGTGGAGAAGGAGCAGTGGGGCGGGGTCAGCACCACGGCCAGCTCAGGGCCCGGCTCCACCCCGCCCTGGGAGGCCCACCGGGGACCACCGAGGACCACTGGGGACCACTGGGGCCACCGGGGGGGGGGGGGCAATAGCACAGCAGTGCCCGCCCAGAGGACTGGCCCAGGCTTGCCTTTCCTTCGGGAGGAGGGGTCGGCATAGAGGAGGCCCACCACCTGCTCCCTGGAGGATAGGGGCTTTCAGAGCAGGGCGCAGCACCCTGTGGTCTGTCCCCCGCCACTGGGCCTGATCTGTGGGTGAAGGAACCAAGCCCCAGAGCTTAAGTGAAGGCCTCAGGTCTCCCCGTTGCCGGTGGAGGGCCGGCCACGCCAGGAAGGCTGCTGGGAGCACTCTCCTCCCCGAGGCCCCTCGCTTCCAAGACCACGCTGCTGGCCACCGTCCTACCCCCGTCCCATGTCTCACCCCATCCTGGCCTGTGCTTGCCTCAGGGACGGACCCCACCACCGTCGCTCAGAAGAGCTGCTGTAGCTTCTCCAGAGCAGGTGCCGCTGTGAGGCATCTTTTCTGTTTGTCCCCTGACCCATCAGGGTCCAGCAAGACAGAGATGGTGCACTTAGGTTAAATCCTGGGGGCCGTGGGGTGGCCGTTCCAAGTGGGTGCCCTGCCGGGGACCACACGGTATCCCGTTCCCTGGGCGTAGCCACTGAGCTGCTGCCCTCCCCCACCCCCACCCTCGGCCTGCAGGGGTGTGGGGAGGAGTTACCCCAGGCAGAGTTCTTCCTCCCGCCCCTGGGGGGGCAGCCCTGCAGAGGGGGATACATGCTCTGTTTCCCTCCTTCCCATCTCCTGCTGGGCTCCCCACCGGCAACCCGAGCAGGAGGGTGCTGGAGTCTGGACACCATCCACACTGCAAGGGGTGGAGAATGTGGAGGAGGGTCATGCGGGGCCCCTCCAAGCCCCGCCATCAGACTCTTGCTCCAAGCTGCGTCCGTGGGGTTGAGGCCATGGCTGCCTACGGGAGATGCTCAAAGAGCACCTGGTCCTGAGGACGCAGGTCTGACCTACGGAGCCCGGAGGCCGGAGAGCGTGGTCTCCCCATCCTCGCCGCCTCCCAGGTTCCCAGCATCTGTAGAGGCTGACTTTGCTTCCGTGTGCAAAGCCTCCTGATGAGCTGGGGCTGCCGGCCCCTCCCGAGACCCCGGGAGCACACAGAGCTGAGGGCCTTTCCCGGGAATCTGTGCTGCCCTGTGCCGCCCAGATGTGCTTCGCTGCCAAGTTACAAACTAGCAGTTCTGCTCAGGGACCGCTCTGGCTCTGTGGTCTGGCTGGGAGTCAGGGCTGTTCTCATTCAGGGATGGGGCAGCTCCCCCGTGGCATTGAATGCCGCCCTCAGGAGGTGCTCATCCTCGGTTGGCACTGCCTGGGCCGCGTGAGTGCAGAGAGACTGGGCCACGGGCAGCGCCAGCCCTCACGTCTCAGCTGGAGCCCTTTGTCCCACCATGGCCCTGGTGCGTGGCTGTCCCTGGGCACTTAATGGCAGCCTGCCCTCTCCCCTGAAGCTGAGCGGCCTCCTGTGAGCCTGGCGGGGAGCCTCTGCCCAGCCAGGCCCCTGGCTCCCAGGGCGGCGGCCAGCCCCGTCCGCTCTGCTCTCTGGCTGGGTCCTTGGCACTTGCAGCCGAACCATCCAGCGAGGCTGGCTCCAGCTTCTCCAGCCGGGGCTGCCATCCTAAATCTCCCCAAGGAGGAGAGACCCGGTGGTGGGCTGGTTAACAAGAGGCCCCGGGGGACGTGGTTTGGCTGGACCTGGAGGGGGTTCAGCCTGGGGGTCCCTCGGGCTGAGGGCTTCTCTCTGCATCTCACCCTCCCCTTAAAGCAGGGACTCGGTCATCTTCCCGACTCACTGGTCCATTGGCCAGCCCTTCCCCCTCTCACCCCTCACCCCCGGGGGCCGGGCCAGCCCCACGGAGGAAGCCAGACGCCGTCTGGAACCTCGAAGCTAAAAACGTCACACGAGATCCACTCTCCTTGTTCATTTTACAGACTAGGAAACCGAGGCCGAGGAGGGGCCGTGGCCCACGGGCCTCAAGCTTGCCTGGGTCCTCATCCCGACCTCTCGGTGTCTTTCAGCTCGTGGGCTTCGTCTGTGCCTGCTGTGTGGTCAGCGTTTTCACCGAGGAGGAGGACAGCTGTGAGTGTGCGGCTGCCTGTGAGCGCCCGGCCTGGACGCTCCAGGCAGAGACGGAGGGACAGGGAAGCAGAGGGCTGGCGGGGGTGACTCTGCGTCCTCCCGGCCTGTCGTTGGCAAAGCCTGAGACCTCGCCTCTTGGGTCCCCATGCCCTTGGGGTCCTTGCCTGAGCAGAGGGCTGGATGGGCCCAGCCACCTGAGAAGAGATGAGGAGGGGACGCGGGCTGTGGCACCAGGGGTCGTCTGGCCCCCAAGCCCCCAGGCTCGAGGGCTCCCGTGCTGCAGGGCTGGCCCCTCACAGCAGCTGCGGGTGCAAGGCTGAGCCCTCAGACCTCCAGAGGGATGGGCGCCTCTGCCTCCTGGCAGCTGAGGACCAGGCCCTACTGGCTGTGGTGTCCCCATCTCTGGACCCATCTGAGCGGCATCTTTGTTTTCCGCTCCCAGAGGTGGGTCCCCTTGACCTTCCTCTGTTTTGCAACGTCAATGTTGAGACGCCTCGCCGGCCCTGGCTGCCCCTGGCTCCTGACGTGCTTTCCTGGGAAGACCCTGCAGAGGACAAGGCTGGGTGGGTGGGGACCGGGTGCATGCACCTAGGGGGCCACGGCTCCAGTGGACAGAGCTCCCCCTGGGGTCAGAATGGGGATTCAGAGCCTCTGTCCCCGGGAATCAGGTGGCTGTGGGGTTGGGAGTGCACGTGTCCGAATGGCACGCTGTCCTCGGCCCCCAGGCGCCCCGGCTCCTGTGCCGCATGACCCCGACACCGTCTCCCAGACCGCTGTGGCTGGGAGAGAACGAAGCGGAGCTCACCTGCTGGTGAGGATGTTTTAGGAGGGGAGCCAGCCCGGGGGTTGGAGATGCGTTGCTCTGCCCAGCAAGCCCTGCTACCCACTGGCCGTGCAGACACACGGGGGGCAGGTGATTGAGGTTCGTGGATGTGGGGGGCCAGGGGTTGGGTCACAGTGAAGCTCCCTGCAGCTCTGAGGATCCAGGCTGTCCGGGCGTGCTCTGTCCCCCCAGGCCACCCCCCGCCCCACCGCTGAGCTCGTCGGTGTCCACCGGGGAGTCCCACTGTTCGTGCCCTGGAGGGACACGGCCAGCTCTGACCTGGGCCTGGGCTGGTGCCTGCCCTCCCCAGGCCCTCAGGCTCGCGCCGGCCTCTGCCATCACCGCACCAGCGCTCGGGCTTCGGCGTGTGCTCATCTGCCCTCGTTTCCATTGTTTGGGTTTTGTTTTATTTGGGTCTCGATTTCTTTCAGTTGATTTCATTGGTGGATTTGACCCATTTCCTCGCTACCACGTCAGTGAAAAGCCTTCCAACCTCTTGCTCAAGCAGGTGTACGTGTAAGTATGGCCAGCAGAGCATGCCCCGGCTCGGCCTCGCCAGTCGGATTAGCTTCTCTCCCTGTGGAGGCCTCACCAGGCAGCCATCTGTCCGTCCGTCCGTCCACCCGCATCTGTTCGTCCACCCACTCCTTCCTTCTCCAAGATCAGCTCCGTGCGGGCTCTGGGCTTGGCCCCCACCCCCTGGAGCTCCATGCCCAGCAGTATATGGAGTCGGGTCTAAGACAGTTTTGTTCTGGGGGCTGAGGGGGCATGGGGAGGCCACCTCCCAGGAGGGCGGCGTGGCTGTTTTTAGGGGCCTCACTGTGCCAGGAAATTTGGGGTGTTGGCTTCCTATCTTTGGAAAAATCAGACTTTTCTCTTAAAAAGCAGTATCCACGACCCCAGGCTCAGGGTGACAGTGCCTGGGCCGCCAGCCCACCTCTCAAGCAGCCAGCTTTGCCAGGTCCCACACCTAAGCCTGAAGTCTGGGGGGCCCCAGAGGCAGCTGGTGGTCCTCCTCCCGGTAGAGCTGCGCTTCCTTCATCCCACCCAGGCCGTCAGACAGGATCCTGCCCCCGGGCCACACCCATGGCATCCCCTGGGGACCCTGGCCCTCTTGGCAGCCACACCTTTTCCACCCCATAAGAGAAGGCCCACCTCAGCCTAGGGCCGTCTGGGGGAGCAAGCCTGTCCGTCCCGTGACCGGAGGGCGCTCACTCGGGCCCTGCGCCAGGGCGGGGGGTGAGAGCCGACCACCCGGAGCACCACCCAGAGCACGTGCCTCTGAAGGAGTTGGCCAGGCTGGAAGGGCCTCTGGGGGTCTCCCTCCAGCCCTTGGAGCTTGGGTGGCCAGAAGGACCACGGTGGGCCCCTCACCGCCCCCAGCTGCCGGCCCAACGCCTGGGGAGGTGTCTGCAGACACGGGGCTGCGCCCGCCCGGAAACCCTCCCCGCCGCCCACGGGGATGCTGCCCCTTTTGCATCCGGAGCTCTCTGAGGCGAGGGCATGGCAGCTCCTGTCGACTGCTGCCGGGCCCCCCCCCACCCCGCCCCACCAAGGGCTGCTCCCCAGGGGTGCCCTGACCTCTGCCTGCCCCCACCTTCCCCGCAGGCCTGCGTAAGGGAAGAAGCGCCAGTCAGTCCCGCCTGCGCGGCCCCAGATGACCATGACCAGCGAGCCTCCCTGCCCTCGGGGCGTCCCAGGCTGGAGATGCTGCAACTTCTCTCTCTCCCTCACACACACACACACACACACAAAAGAGGAAGGGAAAGAACAGACTGATCTCTGTCACCCGCAGCCGGCCTGGGACTGCTGCACACCCGCTGCTGGGGGAGGGTCGTTGAGATGGGAAAGTGTGAGCTCACCACGAGGGGCGTGTAAACCCACGGTGACAACCCGGCCCCTGAGCAGCACCTGCCACCGGGAGGGGTCTCCGGGCAAGTCCCCGCCCACCCAGCGCCCTGCTGACGGAGCCCCTGGCGGCTCCTGGTCCTGAGTCAGGGGCGCTGTTGTTCACCGAAGGGATTTAAGCCCCGCGAACCACCCCCCACACCAGTGGAAAGTAGAAGGACGCTGCCCCCTGGGCCTCCTTCCTGAGAGGCGGGGGTTTGCTGGGGAGTCCGAGCCCAGTCCCAGAAGGCCTGAGGCTAGGTGGGCGGGGGGGGGGGGCAGGTGGGGAGCGGCGGCCCTGCTGCCCTGGGGTGAGCCGGCCGCCCATCCTGGCACAGAGGCTGCTGGGCACCGTCCAGGGAAAGCCCAGCACTTTATTGTGAATCTCCAAAAGCACTCAAGCGTCAGTAAAAGCGCCTTTACACCCGCTTCCTTCCACCATGCGCCGTGTCTGGGCACTTGGGACGGCCGGTTTCGGGGGCCTGCGCGTGGCCGCAGGGACAGGCTGAGATGGATGGGCGCCCGCGTGACAGCCAGCACTGGAAGCGCCTGGGGGAGGGAGGGATGAGCAGGCTGCTCCCAGTGGGCTTGTCCACCGGCCAGGGACCTCAGCCTGCAGGGAGTCCCCCACCCCCGCCCCGGCCACTTGACCCCCCGGGAGATTCTCAGAGAGATGGTGGGGCACAGAATCCTTTGACAGCCAGGAGGAGGTTCCTGCCATCCGCAAAAATCTAAGTTCACGCTCCCCTCCCTCACCCGCCTGGCCCTGGCTGCCAGGCCAAGGTCCGGGCCAGGCCGGTCCTCATAACAACGCACCTCCGGAGCCATCCTGCCCTGGGCCTGGCTGCAGCCCACGCACCCGGCCGGACAGGGGGCACTATCCCCCCCCATCACTGGGGAAATCAGGGCAGAGATGGCCCCGGTGGGTTAAGGTGCCCGAGCAGAGTGGTAGTGGCCACCAGGGCACAGCGTTGGGAAGGACCCAGAGCCAGTATCTAAGCGTCCAGGGAAGGTAATGGGGTTGATTAGCAACGTCTGCCGGGACCAGGGAGGTGGAGAAGTCAGAAATGCCGCGTCCCGCCGGCCCTGCAGCGCCAGGCAGCCCCACCGGTAAGACGCGGTGACCTGGGCTCACAGCCAGGGCCGTCCTGAGGTCCCTGAGGCCCGGGTGGGGGTTGCCCAGGCCAGGCCAGGCTGGGACATGCCTGTGGGTAGCTCCGAGCACTCACCTGGCTAGGGCAGGAAGGTACGCACACAGCTGCGGATGGGGGCTCTGCAGACGGGGCACAGCTGCAGGGCTGGCGCGCACTCGGCACAGACCAAGTGGCCGCAGGGCACGAAGACGGTGCACACGGTGCGGTCCAGGCACACCTTGCAGACGCGCTCCTCCCGCAGGCGCTGCAGCTGCTCCTCTGCATCCCGGGCTCCTGGGGGTTCAAGAACCCAGCAGCACCCTCTGGGCCTGGGCTCCACCCCCTTGCCTGGACACACGTCCCCCACCACCCCCCGGACCTCCACCTTGTGTACTGGGCTAATGGAAGAGGAGGAGGGCTGGGGCCAGGCCAGGAGCGCCCCCCCAGGATCCGGGGGAGCCGGCCCTGCCCCCGAGTGGGTCCCGCCCTCACCTGGCTCCCTGGCCCCTTCGGACTGGACCTCTCTTCTGGGCGTGGGCAGCTCAGGACTCATGTGGACAGGAGCTGTAGGTGGTGAGAACAGACCAGAGGCCCCAGGGGAAGTGAAACCCCACCCAGAGGGGGCCGCAGGCGGGGTCCCCCTCCCGCCCCTCCCACAGCATGCCTGAACCCCCGAGCCCGCTTCCCCGGGACATGCCCCTGCGGCCCCTGAGCAGTGGCCGTGGGAGCTGTGTGCCGGGCACTGGGGGGCAGCGAGGGAGGGCCGGGGGCAGGGGCGCACCTCTGGCCTCCGCGGGGCAGCCCCCGTCCTCTTCCTGGAGCAGGTCAGCCACCAGCTGGGACGCGGATACACTGGCCGGCACCGCCCAGCGGTACTTCTGCTGCACCAGCTGCTGCACCTGACTCCGCCCGAAGCCCATGCGGAGCGCAGCCCGCACCGCCGGGCACTGGCTCCACGCGGACCACTCCTGGCTGCCCCTGGCATCTGCAAGGCAGGGTGAGGGGCGGCCGGCTGGTCCCTGTGGCCCGCCACCAGGGCCACCTCCACACGGGGGCCTCCGCGGCCACTCGGCGGCGCTCCCGTGAGGGCTGTCCCCCGAGCCTTTGTTCAGGGGTGTCATCAACAGCAAAGTGAGCAGAGCCTCATCAGCAAGGCCCTGGAGACGGCCCCCCACCGGGTGCCCGGCGCTGCTCACGTAGACCCGGCTTAGTTCTAAACGGGGTTGGCACCATCGGCTTTCGGGGCTCGGGGAGCAGATGTCCCTCGCCACGCAGTTACAAGAGCCAGGGTCTGAACCCGAACCTGACCGCCCTCAGTGCTGGGCACGGGGTCAGGCGGCACCTCTCCTCTTCGTGCTTCCACTGCCAGCCCTGGGATTGGCGACGCCCACGGTGGCCTCCTCGGAGGTAGCAGGGGACTGCTTTGGCCTCCCCTGAGCACCAGACCCACCGCAGCCCCCTGGGCCCCAAAGCAAGCCCACCCTCACACCTGGCCCCACTGTCCCTATCCCAGGACACGTCACGCATCACAGCTCACCTGACGGGGTGGCAGGGGCCGTGTCTTCTGGTTCTTCTGATGGGTCCTGAAAGGAGCCAGAGGACATCTGTGCCCTGAGTAGACACAGGAGTAGGGGAGGGGGGACCCGCCCGGCCCGAGCCCTGCGGAGAGAGGCAGGACTCACCCAGGAGCCTAGCAGGTGGCAACAAGCCTCCTGGACGCTGCAGACGAAGTCCCGTCCCTTTGTCTGGAGCAGGAATTCGCACCTGGAGAAAGCCAGGGGCGGGGGGCGGTGAGGGGGGAGGCGTCAGGGCAGTGGGCCCGGGCTGCTTTGTGCCCGCGCAGTGCCCCGCAGAGGGCAGCCGGGGCAGCGACGTCAGCACCTGCTGGGGGCCATCCTGGAGACAGCCTCTGCCGAGCATCGAGCATCGGGAAGAGACAGGGAGGAGGCTGTTCCCAGAGGGGCCCCATCCCCAGGAACCACCCCCAGGGAGAAGGAAGCTGGCCGTGCCCAGCGCCAGGAGCGGCCTGCGGGGTCTTTACCTGGGGAACCACTTGGCATGCTCCGTCCAGGGGTCATCCCCTTGCTCCCAGCTCTGCAGACCCCCGTAGCAGAAGAAGCACCTCACTTTGTCTTGCTGGCCTAGGTGGAGCGTGGACGCTGGCCTTGCCCACGCCCAGCCTCCTGGCACCCACCCACTGGGCCAGGCGTGCCCCCGAGGCTGGTTGTGGGGCCCCCTGGTCTCTGCCCCCTTTGCCCTGTATTCTCCTTGGATCTCACAGAAACCCCACTTTCTCCAGGTGAAGTGGGGAGCGTGGAGCCCGGGGAGTGGTGCATGGTTCACTCACAGGAAGGCAGGCGGACAGTTAGGGGTGGGGGCCTGGAGCCCCGAACATTCTGTCCCCAGGATGGATTCCCAGTGATGGAGACGGGTGCCTGCCGGGCTCCTGCCTCCATCGGGACGCGGCGCCTCCCGTCTCTGTCCCCGTAGCCCTCACCCCGGCCTCGCCCTGAGCCTTCAACAGAGGCTGCAGGTCGGGGCTGCTCCAGTAGACCCCGAGAGCCTGTCCTCGGGCCCCGGGGACCCCGTGGGCGCCCGCGCACCCCCCCTTCCCCTGTCACTTGCCACTGTCTGAGGCGCCCGAGGAGGTGGCGGGAGACAGGCCCGGGAAGGCTGCAAGACCCCTGCCCCCGCCCCCTCACGTGGGGCCAGACCCGCCGTGTGGGGTGCAGGGGCTCCCGGGGGCTGCAGAGCTCCATCCAGAAGCCCCCTGAGCGGCGCCCAGGCCCCCGAACTCACCCGTGTGGAAGAAGCCCGCCGCGGCCAGCAGCTCAGGCTGCACCACGGCGGTCAGCGGCCAGGCGGAGAAGGAGGCCAGCCGCAGCTGCTCCGAGCCCATCCCGGGGAAGGCTGGCCTCGGGGGGCCAGCCCGGGGCTCCCCTGCCTCCTCCTCCTCTGCGAGGGGGCGCAGCTGGCCCAGGATCTGCCCGTCCACCCGGTCCCGGCCTCCCCAGCACCGGGCGCAGCGGCCGTCCCGGCCCTCGGTGTGGCCACACGGAGAGAGGCGTCCGCGGCCCAGCTCGGGGCCACGGCACCAGCACTTGGCCCTGTCCTCGGGCCCCATGGAGCCCACACCGGCCCTGGCCAGGCCCGCGGCAGTGACGGGACCCACGGGAGCCAGTCCTAGAATGTGCCCAGCCGGCCCGCCTCACGCCTCCTGACTCCTGGGCCCTGCCTGGGGACGGCAGTGGCCGTTGCCTCCCGCAGCTGGCACAGTCCTGCCCCCGATGCCCCAGGTGGGGGAGCGGCCGGGGGGCCCACTGCCTTCTGGAAGGGGCCAGCGTGGCAGCCAGCATCACGCGCTCTCTGCAGCAGGGCTGTGTCATGGGGCTCCCAGGCAGGGGCCGCGGTGCTGTGAGCCTTGCTCCACGCACAGGCTGCACAGGGGTGGGGGGTGACTCTCGGTGACTCTCAGGAAGGAGAGGGCGGGGCGGGAGCCCGGACACCCCTCCCGAGGCAGCAGGGGCTAGCGTAGGGGGAGGGGGAGAAGGGGCAGGCCATGCCGTGGGTCAGCTCCGCGTTCCTGGGCCAGATGCCAGTGCCAGCCCCTGAGGGCAGAAGGTTCCAGGGGCTCTGACCTGTGCAGCTATGCCCTCCAGGGAGGAGGGCAGCCCCTCCCACAGGGACGACACTGGGCTCCCATGGACGGGGACACCTAGGGAGGGGCAGGCCCCTGGGGCACGTTACCTGCCATCCTGCTCTGAAGCCTGAGCAGAAGGGGGCGTGAGACACGCGTGTGGCTGCTGGGCCAGAGCAGGAGGACCTCCGCGGGTCGCTGTGCAGCTCTGGGCCGTAAGCCATGGAGATCAGGGACACCTGGGCTTGTGCCTCTGCTCTGGGGAAGGGGCTGGGCTCACCTCTGTGACCTCTGTGACCTCCCTGCCCAGCTGGGACGAGGCTGGAGGTGAAGCCACACAGCACAGGCTCAGTTTCCCCATTGGAATTAGAGCCCCCGCGTCCCGGTGACCCAGACAGCAGGGACCTTTGGGGAGGGGTCACAATTCCCACCTGCCCGTGCCGGCTGCATCGGGCCAGTCCCGCTGCTGGGCCGACCAGACCAGCCAGCCCACTGCCCGGCCCGGGGCCCCCTGCTCTGCCGCAGAACCGGCCCTGCCTCCCCGGGCCTGGCTGGGGCACCCGCCCTGCTGGGTAGGCCTGGGGTGGCCCCACTGCCGGCCAGGGGTCCCAGGCTCCAATACCGCACTCGCCCAGGCCCAGATCAGAACCACTGGCCACGTGGGACCACGTGGGACATGCTCAGAGCTAGTCATGCCACGCGGTCTCCACCAGCCGCTCAAGCCCAGGGCCCCGGGTGCCCCCACCCCAACAGTTAGGGAACGTAAGAGGATGGCTGCACCCCGTTGAGCTGCAGCGCCCAGGTGGGCAGAGCAGGCTCTGATGCGGATGGAGGGACAGAAAGGCTGGATGGGGGGTGGGGGCCGTGTGCCTGCCCCCCACCCCGGCCCTGCGGCCCCAAGCTACTGCCTGCTTCCCGGAGCCAACCTGGCCCTTCTGCCCACCCAGGCCCTAAGCCCTCTCTCATCCCTAACACGCTTTCCCTGGCAGCGCCCAGCTGGTGTCAGCACGTCCGCCCACAGTGCAGCAGCGCTTGCAAAACAACTGTGTGAACAAAGTGAGGAGGGGCACCCGGGGGCTCAGCGGTGAAGCGTCTGCCCTCGGCTCAGGTCATGATCCCGGGGTCCTGGGGTCGAGCCCCATGTCAGGCGCCCTGCTCTGCGGAGCGTCTGCTGCCCCTGCCTCTGCCCCTCCCCTACTCATGCTCACTCTCTCTCTCCCTTCAAATGAATAAATACATTAAAAAAAAGAGTAAAATGAGGAACCAGGCCCTACTGACAGGTGGTAGGGGCTGTAGGGGCTGATCGGGGGCAGGGGGGACTAATGAGGGGCCGGGGGTGCTGACAGTGAGGAGGGAGGGCAGGATGGGGGCGCAGAAGGGGCTGACGGGGGGTGCTGACGGTCGGGGATAGGGCTGCCGGCAGGGAGGGCCATGCCCCAGGGGGGGTCACAGAGGATTGTGAGGAGGTGGAGGGGTCTGGGGTGTAACCCAGGTCAGACCTGGCCAGGTGCCCGTCCCAGGTGCCCTCACTCCCTTCCAAGTAGGGGTGCGTGAACTGGGCCTTGGACCTAGCCCGGGCTCCTATATGCCAGCCTATGCCCCCGTGCCAGGGGGTGGGCGCTGGCCCCTCGCCCTTGAGGAAACCCATCACTGTCCTGGCTACACCCGCTGCTCAGCCCCGATGCTGCCAGGGTCCCAGAGTCCCTGAAACCTTCTCCTACCAGAGGCCCAAAGCCACCGGGTTCCCTGCAGGAGATCCCGGGAAAGGGTGTGGCTGGAAACCAGGCAGCAGTGACCAGGGCAGCCGCACCCCCTTCTCTGCGCACCCCATGCCCGCTCCCGAGGGCAGGGTGCCCAGTGGACAGTGGAGAGAGGGACAGGGGGACACCTCAGGGGCAGGGGGGCTGGGCCCATGGGCTGGTCCCAGGATGTCTAGGCCCTTGTCCCTGTCCTGTGCCCCACTGCCCAGAATACAGAAGGGTCCTTACCTTTGGCCCCTTCAGCAAACCCCAAGGGCACCTGCCCCAGGGTCCGTATGGGAGGTTTCCTCAGGGGCGACCCCCCTGCCCCGCGGCACCCCCAGGCTCAGATGGACAGAGAGGTGGGTAGCGAGTCTCTAGCCCATCCAGCCCCCAGGCCTGCTGTGGGCCCTCTGGACCTGGGGCCGGCCGGGGGCTCTGGGGGTCTCTGGCAGCGGAGGCGGCTCCCCCTGGGGCCTATTCCCTCCCATCCTGCTGCTGGGCGCTGGGACGGAGAGACGGCGGGTCCCTCTCTCATTACAAAGTGGGGGGAAGGCGGCGTCTCCCGATGTGGAATCTCCCCTGAAAGGCAGGTTTGCTGCCCAGGCCGAGGGAGACCCTCCCCTCCACACCTGGGGCAGGTGTGCCACAGGCCTCCTGGCGCGCATCCTGTGCAGAGCCTGCCTGCGGGAGCAGAAGCCTGGGCCCTGGGGGGGGGGGTGGCGGAGCAGGCTGGAGACCGGGCGCCCCTGCGGTGCATCAGAGGGTGGGCGGCCCCAGGGGGAGGAGGGGGAGGCCTGGCGCTCACGGCCTTGCTCATCCGCACCCACATTTGAAATTCTTGAAACGAATTATCTGCGAGTTGCTTATATAATTAAAGAGCAACGGGGACGTCGCAAGGTGTCATCCTGGGACGGGGGGGACCCCTGCTTGCTTCTTTGAACCTCCCTGTGAACCTGTGTTTCAGAACGAGCCGCTCAGGCGCCCAGAGCCTTGCCCACTGAGACAAGCTCGGCCACCACCGCTGCCACCGCCCCGCCACCCACTCCCGGGCCGCCCGGCTTCTCTGCTAACCGGGCAGGCTCTCACACACGGAGGGACGTGTGCCGACGCCCCGATGGCTCCCCTCGTTGACTCGGGGCTGCTGTGTCCTTACAGCGAAGTCTTCCCAGATAGGACGATGCCAGACGGGACATGAGCAGACACCCGGGTCACCCCAATCACCTACAGCTGGGGTCTGAAGGGCACTCCGGACCCACGCGATTTGCTCCTGGAGCCCGATGAGACTCCCGCCCTGCCTGAGACATTCAGAGCCAGCTGGGGTTGGACGGGAAGGTCCTGGGGAGGGGGGGGCTTCTCCCCACCACAGTGAGGGGCTGGCCTGTCGGGTAGGAGAGGGGCCAGCTCAGCATCACCACCCACAGTCCCCCTTCCCGAGCCACACGCCCACCTGAGAAGGTTCTCACACATTAGCTGTGTGACGTGCCCTTCACACAGCGCCGGCTTTCCTTGCAGATGATTGGGGCCAGGCCGGCTGCGGGGTCGGGGCGGGGGGTGTCGACCCACTGGACACACTCCCCGCGGTGAGGCTTCTGAGTCCACAAAAGGGGGGGAATGGAAGTGGAAGGTCAGCCCCTGGCTCTTGGGCGCCCGGGGTTGGGCCTGTTGCCCAGGCCTGGAGGCATCCCACAGACCGCCCTGAGAGGGGCAGGAGGCCCCCCTCCTTGCTGGGAACAGGCTCCGTGAACTCTCCACTCAGGAGCCCCCCCACTGCGGCCACGGAGCGAGGACTCCAGGCGACCACAGGGCAGCAGGCAAGCGCACGAGAGGCCCAGAGAGGCTTTGGGCTTCGGAGGGGCCAAGAGGAGGTGGGTGAGGATGGGGGCTGAAAGCCCTGGCGCTGGGAGCCTGCGCACACTCCCCCTGCCGTGTCCTCACTGCCGCCCTCCTCACCTCACGGCCCCTGCCCAGTGGCCCGCGCTCCATCTAAGGCCCCCCACGGACCCAGTGCTACAGCCGGGCCCTTTGCTGATGGTGACGGGGACTCTGTCCTCGCAGCTGCCGCCAGCAGAAGTCCCAGCCTCAGCACAGGGAGGCCAAGGCACGGTGGAAGCCAAGGCAGCCTGCACGGGAGGGCGAGAACCACGTCTGGGTGGTTCTCTGTGGGCTCCTCCTGGCCCGGAAGGGTGCCTGGCCAGGGTGCCACGAGGACCTGCGGGAGGAAGGCCAGCCGGGGGTGGGTGGGGAGGGAAGGGAGCCAGGCGGCTGGATTCCACTGTGTCGTCCCCCCAGAGGATGCCTCTGTGTAGCCAACCTCCTTTTTGCTTTTTTAAAGATTTTATTTATTTATTCATGAGAGACACACAGAGGCAGAGACCCAGGCAGAGGGAGAAGCAGGCTCCCTGCAGGGAGCCCGATGCAGGACTCGATCCCAGGACCCCGGGGTCATACCCTGAACCAACGGCAGACAGTCACCCCTAAGCCAGCCCCTGTGCCCCGCCTTCTTCACCCCTGCATCCTGCCTTCGCTCTCCAGTGGACCCTGGGGTATAAGTGCTGGTTGGGGTCACAGCAGGAAGCATAAGGAGGGAGAGGGCAAGTCCTTGATCCTGGGGGTGTTCCTTGGGGGTCACTGCAGCCCTGCTGGGGGCCTTGGGACCTGTGGACCCCATGGCGGGCATGGAGACGAGGGAGTGCGGGGGCGAGGGGCCGCGGGCAGAGCCGCCAGAGGCCAGCAGGTGGCGCGTGGGGAAGCTGAGCCCGGGCCGGCGCCTCCAGCCTCTCCCCGCCTGCCCCGCCGAATCCACTGGACCCACGGGGCTGCCTTGCTGGTGGGGCCCGAATCCCCTCAGGCCCATGGAATCAGATTCTTTCCTGGGCTGCGCGGGCCTGGGCGGGCCGACGGGCTTCAGCACCGCTGAGCCTGGCTTCCTGCTGCTCCCTCCCCAAGCACAGGTGCTCCCCAAAGCTGAGCCCCGAGGATGGGGGACGGACAACGGTGCGCACGAGGCTTGAAGGGGAAGGAGGGATGCGAGCAGCCCGCTGTCCTACCGCAAAGCCTGGGAGGCCCACCGGCCAGACGTCCTTGGGCCAGCTCTGCTCTCAGCAGCCCACTGGCATCATCCGGAACCCTGAGCGGCCCGTATCTGGGCCCAGATCCCAGCCTAGGGGCCCGGAGAATTGTGGGTTCAGCTTCAGGGAGCTCAACCCAGCTTGGGCAGGTAGGGGGCTCCAGGGAAAGCAGAGCTGACAGGTCGCACCAGTAAACGAGCCCCTAAATTCCCCAACCCCATGCGGGCAGAGTTCGCGGGCTGAGTGGACCATAGGCCCTCCAGACCTCTTCTGTCTCTCCCTCGCTTTGGATTATCAAACTCACGAGACGCCGAGTCCTGCTTGGGTTGCCCGGTGGCTCAGCGGTTGGGCGTCTGCCTTCAGTCCTGGGCATGACCACGGGGTCCTGGAATCGAGTCCCGCATCAGGCTCCCTGCAGAGAGCCTGCTTCTCCCCCTGCCTGTCTCTGCCTCTCTCTCTGGGTCCCATGGGTAAATAAATAAAATCTTAAAAAAAAAAAAAAAAAAAAAAGGTATAGGTCCTGCAGACGAGGGATGACTCAGCTGGGCCCCAAGATCCCCCAGAGTGAGCCTGAGGATCAGACCACCCAGGAGGCCCGGGCAGGCTTGGGAGGGAAGGCGAAGCAGGGCTGAGTGTGCCGGTCAGAGAGCGGGAGGGCATCACGGCAGAGGGCACGAGCCCGCGGCTGGTTGTCGCGAGGACCGGAGGCGCTGGACAGCACAGGACGTGGTGCGGCAGGTCGTGGGTGCCACCGGAGCAGTTAGGCTGACGATGGTAGCCCAGGCTCCGCAGATGCCCTCGTCGGGAGTCTGAGGTCTGGGCCTCGCGTGCTGTGCACGGTCACTGTGGTCAGAGCTCTCCGGGGCAAGTGAGGGAAAGTCAAAGCTTCACAGAAGGGAAATGTATGGGATCCTACGGCCCAAAGCCCAGGGCTGGCCTGCTTCTCCCCTCTGGCTCTGGCCTCGGCGTCGCGTTCCGTCCTGGCCAGCGAGGCCCTGACTCCTGCGCTGCCCGCCTCACACCAGGGGAAGCGTCTCGTCTCCACACCCAGGCCCCACCCTGGGGCTCCCTGGCTCCCGCCGGCAGGCCAGGTGAGGGGCCCACTTCCAAACCCCAGGGACCGAGGTGAGCGTCCGGGAAAGAAGCGCGGACTGCCCTGCTCCACGGGGACGACGCTGGCACGAGAGGAGCCGGCCCGGGGCGCTCCAGGGCCCAGTTCTCTGGCCGCTGGCTCCTGCGGTCCCCCCCCGCCCCCCCCCCCCCCCCCCGCTTCCTGAGCCCCTGGCACGTAGTCTTCATGGTACCCTGCGGCCCTGTGACCCGGGCCTGGCCTCAGGGCATTCCACACACTCCACGGGCTGGCACCTGGGGTTTCAAGCTCCGCGGTCACCATCTCGACCTTCTCAATGCTTTTGTCCTCGGACTTGTGAAGTGACATCTGGGGGGATGATGTGGCAAGTGCTGGGGACCCGGGGGTCTCCTTGCTCCCTGCCCCCAGAAGGGACCCTCAGCTGCCCACCGCACGGTCCTCTGCCAGGTGACTGCCACTGCCCCTCACCCCGCGGGGGCCTGGGTGTGAAGGTGGAGGGGCGGCCAGCCACAGGCACGGGCTTGGGGAGCCCAGGAGGGCCTGTGTGCCCCCTCGGAGCATGCTGTGCCCCCGGGAGTGTGACATTACGCAGCCTGCCACGATGGGCCCACAGAGGGTTCTGAGTGAGCCGGGCATTCACCTGGCGTAGGGCCTGCTGGGCAGAGCGCTGCCCCCCCAGATATCAGGGGCCGTGAGCCCCTCCCTTTGTCACAGCCTTGCATGGCCCCATTGCCAAGGTCAGTGCCCCTCGACACCCCCGTGGCACAGGCCGCCAGCAGGGCGCATCTCTATCCTGCCCCATACCTGGGAGACACCTGCAGAGATGTGTTGGCAAAGTGTGGTTAAGATTCTAAAGGCACAGGGACGGCCCAATGGCTTAGCGGTTTAGCGCCGCCTTCAGCCCAGGGCGTGATCCTGGGGTCCCGGCATCGAGTCCCACGTCGGGCTCCCGGCATGGAGCCTGCTTCTCCCTCGCCTGGGTCTCTGCCTCTCTCTTTCTCTGTGTGTATCTCTCATGAATAAATAAAATCTTAAAAAAAAAATTCTAAAGGCACAGCTCCCGGAAGAGCCGGGCGCAGCCGACGGGCACAGACGGCCTGGGGGGTGCTGCTGGGCCCTGCGGGGCCGTCACGCAGAGCAGGTGGAGCAAGGGCGCCCGCTGCGGACAGGACCGGCCGCTGGGAGCCAGGGGCTGGTTACAGTCCTCCGGCTGGCCTGGCCGTGGATCCGCTGTGCGGCCTGGCGAGCTCTCTAACTGCGGAGGCTCCGCCGCCCCGGGGGCCCAGACCTGCCGGCCGCACCCCACGTGCTCCCCACTGTCCCCAGGCGCCTCCGCAGCTCAGCTGCCTGGCAGGCAGTGGACGCAGGCCCGGCCCGGCCGCGGGGAGCTGCCCTGTCAGCGGCACGCAGCTCGCGTTGTGCCCCGGCTCCTCGGCCTCCGGGTGAGCAGCTGCCCGCCGGAGCTCAGGGCCGGACGGGCCCCAGAGGCCTTCCTGAGGCCAGACCAGCACCCTGCCTGCTGGCCCTGCTCTAATCCGAGGTGACCTGTTTACGCCCGTCGGGGTCCCTTCTGGGTCCCAGGGCAGCATCTGGCTCGCTCCGTCCCTGTCCCTGGTTCCCGGGACACAGCAGGTGCTCAATAAAGAAGCTGAGCCACTGTTCAGGCTGTGTCAGTGCTCCCCGCTCCCCTCGCCAGCTCCGCAGGGCCGCCCGCTGCGCACCCTCAGCACCCCGCCTAAGCAGGGCGTGCAGCAGGTGCTCAATGAGCATCATGGAACGAGTGTCCCGATGAAATATTTAAAAAGAGGAGGTTTCAGAACGGTAAAATGCTGTGAATCACAGGAGGCGTGCAAGGTTCCTTCCGGGGGTGGGGGCGCCGCATGTCTGGAGAAATGAGCAGGTTTTGTCCCAGACGAAGCAGCCCCCCGGAAGGCAGAGGAGGGGGTCCCAGAAGGAGGTCCCTGATCAGGGATAAACTCCGGGTGTGGCTGAGCAGGTGACCAGGGAGCAACCGGACGCCGGCTGGGTGCTTTCATTACTCCTTGGGTGGACGGGGGTCTTCGTTTGTAGGCCCCCAAGGCCAGCTGTCGGGTGAGCTATGTACCCATGGGTCTGTCTGTCTGTCCCTCACCCCACCGCTCAGCCTGCACACAGCTCTGCACCACACTGATGGTGACAATACCCACCAACGGCTCCCCTCGTCCCGCCCAAGGTCACTCCTGGGCTGTCCAGGCTCTGGTGTCGCTGCAGTGAGCATCCCAGCTCGGGGAGTCGTGTCGGAGGGCACTCAGTGGCCGGGCCGTGACGTCGGGTGTGGGAGATCGCCCCAAGAGGCTGCACAGGTTCATCCCAGTGGGGGAGCAGGGCCTAACGGCAGGCGGCCCTGAGTCCAGGTGACCACTCAGCTGGAGCAAACACTCCCCTGGGTGTTGGACACAGCTCACACCTGTGTGCCATTGAGATAACAGAACAAAAAGAAAAGAACAAAAAAACAAACAAACAAAAAAAGAGATAACAGAACATCGCAACAAGCCTCGAGTAGTGGCGGGGTTTAGAAGACCCCATTCTAGGAGGCACCCGTCTAAGGGCAGTGGACCCAGGATGGGGTGCACGCTCTCTGCCACGGGACACGCACGCAGTGAGGAGCCTGAGCCAACTGCCAGCGTGGACTCGGCTCTTCCCTAAGGCGGAAGGGTGAGCGGGGCCCAGGTGGGGAGGGCAGGAGCAGAGTGTCCCAGGCCATGGGGAGACCCCGTAGCTTGTAGCATGGACCCTGGGGCAGGGCCACCCCTGCTCCGGAGTTTCCTGCACTGCTCCGAAGCCTAAGCTAGTCACTGCCATCAAGGGCCTAAGCCCACCGTGCCAGGGGCTGCCCTGTCCCCAGCCTGCAGGGCCCAAGCCTCTTTGGCCTGAGGAGCTGGTGCGGGAGGGCACAACGGGGGCAGGTTCTCCAACCGCCCTCAGGGTTGGCCCTGGCAGTGGTTCAGCTCCAGACTGTGTCCCGCCACCCCTCCTGGGTCCTCAGGCCTGGCAGAGGGAAAGGCTGGGGTGGCCTAGGGGGCCTCAGCCTTCTGTGCTGGCTGCAGATTCAAGCTGCTCTGGGGCCCACGCTCTGCCCCCCGTCCCCTGTCCTGGGCAGCCATCGCTCCCCCCCTCACCGAGCCTGGCATGGAACACTTCCAGCGGCCGGGGGCGGGCCTGTGTGGTGGCTGTCAAACCTGTCGCCCCTTTCCTGACCAGCAAGCTGGCACGACTGCGCCTCCTCTAGCCTTCATTCCAGGGCCAGTCCTTCCCCTTTGTGGAGGTAACTCAGCTCAGCCCCTGGACGCTCTTCTCCAAATTTTCCAGTTGATACCAGCTGTGTCCTAAGCTGAAAAGTGCTCCCCCAAATTCGCATCTACCTGGTACCTGTGAATGTGGCCTTATTTGAAAGTAGGATCTTTACAGACAGAATGAACTTGGGAGGACAACTTACTGGATCAAGGTGGGCCCTAAATCCAATGACAGGTGTTCTTTTAAGAGGGAGCCTCAGAGACAAACAAAGGATAAGGCCGTGTGACCCTGGAGGCAGAGAGCTGGGGAAGGCCTCGGGCTGCCAAAGCTGCCAGAGGCGGGAAGGGTCTTCCCCTGGAGGGACTGCGGGCCTGATGACACCGGGAGATAATCAATCTCCTGTGCCGGAAGCCACCCAGTTTGTGGTCCTTCATTACAGCAGCCACGGAAACTCACACGGTCCCCCTGGGGCTTCATCCAAGGCCAGCCGAGCTCCAGCAGCCACTTCCTCCGGAGCCTGTGGCCTCCCACGGCTCCTTAGGCAGATGTGGGGGAGGACGGGGCATAACGGCCAGCTTTTATGGGCCTGCCCTGGCGCTGAAGCTGTGCATCCCTCATCTACTCCTCGTGCTTTACCTGGAAGAGGAGAGTTGTCCTGCCCCAAACAAGGGAGGAATGGAGCATAGGACAGGGAAGGGGCTGGAACTGGCTGTGTGGCCCTACGACGCTGTTGTGACCACCATGCAGTCCTGCCTGAGGGTTGCCAGCTGGAGAAGCAAGGAGCAGGGGCTCCAACAGAGCTGAGCACTGGATTCTCCTGGCTCTGGTCACAGGCGCCCTGCTGTTCTGGGCCCCAGGGAGGAGGATGCTCCAAGTGGTAAGTCCTCACCTACGCAGAGGCAGACAGCAGCAGCAAGACAGCACTAGGTGCCCTGCGCCTCCACGACCTTGCTGGCAACCACAATCTCAATGTGGCTTCCCTGCATCTACCACCTTTCTGGACAGGACTCACCCCAAATGTGTGACTTCACGTTACCATGAGCTGCCCGTGGCCCAAGTGAACCAAAGTCCTGCTGGACCCAGATTCACCTGCAGGGCATCAGATGTTCCTCTGGGTTGTGCCCAGCCTGCCTTTCCCATCCTTACGTCAGGCAGGGCCCCAGGGAGACCTAGTGATGAGCAATTTGGAGCAGTGGATGCCCCCATGGCCCACCCACCTGCCACTGTCAATTCTACCTCCTCCTGCAGCCGTTACAGATGCTGCCTGGTACCCCGCTGCTCCTGTCTCCCCAGCGCGGGTACCGGCTCTAAGCTGGTCTTGGCGTCCCACCACGATCCTAGCGGTCCCCGTCCCCCTGCTTAGAGCATGGCCCGCCTGCTGGCATCTGCCTTGGCCCTGTTTCGGGGAGTGCTCTTCTTGATGCCCCCCTGCCTGATGCCCCACCCGGAGCCAGCACTCAGCCTCTCCCCTTCCTTCCGCGGAACAAGCGCCCAGACCTGGGGCTTGTGAAGATGTTACAAGAGTGGGCCGCAACGGGCTGGGAAGGGGGAAAAGATTCCCCCGCACCTGGGAGCCAGGGTGGGAAGTGGCTGCAGGGGCTCTGGAGCTGGGAGCAGGGTCCAGGGTGAGCGTGGAATAGAACCGCACTCCTTCCAGGAGGTCACGCTCAAGAAGCGGCTGTCCATCCTTAAACAGAGACCAAAAGGCCCCTTGCCCTGCCGGACTAGGGGGACTAGGGGGACTAGGGCACAGGCCGGGCTGACCTCTCTGCCCCCCGCGGTGAAATCTGCAGCGGACGCCGTCACGTGCAATCTGGTGCTGAACTGGGGGGCGGCCCTGGAGGCCCAGGACAGCGCTGGACAAGCAGGACGCTCAGCGAGGCCGCAGATCAGGGCTCCCCGGGACGGCGGCTGCAGAAGGCGAGCGCAGACAAAGCCTAGGACCCCGCAGGTGCGGCCCCAGCGACCGCGGCGCTCGCACCCAGGCCGCCCCTCGGAGGGCCGGGGGACGTCTGCGGGCGGGGGTCCGGCCTGCTCTCGGTGGCTTAGCTGGGGGCCGCACGCGCCGGCTGACCTCCAGACCTCGGGGCTGCGCCCGGGCGCCCCGGGCCGAGGCCGGGCAGGTGCGCGTCCCAGCAGGCCCGCCGCAGCCCCGCCGCTCCGCCGCCGCCGCCCACGTGACTTCCCGGGCGCGCTCCGCCCCCGCCGCGCGATACCGGGACCCGCGGCGCGAGATCCGTCCCGCCCGGCGGAGGCGCGCAGGCGCGGCGCGTGGCGGCCCGTCGGCGCTCCCGGCCTGCCCCGCGCGCGCTGACGTCGCGCAGCCTCGTCCCCGCCGTCGCCGCCGCCGCCGCCGCCATTGGAGTCGGCGCCTCGTCCGTGCGTCCCGTCCAGGCTCGTCGCCCCGCGAGCGCCCCGCGCGCCCGGTAGTCGCCGCCGCCGCCGCCGCCCGGCCGGCGCCCGGGGAGGAGGCGGCGGGCCCGGGGCCGCGAGAGCGCGGGGGACAGGCCCGGCCTCGCGGGGAGGCCCGAGCCGGCGGGCGCCCCGGCCCCGCGCCGCGCCGCGCCGTTCATGAAGCATGTCGGCCACCAGCGTGGACCCCCAGGTGGCTGCCGGGGCGGGCGCGGGCGCGGGCGCGGGGGCGGGCGCGGGGGGAGGGCGCCGGCGGGGGGCGGGGCGGCCGGGCCGGGCCGGGCGGGGGGCGGGGGGCGGGGCGGGGCCGCGCGCCCGGGACCGGTCCTCGTGGGTAACTCTGTGTCTCCCTCCCGCCCGCCCGGCTGCGCGCCCTCCCGGCCCCTGCGGCCACGCAGAGAACAAAAGGACAAGACACTAAAGGTGAGCCGCGTGGGCCCGGGCTGCGCGGGGCCCCCGACCGGCGGCGGGCCGTGGGGCGGGGGCGGGGGGGCAGGTCCAGGAAGGGCATCTGGAACCGGAAACTTTGCTCCCGTGTGCTTCCGGGAGATAACCCCGAGGCTGCGGGAGCCGAGGTCGGGCGGCGGAGCGCGGGGCTCCTGCGGGTGCTCAGGGACCCTCGGCCGGATGGGGACGGGGACGGGGAGGGAGGGGAGGAGAGGAGGGGAGGGGCCGCCCGCCCGCCGCCCGCCCGCCCGCTCCCCACCCCCCACCCCTCGGCCCCCTGCATCGCCCGGGATGTTGTGGCTCCGGACAAACCCCCAGAACGCGATCTGGGGAGAACCCGTAAGTGACACTTGCTTGTTTACTTGGAAGACGCTTTTTTTTTTTTTTTTTTTTTTTTAAACTCGGGTGTAACCAAATATGGTTCATCACGTTTTAAGATTGGAAGAGGCTCAACGCTTTATTTACCTTTTCTTTCTTTCTTTCTTTTTTTTTTTTTTTCTTGGCTGAGCCATGGTAACAGTGGGAAGTAAGTGGAGAGCCGGACAACGGCGAGCTCAGAGCTCAGAAGCTTCCCCGGCTGCCCTGCGCTGAAAGCCGCGGCGGGGGTCCCCGGCCTGCACGCACCCTGGGCCCGCTGACCTCCGCTTGGTCGTCTTAACCAGGACCCAGTTACTAGTTCCTTGTGTTACTCTGTCTGCACCTGCGTCTTGCCGACTTCTATCGAATTATGATTAGCTTTGCGTCAAAAACGTAAAGTTACTGGAAGTTGTGCATCACCGCGTTAATTACTTGTGTACCTATTAGTTGGATGCTGGTTGTCTTCCTTTTTAAATAAAGGCAGGTTCTAGGAGTTGATGGGTGTAGACTTTATTTTTTTTTAAGATTTTATGTATTTACGAGAGACACACAGAGGGAGAGAGAGGCAGAGACACGGGCAGAGGGAGAAGCAGGCTCCATGCAGGGAGCCCGACGCAGGACTCGATCCGGGTCTCCAGGATCACGCCCTTGGCTGAAGGCGGTGCCAAACCGCTGAGCCACCTGGGCTGCCCTAGACTTGACTACTTTTGATCTTAGTGCATCAAAGCAACTTTTTAAGATTCAAAAATTATATTTTTCCTTTTTTTTTTTTTTTTTTGTTCTAGTACAAAATGGTTCTTTGCATCAGAAGGATACAGTCCATGACAATGACTTTGAGCCCTACCTTTCTGGACAGTCAAATCAGGTGAGTTTATTTTATGGCCTATATCTTTATGTTCATTTTTGTTGAGTTTTGTAACACATTTTTGTTGTTAACAGTTTTTCACCTTATTCTCCTGAACGATCAAGAAGCGCAGTATAAAGTACTAGCAGTAGAGAGCGTACTGACCACTTGCTTGGTTGACTGTCCTTGAGTTACACGTAGGGCATGAGCGCAGTGTAGCGGGTGTGCTCTCGGAGGAAGTGGTGTCCCACGGGGGCTGCATGCAGGTGGGCTTCTGCTGGCCTCACATGGATGGCTCAGTGATGCACTGTTTTTGATGGAGTGGAAATGTGTGCGGTTTTCTGAAATTTTCTGGTGATTTATTTTACCTCTGGGCAATTAGAATAGGTGGCCTAGGAGAGCATCTAAGAACTGAGCTCTGGAGCCAGACTTTGGTCTCATGTTTGAATCTTCACTCTACCACTGACTCCCTGCCCCTTCCTTAGAGGACTTGCCTTCTCTCTACCTCTCTTCCTGTTCGGTAGACCCGGTTGTAGTGACTGCCCACAGAATTGTGGGGATGGTAACAGCGGGTGGCTCACGTGAAGCTCAAACTGGTACCTGTGCAGGGCCAGAAAGGTCACAGCTGCCCATTTTTCTTGGGTGCTTCAGAGTTTGTCAACCTTGGCACTATAGATGTTTTGCACTGAAACATTCTTTGGGGGGCTGCGCTGTATGTTGTAGGATGTTTAGCAGCTTCTCTGGCCTTTATCCATGAGATGCCAGTAGTAACGGACTCCCCTGCACACACACCAGTGTGACAACAAAAAATGTGTTGGTGGTGTCTCCTGGGGGCCAGCTTGCCCTGGTTCAGTCCGCTGGGCTAGTGCAGTATAGGCTTAAGCATGATGTCTACCAGGTTTTAAATGTATTACATATGTTTGCTTTAGGATAAAACCAAGCTTTGCCTTTTTTTTTTTTTTTTTTTTAATTTTTATTTATTTATGATGGTCACACAGAGAGAGAGACAGAGAGAGGCAGAGACACAGGCAGAGGGAGAAGCAGGCTCCATGCACCGGGAGCCTGACGTGGGATTCGATCCCGGGTCTCCAGGATCGCGCCCTGGGCCAAAGGCAGGCGCTAAACCGCTGCGCCACCCAGGGATCCCAACTTTGCCTTTTCTTGCAGTGGAGTAAAGTTAGTTTGTTCCTTTTCTTCCTAGTCTGCTCTTGTCTAAAGAGTCTTAAAGTTTCTTAGAACTTTTCTCCAGTTTTCTCCTTTTTATTGCATTGAGCAGCTCAGCAGCAGAGGCACCAAGGAGACCCTTTATAGAGCCTCCCTGGACCCAGCCCCAGCCCTCCTCTGCACAGGACCTGGAGCTGCAGAGTAGAACTGGCCTGGCTGCAGTGATGCATTGTTAGAGCTAATGGCAAGAAGTGAAACAGACTTAATTTCATTTTGGTATTTTGTTTTTTCCTTATGTGACTTGAATATAGCAGAAGTGTATTCTAAATTTCAACCAGAGAAAATTGGAGGGGGTTGCTTCACTACTCTTGAAATACGTTTTTATAAGGCAGGAGCTTTCATGTTATTTGGGAGGACTGCTTTGGAAGTGGAGCAGATGATTTTCTGTCAGGAGGGTAGTTACAGCTGTTTCTCCCTGGGGAAGCTGGCTGTGAAGACCATTGTAGGTTGACATTCCCATGAACAGCCTTAAAACAGCTGCGTTATCTTGGCCGTTAGGGTGTGTGCTTTTCAGCAAGATGGTTAATCAGCACGCTCCTTAAGAGTAAATGCATGCTCTTGATTGAGAACAGATTTTCCAGAAACACCTAACTGTTGGGAGTGTAGGAAGCAGGTAACAGGAGAGCTTTTAGATCCTCATGTTCCTGGTCCTCTTGTTTTGTGGATGAAAAAGTGGGACTGGAGAGGCCTGGTTGCCCAGGTGGTGGAGCCAGTTTGGCAGCTGGTTCCCCACTGATTGGGGGGAGGGGGCCGGGGATGCGTGTCCATGGCAAGGGCTCCTATTGTGCTTGTGTTTGTCACTTCTTTATTCAATGGGGAGTGGGGGCACCATGCAGTGTGGCCTCCTTGCTGATAAGCCCCTGGGAATTGATGACACCCCTGGTTTTGGACTCTGCTGGCGAAGATCCCTGTTGAGGAAAGCTCTTGTGTCTTGGTCCTCCAGGTCTCAGGCTGAGGGTACACCATGGTGTCCAGGCAGCCAGAGTGCTGGTGAGTCAGTGAGAGAGTGGTTTGTGTGGCCTGGAGCAGCACTTCCAGTTGTCAGTTGAGGTATTGTTGACGTGCCGGGCTGCACGTGTGTGAAGGGTGCAGCCTCATGAGTGACTCTGTGTGCCTGTGTTTGGCCACAGAGAGGGTGGGGGTAGAGCTGTCAGCCCCGTGGTTGCTACTTTGTGGCTGTTTTAGCCCACATGTTCCTAGTAGCAAGCTCTTTCTGTTTCTGTGTTTGAGGTTCTCATACCTGGGATGATTAGGAAACTGTTTCAAAGCAGGACTTTCAAGTTAATGTAACTTGTAACATGCTGTGAAGGAACTGTTGTCCTTGGGGTAGGTGATTTTTTTTCCCCCCAGAAAGGTCTCGGGACACTGCTTCTCGGGTGCATTTTTTCCTTCCTAGTCTCCCCCCACCCCCCCACCCCCCCCCAGGACCATCTTGATGGTCTGGGCCCCTTGTGTGACTTGGAATACATGTTAGCTTTAGGGAATGGGGCAGGCGGGAGGGGGGGAGCGCTGGGGAGCAGAGGGGCTCTGGGTGAGGGGCTCTGGAGGGGTTCTAGGTAAGGGGCTCCCTGGGGATTTTGGATGAGGGTCTCTTAGGTTCTGAGTGGGGTTCTGGAGGGGCTCTAGATGGGGATTCTGGGTGGGGTTCTGGGTGAGGGGCCGGCCAGTGCGGGCAGCTACGACCATACTCAGAATACATTCAGTTATCGACACACTTGTTTTCCTGGTCACATCTGATGGGACAGGAAGGAACAGGAATAAACTTTCCTAGTTTCTTTTCAATCCTTCAGTCTGTGTAATAGGGCACGTTCACTTTATGGGAATGATGTGTAAACTCTTCAGTTCCGAGATTCAGTGCTGATCTGTCGTAGTCTCTTCTGTAGCCTAATCTTGCCCTGAAGATGTGTCCGTCTTCCTTTCTTGAGGTCCTGTGTCTCCCACAGGCTGTGATTAGAAGTCTGTGTATGTGAGAGCATCAGTCAGGGTGGTGGTTTTACCTGCATTGTCCTTAAGGGGATTTGTCGTGTGCTATGCCTTGTGTGGCCAACATGCTGAGGGAAAGCTCAGCATGTGTGTCCACCACCCAGCATACGCACCTGTGTCCCAGGTATGTTGGCTGCTCGTTGGTGGCCCTGGGTGCACAATGGGCTGAAGAGTGGTCAGGTGGCAGTACATCCGTTGGCAGCAAGTGCTCCAGGCAGGCTGCGTCTGGCTTTGTCCAGGATGAGGCATGTCAGTGGGGTCACATTCCAGTTCACCCTTAAGTGAGTAGAATGTCAGTTTTGCTGGAAGATCAGGCCACAGCAGTCAGCCCCTACACACTGTAGATGGGTGGACAGACGGACTGGGGGGTTTCACTCCCAGCACAGCCGGGGGAGGAGGGCGTGGGTCCCAGTAGCAAGTGAGGGGTAAACGCACCCTTGTCTCTTTACAGGACAAATGACCCACTTCACAAGTTTTGCAGACTGATTTGTTGCTTGGCTTTTGGAGCTTTGAAAGAAAGGTGGCTGACGTAGCAGGAAAAAGCTGCCAGTGAGATATTGGGGTAAAGACGTAAGGTAGACTCGCGGCACACAGCCTGGCAGGCAGCAGGGTGCCCCTCGTGCCCCAGTGAAGAGGGATGGCAGTGGGAGGAGTGTGCAGGGCTGGCCTGGAGCCCGGCTCCTGGGTGTAGGTAGTGGGCTGGTTGGGGGGGTGGGGGGGTTCCAGGCCCTGTGTGGAGGAGGACAGCGTGAATGATAGTGCAGGGTGGGGTACAGTGCACAGTGGGACAGCTGCTGGGGGACCTGTAGCCACTGGTCAGGACACTCACTGACGGACAGCTCCATTTGGGAGCTGGAAGTGAGGAGTCTTCGCTTCTTTTATTGTGAGAATTTAGTGCCCAAGGAACAGCTGTAGTCAAAATTGTTTTGTGACTTGTCAGCAAGCTGCAGCTCCACCAGTGCTCGCTGTACCGTGACCCGCCTACATTGGCAGACCACAGGAAGAGAGGGTTAAGTCCTCTCAGGGCTACCACCGGGGCTGACCCTCCTCTTCCAGATGCCCCCCGACTAGGTCTGCTTTCTGAGCAGAGATGCGGGGTTCAGGAGATGTCAGCTGGGTTGCTTCATCATTGCACAGGATAGTCCTGATTGGAGGCAGCGGAGAGTTGCGTGTCTGCATGGTGGGGTCCGCGGGACTGGAATGCTAGGTTTGTAAGTGGTGAACGTGATGGGTGTCATCTTGTGTCTTAAATTATTTCCTGTTATGGTTAAGATTTAAGTGTAAGTCACAAGTGAGGTCCTGGCCTCGTGGGAGTCCGGTGCACCAGAGCACCTGGTGTCTTATCGAACCATCTTTGGGTGCTGAGGTCAGGCACCGGGGGTGGGGGGATGGCTGCCCTTTGCCTTGCAGAGCACGTCCCCTGCCCAGACCTAGTGATGGGCTCTCCCCTTTTGACTGGTGCCCTGAAGAGGCTCTTCTGAGGGCTGAGGTTGGGTGCAGGCGGGCTGAGGGAGAGGTTACAAGAAAGGGGCCGGAGTCGTGGACGTCTTTTCAAGGGAGGGTAGTGCTAGCTGTTTCCAGGCTTGTAGAACATGGATGGTGGCTGTTTGTTGTCTGGGTTTGATTGTTTCGTTTAATTAATTAATTAATTAATTTTACTTCCTGAGCATTCAAGGATTTTTTGCAATAGGGAAATAGTATTGCATTTAAAAACGTGATTCTGGAATAGTTTGCCATCAACGGGAAGAGCACATAGGAACTGTGATGCCTGAAACCCCATGAATCTTAGACGGGACAGGGAGGCAGGATGTGGCTCTGGAGCCTGGCAGCCAGGAGGCTGGGTCACCATAGCTATGTGTTGGGCAGGGACTGCTGAGGGAGCAGCCCGTTCTCCTTAGGGTCCTCTGGAGAGTTATTCTGCATTCTCATTGTAGGGAGGCAGAGATGCTTGCATGTCTGGTACTCTAGCCCTCCCTGGCTGCCACCTTGGCAGGTCCTGGGCCTGAAGGTGGCACCGAGGGCACCAGACACCCTGTGCAGCCAGGGTAGCTGGTCTTCTCACCTGAAGATAGGTGTGGGGTTGGAGGAGGAAGTCTCTAGCCAGTGTTCTCCATATAGAACTTCTTGGTTATTTGAGGTGGAAGGTAGGGGAAAGGATGAGGACCGCTGAGTAGTCAGAAGATGGTGTCACAGACTTAAAAGCTTGCTGTTGCTCCCTATTCTTGTTTTCCTTACAGCCTTTTTCACTCTTAGGTCAGCTGCCCTGGGCGGGGAAAGCCTCTACCCCTTTTCTGTATCCCTCAACACCCCCCAGCACTCACGCTCCCTACAATACCATTTAAGTCACCCAACAGTGGCATGGCCTCTGGGGCCCAGATCTGGCCAGATTCCTGGTGACTCTTTCCCCAGGGAGACCCTTTGCCAGAACTGCTGATCCCAGGTATAAATCTGCACCCTGGGCTGACTTCTAGAGTCTCCTGAGATGAGTTCCTGCCTCGACGGGCGGTACAGCCACTGAAAACCCCTTTCTGAGGGTTTGGCTGCCACACAGGTATTTTCTCAGTGATATACTCAGTTGAGGCTGGAGCCCGTTGTGAGGGCTTCTCTACCCCAGAGAGCAGGCAGGACAAGGAGTCTTGGTGAAGGAGCTGGTCTGACCCTCCATGCTGCCAGAGCCACTGTGAGAGCCCAAGGCAATGCCCAGGACAGGGTGGATGTGGGCTGCGAAGCCCCTTTGGACTCAGAAGAGGGTGTGGGCTATCAGGAGAGGTGTGGGGAAGGGCACTCTGAAGTGGCCCTTGCTGGGTGGGGAGGAGTCTGGTGGGAAAGGGTGTTGCAGATGAGGTGGGACGCCCAGGCATGTTGAGCCATCAGACAGCTTGACACCAGATTGCGGGGCAAGCTGCCCCGTCGCCCTGAGCGCCCCAGTTTGTCCTGTGGCTCGAAACCTCTCCTTGCCTTTTTAAGATGTTTTCACCTGCTGCCATGCTGCCTGTGCTGTTGGTGTGCAGATGAGCAGCACTGCCAGTTTGATGGGTTCAAACAGTCTGCTCCATGAGGGGAGAGAGGGAGCTGCCAGGTAGATTGCTGATGGCCTGGTTGTGTCACCCAGGTCCAGGACATTGCAGGTGGCCACCTGCCTTCTCTCAGTCCTTGCTTTGTTGCCGCTCGGTGCTCTTTGCCTTCCCGTGAGCAGTGATGGCGCTCTGTGGTCAGCCTCTACCTAATAAGCAGGAAGTTCCTCCAGCTTGTGTCTTGGAAGCAGTCTAACTCATCCGTGCTTGTTTCCCCAGAGTAACAGTTATCCCTCCATGGCGGATCCTTACCTGTCCAGCTATTACCCACCGTCCATCGGATTTCCTTACTCCCTCAATGAGGCACCCTGGTCTACCGGAGGGGACCCTCCGATCCCATACCTCACCACTTACGGACAGCTCAGTAACGGAGACCATCATTTTATGCATGATGCTGTGTTTGGGCAGCCCGGGGGTCTGGGGAACAACATCTATCAGCACAGGTTTAATTTCTTCCCTGAAAACCCTGCCTTCTCAGCCTGGGGGACGAGTGGGTCTCAGGGGCAGCAGGCTCAGAGCTCGGCATATGGGAGCAGCTACACTTACCCACCAAGCTCCCTGGGTGGCACAATTGTGGACGGGCAGACAGGCTTTCACAGCGAGACTCTCAACAAGGCCCCTGGGATGAACAGCCTGGAGCAGGGCATGGTGGGTCTGAAGATTGGGGACGTCACCACCTCTGCCGTCAAAACTGTGGGGTCGGTCGTTAGCAGTGTGGCGATGACTGGTGTCCTTTCTGGCAACGGTGGGACAAACGTCAATATGCCAGTTTCAAAGCCAACCTCGTGGGCTGCCATTGCCAGCAAGCCAGCAAAACCACAGCCGAAAATGAAAGCAAAAAGCGGACCTGTAATTGGGGCCGCCCTGCCCCCTCCACCGATAAAGCATAACATGGACATTGGCACGTGGGACAACCAGGGGCCCGTGCCCAAGGCTCCGGCCCCGCAGCAGGCTCCGGCCCCCCAGTCTGCCCCACAGCCTCAGCCAGTTGTGCAGCCTCTTCCTACTCAGCCTCCCCCTTTGGCCCAACCACAGTATCCAAGCCCTCAGCAGCCACCCCAAACCCGCTGGGTCGCCCCTCGTAATAGAAATGCGGCATTTGGGCAGAGCGGAGGGACCAGCAGTGATGGTAACTCGCCTGGAAATACCCAGCCTAGTTCTGCCCCCACCGTGGAGTCCCACCCGGTTCTTGAAAAACTGAAAGCTGCCCACAGCTATAACCCTAAAGAGTTTGATTGGAATCTTAAAAGTGGACGCGTGTTCATAATAAAAAGCTACTCTGAGGACGACATCCACCGCTCCATTAAGTACTCCATCTGGTGCAGCACAGAGCACGGCAACAAGCGCCTGGATGGGGCATTTCGCGCTGCGAGCAGCAAGGGGCCTGTGTACCTGCTCTTCAGCGTCAACGGGAGTGGGCACTTCTGCGGGGTGGCTGAGATGAAGTCACCCGTGGACTACGGCACAAGCGCTGGCGTCTGGTCTCAGGACAAGTGGAAAGGCAAGTTTGACGTGAAGTGGATTTTTGTGAAGGACGTGCCCAATAACCAGCTCCGGCACATCAGGCTGGAGAATAATGACAACAAGCCGGTCACCAACTCCCGCGACACCCAGGAGGTGCCCTTAGAAAAAGCAAAGCAAGTGCTGAAAATTATCGCTTCCTACAAGCACACAACCTCCATCTTTGACGACTTTTCTCACTATGAGAAGCGCCAGGAGGAGGAGGAGGTGGTGCGCAAGGTGAGTGACTCTCAGACCCGTGCTGTAGATGGGTCCGGGCAGGGCTGAGGCTGAAAGCCGCGGTCCTGGGAGGGTGTGGGCCGTATCACCTGGGCTTTACCAAGCGTGGTCATTAGGGCAATGATGAAGTGGATGTCACTACGTAACTTTTCCATTTTGGGCGGCCCGGGTGGCTCAGTGGTTTAGCATCTGCCTTCGGCCCAGGGCCTGATCCTGGGGCCCCAGGATTGAGTCCCACATCAGGCTCCCTGCATGGAGCCTGCGTCTCCCTCTGCCTGTGTCTCTCCTCTCTCTCTCTTTCCCTGTGTCTCTCGTGGATAAATAAAATCTTTAAAAAAAAAAAAAAAACCCAACTTTTCCATTTTTAAGGAATGTAATGATTGGGACCACTGTGCAGAAATTCTATCAGGAACACTCAGAAGTGACACTCTGGCAGTGGGGTAGACCAGCGAGGCCGCGGGGGCTGCAGGCCCTGCCCTCAGCACGTGGGAAGCCCCAGTCTAGAGGCCCCTTGAAAACCCAATGTATTCAACTTGAACTCTGCACCGGTGGTAAAGAGGAGCTGGGCCTGGGGCAGGGCTGGAGTGCAGACATTTGAACCCAGAGTGCAAGCCTCGAGGTGGGCTGTGAGGTCATCTCCGTTTCCTGTCCCACTACCGGGAGCGTCCCGAGCCAGAGCTGGCACAGCCCCTGGAGTGAAGTGCGTGCAGAGCCTGTGACCTGGCCCAGAAATGGAAAGATAGGACAGCGTAACACACTTCTTTAAGCTGGTATGTCTGGGAGACTTCATCCCGAGATTTGTTCTGCTGATATTAAAACATCCTTTTTATTTTTATTTTTTTAAAGATTTTATTTATTCATGAGAGACACAGAGGGGGAGAGAGAGAGAGAGGGGCAGAGACCCAGGCAGAGGGAGAAGCAGGCTCCATGCAGGGAGCCCGATGTGGGACTCGATCCCGGGTCTCCAGGATCAGGCCCTGGATTGAAGGCGGCACTAAACCACTGAGCCACCCGGGCTGCCCCTTTTTTACTTTCTTAAAGTTTTATTTATCATGAGAGGCAGAGAGACAGGTCGAGGGAGAAGCAGGCTCCCTGTGGGGAGCCTGATGGGGGACTCGATCCCAGGACCCCGGGGTCATGTGCTGAGCCAAAGGGAGATGCTCAGAGGTTGAGCCACCCAGGTGCCCCAAAAACATCCTTTTTAAATTAAATGTTAGTTGGCAATACGTGGGTTTGCAGCCCTTTTTAGCTTCCCATGTTGAGAAAAGCGTTACCCATCTGTGAATGGCAAATGTCCTAAAGAATTTTTAGCTGAAAGGCATGTAACGGGGCACGTAGATGATAGTGCTGTTGGCAGTTTAGAAGCTACACCTGTTCTAACAGCCCAGCTTGTCACGCTGAGAATGAGCTGGTCCCTCTTTCATCTGTGTGGGAAAGAGAGGGGCTTGTCATTTCAGTTACTGAAATTCTGTGTTTGAACTCTTCTAGGTATAAAATAAAGTACTGAATTGTTGACTTCACAGGGATAAAGCAGA
Organism: Canis lupus familiaris; assembly: GCF_011100685.1. Taxonomy (NCBI): domain Eukaryota; kingdom Metazoa; phylum Chordata; class Mammalia; order Carnivora; family Canidae; genus Canis; species Canis lupus. Next base: position 47,778,766 of record NC_049245.1, on the reverse strand, counting down.
GGTCATAGGTCATGAAGCTGAAGGCCCTTGGTGGGTTTCAGGCTGGCAGCTGGCTGTGCATGTGGCTATGGTTTATTTTAGTTCCGTGGCACTTGGGTCTTTTCTTGAAGCTCACTAGGTTCTGGAAGTTGTGGGGAGGTTAGGGACAAATTTCTGCCCGTGACTCAGTTGGTGTTTAAGGTTCCTGAGTCCTAAACGTAGTTAGCAAGTGGGGCTTGGGAAGAGAGACCCTTGAGTCGGTCCAGGGGGTACCTGCCTGCAGGCCAATGGGGGCTGCTCGTGGCTTGGAGCTGTCCTCCGTGAGCCCGAGAGATTGGAAATGCGGCCAGAACACAGCGGTGGGCCGCTGCTTGGACTGTCCCCGCGTCTCGGGCTGCGTTTAGCTGCCCCGTGGTAAGGACGGACTGACGTGGCTTCTGAGCCTGTTGACGAGAAGCCAGCCAGGTAGACGTGGGGAGAGGTGGGAGCCACCCCTGGCCAGAAGCCTTGCCTGGAGCAGGGGGTGCTTGGCTGGGTGGTGCTCAGGCCCGGGCCGCGTGCCGGCCGGGTGCACAGGCCAGGGCGGGCCTCGGTCTTGACGGGTGTGTGGGGCAGGTTCACCCGGTTTGTTAGACTCTGTCCCTTCTCTTTTTCAGGAACGGCAGAATCGAAACAAACCATAAGGACGAACCAGTTTCCTCGATGTGCTGACGTTTGAAAAGGTTTAAGAGAACATGTGCTTGGTGCTGTTGTCTTGTGCAGGGCCCGACTCGTTGCATCTTACGCTCTTTGTCTTTTATTTTTGCCCAGATGGATCTGCGTTCATTTGTATTTTTCTATGTATTCTAGGGTTACAGAGCTCACTAATAAAGAAGTGTGTTTTGTCCACTCATAAGTCAGACGTAACGTGAAACACAAGTACCCTCACGACAGAACAGAAAACCTAATACACCCCGAAGCTTCCGTTGTGGTGGTTTGGCAGAGGTTATGTTCTTACTCAGAGTCACTGTCCTTTAACATCTTTACGTGGGACTTATTTTTCACCCTTTTATTGCTTTATTAGCGACACGAGAAACCATGACTTCTTTTGTCATTTACTGTGTTCTGTTAAGTACTTTTCAAAATGCTGAAATCAACAGGTTAATGATCACCTCGTTCAGCCGGTTTGTCATTTTGATTGCCCGTTATCTGTCTAAAATACTTGTCTGTCCACTTGATTTTTCTACTAGACAGATTTGAGTTTTTCAGATTCGGGAGCATGCTGTGTTGGTGCAGAGCGTCAGGCCCCACAGCGGCCGCCGCGGCCCTCGCAGCTCCTCCACCCAGCGGGGCGGATGCAGGGCTGCTGGCGGAGGGCTGGGCTCAGCGGTCAGCCGTGCTCACCTGCGTGCAGATCATCCTAAATACCGCCCCCCTTCACTTGTGAGTCCCAGTGCCGTTCTGAGTTGTTTGCCCGCGATGCTGAGCTTCACACGTAGGGTCTGCTCGTACAGATGGTGCCACAATTGTTACTTCCACCGTGTGCGTCGGATTTCATTTTCCTGTCGAATGGGTTAAAAAAAAAAAAAAAAAAAGCAAACCTTTTAGAAACTGAATCTGCTGTCCTGTGTTGTGGAATGGGGGACCTGGAGGAACTCGCTGCCACCCGGAGTCTGAGTCTCAGCATGAAAATGGTGCTCACGCCTGTCGCTCTGGCACAGTCTGCACGCGCCCATTGTAGGGGATCTTACTGTTTAGAGAGCAAATACTTTCCAAAAACTATTTACTCCAAAAGACCCTCTGAGTTTAAGCTGTATTATTTAGACTTGTATTGAGAACGTGTCACTCTCTGAACTGTTACTGCCTGTATGGAGTCACGGACAACATCGGATAAATTTTCCTCTGGAGAATACAAGCCTTAATAAACAATACTATTTAGCAAATCTGGCATCCTGTCATTATTCACCCCTGTTCTACGGGTGATGGCATTTTTAGCTGCACAGCCCGTTGGGGGTGTCCCTGCCCCAAAGCTGTTGTGTGTTTATCGTCTGCCCCACGGAGCCAGTGATCCGAGACAGTATCCTAACTTCACTCACCCTGCATTATGGTTTGTGGAAAAGATCGGAGGGGTCTTTTTTTCTTTTTCTTTTTCTTTTTCTTTTATTCTTCTTCAGTTTCCTCCAGTCCAACATGGGGCTTGAATTCAGGACCTTGAGATTGAGTTGCATCCTTGGGATGCCTGGGTGGCTCAGTGGTTAAGCCGCCTTTGGCTCAGGGCATGCCCCCAGGGTCCTGGGGTCGAGCTCCCTGCATGGAGCCTGCTTCTCCCGCTGCCTATGTCTCTGCCTGTCTCTGTGTGTCTCATGAATAAATAAATAAAATCTTAAAAAAAAAAAAATTGGGTGCTCTACTGACTGGGGAGCCAGCACTGCCTAGAGGAACTTTTTAAAGATCAGTTGTAACTCAGTTTGTAGGGATCCCTGGGTGGCGTAGCGGTTTAGCGCCTGCCTTTGGCCCAGGGCGCGATCCTGGAGACCCAGGATCGAATCCCACGTCGGGCTCCTGGTGCATGGAGCCTGCTTCTCCCTCTGCCTGTGTCTCTGCCTCTCTCTCTCTCACTGTGTGCCTATCATAAGTAAATTAAAAAAAAAACAAAAACAAAACAAAACAAAAAAAAAAGTAACTCAGTTTGTAGTTCCCCCAACATAATGCAGGCCTTTCAGCTGTGAATATACTGTGTGTGGGCGTCCTGCATCCACTGCCCGGATGCCAGCACCGCTTGCTTATCAGCCACAGATTCCCTCATGCTCTCCCTAAGTCCGCATGGGCATCAGAAGTCTCATGTCTCATGGGGGGCCTGGATGGCTCAGGGTCCCTGTGTTGGAGCTGCTCAGCAGGGACACCCCTCCCCCTGCTTGTGCTTGCTCTCGCACTCTCGGTGGCTATCTCTGTCTCAAGTAGAATCTTTAAAAAAAAAAAAAAAAAGTTTAATGCTTGTTGAGTTTTACTGTTGGAGTAAAATTTACAGACCTGCACAAACCTTAAGAGTTTTAAAGTTTGAGATAAAGACACAGGACATCAGCACCCCAGCAGGTTTGCTCACGTGCAGGTTTCCTGGGCGTGTGTCCCGCCAGGACCCAGTTATCTGAGGGCACTTGAACACAGGAAGCCCAGCCCTGCCCCCAACTGGTCCAACTGGGGATTTTGCACTCCCCACCCGGTGAGTATTCTGGCCAGAAGATGTAGCTCAGAATGATTTCTCTGATTTTATTTTGGAAGGTGCTCATGAGGCCGTGGGTGTGGGTTCCTGCAGTGCCATTCGCTTCCCTGTGCTTGCTCACCCGGCTTCCTTAGAGATTAAATGATCCCTAGCTTGCAAAATGGCTGGCTCAGCGGTGCCCCCACCTTGGGTTGGGGCCGAAGCAAGAGGGCCCTGGGCTTTCATAGGCTTGTGGGGAGGGGCCGGGTGTTGGTTACCAAGGAGCAGAGGCCGGGCGACCAGTCGGGTGGTGTACCAGTTCCCATCTGGCGGGTGCCTAGTCCTTCGATGTCTCCTTGTCTGAGGCTCGCTCCACACCCCGCCAGCCGGGCCAGCCCCTGGGAGCAGAGGTCAGGGGTTGGCTTGCGCACTGGCACTTGAGGCTAACCCCATCCGAGGAAGGAAAGACCATATGTGTTGGAAAGGATTATAGGGATGCTTGCAGTTCAGAACAGGACAGGTTTTGTGTATAAAGGGCTGCATGACACCAGTATCTGCCTCCCCAGTAGCCAACCAAGTCAGCTCTGGTTGTTACCCAAAAGCATGACACTCACAGGTGGCTCTTGTGTGTGGGCATTTCGCTGAGGGAGTCCTGGAGACGTTGCTGGCTGGACCTGCCTGTGCCGCCTCGGGCTCCTCATGGCCTGCCATGGGTCGTGCAGATTCACTTCCACCACCCCCAACCCCATTGGGCTCTCCCTGCCTGTGCCCACGTGGCCCATCACCTCTCGCTCAGCTTGGAGTTAAGATTTGGGGTGTTCAGGTGTTTTTCCCAAAACCAATGTTAGAAAACGAACAGTTGTCCTGCGTTGGCATTTCTACTACTCTGTGGATGAGAGTCACAGTGAATTTTTTTGGAGCTAAGAACACGCAGAGGACTGAGAGTCCATCTTTGTTTACTGGGAAGCGCCCCCCACCCCTGGAAGAGGATCCGGGTAAAGGTATGACCGAAGTAGCCACACGCTGGGAGGTAACTGTTCAGAACCCTCCTTCCTCAGCTGCCGGGGACAGGCTTTGGTGCCTGCCAGATGTGCACCCAGATGAGGGCTCCCTCTTGCACCACCTGCCCTTGTCCGAGAGGAGCCAGTAACAGGCTTTACCCCTGCCAAGTGGCCTTCCTGCAGGACAGCTCTGGGAGTGACCCGGGAAGTGCCCCTACCTGCCAGCACCCGTTGCAGCACAGGGTTCTCCAGGCCATGCGAGGCCACGGTCTTGATCGCCTGCAGGATGTTGGTGGCCTCCCTCCGAGAGTGCAGTCTGCTCGGAGTCAGTGACCCACCTCTGCCACCAGCTGGATGCAGCTCAAGGCTCATGGGTGATGTCACATGTCTTCTGGATACATGCCAAGTGCCACTGTTGTGCAGCCGTGACCCTGCCACCTCGTCCCCTTCCTGCCAGCTCCAGGACAGACTTAGGCTGTCCAAGATTGACCTGTGAGCTGTAAGTGGACATGGAGATGGATAGGGCACCCCGAGGCTGTGGTGTCCATGCAAGGGTTAACCCGAACACCCAGGTGCCATGCCCCTGGGAGAGGGCATTCCTGCCAAGTAGAGGGCGCCCGTACCGAAGGCCTGGCCAGCTGAGTGTGGGTGCAGAAGCTGGGGAGCCAGTTGTTTTCAAAAAAATTTTTTTAAAGATTTTATTTATTCATGAGAGACACAGAGAGAGACAGAGGCAGAGGGAGAAGCAGGCTCCCTGTGGGGACCCCGATGCAGGACTCAATCCCAGGACCCCGGGGTCACGCCCTGAGCCAAAGGCAGATGCTCAACCACTGAGCCACCCAGGTGCCCCGGATTTTCTCTTTGGAATAACAAGGTTACAGAAGAGTTGCAAGAGCAACTTTTTAAAAATCTGGATTTGCCTGTTAACACTTTGCCCCATTTCCTTGGTCCTGTGCTTGCTGTGTACATGCATGTGGGTATGTGTGTGTGTGTGTGTGTGGTTTGTATCGTACATGTGACTATGCATGTTTATGTGTGTATATGTGAGTTGTGTATGTATATGTGTGTGCATGTGTGGTACACGTCTGTATGCAGGGTTCTGTGTATACAAATGTTCGTGTGTGTATGCAGGTGTGTGTGCATGCAGGAGTACGAGTGTGTAGAGTTGTGTGCAGGTGTGCATGTGTGCAGTGTGTAGGCATTGTGTGCAGATGTGCGTGCAGGGTTATGTGGGTATACTGCAGGGTTGTGTGTGTGAAGTGAATGCAGGTGTGTATATATGCAGGCATATTTGCAGGGTGTGTGCTGGTCTGCATGATTGTGCATGCAGGTGTGTGCAGATGTGCGTGTGTGCGTGTTTCGTGCACTACTTGAGGTCTGCAGTGCATCTTTCACCCACATACTCCAGGGTGTTTTTGACCGCAGGGGGTCAGGCTCTTCAGTGAGGGGGACAGGGCCGTGACCCGAGGCACCCCCTGATTCCAGTTTGATCGTTAGCAGTGTCCTTTGGAGCGTTCTGGGGAGGTGAGAAGGCTTTCTCGCCCAGGTCTTACCCCGTGTCTGGAGGAAGCCTCAAGGCCGACACTCCACGGACCATCCCCGCCCCTCTGGCAGGCCTAACTGACAGGCCCAAGGGACGGGCCACCCTTCGCAGTGTCCCTTGGGTGGGCTTCTCGGCCGATGGAGGTAGGGGCTGCTGGTGACTGCTGAGTATGTCTCTGGCCAGGGAAGCCCTACACAGTAGCCTCTGGAAGTGGAAGTGCGTTTAGCCTGGGGGCCGGCACAGAGAGGCGGCGCGTGCCAGCAGAGGTAGGTGTCAGGGGCCCCAGGGCTGGGCTGCCTCGGTGCTGATGCCCCCTCCTTTTGACCTGGGCACTCAGGAGGTTGCTGCTTCCCTGGCAGCTGCAGCACCATAGGCCCTTCCTGCCGCTGGGGGTGGTTAACGCAGAGGTCCCCTAGCTCACCGTGACACCAATCACCAGCTCATGGGAGCCATCACCCGAGTGGTGTCCTGAGTGACGGCGGACATCTGCACCCCCACGCCCCACTGTGGGTTTCAGTGATGCAGCGTGGACAGAATGGCTCCTTCCCTGCCCTGTGTCCAGGTGGGTGCCAGTGAAGGTTCTCATGTGGCCCTGGCAGGAGGAGGTCCCTGTGCTTCATGCCCGAGTCCTGTGATAGTCCCGCCAAGGCCAGAGGCACTGGTGCCTGTGGTGCATCCCTTTTGGTCGGCTGAGTGGCACCCTTTGCCCTGGGCTGGTGTCTGGGTTTCCTTCCTGCGCAGGCACCTGAATCCTGTCACTATTCCTTCCTGCAGCGCTTCCCACTCCCCCACCCCCCAAGCCCTAAAGTCACTGGAAACTGGAACTCAGCCTCTGCGACTCTGGTCCTTGGCTACCTTGAAGGGAACAGAGCTTGGTGACACAGTACCTTGCCACCGAGGGCCCCTGGGCCAGCTGGGGGGTGAGCCACTCCCAGGGATCACTGTGTGTTCCGAGAGCGAGCAGATGGCGGCCTGCTGCTGCGGTGTGGATGGGTGCTTGGCTGCGAGGCCTTCCTGGAGAAGGCCAGGGTGCAGGGGGAACCAGGGCTGTGAACTGCTCAGCGCCCCCGGGGCAGGGTGCCCGAAGTCTGGGGTCTCTCCAGCAAGCACAGGTAAGGGAGCTTGTGGGGCAGGACAGCGGAGCCCATACCTGGGGGGTCGGGGGTGAGGGAGTGTTTGGGTGCAGGTGGGAGAGCAGCAGGCAGCTAGGCATCTGCAGTAGGAGGTCAGGAGTGGGCAAGGGCACAGGACCGTGGTCTGAGAGGGACGTGGTCAGGGCAGCGGGTGAGGAGGCCAGAAGCTGGAGGCTGACCCGAAGCTGCTTGCTGGGAGCTGGTCCTGCCCCGAGCCGTGGCCCTGCCTGGAGCAGGCTCCTTGTTTGTCTCCACTCCTGAGAGCCAGGGGTGGGGTCCCAGGCTTCTGGGGGACTTCCTGGCGCTCAGAGTCCCAGCTGCATAGGGTACTGGAGGGTAGGGGTAACTGTGGGTGCTACCCAGAAGACCGGCAGCCCACCCGGCCCCCCTGGGCTGGTCCCCTGTGGGGGCGGTGGGGCTTGGGGGTGCCAGCTCTCATCTGCACCTGGTCGTGGAGCTGGTTCAGCTCTTGCCCGTTTCACGGTTTTGCTGGTCACAGAGAGGTGCCACCTGGTGGACACCAGGATGGGGTGGGGCGGGGAGAGGCCCTGCCTGGCTTGGAGGCAGAACCTAGAGAGAAAGGGAAGACTCTGAGCAGCCTGGGGTGGTGGCTAGGGTTCTGGTCTGCATCTCTTGGTGGCCCTGGTGGCCAGTGAAGGACCCCAGTGGGGAGGAATAAGGAAATGACTGAAGGAGAGCCTGTGCCCTGGGAGCACTGGGGCTTTGTCGCCTGTCCCTGGGTAGTCAGGAAAGCCTCCAGAAGACAAACGTCGCTTGAGGCCTGAAGGGCGATTTGGGGAGAGGGTGAGGTTGGTAGGGCGGGAGCATGGGCAGGGCCCAGAGCCCCTGGACTAAGAAGCCCAGAGGGTTGCTGGTTCTTCCCTAGCCTGAAGCTGCCCTGTGTTCTGGGTACACGCACACACACACCGCAGCAGACACGTAGATGCACACATGCACACGGGAGCACACACATGCACACGGGCTTCTAAACGCGCCATTATGCACATACACGTACACATGCACACACCAATGTACATGAACATGTGCACACTCAAGCCTATGCGCACACACGCACGTGTGTACACGTGGGCTCTGGTGACACAATTGTAAAGATAGTGGCGGTGACGGCGGCGGCGGTGGCGGTGATGCTAACCGCTTACATTGGCTGACCGCATCGCGCTCCCTCTCCAGCCACGGATGAGGCAACAGAGGCAGAGGTGAAAGAACTGGGTGAGGCCTGCGACTGCCCACCGTCCTGTCTGCCGTCACCAAGAGGCTCCTGCTCTGCCCCAGACTCCGTTCCAGCTGGGTTCCCGGGAGGGACGGGCGCGGGAATCTGTTATCCTCTGCCATCAGGGTCCCGTGCTCTGCAGCCTTGCCTAGATCTCGGAGGCACCTGTAGCCTGGCCCTATGCGGGGCTCGGAAATATTTGTTGAATGAATGAAGAGTATTTAGGGGGGTGGGGACCTCACCTCGTGTGGGCCTGGGTGTCCCTCCTCCCCTGGTCTGAGGTGCTGTGGCAAGGGGCTCCTTCCCAGTGGGGAGGGGGCTGCCTCTGTTGTCACACTTGAAAAGATGGCCTTCGGGGCTGGCTTCTGCTGTCCGTGCACTGCCCAGGGTCCCTCTGGGCCCTGTCCGGGTACAGAATCCTGCAGGGTGCCCTCATGCCGTGACTGTGGGCCCTTGCAGGAGGGTCCAGTGACAGATCCAGGTGTCCACAGGTGCCTGAATGGAGGGTTCTGTGCTGCCCCGCTGTACTTGGAGATCCTACCTGAGCTCGGTGTGGGCCACCTGCAGGGACAGGTGCAGTGGGGACTGTGCACTTGGAGCCATGATGGGACGCAGCCCAGGGCTCTGAGTGTCCCAAGCCTGTTCTTGTTGTCCCCCATCCCTCTGGTGTGCACAGGGCTGGACTTCCCTGGGGCTGCTCACCAGTGTTGGTCCCAGTCTGGGGAGGGGGGTCTCAATAGAAGGATCTGGAGTGGTCACACCCCAGGATAGCTCAGGTGCCCTCCCAAGTGTCCAGAGCTCCTGACATACATCCTGGCCAGGCTGGAATGTGGAGGTCCCCACCAGTGGTGACTGTGAAGTCCAGCCCAGCCTGGAGACCCTGGCAGCCCCAGATGGGGAGCGGGGAAGGGAGAGGCCGCAGGGGCCCCCCACAGGTATCTCGGGGCAGCCAGAAAGGACCTGCTGAATATGGCTGAGCACCCGAGATGGGGCTCGGCACCCCGTGAGCAGAGCCTTGTTATCTAAAGAGGCTCCCTTTTCTCCTGTTCAGTCTCACGCCCCTGACCTGGGGAAGCGGGCTGGCTGCCCTCAACTTTCAGTGGGGCCCCCCCACCATCAGAGCATCTGTAGGAACGACTTGGAGAGGGATCCCCCTGCCTTCTTGCTGCAAGAAGAACCCTGCTGCAGAACCCTTGGTGAGGGTTTGGGGATCAGCCTGGCCGGTGGAGGTGGGGTGTCGGCCTGGGAAAGGCAGGTGCGCGTCCGTCTGTGGCTGCTCATCTTGGCTGCTGCTGACCTCCCCCGCAAGGGAGCCAGGGCGGTCTGAGGGGGAAGCAACGTTTCACCCTTCTTACTTGCAGACTTTTCACTCTCCCAGACACCGTTACCCTGCACCCTACTCCACCTGGCTACTGGGAGCCCATAGGTGAAGGCAGGGCTGCTGAGGGTCTGCACTCTAGGGGACCATCTGCTACCGGTGTCCAGGCTTATGGGCTGGGCCAGGAGGTGGCCAAGGGCAAACAGCCCAGAGACCCCGGCTCCCAATCTCTGCGCTGGCCAGAGGCCTGCCTGGGAGGTAGAGCCAGAGCAGGGCCAAGGGGACCCAAGCAGCGGGGATGTGGCCACTCCGGCCCTGCAGCCCCTCCCTCTGTGGCTGCCTCATGAGAGAGCTGGTGCTGGGAAACCTAGAGGGGACCCCTGGATGAGTTTGGGAGGGGGCTGTGGCTGGGCGGCACCAGCCTTGGCAGTTTATTAGGTTTTATTCATAGTGGAGAAGTCCTCTCTGCAGGGCTAGATCCTTGGCAGGCCAAACGGCGGGGGTGTCCCTTGCCATCTGGTCATGTCCTCTTCAGTGGCCCACACTGGGGGTGGCCCCTTGCTGGAGAGCCCTGAGCTGGACCGCAGTTGGTGCCTAGCCGGATCTCGGGGTGTTCTGAGCACTATCCAAGCTTGCTGTCCCCTAGGGGGACCCCCCAGCACCTCCGTAGGGGGTATCCTGTGGGCCAGGTGCTGGCCGGGAGCTTGGAGGCACTTAGCACTGGTCCGGGGGTCCAGCTCTTCCTCTGGAGTGGGGTCAGTGGTCTGTGTGTGGGTGTATGTGCGTCCCTGGGTGAGGAAGAGGGAGGCTGAGCACAGACACATAGCGCCAAGCTGGTGCAGAGTGCAGGTTTGGGGCCCAGGCCTTGAAGTCGAGGCTCTGGCCACGGCACACGGCCCTCCTGCAATGCAGCATTCGGCTGCGGCCCAGCCCTGGGAGGCCTGCTCTTTGGAGGGCCCAGGACTCCCACAGAACTCGGACCCACCCAGGGGATTGGGGTGTAGGTGCTCTGCGACTTCAGGCCTCCTATGTGGGAAGGTTCTAGAAGGACAAAGCTCCCCAGCTTCTTCCTGGGGGACCCCCAGCAGAGACTCACCAGCCCAGAGGAAAGCGCGAGGGCCATCTTTCAGCTCTAGGGTCCTCCTCCGCCCTCTTTGGCTAAAGGCTCACAGGTCTGTTCTGGTCAGGAGCCAAGTCCCCGGGGGGAGAGGTGGGAGGCACAAAGCCCGGCTTCATCTTTGGTCCAGAGAGCCCGGGAGGCAGGGGCCACCTGCCCGGGAACGGAGCGTCCGCTCTGCCTGTCCGGGAACGTTCTGAGCAGGCCCAGGAGAAAGCTCAGAGCGAACAGGGCTACACTCCTTCCACGCCCAGTAGGGACCCCAGGCCCGGGGCTGTACCCGCAGGCCCTTCAGTGCTGTCCTGGAGTGACCCTGGGTCCCCTCCAGATGAGAAGTGCCTTTGGAGAAGGAAAGAGGAGGGGCCGCCAAGCTCAAGATCAGTGCTGTGGGGTCCGCTTTCCCGCACGATGGTCAGGCTGGGGCTTGCTGGGGCCACCTTGGCGCTTCCCGGTTCTCCGGGAGCAGGAGGTAGGAGGACTCTCCTTGCCTCTGCAGTGACCCTGACCTGGGTGGGGTTGGGAAAATGGGGTCCCCTGGCTTCTTGTGCCTGAAGCGTGCATCTCAGGGACAGGATGGGTCTGGGCTGAGAAGGAGCTGGGGAGGCAAGCTTCTTGCCCTGCAGCTGCAGGAGGGGGTGGGGGTGAGGGGGCCACACCCTAAAGCCCAAGTGGTCCTTTTTGTGCTGGTCTTCGGATCCCTGTCTAGGGAACACGTGGGGGGACCAAAGCCCCTGCCCAGGCTGTAAGAGGAAAGCCTGCCTGCCCAGCTGCAAACCCAGGCTGGGGCCTTGCAGAGCGGAAGGGACGCCTGTCGTGGCTCCGCACGGCCCGGGGCGGAGGCAGCTGAGTGACCCGGGGTGCAGGCGGGGATGGGGGAGCCCCGCGGCTGAAGGGAGGCAGGAGGAGCCCACACAGATCGCTTGCCAGGGCACCAGCAGGTGGCGCTGGCTCCTGAGGACAGAAAAAAAAATGCCTGCAGCAAACCTGAGTGGGTGTCACTGCGGCTGCAGATGGTGGGGGAGGGACGTGCCATCCCCCCCTCGGCTGCGGAGCCTCACGTGCCCGAGTCCCGCATAGTCCGGAGCGAGGTCTCGGGAGGAATGCGGCGGCCGCACGCACCTGTCCCGGTCCAGGGCCTGCACGCAGGTGTAGACGCGTCCTCCCCGTCCCCCGCATCCCTTTTGGAGTCACCTCCTCCGGGCAGGGGCAGGGGCAGGGCAGGGGCAGGGAGGCCGTGCCAGGAGCTCGGGGAGGGCACCCCAGCCCGGGGCGGAGCGGCCCGAGGAGGGACAGACTTCGCAGTGACCTCAGACCCCAGCCCGCTCCCTCCCTCGTTGCCACGGCAACTGCCCGGAGCGCCCGCGGTCGGGGCGAGCGGCCTTCGGGACGCGCTTGGCCCCGCGCCCGTGGCTCCTGCCCCGCGGGGGCCCGCGCCCCGCCAGCACCGCGGACAGCGCCCGGGCCCCGAGCCGCCGGCCTCCCCGCGCGCCCGCCCCGACAGCCCCGCCGGCGCTGCCCCCGCCCCCGCCCCTCTCTTTGTCTCCCGGCCCGGCTCGCCCCGCCGCCCGCCGCGGACCTCGCGGTGCCCCGAGCTGCGGACGCACGTGGCCGGCGAGGCGGGGTGGGCGCAGCCCCGCGGCCGCGCCCCCTCCCGCCCTGCGGCGCCCGGGGCGAGCGGCCCCTTTGTGTCCCGCGGCCTGGTCCCGGCCCGGCAGCTGGGCCGCCCTCTGCGCGGGCGCATTGTTCCCCGGATTTGTCCGCGGCGCGAGGGGCCGCCGGGGGCCGGGCTCGCCTTCCTCCCGGGCGGGGCGCGCGGGCCATTTCCATGAGAAAGGAGCGGCGGAGGCGCCTCTCTTGGCATTCACCGCGTGCCTTAATTGTATGGACATTAAATCAAGGTCCGCTGTGAACACGCAGAGGGGCCCTCAGGCAGCGGGGCGCGGGCGCGGGCGCGGGCGCGCGTGGGGTCCGGCCCCGAGGCCACCGGCGCTCCGCGGGGCGGGGAGCTGCGCCACGCCGACGGCGCTCCCCCGCCACCCGGCCCGCCCCCAGCTCCGGGGAGCCCTGCGCGCGCGGCCCTCGCCCGGGGAGGGGGCCCGGGCGCCCCTGGGGGCGGGCCGGGGCGCGGGCGGGGGGCGCAGAGGCCTCCGGGGCAGCCGGGCGCCCTCCCCGCCGCGCCCCTCCCCGGGCCCGCCAGCGCGCGGCGACGCGGCTCAAAGAAAGAGCCTCGGGGCTCGGAGGCGGACGCCGGCGTCTCCTTCACCCCCGCGAGCTCGCCCTCCCCGCCCGGGCCGGGCCGCACGCGGAGCCCCAGGGGCCGGGCCAGGCCCGTCCCGCGCAGTTACCCGTCCCCGGGAGCCGCCGCCGCCGCCGCTCCTCGCCGCCCCGCAGCCCCGGCCCGGGCGCGGGGGCTCTGGACGCCGGCAAGTCCGCGGGCGCCGCGGGCCGCGGGGGCCGGGGCGGGGGCCGGGGCCGGGGCCGGGGTCGGGGTCGGGGTCGGGGGCTCCGGCTCGGCCCGGCCGCCCCCGCCCGCCCCGCCCGGCCCCGCGCCCGCCGCCGCCGCCGCCGCCGCCGCCGCAGCTGCTCCGCGCGTATCCGCGCTCGGCTCGGGCACCGGGCGGTTATACTGGGGCGCGCGGTGACGTCAGCGACACCGGCCCCGCCGCCGCCTCCCCGAGGTGTCCTTGAGAACTGCGGGGCACGCGCGCCGCGCACACGCGCGCACACGCACTGCGCCCCGGGGCCGCCCGCGCACACGCCCGCCCGCGCCCCGGCCCGGCCCCGGCCCCGGCCCCGGCCCCGGCCCCGCGCCCCGCGCCCGCGCCCGGCCCCCGCGGTGCCTGCCCCTCCGCGCCCGGGACACCGCTCCCCGCCGACCTTCCGCAAGCGGAGGCCACGCGCACGGAGCACAGCCGCGGCCCGGGCGCCCTCCACAGCGCCCACGCGGACCCCGAGGCCGCATCCCGCCGCTGCTCCCTCCCCGTCCTCAGTGGGATGCGGACGCCGAGCCCGGCCCGCGGGAGCGCAGACAGCACCTGGCGGCCCTTGTGCTGCGCCGCGCCGGGCTGGGGGCTGGGGGCTGGGGGCTGGGGCCGGAGCCGCCCGAGGGCTGGCCCTGCTCGGCTCCTGCGCTCCCCTAAGCGCCACCTCGGGCCTCCCCCAGGGGCCTTTGTTCCCGTGCACAGGGCGAGGTGAGGCAGCGCCCAGCCGCCCGCAGGCCTCTGCGCCCCTCTCCTTCCCTCCAGGCCCACCCGACCCGCACCTTGTGCCTGAGAGCAGAGCCCACTGCCCTCCCCGCCTGGTGCACCGCCCTGCGCCCTCCCTCTTCGGCCCTCTACCCCCACAGCCTGGGGAGCCCCCCACCAGCCGCTCTGCCCCCACCCCGCCCCCTCCTCAGCCCACCAGGACGTCCCTCCCCCTTTGGTGCAGCTTCAGCCTGACCCTTGGAGCCGCAGCCTCTCGTCCTCTGCAGGGTCAGGGTGACGCTTCTCTCTAGCCAGAGACGTGCAACGTCCCGCCCCAAACACACTCATCCACACGGAAGTGGAAGCCTCGCCTCCCCCAGCCCAGCACTGAGGAAGGCCCCTCCAGCCTGTGGGGCTCACCGCCATAGCCAGACGCAGGCTGGACCCTCAGTGGTGGGCTGGAGGGCAGGGGACCCGGGGCAGCTGGCACTTGAAGCCTTCGTCAGGGACTGTGTCGCTCTGGGCCTCCGTCAGTCAGCGTGATGGAGGACGCTGGACGCTCGTGTCACCCTACTAGGACGGGGGCACAGCCCCTCCGGCGGCAGGGGACCCGCTGTCCATGGTGTTGAAACCAACCCTGAAGCAGTCTCCCCTCCCACCTGGCCTCTGGACCTTTCACCCCGTCCTCTCCCACCCAGGGGTGCCAAGTGGACACCCACCCTCCAGCCTTGGCTTCCCGGAGAGGCCCAGGCCGGCTCTGGCTTCTAGCTCCCTGAAGCTCGTTGGCATTCTGGGGGGGTCCTCAGGTTTACAGACTGGACCCCAGATCTTCCTTCGGGTCCCTCTTCCACGGGGCTGGCTCCAGGTGGTCCCAGGCAGGTCACCACCCCTCGCCCCCGCTCCCTTCCCGGCCGGCACTGCACGCCGCCCCTCTGCGTCCTCTCCGCAGGCGGGGCAGATGTGGGGGTGCTGCGCTTCTTCTCTAGGATCAGCCCAGATTTTTGCGCAGCCGGCAGGCATTTCCTCTTTGCCATTTTTACATTTCAGACCTGAGCACCGAGGCTCAGCCCTTCGTTCCCGGTACCCAGCGACCCGTCACCCCGGCCCCCTGGGAGGAAGGGCGGCCCCGGGTGTGGGGTGGAGCCCGCCCCACCTCCACCCTGCCCGCCCGGCTTCCCCCTTCTGAAGGGCCTGCAGCCTCCGAAGGTCTGGGCAAGTCAACTTACTGCTGCCAGGCCCCGGCGCGGGTTTGTGCTCCCGTTGGGCGGGCGCGGGCCCAGCCTCCCCGCGCCCAGCCTCGCTGCGCCCCGCACCTGCTCTCCGCCGCTGCCCACGCCGCAGTCTCTCCCCGGCACACAAGATTTTGTGTCTGTGGATTTATTTGCGAGCTCCTCGGCTGGGCGTGAAGGGCGCAGGGAGGCGGCGCAGCCGGGGTGGCTCAGGGCTCCGGGTCCCAGGCAGCCGCCTTCCACGCGCACAAAGGCCCCTCTCGCCACGGGCCGGCAACTTGGAGACGGGTCAGGTGTCTTCCTGGGGGCGGGACGTGGGCTGAGACCCCCTCCCCCTTCTCTCCCCTCCGCCTTCCTCGGAAGCCTGCGAATGGAGAATGGCGTGGGATTAAGCAAACCCACAGAAACCGGTGAAGAACCCCCGCCCTCCCGGCTCCTGCTGCCTCGTCACCCGCCCCCGCCCCTCCTGGGCGCGAGGCTCCGCGCTCCTCCAGAAAGGGGTGGGGCCGTGGTCACATCTGGGAACAGCTGGCTCTTGGCTGCTTGACCTTTGCCCCCGTTCCCAGGTGGGGGAGGAGGGGACTGGGGTCTTCCCATCTGCAGGGGGTGGGGGAGAGACCGGTGTGGCTGGAGGTGCTCAGTGTGGATGAAGCCTGGGGAGGGGAGGCTGAGGCTTCCAGCCTAAGGGAGGAGGGGACAGTTTGCAAGGGGCTCCAAGCCCAGTCCCTGCTCTGGGTCCCCTGTAGCCACAAGATGGTCCACAGCTTCCAACCCCGACCTGGGAGGCCCCACCCACAGACCTGCCCTGTGGGGAGGCCCAGATCCCCTCCATCCACACGTCTCCCCTGAGGGACAGACGCACCCAGGTCCTGGCCCTGGTGCCTGAGCACCTCCCCATTCCTCCCACAGCCAGACTAAGGCCCCCAGGGGCGGGGCACGGGCCAGGAGAGGGACCCTCTGGGCGCCCGCTGCTCCTTCTCCACCCCACGTGCTCAGAGCGTGCTTGGCCCGGCTGCCTCTCCCCGTATGACTAGGAGGTGGGGGTACCACACAGCAAACCCCCCAGCTCAGGCTCAGGTCCCCGCCTGGAGCCAGCCGCCTGTTCCTTGGCTTAGGTCAGGGCTTAGGTCTGCACAGGGCCAATTTGGGGAGGAGGAACTTGCCCTTTGAAGCTGGTGGGGGCCAGGACCCCCAGCACGCTTGAGTTCCCCCGGGTGGGAGAGGCCACCACAAAGGCTGTGATTGTGAGCCAGGCCAGGCACACAATGGGGTGGGCCGCCCAGGGGCCGGGGCCCCTGCTTGGAGAAGAGGCCACAGCCCCTTCCCTGCCGCTCCCGCCCCTGGCTCCCTCCTCCCCGGCCCCGCCCAGCCCCACCGGGAGAGACGGGCGGACCCAGGGCCCAACAGGCGCAGAGCGGCTCCACCCGATCCCTGAAGGGTTGGTCTCTGGACCCGAGGGCTGTGGAACCTCTGGACTGCTGGCACGCCGGGGGCTGCTGCGGGAGGCCAGGTAAGTGCCGCACCTGGGCGGGGCCAGGCCAGTGCCCTGGAGGCCAGTGCAGTACCCCTAGGCCGCCGTGAGGGGAGGCGGGATGCCTGGCCAGTGGCGGGAACAGGCCTTTTGTTCCCCGAGGCGCCCCTGCTGGACCTCCCCGAGCTTCCAGGCAGCTCTGTGGCCACCCAGCTAGGAAGCAGAAGCAAGGCCAGTTGCCTCCCCACCAGCCTCCCAGCCCCTACCCCCCTCCCCTCCCCGGGCTGACCTCTCCACCCCACTGGACTGGGTCCAGGCTTTGGAGCGGTCCCAGAGGCTGTGTTGTGGGGAGGGAGCCCGGGCCGGCCCCCACTGGCCTCACCTAGGGTCCTGGTGTCCTCAGAGTGGCCCTGGAAGGCAGGGTGGAGGGCTCACCCCCACTCCTGTCCCCCAGAAAGCACTTCAGAGCCCTGGAACGGGCCTCTGGGGTCCGGTCTCCCTGGGATTCTTGCAGGGCCTGCAGGGCGCAGAGATCTCTAGGCTGCAGGGCCCGGCCCCTAGGGTGGCAGGCAGGATGCCCTGGGCAAGGACGCCCTGTAAAGCCACATTCCTTCTAGAACCTGGGAGCTAGGGGCAGGGACACCCTTGGCCTCAGGTCTCCTTCCATGGGGCCCCTCCCCACAGCCAGCCTGGCCCGGGGTGGGGGCGCTTGTCTCCTGAGTGCTCTGCTCAGGGGCTTTGTTCATCCTCCTTCCCCGGGGGGCCGCCCACCCAGCGGGGCAGCAGGTGAGGAGGGCCGGCTCCCCCCTGGGGGCCAACCCCACCTCTGAGTGGGGGCGGGAGTGCCCGGCCCTCAGCCGGCCCCCATCATGAGGCAGAGGGTTCAGCCCAGGGGGTGGCCTGCCCTGAGCCTGCCCTGCTGGGTGCCCCTCGCCCCCTCAGCTCCCAGGGCCCACACGAGGGCGTCCCACCGCAGCGCCCCCGGAGCCCGGCCGGCCCACAGCGGGTCCTGCACGTGGGGTCCTGGACGGCGGGCTGGGGACAGCAGGAGCCCCTCGGCTGGGCCGACGCGGCCAGATCTGGTCACGGGATAGGACGCAGTGCGGCCGGCCCGCTCGGGTCCCCGTGTGTCTCCTGTCCCGCAGTCTGGCCTCGCCCACCCTCAGCTCTGCCCCCCAGCTGTCTCTCCTTCGCTGGCTGTCTCCCGGCCACCCCGTCTCCTTCCCTCTCTGGCCCGGGACCTCTCCACCTCTGAGAGTCTCTGGCTCCCTCCTCCTCCCTGATCCACACCTGCCTCCAGGGCCGGGCCATCTGCTTCTCGTGCCTGATTCTGGCAGGAGAGTGGGGTCCCTGGGGGGGCAGGGGCCGCTTACCCTCGTCTGCTCTCGGGCAGGAGCATGCTCCTGCTTTCCTCTTCAGGGGTGGCCCCTACACAGCAAATCCAAAGTCATGGGAACTGTCCCACGCAGGGAGGCCTGTCCAGAACGTCCTTGCCCCTAGGAGATAGCCCCCCACGTGTTCCTGGGACCCAGGTGTCGGGAGGGGGTGGGAGGTCACCGCGAGCCCGGGTCCCTGGGCCGAGCAGGACAGCGGGCCCCAGGAAAGTCAGCCCTCTTGTCTGAGCGTGGACCCCGGGGAGGGGCAGGAGAGCCCCCTGCCCGTTCCACAGGGGCCCGGGGCTTCGTGCTGCAGGTGCTGTGGGCCGGGGGTGGCCGCCGAGCTGGGGCCGCATGTCTGGGAGCTCAGGGAGGAAGGTGTGGGGAGGGACGTGGGGCCGGCGGACGGGGACCTGCCCAGCGGCGGGTGCAGGAGATGCAGTAGGGTGCCCCAAGATCCGGGTCGGGGGGTTGCCCACCTCGGGCTGGGGATGTGCACAAGGGCCTGGGGGCGGTGGGCCTGCGTCACACGGGAGGCTTCGATGTCCGTGGCGTCCAGCGAGGCCTTCCCGGTGTCCACCCGCTGTGTGCTTCCTGAGCGCAGGTGCTAGTGGTTTCCCACCAGTGGGATGTAAAGCTCCCTGAGCACAGTCCCTTAATGAGAAGAGTGGACGAGAGACCAGGAGGGGAGCGCTGGGCGTCTGCCGGGGGGCCTCCTTCCCGGGGCGGGGGGCTCGCGGTGTCCGCACAGAAGGCTTCCGTCAGCCTTGGGCTCGCCAGAGCCAGCCCGGTGGGAGGTGCGCCCGGCGTGGGTGCGGAGCTGGGGGGCTGGAGGGCCGGGCTGCCTGCGGGGAGAGGCTCCGGGGGACGGGGGACAGTGTTCAGCACTGAGCCAGGCCCCCGGGGGTCTGCAGGGCTGAGCGGCCGCTGGGCGGGGCAGAGGCAAGGACGGCCGTGGGCGCGCTGTGGGGACTGTCACGGCCTCCCTGGGCCGCCCACAGCCCTCTTGCTCACTGGACGCTCCCCAGGAACGCGCGCGGGTGCCGACTCTGACGCGGTGTGTGGGCGCGAAGCTGGTGTCCCCTCAGGTGTGGCTGTGTGCTGCCCCGTCTGCCCTCGGCGGCTGCACGTTGGCCCTGGGCTCCCTGGGCTCCGCGCCTCTGGCTTCAGGTGGCCTTGGTCGTGGGAGGCACGAGCCAATCCGAGGGTGGAGGCCGGGCGAGCGTCTACCCAGTGGCCCACTTGCGAGCGCCCTGTCCTGCCCCGCGAGCTTCCCTGGCTGTCCGTGGCCCACCTGCCCCTGCCCACGCCGTGGTCCGTGCCCCTTTTCAGAGCCTCCCACGTCACCGCGCCGCACGTGCCCCTGCCCTGGCTGTCGGCTTGACCTGCAAGCACCGAGGTGGTGGCAGCTTGTCCTGCCGGCCAGGCACGGGCACGGGCACGGGCACGGGCACGCTGTGCTCCAAGAGGCCTCCCCGGGCTCCCCCCGGCTGGGGACCAGGAGAGAGGCTGATGGTGAGATTGCAGGGAAAGAAGGGGGGCAGGGGAGGAGGGGGAGGGCTTCCAGGGCCAGCAGCCAGGGCTGCCCCGGGTGCCTCCTTCTCCAGGCACGGAGGTGGGGAGGTGGGGGGAGGAGGACGAGGGAGCCTAGGGCCCAGGGGAGGGGTGGGGCCCGGCTGGAGGGAACTGAGCCCCTCCCATTCTGTGCCTTCAAGCAGCGCCCCCCTCCTGGCCCTGGCTGCAGGCAGTCACGTGGGGGTCGGGGTGCTGGGGACACGATGGGTCCCTGGGGGGAGAGTCATTACCTGTGTGCCAGAGGACTCGGCAGCCGGAGCCCGCAGGCCCGCCGTGTGGGCAGGCCCCTTCCTCTGCTGGGGGGCAGCGGCCGTGCCTGTGGGCCTTGCGTGAGCCCGGCTCAGCCCAGGAGGCGCCGGGCGTGTGTCCAGGGCACTGCTCCTGGCAGGGGCGTGGGGACCTGGTCCCTGCTGGCCCTGCCGTCGGCCCCCCCATGGGCCCCGGTGTCCACGGTTTGCTTTAATTCAAAGCTGAGGCATCGGGGCTCTGCCTTGGTGTCTCTTCCCTCCTGTCCCCGCGGGACACGCCGTCCTCCAAGCCGCTGTGGCTGCAGCTCCTTCCTGGGGCCTCGCAGGGCAGGAGTGCCATGAAGGACGCGCGCGACAGAGCTGTGTCCCCTGCTCTGAGGGGGAGCTGCTGTGTGGGCATGTGCTGGCCTGTCCATCGTGGACGGGGCCCCGGGGCTCCCCCCCCAGCTCCCAGCCACGTGCCCTCTGCCTTCCTCCAGGAGGTGACTTGGGGCAGCCACACGGACCAGACCCTGCTGCAAGCCCGGGAGGCCGCACACGGCCCGCCCAGACCCCAGCACGGACACGGGTTGGGGCGACGGCGGGAGGGGGTGCGGGGCCTCGTGGAAGGTTCCCACGACGTTGTCAGTGAGAGGCCGCGCTGCGGGGGGCTGTGCTGGGTGCTCCTGTCGGAGGTGACCCCGCACAGACCCCGCGGCAAGGGGCTCCCTGCCCCCGCCCGCCCCTCGCCCTCCTGAGACCCTGCAGGGCCCGCCCCAGCCCCTGGAATTGGGCGGCCACCCTCGGTCACCTGGGCTGCTGTCCCGACACGGGCTGGGCCTGGCCTCATGGGCCCGGGGTGGGTCCTGGAAGCAGACAGGCCTGGGCAGCTTCCCCGGGTTCCCTCCTCGCCACCTCGCCTCGGGGTCCTCACCTGAGACTGGGGACAGCGACAGCTCCTGCCCTCCGGGCTGGGAGAGAATTCAGCGGGGATGGGGGTTTCCTTTGTAGAGATAACGTTTGAATGAAAGTGCAAGCCCCGCAGGGCGTCCCGGGAAGCCTTGTTCAGCGGCGCCTTCTCCGGTTGGGAGCGACCTGCCTGATCGGGGCGTCGGGGCGTCTGCTCCCCGCCGGGACTGGGCAAGGGGCCAGAGGGAGGTGTCCAGAAACGGGCCAGGGGGTGGTCCTGGGACCCAGAACATCAGAAGCCTGCTGCCCTCGGCCCCCCGCCCCCGGCCCCTGGCGGGGCCTCAGGCTCGGGGCACGTGGGGGCTTCCGGCCCCCCAGACCCCCGAGGGAGCGCTGGCTGGGCTGACTCCCCGACGGACACCCGGAAGGCGCCCCCCGCCCGCACAGGCCTTTGGGAAAAACACGCTCACGGTTGACAGGGGCAGAAGCCCCGTATCCAACGCCAATGTGGGGTCTGCGTCAGCCTCACACCCCACGGTCTGGGCGGTGGGGACTCAGGGAGCCGCAAGGGGCAGGTTCGAGACCCCCAGGACTGGGAGCGTCCACGTCCGCCTCTCGTGCCGACGGCCTTCCGGCAATTCTGGACCTTGAGAGGGCCCCGCTCTGATCTGGGCGCCGGCCTTATCCACAGGACGAGGAGGGGCTCAGCACCCTCCAGGGCTGCCCCGCTGATTTCCCCACCCCGAGGCCTGTGGGGCGCCAGGCCTCCCGCCCCCTCCTCCCCATGGGCCTGGGTCACCTGTCTCCACAGCACTGGCCAGGACACCCCTGTCCCAACCCCAGCGATGGCAGGGCCTCTCTGTGCCGTGGTCCCCCAGCAACCCCGCCTCTGCCGCCCCCGGGCTGGGACCCTCCTCTCCTGGAGCCCCCACCCGCCAGCAATCCACTCCCCAGCGACACACGGTCCTCTCTGGGTGCTCCCCCTGACCAGCTTCCCGAGTGTGCCGTGGCCCCAGGCCCTGCAGGACGGGCCCTGCCTCCCTGTCTGGTCCCCACCCTCATCTCCCTGGCCCCTCCACCCGGCCCCCACCCGCAGCAGCCCCCCCACCCCGGTCCCCCCAGGCTTCCATCTCGATCCCAAGGTTTGATGCGACACCGGGCGTGTTTGCCTGTTGGCAGCTTCCCCGTCACGTGCACTAGGCCCCCTGGGAGGTGGGTGGCCCTGCCTGCCGCCCCCGATTGAAGGGCCCATTCCCCGGGGACTCGGAGCTGTGAGCGCCGCTTGCCTGGCTCGGGAGGGCAGGAGCTGCTGACGTCCCCACGTCTCAGATGAGGACCCCGAGGCTCGGGTGGCGAGGAGGGAACCCGGGGAAGCTGCCCAGGCCTGTCTGCTTCCAGGTCCCACCCCGGGCCCATAAGGCCAGGCCCAGCCCGTGTCGGGACAGCAGCCCAGGTGACCGAGGGTGGCCGCCCAATTCCAGGAGCTGGGGCGGGCCCTGCAGGGTCTCAGGAGGGCGAGGGGCGGGCGGGGGCAGGGGCGGGTGGAGGGAAGGCAGGGAGGACGTGGGGCCATCACAGACCCCCTCTCCTGCCGGGACGCTGGAGGCCCGAGGGTGGGACAGCGGATGGGGGAGAGGCGGGCAGAGTGCCGGGCCGACCGGGCAGGGCTGGGAGGCATTTGTGGAGGTGGCCCCGCTTCTCTTCTCTGTTCTCCGTGTGGTAGGACGTCCTGGCGGCACCAGGGGAGGGGCCTCGTGAGTCTCTCTGGCAGAGACACGGGCTCAGACGGCAGTGGCCCCTCGGGGCCCTTAGCTGGTCAGGGGAGGTCGGGACCGGGAGTGACCGGGCATCCTCTCCCCCGTGTGCCCACAGAGATCTCTCGGTCTCGGCAGCGCTCTGCGTGGCCACGTGGCCCGTGAGCTGCTGGCCGCTAGCTGGTGTGGCTGGATCCCGGCCCACGAGGCGGCGTGCGGGGCTCGGGGCCCCGGAGGGCTGGGGGCCTGGGGGGGCATCTCCTCCAGACTTGGGGAGAAGGCAGCTGAGGCAGGGTCTGGGGAAGCCGCGTTGTGCTCCCAGGGCCCGTGGGGATGGGGACCCGCGGCTGTGTCTCCAGGGGAGGGTCTGCAGAGTCCCGCGAGCAGGATTCAGACTCGGGAGGGCCCCGCGGTGGGGTCAGGGCCCAGAGGGGACCAGCGGCTGGGCCCGCCTGGCGCCTGCTCCGGTTAGTGCTGGGCAGGGGCCACAGCACCCTCCCCTGGACCACACGTGGCCAGGCCCGGGGGGTCTTCTCATGGGGGTCCTGGTGTTTCCCGCTAGGGGTGAGGAAGCTGAGGCCCTGCAGGTAGAGTGCGTCCCCCGCAGCCCTGAGCGCTGGGCCTTCACCCCCGGTGGCAGGTGGCCCAGGGGAGGACAGGCTTGCTCTGCTGAGCCCGGCCTCCTGGGACCCGCAGCCCCGGCCTGGCCATGTGGGTTGGTCAGCAGCCAGGCCAGGGGGCGGCCACTCGAGGTCCCGTCTACGGCTGGTGTCAGAGTAAAGAATGACGCAGGTAAGTTTCCGTTCCGAGGACAGTGGGGAAGCTACGGGGTTCTCGTGCTCCCGAGCATCCCCTGTGCCCGGGCCCAGAGCAGTGTGGTGGCACAAGGCCTGGACCCTCCCCCTCGAGCTTGGAGCCGGCAGGCCTGGGTGGATGGGCAGGTCTCATCTGTCCTTAAACACACACAAAGAGCCAAGACAAGGATGGATGTGGAGGCACAGGCTCCTCGGGGAGCCCCCAGGGCCGCATTCCAGCGGGGGTGGGGGACAGATGCCCCAGGAGCCTGGAGGGTCACACAGCTCAGTCCCCCTCCCCTCCCCCAGCCCCCACCCCTCCTTCCTCTCGTGGCCAGAGCTCACCTGGCCACCCCCAGATTTGGATTAAGTGCTGCCCATGGAGCTGGCCTCCCAAGTGGCCCCAGAGAGCAGCAGGGGACACACACGGGGTGGGCTTCTGAGGCCCAAGGGAAGGGGAGACAGGAGGGACCAGGCACAGAAACCCACCTCTCCCCATGGCCAGCTCTGAGGTGCAGCCTCTCTCGAAAACTTGATGGGAGTGGGCGGGGGGGGGGGGTTGTCTCGTCCTCTGGGCGTCCGGCTGGGATGGACTCCCTGCAGAAAGTCCTCAGGGTGGCCCGTGGTCACACGCTGCCCCCCCACCTTGTCCCCCAGAGTTCCTTGGCTGAGTTTCTGGTCCCTGCCCATGAGGTTTGTAACCCTTGCCTCAGGCTCTGCCTTCTGGGGACCCGGGCTAAGACAGGGACTGAGGCCCCAGGAAGTGGCTGGACTGGCATGGGAGACACTGGCTGAGTCTGTGGTCACTGCTCCGTCACCGCCCCTGTTGGGGAGCGAGGAGCGAGGGAGGGAGTGGACGTGACCTTCAGGAATCCCACCGCGATGTTCTTGGGTCCTGGGCAGGAATTTACACCCCGCTGCGGCCCCAGGGCCTGACTGCAGGGTGGCCGGGACGCCAGAGCTGGGACTGGCAAGACCCAAGCAGTCTGTGTAGACCACTCCCGGGGCCAGGAGGGAAGTCAGGGGAGCCCCCCCTGTGGCCGCCCAGCGGTTAGAAGAGAAAACGGATCCAGGACTATTGGAGCCACCAAGTGGTTAATTGGCTTTGCCTCCATCAGTGCCATGAATATTCATGAGGCGCGCTGTCCTCATCAGGCCGGGTCTGCATCCAGCGCCCCCCGCGCCGAGCCTGCTATACCCCGTCTATACCCGGTCGGCGCTGACAGCCGCCAGCCCGCACGCAGCCCTGATTGGCCCGGCTGCTCTCCCAGATGCCATAGCAACCCTGGCTGGTTGCCTAGCGATTCATCCCTCTCTTCCTTTTTCCCTAAAGCCCGAGCCAGTAATCCATAGGCTGCGGTGGAAACGTCTTTGTGCCGTGGTGTGTGCACGTGTGTACCTGCGTTTGCACACAGGTGTGTCTGGGTGTGTGTGCAAGGAGGGAACGGAAAGGGGCTGTCCTTCCACCAACAGACCTCAGACCCTTGGGGCGCACCTGTGCGGCCCCGCTGCCTGCCTCCCCTGCCCTGCGCTCAGTCTGGGTGTCCTGGCACCTCCCTTCCTTGGGGACGGTGGTGATGAAGGCCCAGGCTGCAGGCCCAGGTGCGACGTCCTCAGATGCCTGCTGCACCACCTCCCAGCCGGGTCCCCGAACCCCAAGTCCTCGGGGGCCACGGGTGCATGTCTTCAGCACCCCCACCCCGCCCTGTGAAGGGACGATATGACAATGCCCAGGCTCTGTCCTTCTGCTGCTTCATGGGCCAAACTGTCAGCTTCACGCACTGGGAAGAGCAGGAGTTGACCGGTGCTGCGATAGGGCCTGCGTCCGGGGCCCGGCTGCCAGCACCAGGCCAGGGGGAGCCGAGGGCCAACCCTGCTCCGTCCTGGCCAGTCCCCTCGGAGGGGCTTCTAGTGGACATTGGGACCAGCCGCTTGGGAAGAAAGTTGGTGGGAAGACTCTCTGATTGGCGTTGCCATTTCTTTCTTTTTTTTTAAGATTTTTTTTTTTTTTAGATTTTCTTTATTTATTCATGAGAGACACAGAGAGAGAGAGAGAGAGAGGCAGAGACACAGGCAGAGGGAGAAGCAGGCTCCATGCAGGGAGCCCGACGGGGGATTCGAACCCAGGACCCCAGGATGAGGCCCTGGGCTGAAGGCGGGCGCTAAACTGCTGAGCCACCCGGGCTGTCCTGCTTCTTTTGTTTAGAAAAGACGTAGGAGAATTTGAAACCGAGGATGTTGCAAT
The DNA here is from genome assembly GCF_011100685.1 of Canis lupus familiaris. NCBI lineage: Eukaryota > Metazoa > Chordata > Mammalia > Carnivora > Canidae > Canis > Canis lupus. The sequence continues at coordinate 47,753,501 of NC_049245.1, read as the reverse complement.
ACCACCTGGACGAGTTGGGAGTCCCGACCAGAGGTGGGAGGGGCCCGGGTCTGCACAGCACCCCCGCCCCCGACAGCAGGCCCGGGCGCGGACCCTCTGGGTGCCGAGCACAGCCCTCTAGGACACGGGGCCCTGTCTGCCCGGCCCACGCAGGCCGGGAGAGCACGGCCGGAGCAGATGGCGCTGGGAAGCCAGAGGTTCCCCTGGCCACGGGGAAGCGGGTGGGAGGCCAGCTCGCCTTCCAGAGGGATGTGGCGAGGTCACGGTCCCCAGGGGAGGAGACGGGGGATTGCAGCAAGAGCCCTGCAGATGCGCTAAACTTCCTTTATTTTGAGACTTTAGAGAACTTAAGTCTTTGACGTCAATAGTGCGTCAGGATCAAGAAATCAGGAGAATTGGACCCAAAGTCAACCACTAACATTTAATCGGGTCATGAGACAGCAAAGTAGAGCAAACTGCTCCCCCGCACGCACAAGCACGTATTTCTGCTTTACCCCGAGGGGGCGTCTCAGCTGCCATCTCCTCCGGGGCGGTGTGCGCGTGTGCACTTACACGTGTGCGTGTGTGTGGGAGGCGCTCGGGCTGCCTGGTTCGACAGCGCAGGCCCATCTCTCACGAAAACCCCACAGCGACGTCATCTCTGACTGATGGGGGGGAGGGCAATGGGACTTGCTCCCTGGGGCCCCGGCGGCCCGACGGCAGTTGTTCGATGTGGACCAAGGCGCAGGATTCGCGATAGCCGGGTGGCAGGGCCGGGGGTGGCGGGGCCGTTCCCACGTGCTGGTGGGAGGTTTGGCGAACGTGGAGATCCTCTTGGGGCAAGTGGGAGGCCCCAAGAGGTGCTGGGTGCTGGGCCCTGGGAACCCTCCCCCGTCTCCCCGAGAGTCCCTCCGGGTGGGCAGGGGCTGCGCTCTCCGTCCCAGGGTGGGTGAGGTCACCAGGTGGGGGGCCCTCAGCGGGTCCAGGAGGAGCATGACCCGTGCGTTTTCCAACCAGCCCAGCTTTGTGCTCCTAAGGCGCTTGCTCCCCGAAAAGCCCAACGTGGGGAGCCTCGGAAGGCAGCGCGCAGAGCCTCCTCCAGAACCTCAGGGATTAGGGGCCACTGCCACGGCTGCAGACCTGGGGCGGGGCAGGGCGGGGCGGCTGGGTGGTGGGCACAGGTGTGGGTGTAGCTGGCTTCAGCAGCAGTAGTGAGGTGAGGGGGCCTGGCCAGCCAGGGAGACGTGGAGGGGGGAACGTGAGCGAAGGCAGGGCAGCGGGACCTGGGGTGGCTGGACTCAGGACAGGACCCCGTGCCCGGGGGAGCTCAGGGGTCCTCCTTCCCCTGGTCTGTGGATGGAGGGGCGAGGTCAGGGCCGGCCACCCCGCTGGGCATCCCCACCTCCCACCCCAGCAACCGGGGGAGCCTGCGGCATGGAGTTGGCCATGTGGGTGGGTCCCGCAGCAGGGAGGCGCCTCAGGCTGGTTCTCCAGGGCGACCTGAGGATGTGGAGGGGCAGAGGACCCTGGGGCTGTGGCAGACGGGGTGGGGGGGGCTGGGGCTCCCGTGGGGGGGGCCATGGACGCCTGCCCCCGGGTGAGCGCCTGCCCCTGCATGGCTCCCTCCCCTGGGAAGGCCAGAGAGGCTCCACTGCAGGAGGGAGCCAAGCCCAGGGGTGCATCCAGTCCACGTGCCCCTCTCTGGAGGCCGAGCCCACACTTCAGGGCTCCAGGTCAGGGCCTGGGCATCTGTGGAACTCAACGTTCGGGGGGTCTGTGTGCGGGTGTGCGTCACGTGTGTGATAAGACGTCACAGCCAGGAAGCACGACATCAGTGCGCGGGCCTGGGGGTGTCTGGGCCAGGCGAGGACAAGAGGAGGCGCGGAGGCCCAGCTAGGGGGGCTTCACCTCCAGGGCTGGACGTGTGACCATGTCCCATCCTCTGTGGTGTTTGGAGGTTCAGGAGAAAACAGGGGATGGAGAGGGTCGGGCCCCCACCTTCCCCTTGAGCTGATGCTCAGAGCCCCCCTCGGGAGTGTGGAGGGTGGCCGACAGCTGGGGGCGGGGGGCACAGCCAGGCAGGGGCCTGTCTGGGGCTCCACAGACCTCCAGGGAGGGAAGGCTGGCCCCAGGGGCGGGGGTGGGCGTACTGTGGGCCCAGGAGGGGGCCCTGCTTGGGGTTCAGGCCTCCAGAGAATTGGTTGGTGTGTTCCCGGTGCGTGGACCCCACCCCTGTCGCCGGGCCTGGACCTCCCGCGTGGCCCATAGCCACTCCCACAGGCCCTGCAGGTGCCTGCCCGCTGCCAGGCTCCCCGAGACGGGGCGGGGGCCCAGTGGGCCCTCTGCCGAGCACGGACCTCACCCCCTTCAGGGAGGGACGCTGTCCCACGGACACTGAGGCCTCGGTGGACCCCATGCCGGGTGCCGGGAATATCCACATGAAGGCAGAAGCCCACGCAGCAGGGACTGCTCACCCCGCCCTCCTGCCCCACAGCCCGAGGGTCCCCGGGGCTCGGCCTGCGGAAGCCCGTCCAGCTTCTGACCAGGGGCCCGCGCCCAACTCCAGCGAGCGTTGCTGAAGCACGTGGCCATCGTGTGGTGTCACGGGCCGTGTGGCTGCGCCCCAGGACTGAGCGTGCACCCCTGAAGCACGGCGGCTGGCTCAGGGGTGAGCCCCCTGGAGGGAGGGCCGGGCCCGCTCAGCCGGGTGGTGGCGGGGGGCACACAGCTCTCTGGGAGGAAGAAGGATGGGGGGTTGGCGGGCTCACTGTGTAGTGGGACACTTCCCTCGTCTTGGGTGTGTTGTCTGATGACAGCTCTGTTGGCGCGGCTCACACACCCTGTGTTCACCCGTTAGCGTGCGCAATGAAGCCATTTTCACTGTATTTGCAGAGTTGTGCAGCCATCATGTGCCCGTCAGTCTGAAACCTGGTGCCGTACCCACTGCTCCGCACCCCCTCCTCTGCCGGAGGCAGCCACCGAGCCACTTGTTGTCTTAGGAGTTGCTTACTCTGGACAGCTCGTGGAAGCAAAGCTGCAGCATGCGACCTCTTACGTCTGCCTTCTTTCCCTCAGCATGATTTCCAGATTCATCCGTGTCGTAGCTCTGTCAGCGCGTTGTTCCTTTTAATGGTTGAATAATATTCCTTTGTACAGATTTTATTTCTTTACTCATCGTGTGTTAGACATTTGTGTTGCTTCTACTTTTTGGCCACTTTGAATAAAGCTGCTATGGACATGTGTGTATGAATTTTCCTGTGGTTGCATGTTTTCATTTCTCTTGGACATGCACCCATGAGTGGAATTGCTGGGTCACAGGGTTAGTCTGTTAGTTTTTTGAGGAACTGTACTATTTTGGGTTCCCATGAGCAGTGTAGAAAGGTTCATCTGGCTTTTCAATTATTCTTATTCTCTGGAGACTAAAGTCATCCATCCATCTACCCACCCCTCATCCATCCATCCACCTATCCATCCATTCATTTGTCCATCCATCCATCCATGCACCCACCTATCTACCCACCCATCTATCCACTTACCCACCAAACCATCCATCCATCCATCCATCCATCCATCCATCCATCCATAGATCAATCTGTGTATCTATCCATCTATCTATCTTCCATCCATTCATCCACCACCTATCTCTACTTATCCAATCACTCACTCATCCATCCATCCATCCATCCATCCGCCCTCCACCTATCAATTCACCATCCATCCATCATCCATGAGTTCCCTGAGCACCTTCTGAAACCCAGGCCTAGGCAAATGAGCTGTGGAATTCAGTGGGGTCGTGGCTCTCTGCCCTCCAAATCCCAGGAGGGTCTTTAGGCTCGGAAGCACAGTGACGGGCACATGCACCCACATCCAGGGGTCGGTGTCTTCCTGCAGCTTTTCTTGCTTTTAAAAAAAGAATGTGCAGAGGATGAGCCATGTAATTTCAGGCCCTGATTGATGCTCTAGTTCAGCCACTGCTGTCCCCGCCAGGGCTCTCCCCATCCTGCAGAGCCCCCATCCAGGCCAGCCTATCCCAGAAGCCTTCTAGGCCAGCAGCTTATGAAACTTAAATGTATGCTTGAGTGACCCACAGGATTGGGGGGCACTGAGATTCCGCATTTCCCACAAGCCCCCGGGGGGCCAGTGCTGCAGGACACTAGGGAACAGACCCGGAGCTCTCCGCGTGTCCTCCTGGCCGTCCGCACCTGGAGATGCCCCGTACTTGATGAGGTCCTATTGGTGCGGGTGGACGTTTCTCTCATCAGACGAACCTCCCCTCCCACACACCCTGCAGCTGGAAGCCCAGCTGTTCTGTCGCAGGTGTCCACAGCTTGACCGGAAGTGACTGCAGCCACAGGCCTGGTGGGAGGAGCTCGGGGGGCCGTGGAAGGACCGTCCTAGCATGGGAGTCACCCATGGTCCTGTGAGCCGCTGGGGGTCAGGGGCTCCTAGTCTCTCAGGGGAGGACCCAGGAAAGAGGCAGCTGCTGCCCACAGGTATTCCCCACAGGAGGGGCAGCCCCAGGGTGTGGCGCACGTGCCAGCGTGGGCCCTGCTGAAGTGTGTGCCCCTGTGGGCAGCTGGAGCAGCAATGCTCCTGCCAGCAGCCGGTGGCCAGCAGGGCGGAGGAGGGTGGACGCATGTCGGTAATCCCCGTTGTCCCCGGGAAACTGGTCCTCACTTAATACCTCTTGCTCCGCTGGGGCCACACCCACCTGACCGAACCACAAATAGCACCGGACACGAATCGAATCAGAGGCTTTATCTTTGGAAATTAATCCAGCTCAGAGCAGGATTAACCAGGACATCCCTGCAGACAATGGTGCCCAAGGTCAGGGGAGCCCTGGTTTCCTTGTATTTCCTCAGCTGAAGCCAGGGGGCCCCCAAAGCCCGCCCCAGCCCCACTCCTCCCTGTGCAGGTGGGGCAGGTGGGGCAGGTGGGAGGGCCCACGGGTGGCAGGCAGGTGGGGGTCCTGGCCCTCGGGAGCCGGCGCGCTCCCCAGACAGAGCTCTTCCCTCTTCACTGCCTCCCGTGGACAGAGGTTCTCAGTCCTGAGCACCGTGCGGCTGAGTCCAGCCGAGGGACTTCCCCAGCTCAACCCCCGGCAGGCCTTGGTTAACAGGGTCCCCTCGCCCCTGCTCTCCGCTCAGGTGTCTCCCCAGGGGCCCCAGCCGGTCCTCCCCCACTACACCTGCCCTGGGGCCCTGGGAGGCCCGTGAGGAGAGGCCGGCCTGCCAGGTCCTGGGGCCGCGGCCTGAGCCCTCCCCATACTTCTCCGTGTTCCACTGACCCACGTCCCTGCGCAGGGCGCCTGGGGAGGCAGCGGGGATCTCCCGTGGTGCCTTGGCTGTCCCCGGGGTGGGGACGGGACCGAAGCTGCCGGTGGCTGAGGGTCTGCAGGAACCTCGGCTCCACGGAGCAGAGACGCTGGGAGAGGGCTGCCTGCAGCCTCTCGCCTGAACTGGGGGAGCGTCGTGTTTTGGCTTCTGTCGTTTCCAAAAGGGCTTTTTTATTCTGTATGTGAGTTTTGGAAACTGCCTTCTGTCCTCGTTTAAAAGCAGAGGGCGGATCTTTGCGGGGAAGAAGAGATCCTTGGATGCTGGCGGGAACTGGGCGACCAGAAAATGGAGGGGGGAGGAGAGAAGGGGAGGGAACGGGGCGGGGGGAGGAGAGCGAGGGGAGGGCACCGCTTCCAGTTTTCCCCTGCCCCCTCCCAGCAGCTCCAGGTAGGGCTTTGGCCCTCCTGTCCATCCATCCGTCCGACAGAGGGGACGTGGAGGCCTGGCAGCCCCTGCTCCCCCGGCGTCCCCTCCCAGGTGCCCCCAGGGCCTCTGTTCCTCCAGGCTCTTGTCCCCGGGCCTCCCACAGCCCAGACAGGTGCAGGCCGGGCAGCCAAGGGCACACGGGGCGGGGGGCCGACAGCTTCGGCCCTGCTCCCCGGTCCTCCCCTCCTCCCCCATCCTCGGTGGGCAGGGGCGCCCAGGGGACGCGGCCTGCAGAGGGAGGGTGGTCTGGCTCCTGGCCGGTGGGCTGCCGGCGCTCCAGGCATGGAAGGATTTCTGCAGGATTTCCACGGTTGCAGCTTTTACCGGTGATTGTACGGATCTCTGTGACGTCCTTGTTCATTTTCTTTGATTATGCTCTGATCTTAAACCTGGGCTCGCTAGACGGGCAGGGGTCTTGCCCCTCCACACGCGCGCACGGGCAAGAGGTACACCTTTAAACAGGGCCGCAGGCCTGGGCAGCCTGGGAGGGTCCGGCCCCGCGCACAGCACGCGGCCTTTATTACACTGTTAATTTGGAAAACAGGTCATGGAAAATTAAATTGCTTAAAATAGGTCACCAATTATAACTCTGCATTCTATTAAAATGGGAGCATCTCTGGAATCTTTGTTAGTTTATTGTAATTAAAGGCAAAATATGCAGAGTTAAGTCATTGCTGGCTCTGTGTGTTGGGTCGAGGTGGGCGCGTGGCGGCCTTGCCTCTGCAGGCGGCCCTGGCTCGCGTGGCCTCTTGCTTCACAGCCCGTGATATCACTTTGTGAACAAAGTCCCCTCAGGACAGAGGACGAATGGACATAAAAAAAAAACCACATTTCTAAACATTAATGAAAATGAGGCAAAGCTTTATGCGTTAGCAAAACGGGATTACGGTCTCGACTAAATTCAGTCCTGGGAAGGGCCGGGCCTGCGGACGCTGCGAGCCCAGAGCAGGGCCGGAGCCTCCAGCCTCGGGCTCAGCGCCGGGGCCTCCCCTGAGCTCAGGCCGATGGGGCAGCGCAGGGAGCGGGAGCCCCTCTCAGCACCTCCGACGGGGAGGACGTTGCTCGGAAACCCACTTTCCCGGGATCCCAAGGCCTTGGCTGCGCTGTGGGGGAGCGCCCTGGACCTGCCGGTGAAACGGGGCAGGGCTGGGGTCCCTGGGAGGCGGCTGGTGGGGGGAGCCCACGCCGTGGGACTTGGGAGTGCGGGCCAGGCCCCAGTCCGTGGGGCGCCTTTGCCACGAACGGTCCGCTCAGTCCCCGGTGCGGGAGGACATTGGCGCCCTGCAGGCCCTGCTCACACCTGGCCCCACGAGGGGCGGCCCCCGCAGCCTGCCTGGGGTTCAGGGGGGCCACGGCGGGCCTGCCCTTCCCCATCCCGCAACAGGGGAGCACCTCTGCTTCTCCCTGCCCCAGCCTCCTCCAGCTGGGAGCTTCCCGCGGGGGCTGTCCTTGTCCCCTGGGCCTGGCCACGGTTCCAAGCCCACACACAGGACACGCGGAACGCGGTGCCCGTTAATCTTTGTTCACTGTGACCGTGTAGGACCCTGTGTGAACCCGAGGCCCAGTGAGAGGCTCACGGTGGGGGCGGGGGGGACCTTGTGGATCCGCACACCCCGCCTGGAAGGCGTGCAGGACCTCGACTTACCTCCCGGGAACGAACATCTGCCCCGGACCCTGGCGAGCTCCTCCCCATCCAGGAAGTTGGGGGCACGTTGGTCACCTTCCATCGGGTGCCCCCCCACTGGTCTAAGCGACCCTTGAAGGCCTGTCGCTGGTGTTAATGCAAAAAATCATTTTATACTTTATTTTGAACAAAAGGACACTTTGCCGAGTGGGCCCTTTGCTGGCGGGATTGTGCTGTTCTTGTTGCAACTCACCTGCGTCGCTGCAATCGGATTTAAAGGCACATTCTAAAAATAAATGGTCCTTTTAAAACTGGTCCTTAGGTCGAGCGTCTCCGGCGGTGTACTGTTTGCTCTGACCGGGACGGGCGTGATCTGGGATCCCGGGGGCACAGAGGGCCCTGGGACACGGGGCCAAGCGTGCCAGGCCCTCCCAGAGTGACGATCCCCGGGGCCTGTGCAGGCCAGGCACCCGGGCCGGAGTGCTGGGGGTGTCGGAGACCCGGGAGCCTCTCTGAGGAGCAGGCTGGGCTCCGAAAGCCTCTTCCGGGCAGCGGCGCACCCGAGGGGCCGGGCTCTGTGCGCCCTCGTGTCCTGCCTCCCGTACTGTCGGGCCCCACGAGGACCCTGCGGCTGAGGGCTGCTGGGGGCAGAGTCAGGGCCGTGGCCGCAGCCAGGGTGAGCCGTGGGCTGCCACAGGGCCGCAGGGTGGCAGGTGTGTCCTGCCCGTGGTCTCACCACACGGCCCTGTGGGACGCCCCCAGTGTCAGGCCTCACGGTGGCGGCGGCACCAGGGCCCTGGGGCCAGAGCTCTGACCCCAGCATGAAGGCTTGTCTGTGGCCTGGGCCAACGTGGGGACCTCCGAGACCTCGCTGAGAGGCACACGGCTCAACCCGGGACACAGGCACCCAAGGCCCTAGCAAGTGGGCAAAGACGTGGGAAGCGGGTCCCCGGGTGGGGTACATGCTGCACCCCACGGAGCACACGGGCATCAGCACACAGGCCCGGGTTTAAGCAGCCGGCTGACGAAACCCCACTGCGGGAACGACAGCCCCGCTTTGCCGACAGAACGGAAGCGTAGGGAGCCTGGTCCAGTCGCTCACTTGTCCGCTTGCTCATTTCTCGAGCACCGGCTGCATGCCCAGCACTGTACTGGGCACGGTGGGTATAGCCATGAGATGGCACTGTCCCTCCAGGCGCGGAGCCTGGGGGCTTGAAGGGTTGGGGGCCCCTGCCCCCACCCCCTCTAAGACACCAACAGATGGACAAAGCAGGACAAATGCTCTGGAGAACGTGGCCTTCTCCTGAGACTGGGCTCCGGCTGGCTGTAATCCAGTGACTGGCACCCCCATAAGGAGGTGAGAAAACCACGTGAGAGGCAGGCGGAGATGGGAGCGACGTGGCCACGGCCAAGGGATGCCGACAGGCAGAAAGGGCCCAGCAGGGGAGATGCCAGCTGGGCTACCAGCCTCACCAGGGTGCCTGGCGGGATACAGCAGGAGCCCCCGGCGGCCACGTGCCCGCTCACAGGGCGCAGCGGGGGCCAGGTGCTGGGCCTCTCCCAGCAGGCGTGGGGGTCGCGTTGGCTCGGGGCTTGGAATCCAGACTCAGGAGCTCTGGAAGGGTCCAGCCCCTGTCCTCCCCGCTCCCTTGTCCCCACCCCCTCTCTCGCCTGCTCTCCTGCCCAGGTGTGCTGCAGGTGAGCCCCCCAGGCCTCAGACAGCACGTCCCCCCACCCCCACCTCCTGGCTTACCGCCCCCCTCAGGGCGTGAGTCTGGCAGAGGTCAGCAGGGGCCCGGGCTGAGCTGGTGGGGCTCTGGGACCAGCTTGTAGGGGGGCAAAGCCTGAGGGCCATGGTAAAGTGGGTGCAGCGCACCCTCCCCCTGGGAGCACATACACAGGGAGGCAGGGAGGGGAGGCCTCAACCACCCTCTTGAATTCTGCTACTAGGATAGCCTGGCCCTGGGGGGACAGGGAGGGCTCCTTGGGGAGAGGAGGCGTGTCCCGCAAGCCCCTCCTGCCTGCTGGGGTGCAGCCCTCCACCTCCTGCCCACTCCAGCCCCTGGTGCCCCCCCCCCACCCGCCCTGGGGAGCAGGGCTTTATTTTGGGCCGGGACACAGGTGCAGGGGGGTGGCCTGCACATGACCACCTTCGATCCTGCAGTGAAGACCTCCAGCTGGTCCTGCACCGACCTGGCTTCTTGGACGTGCCTGGCGTCCAGTCTGAGTGCGGGGCAGGAGGAAGGGAGGACAGTTCCCACACTTGCCAAGCCGTGCCACCATGAGCATCTGTGACCTGGGTGGGAACCAGGCAGACGGATCCTGGTTTTAAACGTGGCATTAGTTGCCCAGGGAGGCTGGGATAAAGAACCACAAACTGGGGTGCTTAGAACAGCAGAAATTTATTCTTTTACAGTCTAGGGGTCAGAAGTCGAAGTGAGGGGTGGGCAGGGCTGGGCTCCCCACAAAGGGAGGGCCCTTTCTGCCTGTCGGCATCCCTTGGCCGTGGCGACGTCGCTCCCATCTCCGCCTGCCTCTCACGTGGTTTTCTCACCTCCGCGTGTGTCCTGGGAGGCCCCCGTCCTTATCGGGGTGCCAGTCACTGGATTACAGCCACCCGGCTGCAAAGCGGTCTTGTCTGTACTGATTACACCTGCAAAGTCCCTGTTTCCAAATAAGGTCACGGCATAGACTCCAGGATTAGGACTTGAATGTACTTTCTGGGGGGTTCCATCCCTTGCGTTGGGGCTCCTCTCGGGCTCCCCTCCACCTGGTGGGCAGGTGCCTTGGTCCTCATCCTCCTGTCGTAAAAATATAGTTTGCTGCGAGTCCCCAGGCTCACGCCTCCTGTTCGTCTGGCCTGTCCGCTCCACGCCGGTCTGGAGGGGATCTTCCCTGGGCTCGGTCACTGTCCTGTGAGCGCTGAGTTACCCGGACGACTGAGCTCACGTGGCACATACAGGAGTGACCACGATGCCGGAGCCCAGCCATAGACCTGACCGTCACGGGACCAGAGGTCTGAGGGGCCTCACATCAAGTCTGTGCTCGCTCCATGATGCCCGAGTGCTGAGCTATTCTGGCAACTTCCAAGTCTCTGGAGAGCTGCCAGGGAAACACACCAATTAAATATTCTCATCAGGTGCTTGGGGTCACGCAGACCAGGTTTCTCCTACAGCAAGCAGGGTGTTCGTACAGTTATGGCAAATACCACACGTGGACACTGGGAAAGTGGAAGCTGAAACCGGGAGCCTCGGTGCTGGGCTGTGAGTTCCTGGGGACACCCTGAGATGGGCAATCGTGTCCTGAGATGTGGCCAAAGGCAGGAGGGGTGTGGGCAGCTTTCACTGTGGGCTCTGGAGACTGGCTGCTTGGGGGCATCTTGCCTCTTACACCTTGCTAGCTCTGTGACCTTGAGGGAATAATTTAATTTTGCCCCCCACCCCTCCATCTGACAAATGAGGTCAGTGGCAGCCCAGCCTCGTCTGGGTGAGCTGTATGATGGTCAGTTGAGGCTGCGTCTGTGTGGCATTTTGTTCAGGGCCTGGCACATGGAAGGTCCCCAGTTAATCTCAGCTGCTCTTCCATCAAACCGACCAGAATTCCTTGCAGGGGTCTCAGGACTGCTTATGTCAGAATCACAATGGTGGTGGGGGGAGCAGAGAGCAAAAATGCAGCAATCTTGGGGGGCCTTCTGCATCCAACCATGAAAAAATTGCTGATCTGGGCTTGCCTTTTGCCAGTCCCACTAAAAACCGAACAAAGTTTAGGAGACAGTGCCTTTAAGCATGGATCCATGAGAGAGGGGTCACATGAGGTCAGTGCCAGATTTGCCCTGGCTCCTGCCTGGGTGGAGATATTGAGAGGTACAGCCCAGATCGAGTTCAGAGCTCATGCCAAGCTTTTGGGGGTGGGCACCAGACAGAAAACAGCTGTGTGAGAGGGGGCAGAGGCATCCGTGTGGGGCTCTTATGGTCCATGGCTGAGCCCTGGGCCACCCTTGCCCAGGGCAAGACCATGGGATCCGGCAGAGTGGGCTGTGGGCTGCAGGTTGATCAGAGGGACACCTGTTCCCACCAGTCACGGTGGCTGGAACACCCACAGCATTCAGCTGAGACCCTGACATGGCCATGCCTGCGGAGGAATGGCCATGCCCACACTAAGGCCATGCTGCTCTGGGATGGACAGAACTCAGGACAGCCAGCCCTAATGAAGAAGAATGAAACCCCAATCATTAACTGATGATGAACAGACATACGCACTCCAACTGTACATGGACTGTGATTCGGCCATAAAACAGATGAAGCACTGACACACCGCAACATGGAAGAGTCTGGAACATTTCTGTACCTCCAGAACAGGAAATCCATGGAGACAGAAGGTAGATCAGTGGTTGCCAGGGGTTGGAGGGGAGGCTACAGGCATCTGTGTGGGACTTTTTTATGTGTGTGGGGAGGTGATGAACATGCTCTTAAATTGATTGTGATGGTGGTTGCACAACTCTGTGAATGTATTACAAGCTATTAATTATAGGAAATTGTGTATCAAATTCTATCTCAATAAAGCTTTGAAAAATTAAACATAAATATGTTAAAGGATAAAGAAAATGGAGTCAACGGAAACAGAACTTGAGATGATCTAGATGTTGGAATTAGCAGACAAAGACTTTCAGATGGCTGTTATCAATGTTTTCAAGGATGTAACCGACACATAATGAGTGAACGGATGGGGAGTCTCGGCAGAGACATGGGATCTGTAAGCTCGTTCACTGCAGAGGCCTAACAGCAGATTAGAAACTGCAGAAGAAGGGGTCAGTCAGCTTGAGGACAGGCCTCCTGACGTCCAGTTAGAAGAACAGAGAAGACAAGCAGGGCTTTAGTGAGCTCGGCTCTAATGCATGTTCTATGCTAATATATGGGACGCAGGTATCAGGTGGCCTAGAAAGTAATTGTAACCCCAAAGAGAGAAGAGAGAAACAAGGCATAAAGAATATTTGAAGAAGTACTGCTGAAATATTTCCCAATTTGATAAAAATATCAGCCTATGGCTACAGGAAATAGGTCAAATATGAAGAAAAGCAAAGAAAAGGCTTAGGTTCATATAGTTATTGCTGCAAAGTGAGGACAAAGGGAAAGTCTTAAAAGCAGTCGTAGAAAAAGGACACACATATATAGGGAACAATGGCTGATTCTCATTTTAAAGATTTTTATTTTTAAGTAATCTCTACACTTAACATGGGGCTCGAAATCATGACCCTAAGATCAAGAGTTGTGTGCTTTTCTGACTGAGCCAGCCAGGCGCCCCACTGATTCTCATCCATAAACAATGGATTCCTGAAGATAATGGAGCTACATGTTCAAAGTGCAGAGTTAAAAAAAAAAAAAAAAAAAAAAAAGCCTGTCAGTCAGGAATTCTACACCCAGTGAAAATTATCCTTCAAAAATGAGGGTGAAATAAAGACATCTGAGATTTTTTTTTAAAGCTGAGAAAAAAAAATAATAAAGCAGAGAAAAATCTATTGTCGGAAGACATGAACTGCAAGAAATGTTAAAGTTCTCCAGACTGAGGGATCCCTGGGTGGCTCAGCGGTTTAGTGCCTGGCTTTGGCCCAAGGCCTGATCCTGCAGTCCCGGGATCGAGTCCCACATCGGGCTTCCTGCGTGGAGCCTGCTTCTCCCTCTGCCTCTCTCTCTCTCTGTCTCTCATGAATAAATAAAGTAACAAAAATCTTTAAAATGGTATTCTAAATATTAAAAAAAAAAGTTCAGACTTCAGGGAAACAAAACCGGATGTAATTCATACCTATAGGAAGGAATGAAAAGCACTGGGAAAGTTAAATATTTGAGTACATAAAAGTTGGGAAATTTATAACCTCTGTGGATGTAAGAGGATATGTCTACAATAGCATAAAAGACAGGGGGCGAGTAAATGGAATTGCACTTCTGTAAACTTACATTTTATGTCAAGTGACTCAATATTAGTTGTAAGTGGCTACTATAAGTCAAGAATTCATATTGTAACTCCTAGATCATCCACTAACAAGAATGAGTTTCATTTCATTTATAAGTCAATAGAGGATAAAATGAAATACTAAAACCAATTTTTGATTCATCCCAAAGAAGATGGGAATAGAAGAAGGTAGGGTCAAACACACGTAGAACAAAAAGAAAACATATAACAAGATGGTGGACGTAAATCCAACCATATCATAATCACATTAAGTACAAATGGACCAAACACTCTAGTTTAGAGGCAGAAATTGTCAAACTGAATAAAACATGCAAGACCCAAGTACCTGCTGTCTAGAGGCCCTTTAAATACAGAGACTCAGTGGGGAGAAGAGCTTGCAATGCAGAGAGCCCAGGAAAGCTGACATGGCCACACTGACATCAAGGAAGTTTCCAGAAATAAGAGGTCTATTTCATAATGAAAAAGGCTCGTTTCATCAGAGAGACTAAATCACAAACTTGCAGCACCCAGTAGTAGAACTTCAAACATGTGAAGCGGAATCAACATGACTAAAAGGAAAATAGGCAAATCCACAGTCATAGTTTTGGAGCTTTTAATGCCCTTCTCTCAGTCTTGGAAAGAGCAAGCAGAAAATAGTTAGTAATGATACATAGGATTTGAACAATACCACCAACCAACTTGACCTAATCGGCAGTGACAGATTGCTACACCAAACAACCGCAAATGCACAGTCTACAATAATCCTCGATACATTTCAAAAGACTGAAATCCTTAAGAGGATGTCGTATTATTACAGTAGAATTACATTAGAGAGCTCTATGATATTCAGAGAATCCCCAAATATTTAAAAATTAAGCAGTAAATTTATGAATCACCTATGGGGCCAAGAAGTCACTAAGGAAACCACAAAATATTTGTAGTGAAATGAAATAAAAGCACAACATAGCAGAGATTGTGGGGTACAGCTGAAATGGTTGCACAGAGGAAAGCTTTAAATGCTTAGAGCAGAAAAGCAGAAAGACCTAAAATGTCTAAAATAAATTATTTTAAATTTCTCCCTAAGAATATAGAAAAATCAGAACAAATTAAGTCAAAAATAAGTAGAAGGGAAAGAATAGTAGTGATAGGAATGGAAATCCATAAAACAGAAAACAGACCAACAATAGAGAAAATCAGCAAAGCCAGAAGAAGTGGGGTCTTTGAAAAGGTTAATGAAATTGATAACCACCCAGTAAGACTGAGTAAGGAAAAAAAACCCCCACAGATTTTCAGTATCAGGAGTAATATCATAGACATTAAAGGAACAAGAGGTTATGAAGGGGCCCCTCGGTGGCTCAGTTGGTTAAGCCTCTGCCTTCGGCTCAGGTCATGATCCTGGAGTCCTGGAATCGAGCCACATGTTGGGCTTCCTGCTCAGCGGGGAATCGGCTTCTTCCTCTCCCTCTTTGTGTTCCCCTCCTTGTGCTCTCATTCTCTCTCTCTCAAATAAATAAATAAAATCTTTTTTATTTTTGTTATTATTTTTTAAAGATTTTTTAAAAGATTTTATTTATTTATTCATAGAGACAGAGAGAGAAAGAGGCAGAGACACAGGCAGAGGGAGAAGCAGGCTCCATGCAGGGAGCCTGACACGGGACTCGATCCAGGGTCTCCAGGATCACACCCTGGGCTGCAGGCGGCGCTAAACCGCTGTGCCACCAGGGCTGCCCTTTTTTAAGATTTTTATTTTTTTATTCATGAGAGAGACACAGAGAGAGGCAGAGACATAGGCAGAGGGAGAAGCAGGCTCCATACAGGAAGCTCAATGTGGGACTCGATCCTAGGACTCCAGGATCAGGCCCTGGGCCGAAGGCAGATGCTCAACCATTGAGGCACCCAGGTGTCCCAATAAAATATTTTTTAAAAAGAAGGTGTTATTAGCACTTGGTGCCAGTACATCAGGTGGCGTAGATAAAAAGGGATAATCTCTTGAAAAACACAGCTGCACAAAACTGACACAAGAAGAAATGGAAAATGTGAGCAGTCCTGCATCTATGACAGAAAACGAATTCAAATTGAAAAAACTCATATTGCAAAGAAGACTCCAGGCCAGCTGGCTTCACTGACAAATGTGCTGAGCACTTGAAGAAGAGGTACACAAACCTTACAGAAACTCTTTCAGAGGATAAGGGAGGAAGAAGAGGGGTTTGTTTTGTGAGGTCGGCTAATCTTCTGGTGAATGACTGACAATTAGCTCTAGGGGTGTGTGGGGTCTGGTATGTGGAGTTTATGATGCACACACCTGTGGCTTCAAGTCTCCAACAGTCACGTCAGAAAGAGATGCGGTGCACAGTGGCCCTCGTGAGCCTGCGTGCACTTGCTCCAGCACAGTCAAGGCCCACGTAACCCTGATACCTGAGCCTGGCAAAGATACTATCTGTAAATATTTCGGGCCAAATATTTCTTAGGAATGGAGACGCAAAATTCCTTAACAAAACAGTTGCAAGTTAAACCCAGCAACGTAAAAAGTACAACGCGTTACGTCCAAGCATCGTTGACACCTGGAATGGAAGGTTCGGCCAATATTCTAAGACCAACCAATTTATTTTGCCATCTTAACGGAACAACAGAGAAAATACGTATGATCATCGACATAAATGCAGAGAAGACATTCACAAAAGCTGACACCCCCTTGTGATAAAATCTCCCTACAGGTGAGGGTGCGGGGAGCTTCCTCAGTCAGATGGAAGGCACCCACGGAAAGCCTGCAGCCCGGCGGGCTCGTGCTGTCCCTTCCCGACGCTCTCGGCAAAGGCCACGCCTGGGTTGTGGCAGGCACGGCCACCTGGAGGCTCCAAGCCTTCCTCTTCCGGGGAGCCCACTGGGTGTGTGGGATGCTCAGCACCCCCCACCCCGGCCCGGGCTCCGCCCTCACCTGCCTCGCAGCTTGGGCACATGCCTGCTCACGTGCGCAGCTCTCTGCTTTCCCAGGTGAGTCCGTCTGGGTGGTGCGGCTCTGCTGTGTGCAGCACTCCACGGGGCCTCACCGGGAGCCGGGGGGGCGGGTGGGTGCTTGTTTCCCACGAGTCCCTGCCCCGCACACTGTGGGCTCTCAGCAGAGACCAGAAGGAATGATCTAGCGAGCAGGGGAGCTGCTGGAGGGTCAGAGTGACCGGGACCAGGTGGACGTTCTGAGAAGTTTTGCCGGAGGAGGCGGGCACGGCGTGCGGACCGGGGGCGGCGCGGGAGTGGGTGTGGGCAGGGCCCGCGGAGGCCGCGGCTTGGTCCCGGCTGGCCGGCCGCGCTGGGGGCGCTGGCTGAGCTAATTACAGCCGCGCCGAGATGCACTGCAAATTGTTCGCAGTTCCAACTGCGCATTCAGCGGAACAAGGGGTGCTAATTATACTCCACTTGTTACCACCGCGGCTCGTTAATATTCCAGCAGCTGCTCCGGCAAGATAATGATGGCTCCAGCCAGAGCGACTCAACAGATAGATCCCGCAGTCAGCAAGGACGCGGTTCCCGGAATATTTGTCCTCCGCACACAGGGAAGGCTGACGGAGTGAGCATTTGTACCCCGACACACGGGGACCGAAGGGTCACATGGCTGTGAGTGTGTTAACACGCTCAGGCCGCCTACTCGGGCCGGGAGAGCCGCTCCATGCGAGACGCCGTCTTTGCCGGCGGGGCCCCACCCCCAGGCTTGTGCTCTATTTCGGACCGTGTCGGCCGGGAAGGAGGACTCCCAGAGCCCCGGCCGCCCGTACCGCACCGTCTCCCTGCCCCCCTTCCCCGCAAGGCTACTGCAGCGGGCTGCCGTCCTGCTGGACAAACAGATTCAAAAATTGCTGTTTTGACAATGAGGCTTTTTCATAACTTTGAACGTGAGATAAAATGATACTGGAATCGCGGTTTCCAGAACAACAGTGTGCTCAGATTACAGCGGCGCAAGCCCTTTCCACGACACACACTTACAGGGGCTCGGGGTCTAACTTGCTGGGAACAAAGCAACGCCTGCTGTCATTTAAAAGAAATATTTTTTATTTTGAAATAATTAACAGACTCGCAGGAAGCTGCGGAGACAGACAGCACGGAGGCCCTGTGCGGATCCTCATCTATACCATCTGCAGCGCCTTATGTAACACGGGCACGCAGCGCCCCAGCCAAGGCACGTGCCGCGCAAACCCCGGGGCGAGTTCTGGGATGCTCATCACACGGGTGGGTCCCCGAGGCCGCCGTGGGCTAGACTCCAGTCTGCTCGGTCGTCACGGCCGTCTTCCTCCCGCGGGTCTCCGTGATCTCCCCTCCCACCTGCCTCCCGCTGCACGACCCTCACCCCTGCAACCAGGAACCTGCTCCACCTCAGGGATGTGCCGTCATTTCAGGAACGTCTTGTAAATGGAAACACTCCGTGTGACCTTTTAAGATCGGCTTCATTCACTTGGCGTAATGCCCTTGAGACCCAGCCAGGGCGCTTCGCAGATCGATGGTTAGTTTTATTGCTGAGTGTGTCCCACCGTCTGGCCGGACCCTCGTCTGTGCGGCGGCCGCCCGCTGTAGGACACGTAGGTTGTTTCTAGCGTGGCTGTTCCCGGTGAAGTTGTGCGCGGGTTTCCCCGGGGAGCGAGGACCCGTTTCTCGGGGACAAACGCCCCGGAGTTGAATACGAATGTCGGCTCGTGCGGTCAGCGCAGGCTCCGCGTGAGGCCAGCAGGCTGTCTCCCAGCGTGGCCGCTCCAGTTTGCGCTCCCGCCAGCGGTGGATGCGGGATCCGGTGTCTCCGCGTCCTCGCCGGCATTCGGTGTTGTCGCTACTTTCTACCGTAGCCGCCGGGTGGGTGTGGGCCCCGAGCGGCGACCGCACGGCCCGACGCCTAATGACGCCCTCTGCGTGTGCTCTCTTC
The DNA here is from genome assembly GCF_011100685.1 of Canis lupus familiaris. Classification (NCBI taxonomy): domain Eukaryota; kingdom Metazoa; phylum Chordata; class Mammalia; order Carnivora; family Canidae; genus Canis; species Canis lupus. The sequence continues at coordinate 47,735,287 of NC_049245.1, read as the reverse complement.
CCATCCGTGTCTCCTCTTGGGTGAAAATCTCACGTCCTTTGCCTGTTTTCTAAGTGGCTTGTGAGGTTTTTTACTGTTGGGTTTTGCGCGTCCTTTATAAGGTCTCGCTGCGAGGCCCTCGTTGGGTGTGTGGCTTGCAAATATCTTCTCTCGGCGGGTAGCTTGTCTCCTCATTCATCTTGGCTGATTTCTTTTAGTTTTTTCCAGTGGGGATCACGAAGCTCTGGACGTTTTCAGGCTGCGAACCCGGTGCCTTCCTGCCCGACGGCCCTTCCCGCAGCGTCTCACCCACAACCTGGACTCCGCGTCGGAATTGGTTTAAAGCAGCCGGCGGCGTCTGAGTCCAAGGTCAATCACTGTTTTCTCCAGTAGGTTTGTTTGAAGGTATAAGCTGGGATTACGTTGGGAAAATGTTTTTCTTCCAAGATGAAAACTCCTGCGAGACCCGCCACATGCCTGTGTTTGCTTGAGGGACGGAGACGTGAGGGAGGCAGGAGGTCGCGGCTGGTGGTCACCTGCAGAAGGCCCGAGGCCACGGAGCCTGTGTCTGCAAGCCCACGTGGGCGCCCACAGGAGAGCGGGCAGGACAGGGTGCCCGCACGCCAGCAGCAGGAGGGAACCCTGGCCGCCGCCGCCGCTGCCGCCGCCTTGGAGGGACACGTCCACCCGCTGTTGGCGCTGCGGGAGGCCCATGGCTGAGCGCCTTTCCACAGCTGTGCGTGTGGCATCCCTCCAGGAGCTGCCCGGGCGCCGGCGTGGGGGCCCCAGATGTGTCCGCTCTCCTCCGGCCTCTGGGCCACAGCTCTGAGGTCAGCGCAGGGCGGGTGCAAGTGCCCCCTGCGGGCTTCTCTACAGCAGGTAAGGCCGGCTTCGGGGCGAGCGTGGATGTCGGGGCAGCACACCTGCGCCCCTTTCTGGGCTTGAACTTCACACCTGCAGGTGCGCACGGGCTGTGTGCCAGGTGCCAGCGGGCTGTGCTGCATCATGTTGGGCGGAGCTTTCTTTCTCTTCTTTAAACAACCTCTTGTTAACAATGAAAGTTTTTGGAAAAAGAAAATCAGAACCCTCGTGCACGGCTGGTGGGAACGTGAAATGCGGCAGCTGCTTTGGAAAACAGTCAGGTGGATCCTCAGGACTGTTAAACGTGGAGCTGCCAGGGAACTAGCAAGTCTGCTGGGAGGACCTGGACGTGGCCACACGTCCGAGAACTGGGAGCCACATCCACAGAAAACTAACCCGGCCATGCACCGCAGCGCTATCCCCGACCACCCCACGGCCCACCGGCAGATGAATGGCTCCATCCACACCAAGGAATATTACTCGGCCGTAAAGAGGAGTGAAGCATCCCCACATGATGAGCCTTGGAAATGTGATGCTCAGTGAGAGGAGCCAGACCAAAAACCTACCAGCACGTGTTGTACGATCACACGGGAAATGCACAGAACAGGCAAGAGTCTGCAAGGACGGAAAGAAAGCAGATTCGCAGTTTCGCAGGGCTGGGGCGGCGGGGCGGGGCGCGGGGAGGGAGTGCCCGCGGCGCGAGGTTTCCTTCCAGGGAGGTGGCCGTGCTCTGGACGTGGTTGTGGGGGGGCTGAGCAGCCCTGGGAACGCACTGGACCCTGTTGCCTTGCACACTTTAAGCGGGTGAAGTGTGGGGCGGGTCAGAAACTCCTCAGTAACGCTACTTTAGGAAGTTTCCTTAAGGGCGTCCTGCTGGTTTATTCAGGAGCCACGTGCACGGAATCTGTGGGTGACCACGGGGACCCCAGTCTCTGACATCACCTCGTGGGCCGTCAGCGGGACAGCAGGCTTGAGGTCTTGCGAGCAGCAGGTGTGGAGAGCAGGTGCCAGGGAGCCCCTCACCGCCCCTCACCACCGGCCTCTCTGGGCGGGTGCCGCCCCCCCGCAGCGCCTCTGTGACGCCTTCTGAATACCTCACGCCGACCCCCTCGACGGCCCTGCAGGACTTGCAGGCTCAGAGACAAGCGCTGTGGGGACAGGGTTCGAGCAAGCCCTGAGCGAAGGTGTGAGGCTCTCAAGAGCCCCGAGATCACCCGTCTCTGCACTTTCTTCCCGTTTCCGCGCTGCTTGTGTGATGAGACCCTGCCGGGCGGGAGAAAGCGCTCCCTCCTTGGGCGGATGACTTGTCTGCTGCTGCGTAACAAACAGGACCGGGAGGGGAGGGGAGGGGAGGGGGAGTGTCAAAGAGCTGGGGCCACGTGTGAAGCCCTTGCGGCCTGTGTCTGGGTGGAAACCGTGTCAACAGCAGGGAGCGTCGGGCACCGGGGCCTCCGACAGGCAAAGCCCAAGGAGGGGACGTGTCGTGCAGTGGCGGCCAACAGGGTCCCCTCTGAGTTGTAGGGAGCGGGGGTGGCGGGCGACGGTGTGGGCACCAGGGACGGCAACGTTGACCTGGGGCTGGAGTCACCTGGGAGGCTTTCAAGCGATGCTGCCCGGGCCTCGGACAGGAGAGCCAGGTCCTGGGGACGCAGGCCTGCTGGCAGAGGGTGAGGGTCCCCCGCTGAGCCGAGTGCGTGGACACTGCCTCTGGGGAGGACAGCTGTGCCCACTGTCCCCGGCCCGGTCATGCGAGGTGGAGCCTGTGGTTACTGTGGGGCGTCCAGGGCCCTCCCGCTGGTTAGAGTCCCCGGGAGCCCCTGGGAGCACAGGACCTGGCTGTCGCCCTGATGCCCTGATGGCCCCCGAGCGCCGTCCGGGGGCATTGTTGCTTCTCACAGATTTCCAGAAATCAGTTCTTGGAGCCCAGCAGCCTGCGGCCTCCCGGGCCCTCCTCTCTCCTAACCTGTTTGGGCTGCAGGCTCGTCCCTTTTATGTCTGTCTGGGACCACGGAGGTCAAGGCCACAGGGGCCCCACGCCCCCCCATCCCCAGGGTGCACTGGGTCCTGGTCTCATGACTTAAAAAATTAAATTGGTGAAGCTTATTTTGTATCATTTTCTGGTTTTCTTGATTTTGGTCAGAGTGAGGTCTGTACTGTTCATCTGAGTCTTAATGCGTTTTTTTTTTTAATTTTTATTTATTTATGATAGTCACACAGAGAGAGAGAGAGAGAGGCAGAGACAGAGGCAGAGGGAGAAGCAGGCTCCCTGCACCGGGAGCCCGACGTGGGATTTGATCCCGGGTCTCCAGGATCGCGCCCTGGGCCAAAGGCAGGCGTCAAACCGCTGCGCCACCCAGGGATCCCTTAATGCATTTTCTTTAATGGCCCGAAAGGAGGTGGATGTGCGGGATGCCCACCGCCTGGCGGACCCCTGACAAGCTGTGTCTTGCATCCGCTGGGCTGGCGTCACGTGTGGGCTGAGACCTCCAGCCTGGTCCCCCTCAGCCTTCGTGGCAGCTGCTGGCGGGCGCCTCTACCGTCGGACAAGTCCCGGGGGTGGCGGCGGGGAGGGGGGGTGCTCCGCGCCTGTAACCCGGGGGGAGGGTGTCAGCGGAGATTCCAGGGCCCCCATCGGGGGACGTCACCTCTGGACGAGACATGCTCAGTCAGGAAGGAACGAAACTTCCCCTCGAATCCCAAATCACCAAGTTCAGAATCAATTAGGTGACCCAGTGCCACTGACCTTGAACTCAGATAATGATTTTTCCAAAAGATTGACTCGGCCAGCAGCTACTAACCTAATTAAAGTGCGCCTCCCCGGTCCACGTCCTCATCCGCCAGGTGCCTGGCCTCCAGGACGGTGGCGCCCTCGGCCCGGCCCGCCCCTCGCCCCTCCCCAGCCCCGTGCCCCTGGCCCGTCCACCCAGGGTTCTCCCCAGAGTCCCGCTCCCTCCTCTCACAGTCCAGCAGAGGGAGCACGGCCTGCGGCCCAGGCATCCAAGGGGGGTCGGCGGCCCAGGACCCCCAGCCCAGCCTCCTCCCCCTCCCGCGGGCACTTGGCGAGGGGCTGCCTCTGCGGGCCCTTCCTGGGAGGAAGATCCGCTGCCTTTGGGGGGTCGTAAAGGGGTCAGAGGCTCCAGAGTCGGCCCCACACGCTGTTGTCAGCCTGGTGTCCCTGTGTCAGGAAAGAGATGGTGCCGCCGAGGCTCACCGTAGCATCGGGCGGCCGGGACAGGGGCGCACAGTGGGGCCGCCGCCGGGGAGGGGGCGTGTCGGGCCTCCGAAGCAGAGGCGCCTCCGCTGCCGGCCACACAGTCAGCCTGGTGGCCCCCACCCGGCCTCTCTGGGCTGCGAGCTTTCGGGGCTCCCCGTTGATCACCCCTCGGCTGGTTCCTGAGCAGCCCCCTCGGGGGTTGGGTCCTCGTCAGTGTCTGGCAATGGCCATGTGGGCTGGAATAAGAGGGACTCCCACCCAGGAGCCACACTGTCCCCGGGAGAAGGGGCCGCAGGGGACGAGGGGCGCCAGGGTTGGGGCCTTTCCACCGGGCTCTGCATTGCTGGGAGCGAGTGATGCGACGTGTGGTCACGTGGAGGCGTTGGGAAGTTTGGTGACACTCTGGCCCCGACTGTCTACTGCACTAGCCCTGAGCAGGAGGGAGCCTTGAATCACATCGAGGTCCGGGAACTGCCAGGGGTGGCTGTGGCTTCCCAGGGTGGGCCCTGGTTACTCCTTGGGCCAGTCCCCCCTGGGGACATTGCCAGGGGCCACGGCAAGGGGGCAAGGCTGGGTGGCAGCCTCGGCACCGCGTGCCCAACTGCACCGTGCACTCAAGCTTCCGTGGAGGTGGTCCCGTGTGGGGGGCAGGTTCTGCGCCTGTTGGGATCCCTGTGTCCAGACAAGAGGGGGACGCTGCCTGGCTTCCCTTCCGCAGAGACAGACACTGGGTGCCTGGCACCTACCGCCCCGCCTGGGACTTGGAGCACGGTGCCCGCATGTCGGTCGTGCATGTAGCTCCGGAGAGAGCTGTCCTGTCCCCACGGGGGTGGGTTCTCATTGCCGGGTGCCTTGCGCGTCTGGGCACTTCCAAGACCCTTGATGGCCTGTCCCCGTCGCTGGGCCGGACCATGATGTCCAGTCCTGGAGGTGGCCGGCCCCTGATGTGGGGCGTTGCAGGGCATGCTCCTCCCCTGGGGGTGAGACAGGCCAGGTCCCTGGTGCTGACGCCCCCCAGCGAGACCCAGGTCAATCCTTCTGTGCCTCGCTCACTCGCTCTGCGACCTCAGGCAGTTGCTCCACCCTCTCTGAGACTTGGACTCCAAACCCCTTACATCAGCGAAGGCCCCCTTCCCGACCTAACGTCCTGGGGGTGAGGGCCTCGCGGGACCAGGAGAAACCAGGAGGGCCATGTGCTAAGTGACACAGGGAGTGTGGTCACCTGGGGCTGCTGGCTCCAGTCACACGCCTGGGCTGTGCACACATACGTGCATGTGTGTTGGTGTGCCTCTGCACACGGCTACACATGCACGTGTATCTGAAGGCAGGCACACAGTGGAGCGTGTCTGTGCCTACGTATGTGCGCGTGTGCGTGTGGGTGTTTGGAGTGTGCATGTGCTCGGCCCTGTGTGCATGCGTGTGTGTTGGGTGCATGTGTGTGTGCAAATACTCGCATGTACACAACTGTGTGTGTGCACCTGCTGCAGTGAGCACCTCTGCCTTCCTGTTGGCCCCCGAGGGCTGGGGCTGACACCCCAAGTATAACAGACACGGCGGCGCCGACACCGGGCTGCTGGGGTCTTCCCGGGGAGCTGAGGGGCGCGGCTCACACACCCCTGAGCGTTCCTTGGAGGGCGGACACACAGGCCCTGCACGGGCGTGAGTAACGTGCATACCCCTGGCCACGCGGCAGGCTCATGAACCTTTTGTCTCCACCAAAGGGCAGAATGAAATATATATATATATTTTTAAAAGATTTTATTTATTTATACACGAGACACACAAGGAGAGAGAGAGGCAGAGACCCAGGCAGAGGGAGAAGCAGGCCCCATGCACCGGGAGCCCGACGTGGGACCCGATCCCGGGTCTCCAGGATCGCGCCCTGGGCCAAAGGCAGGCGCCAAACCGCTGAGCCACCCAGGGGTCCCAGGGCAGAATGAAATATTGTTTGATATCATTTTTAATAAAGAGAATAAATTAGGCCTAAGTACCAGGTGCATCTTTAAGCGGGGGTCGCCGCTCAGCACGCGTGGGCATTGCCCGGCGGCCTCTGGCAGGCTCGGGTCCGGGGCCCCTCGGCTCCCATGACTCTGGGCGTCCCCAGCACCCCGGGTGGCACCTGCTGGGACAGGGCGCGGTCGCCGGTCACAGGCTGAGCCCCCGGTGCCGCCCCCGCCCGCTGCTCCTTTTGTTTCTCTTTCTTGGTCAGAGAAATCCCCTGCGCGGTGCAGGTTGCTTCTTCGGGCGGGAATGAGAAGCGCCGTCTTCAGCGGGAAGCAATGCCGTCACCCCGGGGAGGGCCTGCGGGCACCCAGCGCGGGACACCGCCAGGGGCAGGGCAGGCCCGGCGAGCGGCGTCGGGCTGAGCTCCCTGGTTTATTCCTCTGTGTGGCCTCTTCGTGTTTTGTGGGAGTAAAGCAACCCTTAGGTTTATTTTGTTCAAAATTGTGGTGAAAATATCAAGCGTGCAGAGACCCCAGCCTGGGGCTGTGTGATCCTGGCACATCCTGGCACATCCTGGTTTGCGCGGTGCCCCTCGTTGGTCTCCGGGCGGGGGGGCTCGAGCTGTCCCCAACATCCTGCGTCTGGTCCGCGTGGGGTCTTGACGCCCCGTCCAGGGTCCCTGAGAGGACCTGAGGCAGGCAGCAGACTCCGGAGCCCTGCGGGGCATTTCCCTGGGTTTGTAGGAATCCACTCTTGCCCGCGCGCACGCAGGGCGTGATTTAAGCAGACTTCAGAGATAGAAGAGAGAACAAGGTCATTGTTATTCCCGGGGTACAGATGTTGACTCTCCCCCCGTCCCCACTGCTGTCTCGTCGGTGACGGCATAAATAGGACGTGTCTCCTCACCGTCTCCGAGGGCTTTTGTGTTCCGGGACAGCAGCCTATTATGATGTCACGCGGCAGGACAGTAATAACCGCCCGCCAGGGAAGAGGCGCGCCGTGCGCCGGGGGAGCGGGCGCTCTGGACGGGCCCGGGGTGACGGCCTCCCCGCGCCAGGGGTTCGAGCCCCTACTGGGTCCCCGGGGGCGGGGTGGGGGGCTCTGTTGGGCAGGCCATGGCAGCAAGGGGCAGGGATCTCAAGGGTCCTGGGGTCAGTGGCATCGTGAGGTCACACAGCGCCACGCGGGACCGTCTTCTCTTCATGGACACAGAAAAGATGTGATGGCGCCAAAGGTAAATTCGAAGCCTTAGAGCTAATCTGGGAGAGAAGGAAATCTGGTCAACCTGACGACGGGTGGCGCCGTGGGGAGGGGCGCCGGGGCTCACGGGACACGGGGGGCCGGCGCCGGGGACCAGACAGGCCTGACCTTGCAGGCGGGGCACCGAGCGCGGAGGCACATGGTCAGCACGAGGGCGGATGTGGGAGGTTCCCTGGGCGCAAGACTGAACCCACCGTTTCAGGTCCTGACGGCAGAAAGGAAGACAAACACCAGAAACCTGCATCACAGTGAACATCGAAGCAGGAGCCACATCAGAATAGATACAAGGAGGGGCCGCCGGGGGCCCAGGGTGTGACCCCCGGGTCCCGGGATCGAGTCCCGCATCAGGGTCCCCTGCAGGGAGCCTGCTTCTCCCTCTGCCTGGGTCTCTGCCTCTCGCTGTGTCTCATGGATAAATGCATAAATAAAATATTAAAGAGAAAGAATGAATACAAGGAATGGAATCCAGTGATGGGGACGCTGTAGCCCAACCTGAGGAATTCCGATGCCCATGTGCACGCGGCCACGCCGTCGGCCCGGAGTGGACGGGACGCCATCGCAAAGGTGACGGTTTCCCTAGATTTATCTGTAGATTCAGATCCACGCCGACAACATCCCGGGGGCGGGGAAGCTGACAACACGGGGACGGAGAGACCGACTTCACCAGCGGATTCGGAAAGGGACGTGGGGAACAGAAAGCCCAGAGCGGGGCAGACGTGCGTGCGGAGCCAACAGGGGCGCAGTCTCTAGAACCTTCTCCCCGCCGGGGGTGGAGTGGCAGGCGCAGGTGCAGGGAACAGGACACCGTGAGGCGTGAGAGGGCGGGTCCTGCACGGGCCCGGGACGCCACGCGTGTGGCCCGGGGAGCTGGCCCCGCAGCTCTCTGAGGGAAGCTCGGCTTCGCTGGCACGGAGGCCCACGCAGAAGTTCAATTTGTCTCCGCCTCGCACAGCGACCAGGCTGGGTGGACGCGAGGCCTGCGTGAGGAGACATCCAGGGACCGTGCAGGGGACCGTCTGAACGACCCCGCGGTAGGGAAAAGCCTCCGTAAACATGAGCCCCGAGAGCACCAGCCGCCCGTGACAAGGTTGACGACATCATCGACTTAAAACGGCCCCGTGCTTCGGAAGACACCGCGCAGCCGAGACACGGTCACGCGCACGCCCGTGGGAGAGGTGAGAGCCAGCTCGCAAGGCAGGCGCCCGCTGAGCCCTGAGCCGCGCCGAGTCCGCGAGAGCACGGAGGGGCCCACAGACGTGGCCGCACGTCCCCCCGCGGGCAGCGCAGGTGTGGGCCCCGGCCCACCGAGTCGCGGGGTGGTGCGGGCTCCCGAGGGGTGCAGAGCACGCGGGCAGCCCTGGAGGCTACCCAGGGGTCCGCCGGCGGCTCGTCGGGCAGCACACACCGTGGGGTAGGGGCGCCGTCACCCCCGCCCGCGGGAAGGGACCTCAGACAGTGCTCGGGGAAGGAGTCCGTCCCAGACTCGCGGGCGAAGCGGTTCTCCTTGGAGGGAGGTCAGGCGGGCAGCACTTATTTCGGGAGCCGCTAAAGGGAAGTGGGGATCCAGCTGCTCCGCTTCCGGGCGCACGTCCCCAAGAACGTGAGGCAGTGTGTCACACGCAGTCGACCGCAGCATCGCTCACGGTGAGCAGGACGCGGAGCAGGTGTCCGTCAGCAGAGGGTGGACAACCCAGCCCCAGGGAGGCGTCTGACACCTGCCACCACCTGGGTGGACCCGACGACGTCCTGCGCAGTGGGACCGGCCAGGCTCAGGGACAGACCCTGCCCGAGTCCACTCACACGAGGGCCTAATGTCACATTCATGGGGACGGAGTGGATGGTGGGCATCGGGCCTGGCGGGGGGGGTGCGTGTTTCCTGGGCCCAGTGCGCCAGTTGGGGAAGGTGGGAAGGTTCCAGAGATGGGTGGGCGGACGCCGTGCACCACGTGGTGATGTCACTGCACCGTGTGCTTAAAAATGGCTAAGATGTCAATCGTGTGTTATGTGTATTTTACCACATTTTTTCAGTTGACGGGAAAAAAGAAAGTGGGGAGTAATGGTTAAAACAGGTGGAGGTTCTGTGTGGAGGGAGGGCCACAATCTAGTCCCGGGTGTTTGACTCGTACTTACTTAGAAGCATGTACTTCAGGGGCCCCCGGGGGGCTCAGCAGGTGAGCACCTGCCTCCGACCCAGGCCATGACCCCGAGGTCCCGGGATCGAGCTCTGCGTCGGGCTCCCTGCATGGAGCCTGCTTCTCTCTCTGCCTCGGTCTTGGCCTCTCTCTCTGGGTCTTTCCTGAATAAGTAAATAAAATTTAAAAGAAAAAAAAGAAAGCAGATACTTGTACACCCTCGTGTGCGCCGGGACATTCCATGGTACACGGCTCTCTGCGGGCTCAGCGCACCGTGAGGTCTCGGGGAGGAAGACGCGGGGACCCAGAGCCGCCTCCTGCCGGGTGCGAGCCCGGGGCTCCTGGGCCGACGGCAGCTGGACCCTCGGCTGCGGACTTGTGATCTCAAAGGTGGAAGATTTGCTAGTTTCTCGGATTTTTGTGAGGCAGTGACAGCGGCCGACACGCAGGAGCGCGGTCTGCTGCTGGGAGTAATGTTGTTACGGTGGCGCGGAAGCGAGCGCGGTGCCCATGTGGGCCCAGCCTGTCTGGTGCTCTGCTCCCCGCCAGCAGCTCCCGGCCGAGCGGGACCCCACGCCGCCCCCCGTAGCCCCCTGCGCCCCGTGAGTCACGTCGCCCCGGGCGATGAGCGACACCCACGCGGGGTTACCCACAGAAGCGCGGCGTCTCCGTCAGGGCCGGCCGTCCTGTGTCACGTGACACCTGCGTCACTGTGGGGGCACACGGGTGTCAGGGCCCCGAAGTCCCCTGTGCCACCGCAGATCTGTGTCCACTCCAAGCGGGGATATGGGGCCGGGCTGTCGCATCTGGGGGGCATCTGGGCTGTGCTGGCCACGCGTCTGCGTCCTCATGGCTTCCTCCAAGGCTCGGCCGCCCGCGCCCACGCAGCTCCCCGGGAATGGAAGCCCTACGCGGTGCCTCCGGGAGGTTGGGCAGAAACGGTCTCCGGGTCTCTGCTGGCTGATGGCCCTGGAGCAGGTGAGGGGTCGGGCCCGCCTCACCTGCCTGTGGCCCGGGGGGTGCACTTGCCCCGTCTGTGAAGGAGAGGAGCCCTGATGGCTCGGATGCTCCGGCTCTGGGCAGGCGCTAGTCATGTTTTGCTGCTCGATCACTTCATCCAAGGCTGCGACAACCCTGGAGCTCCCCCCCCCACCCCCCATGAGATCTGCGGGGGAGAAGATGCGGAGGCCAGCCCTGCGCTCAGGGAGCGGTGGGGCTCTGCCCTCCTTCACCTACATCTAGAAAGGGATGGGGGCGCCCGAGTGGCTCCCTCGGTCAAGCAGCCAACTCTTGATTTTGGCTTAGGTCGTGATCTCAGGGTCGTGAGTGCCATCCCCGAGCTGGCCTCCGCGGAGCCTACAGAGAGAGAGAGAGAGAGAGAGAGAGAGACAAGGCTATAGGGAGGGAGGGAGGCAGGGAGGGAGGTAAGGGGGAGGTAGTAGGGAGGGAGGGAGGGGGGAGGTATTTAAAAGGCCAGTGCCCCGATCCCCCCAGCGTACAAGGGGCTCTTTCCTGTCTCCTTCTCCGTCAGGCCGCGTTCCCCTTCGTCCCATTCTCCGGACCGTAGCCCACGTCCACTCAATGCAAAACCAACTCCCCCAGCATTAAGGCTGCAGAGGGCAATGCCTGAAGCTCCTTCATCTCGGAGAACTTCGTTTCCCATCCGGGGCCGCGGGGCCGTGATTCACAGGACTTACGTGTCGAGGGGGGAGCCCCCGTCCAGGGCGAGGCTGGACCCGCGGCGGGCGGGCGGCTGCTGACAGTGACCGCTGCCGCCAGCCCTGTGTGCCGCCGGCGGGGGATCGGTGGGGCCGGCTTGGCCAGGCTAACTCGAGACACCCCCTGCCCCCGCAGGCAAGAACCGCCAGTCCGCTGTGCAGGTGCGCGTGCCCCCGAGCCCTCCCGTAGCGGGGCCACGCCGCGGCCCGAGGCCCACCTGTTTGCACCCTCCCGGGGGGGCACCCCGAATCTGTCTCCGCCGCCCGCAGGCCCGTCTGACGCAGGTGCGGGGAGCTCGCGGCGCAGGCACAGCCGCCGAGAGCCACCAGGGGGGATGGCCGCTGCGGCAGCACGTGTGTTGCCCAAACCTGACGAGCCCAGCGAGCCCGGGCTTCCTCCCACGCGGCTTCCCACGCGGCTGCCGGCTGCCGGCGCTCCTGCTCCCGGGCGTCCCGGGTCTGTGTGCTCCTCACGCAGCCCCGTAATCTCGCTGGGCATTCCTGGCCGCTCCCAGATCCCTGCCCCACCCCGGGCGCCCGTGGACCTCCCCGCCAGGACGGCCCCCGTGACCCCCTGCCCACATCGTTCCATCTGCCCCTTGACTCAGCTCTGCTTCGCGGCCGCAGCCTCCATCCCCGCAGCCCCCTGCCCACGGCCTCTCCGTGCGGCCGCCCCCTGGCAGTCCCCACGGGGACCTCCTCCCTGCTGCCCCCGACCGCCTGTGCCCCCCGAGGGGCCACTCCCTGAGGCGCTCGAGCAGGGACCTGCAGGCAGCTCGGGAGACGCCAGGCAGAGCTGATGGGCTTTGTCTGGACAGAGCAGGTGGCGGGACAGGGCGGCCGGAGGGCCACAGCTCCCTTAGCAGGGGCCGCGTTGCATGTGACGGGGCGCAGGGCCTGCCAGCCCAGGTAGGCCTCCGCCCCCCGCCCTGTGTCAGGGGCAGAGGGACACAGAGGTACAGCCGCTGGGAGCTGGGACCCGTGCAGGTGGGGACGGGCCTGTGGGGAGAGGGTGCGGGCAGGTACTGGGGGGCCAGGGCGCCTGGGGCTGCATCAGAGACCTTGGCCCCCAGCTGAGAGAGGCATTTGTGATGCTGAGGCACTGACTGTCCATCCGTCTGTCTGCCCTCTGTGCTCACCGCCCCCTCCTGGCCTTGTGGATGCGTCGTCCCGGCCCGGAGTGTTGCCAGAGCCAGGGAGGCCCGATTCCCCGCCAGAGGGTCCTGCCACCCCCTCCCCGAGCGCCTGTGCTGGGCTGCCTGCCCACATCACGGGCTTTGTGACACGGCCCGGGGCTGGGGACGGCAGAGACCAATTCCCTAGTGTGGAGCCCAAGACGCGGGGTGGGGAGGGGGCCGAGGCGGGCAGGCGCTGGCCCCATTTCCATCCCGATTCTGGAGGGGACGCTCTGCGGGGAAGGATCCAGCGGGCCCAGGGCACCGGCTAACACAGGATAAGGTCGAGTCGGGTCTGGGACGCAAGAGGCCGGTACCGTGAGGACGCCTGTGCTGGATTTGGCGGACCATGGGGACGGGGACGCGCCCTGGTCTCCCCGGCGTTGCCGGCGCTGCCCATTTTCAGTGCTACCGGGCGGCCCCAACGGGCAGGGCCTGCTGTGTGCAGAGCGGCCAGGCCCCTGCCCCGGTCAACCTGCGGGTGGGCTCCGGGAGGCCGGTCCTGCGGCAGGGGCAGAGGGCGGATGGGAACCAGCGGGTGGCCCCGAAAACTTCCGGGCCAGGCTGGGACCCTGAGGCCACCGTCGGGGCCACACCAAGACGTGTGGCACCCTGGCACCCTGAAGTGGGTGTGCACAGACCTGAGCAGGGACTGAGCTTGGGGCCAAGCAGCCGGACCCTTTGTCCCGGGTTGGTGACAGAAACTGACCTGGCGAGTTTGTCACCTTCCTTCTGAGAAGTGTGTCTGCGTACAGCTGGGGTCACACGAGCTGGAAGGAAGGGCCACAGCCCCTCCTCATCCAACCCCAGAACCCGTGACTATGTGACCACATGTGGGCCTGGGGGGCGATCAGGGTCACGTGGCCCCAGAGGGGGGTGATTAGGGTCACGTGGCCCTGGAGGGGCTGATCAGGGACCCTCAGATGAGAGGCGATCCTGGACCACCCTATGGCTGGACGTGACCACAGGAGCCCCTGCAAGGGAAGGGGAGCAGGACGGCCCGGATGTGCCGAGGGAGCAGAGGTGGGCGCGAAGCGAGGGAGGGGCTGTGCGGCCCGGTGTCTGTAGGAGCCAGGACAGGCGGGCACGGCCTCCCCGGGGGCTGGGAAAGCAGACCTGCCCACGCCGTGACGGGGGCCCCGGGGCCAGGCTGGGCTGCTGACCCTCAGAGCCAGGTGCGGATCCCCGTGGTTGTAAGCTCACGCTGCGTCCTCGTGGGTGCGCTCGGTGCTTTGCTCCACGGGGAGGCATTCTCGGGAGCCCCGGCCGCGTGGACGGCTTGTGTGCCTGGTCCCCAGCCAGCGCCCGGCGGGGGGGGGGGGGTCGTCCGTCGGCTTCCGCTGAGGCCCCCTGTGAAGACGGAGCTCAAAGTCGGGTCTGAGGGCACCCGGGGACTTCTGGGTGGAGCAGCTGTGCCCAGGCCAGGGACTTCGAGGACACTGGAAGGCCCCAGAAGCTTCCATCTCTGCCTTCCTTTTGCGCTTGGAAACTTTGATTCTAAAGCCAGAAAATGGGGGCCCCTGGGAGGCTCTGTCAGCGAAGGTTCCAAGTCCTGGCTTTGGCTCAGGTCATGATCTCAGGGTCGTGAGCTCAGCCCCGAGTCGGGCTCCGCGCCGGGTGTGGAACCTGCTTGGGATTCTCTCTCCCCGCACCTCCCCCACCCTCACGTGCACACGCGCTCTCGCTCGCTCTTTCTTGCTCTCTTGCTCTTTCTCTCTCTAAAAAACAAAACCAACAAAGCCAGAAAACATCCTGATTGTTTTGAAAGATTGAAAGATGAGACCATTCCAGCTGCAGAACCGTCAGTAAAGAGCCCATTTGGACGGTGGGCTGTGGCCGGGGGCCCTCAGTCAGACCAGGGTCCCAGAGCTGGGAGGACGGGGGTGCCCAGCCCCCAGGGCTTCACCCCAACCTGGGCACCGGGTGGTACCTGAGCATGTGTGTGTGTGTTTGACACGGGGGTTGGGGGGACTCTAGGGGCAGACGCAGAACCAGGCCCATCCACAAGCCGGCACCGGCCCTGGCCAGTGTGAACCCTGCTTCTGACCGTCCGGGGGGAGGGCTCCTGAGCCGGGTGGCTTCCCAGGCCTGGGTGCGGCCCCCGGCTTGGGGGCTTGCTCTACCCCAGGGCCCGAGGACCACCGAGCGCTCCTCCCGGGCCTGCTGCAGGCTTCGGCAGCCATGGGCCCCGCGTTGGGCGGACCCCGCTCCCTGCCCCCCTCAGTTGCCTCTGTGCCGAGATGACCGTCCATGTGTCTGGACCAGATGTGCCAATGAGGCATCTGTGCAGACGTGCATTCTTGAGCGACACATGGGGTGGGGTGGGGTGGGGTGGGATGGGGGACAGGTCCTCTCGGCTGTTCCAGGGAGTGGGCCCAGCAGGGGCGAAGGGTGGCGGGGTGGGGTTGGGGGCTGCATCCAGCCAGACTGCCACCTCCACCAGGACAGCCTCTGTGGGACCTGACCTGCCCCGGCCCTCCGCGCTCGTGGAGCGTGCTCAGGGGGCCGTTCCGGGGATGGACGACAGGAGTGTCCACCCGCTGTCCTGCGAGTGAGTGTGCTCTCCCAGCACAGCCCACTCCTGGGGGGCGGCGGTAAATCTGGGCCACACCGCTACGTGCTTCCAGGTCACCCCGTTCCGCGCCGCCTCCGTTACATAAACATCAAAACAGCTCCTGCCCCATTATCAAAAGGAGGGCTCCCTGCCCCTGTGCTAAGCTGTGCATGCCCGCCCGTGTGTGGCCACGTGCACAGGTGGGCCGCCCTGTCCGTGTCCATGGGGCCGTGAGCCAGGCCCCCTGACGGGCAGTTGGTCCCGAGAGGGTCGTAGCCAAGCGCACATCACGTTCCAACGGCCCGGGGCCTGGACGCGGCTCCCGGCACCACGGCTCCGCTTCCTGCGCCAGAGAAGAGGCAGATTCCAGGAGTCGCCCCGACAAATCCGGCCCCTGCGGACGACGGGGCGTTTCGAGGACTGGCGGGGGGGGCTCCGGTGGTGACCAGGAGGGCAGCAGGCTTCACGGAAACGGGATCTGTGTGCTTTGGCTCTGCGTCTGGGCCCTGGGGGGTGCGGTGTCGGGGTCTCTGCCTTCTTCACCTGCTGTTTGTGCAAGGAAGGCAGGTGCAGGCGGCGACGCTGCGCTCCCGTCAGCACTTGGGGGCCCAGAACTTCGGGGTCCCCCCTCAGCTGCCCCAGCTGCCCTGGTTGCATCCCTCAATGCAAACGAGCACAAGCACCGGGGCTACCGCGCGCTCAGCCTGCACGCGCGGCTTCAGGGACGCCAGGTGGGCGGCGCAGCTCTCCACGATAGGGCCGCCCCCCCCCCCCCGCCCCGCCCCGTGGTGCCCAGGCCCAGCAGCCCTTCAGCCAGATGGAGAGGACGAGCCACTTGTGTGTGCGCACGACGGTGTGCGAGCAGATGTGTGTACACGTGTGTCGACCTTCTTTCCAAGGGAGAGCTTCCCGAAGGACACACAGGCCAGCAGGGCCCAGAACAGCCCGTGGCCTGTCCTCAGGGAGCGGCTGTGCCGGCCCCGTGGAAGGAAGGGAGCTCCCAGCGGCAGGTTCCGGGGCCGCCCCCGGGTCCCCCGATGCCCCCAGCTGCACCGCGGACATCAGGCTCAGCCTCGTCTTCAGACACACAGGGCGAGTCACCTCGGAGTCAGAGTGGGCTCTGCTCGGGAAAGCACCACGTGGACCGTCCTCAGGGAGAAGGGGTGGCCCCTGGGCTGCCGTGGGGGGTGTCTGTGCCCAGGGACCCGGCCCATGGGGCCCTAACCGGGGGATGCAGGGCGGCTCCTGCCTGGTCCTGCCCTGGCCACCGGAGCCCACAGCTCTACCCACCGCCTGGCCAAGGTGTCAGGGGACGGGGTGGGACTCACGTCTCCACCCCAAGTGGTTGCATTTCAGGCACTAGAGACGCGGGTTCCACTGACGGGGGGGCAGTCTCCTGGGGTCTCTTTTTTCTTTTTAAAGGTTACTTTTAATCTCTATACCCAACGTGGGGCTCAAACTCATGACCCTGAGATCAAGAGTCGTGCAGTCTCACAACTGAGCCAGCCGGGCCCCCCGCTGGGGTCTCTCAAAGGAGTTCACGAAACAAACCCCATCAAAAGAGCCTCAGGTCTCTGGCTGCAATGGTGTCCGGAGGCCCCCTGCCCCATGGTAGTGGGGACAGAGAGGGCGGGGGCAGTGCTGCCCCAGGACCTAGTGTCCTTGAGAGCTAGGGGGGCCTCGGGAGAGGGGACAGCACCTGCCGGCAGCTGGGACATTCCCCCGACTGCCTGGTCGCCTGGGGCGCATCGTGGCAAGGACCCCAGTGACTCAAAGGCTGCAGGAGTTGGGTGGGCGCCTTGCCAGTCCTCCGGCTGTCCCTGTGGCACCCAGGAGACAGGTGCAGAGGTGAAAAGTAACTTCCCCAGGACTGGGGTTTGCAGGCGAGCACAGCGAAGTCCAGGGCCTGACGACAAGCCCCAGACCCTGAGCCGGGTGAGGGCAGGGGACCAGGAGGGGAGGTGGGCTCAGACAGGACATGGGACTGGGCTGGCGACAGTGGGCCCTTCCGATCTCACCATCTCATGCAGGAGACAGCACCTGGAGGTCCTGGGACCCGCAGGCCCTCGGGATCCGGGCAGGAGGGTGGGGTCCCTGCAGAGGACAGGGCCTCCTGCACTGGACGAGGCAGCCTGCATGGGGGTCTCCCCAGCCAGCCCCCCGCCCCGGCCTCGTGCCATCAGGAGGAGGAAGGGGAGAGGTGGGCAGGTGAGAGCTTGCCAGGGGCGCCTGGGGTTCCCACAGCAGGCTGGCCCAGGGCGCTGGCCTCTGCGGCTTGTGCCAGTTCCTCACCTTGGTGGAGGTGGGAGAGGCAGGGAGGAGCCCAGGGACACCCTCCCCCGTGCTGTCCTCCTCCTCCTCCAGCTGCCCCGGGGCCAGCAGCCTCACCAACAGTGGACAAGGTGGCTTTTCAGGCTGGTGACAGAGGGGCTGGCACGGATGGCCTCGCTCTGTCTCGGGAGCGTCCGATTGTCACTGTCGCCGGGGTCCGGGACGGTCAGCTGGCCCTGCAGGCTGCTCCAGCACTCTGAGCTGTGAGCCATGGACAAGCAAGGCCACGCGGCCCACCGGGCAGGGTGGGGAGTCCCCTCGGGGCCCCGGGCACCCACCCACCGTCGCAGCGCAGTGCCTGGTGTCGCAGGGAGGTCCGAGGGCCGAGGGCTGCCCCGTCCGGGGGAGCCGCCTCGCCTGGCCCTGTGGCTGCAGAGCCACCCCACGTCGAGGACTCGCGGCAAAGGTAACCGTGTTCACAGGAGGTGCCGCCGGAGAGCAGAGCCACTAATGAGGTTGGTGAGAGGGTGGCCTCGTCTCATTAGCTCCGGCAGGCTGAGTCTGCCAGGGAGGAGCGATGAAGGAGATTGCTTTTTTTTAATTACTCTGTTAATTGATATAAAACAAAAAGGACTCAGATTAGTTGCATGCAATTAGCAAATTAATTCTCGGCAATTACAGACTTAATAATGGAGCGGCTCTGTGGTCACATGTTGGGCTCTGCGGCTTATTGATCGTGTTTCTCTGAGAGATTTATGGAGAAGTCGTCCCGGGCAGCGGCGGACCTGGCCTGCGGAGGGGGACACCCGGGCTCTGCGAGCCGGGCAGAGGCGGCCTGTGAGTGCGCCTGTGGGGCGGGGGTGGGGGCTCTGGCCGCGGTCCCCTGGGGGGGGTCAGCCAGCTACTCCGCTAGAAGGCAGAAGGGCCGAGGGCCTCAGACCAGGCAGCTGCTTGGCACGGGGACACGGGGCACGTGGGCGCAGGCGTGCACGGCCTCTGCGGGCCCTCTGGCACCCTAGTGCCTGGTGTCCACTCACCAGGTGTAAGGTGCCAGGTGAGCCGTCCCCAGGGTGCAGGTGACAAATGTATGCTGCCTGCAGAGACCATGGTGCTGGGGGTGGGCCTGGACCCAAAATTGGAAGCTGCAACCCCCCGGCCATAACCTCCAGGGCCCCCCCTCGCTGTCTGTGAAATGGGACGAAGGCCCCGTGCCTGGCTGGTGCCTGGCTGTGCGGGTTGGGGTCAGCAGGGCCGGCGCCGGGGCAGGCATTCCGAGGGCTCCGGCCTGGAGGGTCAGGGCTCGGGGGAGGAGCCGCGGGCCTGCATTGGCCACGCCCCCGCCGCTCGGCCACGCCCCTCCCGCCCTGGCCACGCCCCCGCCGCTCGGCCACGCCCCTCCCATCCTGGCCACGCCCCTGCCGCCTCGGCACCGCCTCGGCCACGCCCTCTACCGCCAGGCCACGCCCCCTGCTGCCCTGGCCACGCCCCCTGTCGCCCTGCGATGCCCCCACCCGCGTGTCCCACGGTCTCGCCTCATTCCGCTCCCCCAGCAGCCAGCCTGCGCCCCAAACCAGAATCCCCGGATCCCTCGGGGCTGCTCGTTCTCCACGGGCGGTGGGGATCTCAGCCTAGGTGTCCCCTGCCGGGAAGCCCTCCCGGACCATGTTCCCCTGCCAGGCTCAGTGGGCCTGTGACCCTCCACCAGGCTGCCCGTGTCCGGGGGCGCGGGTCGGTCAGCAGCCCGCGGGGCCTGCACCCCAGAGACCCGCTGTCCCTGCCGGAGCCTCGCTGGGCCAGGGGTGAGGCCGGCGCCCACCTGCCTGCGTCTGCCGGGCTGTGGCTCCCCAGGCAGGTGAGCATAGCCGCACAACCTCGCCTGCGACTTCTCAGACACCTGTCGTCATGGAGGATGACACAGTAATTGCTTCCAGATGTTGAGCCTGTCTGGCAAGCGAGGCAGCCCGACACGTCGTTGGGCGATTAAGTGGCAGAGGATCAGCGGGTGCCGCAGGATGAGAACCCACACCCCACAGCCGCAGGACTTCCTCCCAGCCCGGGGGGCGTTGTTGACTCGACCCCGGGGACCACGCGGTGCTGAAAGCTGCGCATCAGAGCCCGGGTCGGATCCATCGGTCTCATCAGGGCTGCTTCGGCCTCGGGGAGCATCCCCTTCCATCAGGACCAGCTCGCTCGGCCCCAGGAAGCCTGTTCCGTGTGGCGGCTTTTCCTCCAGCTGGCGGTCCCCGCCCTGCCACCCCTGCGGGCTGGGGCGTCCCGGGACACCGGCTAACTCGGGCTGCAGATGCACAGACAGGTCCTCAGCGTGGAGCCCTGGTGCCGCACAGACGCAGAGCTCGGCCCGGGCAGGAGGTGACGCCTGTGCCAACCTGGCCCTCCCACCCAGGCCCGAAGCCTTCCTGGAGGAGGGGCGCCAGGATGGGACCGGAGCCCCTCCCAGGCAGCAGGCCGCCTCTGCTCCTCTCTCGTCCTCTCCCTCCAGGAAGGAGGCAGGAGGCAGGCTGGTCTTACTCTGTAAGTCCCGATGGCCAGGGCACCTTCTGACTGGGGCCCAGGGCGGGAGGGGCCTCGGGGCCCCGATTCCCCCGACAGACCCCCTCGGTGCTCCTTTCTCCGAGCACAGGCTGGATTGCGTGGATGCCGACATCTCACCCGGAGCCTGGGAGAACAGGGAAGGGACTTCATCCTCCTCCAGGAAACTGCATTCACCTCAGCCGCACCCACGCGTGTGGTTAGGTGTGACCTTCAGTAAACAGCACCGTCCACTCGGAGAGCCCGCACCTGGCCGGCCGCCCGCTGCAAGTGTGGCCTCCAGCCCGCCCGTCGGGGGGTCGGCCAGCAGAGCCGCCCTGTGCCCTGCGTGTGGGCCAGAGGTCACCGTGCAAGGCACCCTACACACCCCCTGGCCCCACGCCCCTCGTGCCCGGAGTGTCCCCTCCTGAACTGTCCGCAGGGGGATGCTGACCAACTCTGATTGGATCCCTTGCCTGTGGGTCATGGGAAAGCCGACGGTGGCCAGGGAAAGAGGGAGGGGTCTGGCCGAGGCTCTACATCTCCTCTCCTGGAGCCTGGGGCGGCTGGGGACATCTGCTGTGCCTGCCCAGCCAGAGACGGTCCCCGAGAGTGACCAGAAACCACGAAGAGAGCCCATGGGGCACGACAGGAGGCTCTCCATGGAGAACATGGCCCCATGTGGCCCGGGTCCCACACTGAAGCCCCCCCCTGCCCCCCATCACTGGGATCCCTGGCTGGGGGCTCACCCTGAAACCCGGTGTGTGCACATCATCAGAGTTCTGCAGGGTTCCTTCCCCTGCCAGCGTCCCCTCCCCGTCGCAGGTGACCCCATGCAGCTCACCTGGTCTGCAAGTGAGAAACCAAACAGGCCACCACACTTCTTTGCATCCTGAGGTTCGAGAGCAAGGCGTGGTGCCCCCAAGACAAGAACCCAGAGTTCTAGACTCCCGCGTGCGGGTCCCTGCCGCCCTCCTTTCCCTGTCTGTGGGTATTTGGGTTTTAAAAAGTTCCCTAGAGGCAGTGGCACTTGGCCCAAAGGAGCAGGTGCTGGTGGAGGCGTGTCTGCGAGGGGATCTCCCCACCCAGCGCAGGAGAGTAGTGACAAATGGGAACAGGGCCGACGTGTCCCCTGTGTCCACATCCAGGTCCTGGCCAAGCCCAGGGGAAACAACACCCTCCGGGCTGTGGGCAGGAGGGAGAGCACCAGGGCCACAGCCCTGGGAAGGAGACAGACAGGGAGAAGGTCCATCCCACCCTCCGCTTCGCCCGTGACAGGCAGTGGCTCCAGGCCAGCCCGACCAGCCCCACAGCGTGGCCAGGTCACTGCAGGTCTCAGAGGGCGCTGGCTCACAGGAACCCCTTTTACCGTGGCTCCTGGGCAGCTCAACACCCTCCCACCATGGGTGCCTCTCCCAGAGGGAAGGGGACCGTACCCCCACGCAACGCATCCCCCATGCACGCGGTGCCCTGGACCCTCCCACACATCCCACCCCCGACTCGGGCAAGTCAGTGAAGCAGAGCGATGCGCGACGCCTGGCACCTGGCTGGGCCTCCTCGATGCCTGGGGCCAACGGACACGCGAACGCACCATCTGTGTCTGGAGATACCCCAGACGGGAGGGCAGGAGAGGACCAGCTTGGAGGGGAGGGGAGGCTGGCGGTGGCCCCAAAAAGTGCCCGTGTCCTGACCCCAGAACCATGAACGGGACTTTATTTGGAAAAAGGATCTTTGCCCATATAATTAAGTGTCTCTAGGGGAGATCGTCCCAGACTCAGGGTGGGTCCCAAACCCAGGGACCAGAGTCCTCACTAGAGGTCAGCAGAGGGAGATCTGAGACACAGAGACTCTGCGAGAACGTGAGTCAGAGGTGGGAGATCGTGGGGGAGCCAGGACGCCAAGCGCCCAGCAGCCCGAGCAGCTCGTCCGTCGGAGCCCCCGGAGGCAGCCCCGTGACACTGGATTTCTGGCTTCGGGCTCCAGAGCTGAGAATACATTTCTGCTGCTTTGAGCCTCCTGCTCTGTGGTCCTTGTTACGGCGGCCACGGGAAGCCCGCCCAGGTGCCGGGTGTGCGGGGTGCAGAGCCCGCCTGCGCCCCCCACCTGCGAGCCGGCTGGAGCGACATCACACATTCCCCAAGAACACAGGGGGCCCCGTGGCCGCGTGTCACTCCGCCCCACGTCATCTCCCTTCGAGAATTCTCACCGTCGTGAGCCGCTCCTAAGACGGGCAGGCGAGCACCTCATCTGCTCGGCCCGGCACGTGCTTCCCGGCCCGCCGCCTGCAGCCTGTGCGCCGCACGCAGGGGAAGCGAACCACCGACTCCCTGTCCCACGCCCGCGTTTGGCCAAGCGCCCACCTCCGCAGAGACCCAAACACTTTACAGGTTTGTTTACTCCTCTTTCCACATGTGAATTGAGTCCCGGCTCCACGCAAGCTAGATCTCGGAGGAAACCAGAAAGCCATCCTTTCTGTTCAACCCACGGAGATTCACGGGCCTCCCTGTGCCCACAGCACAGCCGCGGAGGTACAGCGGTGATGGCGACCACGCTGGCTGTGGGAGTGGGCAGAAACAGGCTCCTGACTGGGGGGAGGGGTGCCAGCCGGCGAGACACCAATCCAGAGCAGATAACACCCAAGGACCCTCGGTGAAGCCTCCGTGCGACGTGGTGCCCCCCCTTCCAGGCTGGGAGACCAAGACACAGAGTGATGAGAGCACCCCGATCCCCGTGGGGACTCAGAGCTAGAGCCCTGGCTTCCTGCTGAGTCAGGGGGTGCTTTCGGGGGGCGCTCTGGCCTTAGAAAAGCTGTGTCAGCCCCTGTGCCCCCCAATCCTGGGGCCCCCGGGGAAGCACAAGCCCAGCGCCAGGGTGTGAGGGCACGAGACCACGGACCGCTGCCCAGGTGCTGAGCCGCCTCCCAGAATCCCCACCCTCCGCCCTCCAGACCCCTGGCCACCCCAACAGTGGTCTCCTGGGGACTCACCCCTGCAAGTATTACACCTGCACAGCCAGCTGGCTCCTCGCACCTGTGCTCACATGGACGTGGATTCCCCTGCATTGAACTCCGAGGACCTGCTCAAATGTCCTTGGAACGTATGCTGACATTTCATCGTGTTTAATGACGTGAGGGATGAAGGGCTGGCAGCGCGATAGCTGGGGGGCGCTGGGCCCTGTCCCTGGCTCTGGGCTACCCGGGGGTGCAAGCAGCAAAAGCCCTGGCTGGGCCCCCAGCCTCACGGGGCTCACAGTCCAGTGGACAGACACACCTCCTGTTAGTACGGGGGTGGGGTGAGGCTGCACCTGTTAGGAAGCCATGAGGAGGGAATGGGATCGACGATGAGCGCACGGACAGGGCGCCCGGCCTGGCCTGGGTCCTGGAAGTTTCCCTGGGCAGGTGGCGCTGAGCCAAGGTGGCAGACGAGCTGGAGTTGGTGACACTTCTCCGTGGATGGTGCTTGGTTTTAGCACGTTACGTTCCTGTGCCGGTGTGTGTGTGCCCACACGTGTGCAGGTGCATATATGTGCCTGTGTGCATGACGGGCATGTGTGAATGTGTGTGCGGGCAGGTGCCCACGTGTGCATGATGGGCACGTGTGTGTGCAGGCGTGCGTGTGAGGGGAGGGCTCTATCCACTCTGCGCTGCTGAGACGTCGAGCAAACCTGGCACAGTCATGGGAAGCTTCGCCCTCGGCTCTTTGATGAGTGTGCGGAGTCTCGCGTGGAGAACACGACGATGTACAAGACCCAGCAGATCACCTGCGTCTCGGCCCGTCTGTCAGTGCCCTCGGAACTGTCACCAACCCGAACCTCGGAGCTGGTGCTTCCCCTTCTCGGACGACCCCGACTAGGATCCTGACGCATCCGGACAAGGGTCAGACATGCCTGAAAGTAGAGGCCAGAGTCCCCACCGAGGCAGGACCCTGCCGACGGCCGTCGCGGCACACGCGGTGCAGAAGCTCAGCACGTGTTCCCTGAGGGAGACACGACACTGGCTGCTCTCTTGGTGGCCACGCGGACGCACGCGAATGTCTCTGAAAACCGTGATGCTAGGAAGGGCCCCGCTGGTTTAGATCCGGGGGAGCAGGCGTCGGCGCCCCGCCTCCTGGGCCACCACCCTCGGCCTCCAGTGACCCCCGCCTGCCGCCTTGGGGTCTCCCCACGTGAGCACTTCCCCAGGGCTGCTGGCCAAGGCGGGGGAGTCAGGGCGGAAGTGCCGCGGGCTCCCGGGCTCTGGGGGCTCCTCCGAAGGGCTCCCGCTGCGTCTTCCTTGGCCGCTGCACCCCCAGACTCCTTGGATCACCCTCACCGGAACCTGTGTGCGTGCGCTTGTGGGCAGGTGGCCCTGGGGACCCACGCCGAGGGGCGGGTTTGGGCGTCAGCTCTGAAAGTGGCCGCGGGCCTGGCTTCCTGCCTCCGTGGGTCGCCTGCTGATGCGCTTGTGCCAGCGGGTCCCTGCCTCCTGCTGTTCCATGTCCCCTGCTGTTGCCTAAAGACGCGCTTTCCGCCTTTGCTCCAGATCCAAAGCAACGTTACGGTCCAAGGCGCCTTTGCTCCAGATCCAAACCCCCAGTCCCCCAAACTAAGGCCCCTCAGGCGTGATCATGGCACCTCACTTTATCTGCTGCGTCAGAAAGAAGGAAAAAGAAAAAAATTCACCTTGAGGTTGTCAGCTTCTTAATTACATAACAGTTATTAAAGTATGTCTTGCAATTACTAATTTTTTAATTTTTAAGATTTTTATATTTTTTAAAGATTTTATTTTATTTTTAATTTTTATTTATTTATGATAGTCACACACAGAGAGAGAGAGAGAGAGGCAGAGACACAGGCAGAGAGAGAAGCAGGCTCCATGCACCGGGAGCCCGACGTGGGATTCAATCCCGGGTCTCCAGGATCGCACCCTGGGCCAAAAGCAGGCACCAAACCGCTCCGCCACCCAGGGATCCCTTGAAGATTTTATTTTTAAGCAATCTCTACATCCAAACACTCAGTGTGGGGTTCGAATTCACAACCCCAAGATCAAGGGTCCACAGGCTCTACTGACTGAGCCAGCCGGGTGCCCTCAATTACTTTTTTTTTTTTTTTAATAAAAAAGACTCGTTTTTTTAAGAAAAATTTTAAATTACAAATTAAAAATTTTTAAATAAAAAAGGCTATTTTAAGATTTTAAAAAATATTTTATTTATTCATGAGAGACACAGAGAGAGAGGCAGAGACACAGGCAGAGGGAGAAGCAGGCTCCATGCGGGGAGCCCGGTGTGGGACTCGATCCCGGGACCCCGGGGTCATGGCCTGGGACAAAGGCAGGTATTCAACCGCTGAGCCACCCAGGCATCCCAAAAGGCTATTTTTTTTAAAAAGACTTTGTTTATTTGAGAAAGAGAGAGGGAGCAGGGGGAGGGGCCGAGGGAGAGGGAGAAGCAGAGACCCTGGAGAGCAGGGAGCCCGATGCAGGACTCGATCCCAGGACCCTGGGATCATGACCTGAGCCAAAGGCAGGTGCTTCACCGACTGAGCCACTGAGGCGCCCCCCAAACCACTATTCTTTACAGCAGTTTTACATTCACAGGTAATTACTTTTTAAGGGATCTTTGAAGATGGGTGCAGCTACAGTGAACCAAGGGCATCTGATTGGGTACGAGGCAGAGAGAGTGTGGGGTTGCGGGGCCAGAGCTGCCTATACAGGGAATCAGAGATTTGGGGCAATTATTCTGACAGTTTGTGAAGCCCCCACAAGTGCCCCAGCCTGATGGAAGCTCTGGCAAATTCCTGGCCAGTCTGTGGTCTGCAGGGTGGCCCTGAAAGGGTGTTTCTGGCGCCCACTGCTCCTCCCGATGGCGCCTGCGTGGGATCACCTGGATCGGAGGGCACATGGCTTGGGGTCTCTCTTGAGCCTGGCCCCCCACGGAAGGGCAACCTCAGAGACCAGGGCCCTTCCCGACCCGTAGGGTCCCAGGCACAAGGGCAGAGCAGGACAGGGGCCGGAGCCGGGGGCCAGGCTTCGAGCTCCAGTGCAGCAGTCTGACACTGGACGCCGCCCTGGCCTCCAGCCTTGGTCCTTTCATCCTCCCACCAGGGGCACTAGGTCATCCGGCCATTGCCCCGCTGAGGACAGCTGAGGTGGCCCGCATGGCGTGGGAGTGCTAATGAACTCGGGGGCGAACAGTTGCCCACCGGGCTCTCCTGCAGCCCCCAACTCCCCTCCCTTCCAGCGTATCCCCTCCGGCCCTGCTCACCTTTGCATGTTCTTTGCATCGGGAACCCCATGTAAAATTTCCTCTCCCTTGTTGAGGCCCGGATGACCTGCAGGCTGCCCTGAGCCTGGCCTGCACGTGGCCATGGCCTCCTGCTCTCCCTGGCCTGCGCCCCTGCCCCCACCAGGCCTGGACCCCCACCCGCAGGGCTGGCACAGGACCTGACATCTGCAGGGAAGAGGGAGCAGGTGCATCCCGAGGGGAGGCACCCATGAACTCAGGCGACTTAGGGCTGGTCTCTGCGGCAGGCTGGCAGAGGGCCAGGGCAGGATGTGAAACCAAGAGACTGGGGACAAGGATGCTGAGAACGGTCCTGGCTCCCCCATGTGTCTGAGCCCAAAATGATTCCTTCTAGAATCTCAGCCTCTTTGGAGTTGAAAACGTGGCCCACAATATCCCTCTATAGCTCACTGCTCTGAAACTTGTAAAACACTTTTATGTGGGAGGCTTCTGTGGGTCTTTCCATCAGCTCCAGATTTATGGGTGTAATTATGAGTGGTGCGCTGTGTGTGGGTCCACTCAGGCCTGGCCTGCGGAGGGTCCGCAGCCCGAGACTGTGACCCACCAAAGCTGAGCTGCACTGCCCGAGGGAGGCTCCGGGTTGGGCAGCGAGTTTGTGGGAAGACCGGGATCCAGGATGCCCCAGCTGGAGGGAAAGCGGGCCCCCACCCCCGGCCTGTGGGGCCATAAAGGCAGCCTTTGGAAGGCCTCTGCCTGGCCCACCGTGGTGCCAGAATGTCTTTAGCACAAAAATATCCAAAACTGGGCAGTGGCGCAGTGGTTTAGCACCGCCTGCAGCCCGGAGCGTGATCCTGGAGACCCAAGATCGAGTCCCACGTCGGGCTCCCTGCATGGAGCCTGCTTCTCCCTCTGCCTGTGTCTCTGCACCTCTCTCTCTCTCTCTCTCTCTGAATAAATAAATAATCTTAAAAAAAAATCCGAAACTGCCTCCCCCCGCCCTGGTGTCTGCATCCAGGTCCCAAGGTGACGAGCTTTAAAACGCCGGCTCTAGTTGCTTCCCGTGTGCTCATCTCTGCAAGATGGGGTTGGAGTGGCCACCACAGGGACCCACTTCCAGACATGTACAGTCCTGGGGTCACTTTCATCACAGTGAAATCTCATTAATACAGTTCCCTGGGATCTGAAGTGTGTGGTAGTTCAGACAGCAGCCGGGAGTTTGCCTGCGTGCCCTCTCTCCACTAAGGGCTGCTGCACGAACCACGCTGTAAAGGAGGTGGAAGGGGAGAGCCTGCTGTTTCCGGGCACCCTGGAAGCCCCCACTTCTATCCAACCGACGGCTTAGCTCAATACACCAACGGGCCCATGAGGGTTTTACCAGCCTGGTCTCATGTATCCCATAGATTTGAAAATAACAAGCATTGTTTTAAAATGTGAACAGTGACGTGGGGTATTGGTTCACTGGGCAGTGAACAGCCCCTGGCGCATCTTGAAGATACTCAGAGTCACAAATCCCTGCGATCACCGGGTGTCCCTGCTCAAGGCCTCGGTGCTTAGACGATGGGCAGAGATCTTGCCTTTCAAAATCCTCCCCTAAGGGAGCCAACCAGTCACGGAATTAGAAATCAGCAGTAAAGATGCTCAGGAATTCAATAATGCGCTTCTGAATCACACGCGTTTAGGAGGAAATCACAGCAAAGTATTTAATGCCTTAAGACAATGATGTTCCTATAATTCTTGCTTATAGGCACAGCCAAGTTGGCCACCAGATAAATTCTGAGCCTTAAAATACTTTATCAAAAGATATAAAGGACCAAAAGCAAATGAGTCGAGTGTTGAACTCAAGAAGCCGGAAGTAGAACCAGAAAACACACCCACGCACAGAATTTAGAAGAAAGAAAATAAGAGGGATCCCTGGGTGGCGCAGCAGTTTGGCGTCTGCCTTTGGCCCAGGGCGCGATTCTGGAGACCCGGGATCGAATCCCACGTCGGGCTCCCGGTGCATGGAGCCTGCTTCTCCCTCTGCCTATGTCTCTGCCTCTCTCTTTCTCTGTAACTATCATAAATAAATAAAAATTAAAAAAAAATAAGAGCAAAATTAATTGTGCTGGAACCAAAAAAGCACTGAAGAGACCAGGGAATCCCATAACTGGCACCTCCAATGAAGCTGATCAGACACAAAAAAATGGGAGGGGAGAGAGATAGAGACTTTTAAAATAGGATAGAAAGATTGTGACAGTGTATGTTTGAAGATACAGTAGAGATTTTTTGAACCATAAATCACACTGAGCACTTTTATGTCCATAAATGTGAAAATGTAGATGAAATAAAATGTATAGAAAAACCACAGCAAAATTGACTAAAATATACAAAAGAAACGAACAAACCAATAACCACCAAAGAAATTACACCAGTAACTGAATCTTTCCTCCCCCTACACTCCCTGTGCCGTTGTCCACATCTCTAGGACCAAGATTTATAGGCAAGTTTTACCAAACATTCTAGGAATAGGAAATAACCATCTTTAGAAGTATTTCATAGAAAAATAGAAAAATGACCCAAATAAGTTCATGGGGCTGGTATCATCTTGATATCAAAACAGGACAAGAACCAAAAGAAAATGCTAGCAAATTAAATCAGCCAGTGTAGGGCATCCCTGGTGGCTCAGTGGTTTAGCGCCGCCTTCAGTCCAGGGCCTGATCCTGGAGACCCGGGATCGAGTCCTGCACCAGGCTCCCTGCATGGAGCCTGCTTCTCCCTCTGCCTGTGTCTCTGCCTCTCTCTCTCTGTGTCTCTCATGAGTAAACAAATAAAATCTTTAAAAAATAATAAAAATAAAATAAATCAGTCAGTGTATAAAAATCAATGCATCATGGCTAGGAATGCAAAGCTGGCTTAATCTCAGAAATCCTTCGCTGTCAGCAGGAAAGAGAACCCCGTGACCATCTCAACAGGTGAGAAAATGAGTCCACAAGATTCAGCACGCATGTCAGTGCTCAACAAGCTAGGAATACAGTGGGGGGAAATGTACAGCAAACATCATAAATTAATAATGGGACTTTAGAAGATTTATCACACAAGTCAGGTACACCTGCTATCACACCTCTGGCAGTCCCAGCCACAGTAACAGACCAAAAAAAAAAAAAAGAAAAGAAAGAAAGATAACTAGGAATTGAGGAAGAAACGAATGGTCTTTATTTGCATAAAATACAATTGCTCAGGGAAATATGCAGATAAACTATGAGGACTAATCTGAGCATCGAGCAATTTGCTAAGTGTAGGATTGGGTACCAAAATCAATAAAATAATGCCCAAAGAGGAAATAAAACAAGAGAAATTCCACTTGCAGCTTTAATAGAAGCTACAAACAATTCACCTTCAAGGACATGTCACAGTCCTGGTGAAGACCGCTACAGAAGATCTGGATAAATGGAAAAATTTGTCCTGTAAATAGATGGAAAAATTCAGTAGCATGAAGGTGTCCATATTCCATGAATTGCCTATAAATCCACGACATTCCTAATCAAAATCTCAAGACTGGCTGAAAGTGGGGCAATTGATGCCCTCCAGTTCTGTCGAGATGGAGTTACCCCATTATTTCCCCTACAACTAAAAAGCCCTGGATGCCATCCACCCAACAAAATGTAGGAAGACTCTGAAAAAAGACCTCGGGACCAAGGAAAGACATGGCAGTCAGATCTCAGGGTTTCCTTATTGCCTCCCATACAATGTAGAGAGAACGTCGCAGAAGCCCCCAACCCAGAGCTGCCAACAGGCATGGATCAAAAAGCTCCAAGAAGGGGATCCCTGGGTGACTCAGCAGTTCAGCGCCTGCCTTCAGCCCAGGGCGTGATCCTGGAGACCCGGGATCAAGTCCCACGTCGGGCTCCCTGCATGGAGCCTGCTTCTCCCTCTGCCTGTGTCTCTGCCTCTCTCTCTCTCTCTTTGTCTCTATGAATAAATAAATAAAATTTAAAAAAAAAAAGCTCCAAGAAAAGCGTGTTCCCCCAGCCAGAGGATCAAGGGAAGGATGGTCTAATAACAAAACACCTTTTTGGCAACGCTTGCCCCACTCTGGCCAAAAACCAATGGAAAACCACACTCCCGGGGTCCGTGACGTAGAATTCAGAGTCTGGAGATAAGCCCAATGTATCTACAGCCAACAGATTCCCAGCAAGAGCACCAAGACCACTCAGTGGGGAAGGACGGTCTTTTCAACAAATGGTGCCGGGACACCCGGATGTCCACACGCAAAAGCCTGAAGTTAGACCAGCACCTACTGGCTCCATATGCAGAACTGACTCAACTGGATCAAAGACCTCAATGTAAGACTTGAAACAGTAAAACTCTTAGAATAAAACATAGCGGTAAATTTTCATGACCTTGATGTGGCAGTAGATTCTTAGATAAGACACCAAAAACATGAGCAACAAAAGGAAAAATTAAGTAGCCCTTCATCAAAATCAAAAACTCTCGTGCATGCAAGAACACTACCAACAAAGTGAAAAGACAGCATTGGAAGAAAACGTGTAAATCTCGTGTCTGGAAAAGGACATGTGTCCAGATATATAAAGAGTTCTTATAATTCAACAACAAAAAAGACAACCCAATTAAAATTCCTACCTCAAACTAGAAGCTAGAAACTAGAAAAAGAGGAGAATAATAAGCCCAAGGCAAGGAAAAGGAAGTAAGTAACAAAGAGCAGAAATCAATAAGTGGAAAATAGGAAGATAGTGAGGAAGAGCAACAAAAAGCTGGTTCCTAAAAAAAAAAAAAAAACAATCAATAAACTTGACAGACTTCTAGGAGGACCCCAAGCATGATGTCAGGCTTGGAGCACGGAAATCGGCACAGACGGCGAAGGGGGACTGCGGGACTCTGTGCTCATGGACCGGACGACCAGCCTGCCGAGCCCCAGCAGGGTGAGAGAGAGCACGAACAGGCCCACGGCAGCAAAGAGGAACTGCTCATTTATAAGCCACTTACAAAAAAAGAAATCTGCAGAATTTTCGCTAGAAAATTCTAGCAAAACCTTAAGGAGGATGAACACCAATTTAACACAATTTAATCTCCTCTAGAAACCAGAACAGGAAGAAACATTTCTCATTTTATGAGCCAACGTCCCTCTACTATGAAAACCGGGCAAAGACAATACCTAACAAACAAAATGAGAAAATCACAAATCTATAGCTCTCAAGAACTTAGATACAAAATCATCAAGAAAATATTGCTACGTTGACTCCAGCAATGCGTAGAAGGAATTACACGCCATGACCAGGTGTGACTTATTCCAAACATGCAGAGCGGTTTTTTTTTTTTTAAGATTTTTATTTATTTATTCATGAGAGACACAGAGCGAGAGAAGGAGAGGCAGAGACCCAGGAGGAGGGAGAAGCAGGCTCCATGCAGGGAGCCCAACGTGGGACTCGACCCCGGGACCCCAGGATCACGCCCTGGGCTGAAGGCGATGCTAAACCGCTGAGCCCCCGGCTGCCCGCAGGGCGGTTTTAATGCGTGAAAATCCATCAATATAGTCTGGCGTGTAACAGCCCAAAGGGGAAAAATCATCTGATAATATCGACTGATGAAGAAAGAGCATTTGACTCCCACATACGTTCGTGATAAAAACTCTCAGCAAAGTAGGAATGGCGGGGGACCCCCCCCTCCGTGTTGGTAAAGAGCATGCACACGAGACCTGCCAGTGCCACACGCAAGTGTGAGCACCGCCGGCTCCGCTCTAGGACCCGGAGCAAGGCCAGGACGCCCCGCCTCGCCACTCGCTCCCCAGAGCTCTCCAGACTCGGGGTGGGGGCTCTGACCCCTTGTCCCTGCGGGGTCCCAGGGGCTGGTGTTGGGGGAATGGGGTTTTCACGGGGAGCCTCCGTCCCCATCACTGCTCTGCCCCCCGTCCCCCCAAGGCTTCCGTCAGGCATCAGAGATGACCGCGAGTACTCACCCTCCAGCCCCCTCTGTCGCCCCTGGACAGGTGGGGGCTAGCAAAGAGGGGAATGGGATCCCAGGGAAACTCAACCTGCACCCTCCTCCTGAAAGGACCCTTCTTGCTGGTGAGGAAGTGCGGGGGTCCACCACGAGGCAGCCCCCCCGCATGCCCAGAGCAAGGAAGTGCCCTGGACACGGGTCTCGTGGCCACACGCGTGTCCGAGCCCTGGCTCCCTGCAGCCACCCTCCCCCTCGGCTGCCAGAGACGTCTGCGGAGGCGTGGATCCAGCCCCATCACTCCACGGAGCCTACGGGAAAGCGGATGCAGAGAGGAGGCCCCGCTCCGGCGGGGCCCTCAAAGCTCAAGCGTGGGTGGGGGCAGCCCTGCTCGGGCAGCGGGCCTTCCAGAAGGGTGGAGGGAAGTAAACCCTAAAGCAGGTGCCGGGGGGACCACAGAACGGCGGATGCCTGTAGCCGAGCAGTTTGGATTTCCACAGGCTGGGGTTTCCTGGGAGGGGACACAGCCCCAGAGCCCCGCTCCCCCTGTGAGCGCGCCTGTCACGCCCTCCCGGGAGCCGGCCGGGAGGGGAAGCTGCACCTGAGCCGCCAAGACCCAGGGACCTCCCAGGGAGCGGTGACGGCCCCATCTGCCACCTGGGGGTCTTCTAGGGTCAAAGGTCTCCGACCAGGGGGAGCCAGCAGGAGCGCACGACCCCACGTCAGCTCCTTTCTCCTGAGATCTCTGCGCCTCTCACCCCAGAGCTAAGAACCACCTGTTTCAGGGTCTGGAGCCCCAGCAAGATGCTCAGAGCGGGGACTCGGGCGCAGTAACGGGGCAGGGCTACACCTCCCTCTGGAGGCCCCAGACCTGCCTGCAAAGCCCCTGGGCTGGGAGCCTGCCCCCCCCAACTATTTCTCCTCCTTCCTGGAAACCCCCTCCCCAGCTACCCTCGGCGCAGCAGGATCACAGCTCAACTGCGCGGTCTGCTTGGGGCTGAGGGCTGGCTGCCCCCCACGACGGCCCCCGCCCCACCTGGCGCTGCCCGCCCCGGCCCCTTAACCCTCCTCAGGATCGGCGGCTCCCATTGGCCGGGGCTGCGACACCGCTAGTCGCGCTGAATCATCAGGCCTTTCGCGGGGGCCCCAGGTGCCCAGTTCAACATCAATTACTCTGAAACTAAGCGACAGCGCCCGCGGCGTGGGGACAGAGCTCTGAGCCACGTCCACGTCCCAGAGCTAATGGCCAGAAGCCAAACTGCAGAGCCGGGCTCCCGGCAGGTGACGGACAGCAGGACCCAGGCCGAGGTCAGGCCCGGCGCCCCTCCACGTGGGCGGCCGCCGGGGCGCGGGGCGTGTGGGTCGTGGGCAGGGGCGGGACAGGCTGAGGCCCCTTCCCTGGACTCCGGCTGTGTCCAGGGGGCTCGTGAGAAACGCGGGATCGGACTCCTGCCTCGGAGCCTGCGCTCAGCCTGGGCTCCGGGGACCGTCGCGGGGAAGGCCGCTGCAGGGGACCCGGGTCCGGGTGGGAGCTGCTCCCTCGAAGCCAGCCTGGCACGAGGAGGTGGCCGCGTGCCCCGCGGTCCACACGAGTCGGGATCAGTGGGCCGTGTGGTGCCTCTCGGTTCATCTGCGCCCGGTGAGGGCCCCTCCTGGGGACGGGGCTGCCGGTTCCCCGGCCTGAGCTCTGACGCCGCGAGCGGGGCAGCTGAGGCAGCAGCGGGGCGGGGGGCTCTGAGTCAGGACGGCCCCGCGTGCTGCTGCCGGGGGTAATCCTGCAATTAAAACCGCAGAGCTGCAGCATCCCGGAAAATGGGATTTGCATAATTTGAAATTTGAGGAAAATCTCTAAATACTTTAATTTTGATAGAAACTGTTTGCACCGCTGACATGTGTCTACACCTATAATTTCAGTTGATAAATTGCTGTAATTTCTCCTCCATTTCATGTTCTTTCGAACATTAATTGTCAGTTGCAGGGTAAGACACTATAGAAGAGAGAGAGGAGGACGCCACGGGCCAGGCGCAGGCGCGCTGGCTGGGTGATTGTGTGGCTCGCAGATGCGCGTGCAAGTCCGGGCTCGCACAAAGATGCTCTGTAAGAAGCCCCTCTCCCCGGCCCGCAGCCCAAGCGAGAGGCTGAGGTCTGAGCCACAGCAGCCGCCGCCCCGACACACGTGCACGCACACACACACACACACACACACACGCTGGGCATGCGTGCGTGTGCTACGGACACCGTCTACCGTCCGGCCTGAGACACCCTGATTGGCCCAAAGTGAGGGCAGCAGTGGCGGGGGCACGTCCACGGGGCCAGTGGACAAGGGGTGACCCCCTGCCTCCCCCGCCGCTGCGCCCAGGCCCCCGCCCCCAGACCTCCTCGCAGGCCTCCAGGCCCAAGCCCTTGCCCTGAGTCTCCAGGACGGGCCCCGAGGAAGCTGCGGTGGCCAGAGGCTGGGGCGCACACGGCACCGCCTCCCCGGGGCCCCACTGTCCTCACGCAGGCCTCGGCCGAGGTCAGGAGCCAACAGGAATCTGCCCGACACTCCGCGGGCTCGTGGTCCCTCCACCTTCAGGGTCAAGCCCACGGTGACTTGGTGTCTTGCTGGGACACAAAACCCTTTTCAGCCCTTGTTAGGGGAATAAGGAGCTGGTCGGGGCTGCTTTCGAATCTGCGCCTTGATTGTTCATCCTTATTTTTTTTTTTTTCTTTTTTTTCGATTGTTCATCCTTAAATGCTCCCCCAGCCCTGCCCACCAGCCCAGCCGTGGGGGGGGGGGGTCAGCCGTCCCTGCAGACCCCTCCCCGGTTAGCCCGTCCCACGCTCAGCCCCCGGCAGCCCTGCTCTGCCCGCGCCACCAATCCCTTCCCCACTCCCTTAAAACAAAGCCCACTCTTACCTGGTGTCACATGGCACTACCAAATTATTCTATTAATTTATTATTCATGATGAAAAATTATTCTAATAACATTTTCCATGCTATTAATATTCCAAAGATGAGCCGTTTAAAGCCCCTTCCTGCGGCCCTGCTCTTGGTGAGAGCCAATCTATTTTTAACAAAGTGTATTGAAATTAAAATCTAATCATGTGCAATATGCTGCGTTGAACAAATATGCTTTCAGCGAGTCTGAGTGCCATGGCCCCCCCGAGGAGGCAGGAGGGTGGGCGCCTCGCTCTGCTGGTGGGTGTTGGGGGGACCCTCCCACTGTCCATGGAGAGCCTCTCAGGGCTCCGGGCCCCTCTCCGCACGGGGGCTGGGCCCAGCCCACCCCTCCTCCCTCCTCCTTCCCTCCCTGTGTCCAGTGACCCTCAGAGTTTGGCTCAGGGCAGGGGTGTGCGGGTGGCTGGAGTAGATGGGGACATCTGAGGATGGTCCCTGGATCAGGACAGAAGGGGGGCTTCTCCCCACTGAGACAACCGTGGACGGCCCCCATCCCCTCCTCGCAGGGGTCCTTGGCCTCCCCGCAGCCCTCGGGAGCTGGAGTCCTGCAGCCCAGGGAGGGCACCTTGACAGCCATCCTGTCCCGTCCCCTCTGCAGGCCCTGCCAGCGGTGCCTCCGGCCACCACAGGGCCCAGGGTGTGCATAGGGGCAGCGTCCACCCCTCTGTGCAGCCTCCAAAACTCCTCAGTTCCCAGGGCTGGAGACAAGATTCGAGACCAGGGTCTCCTGGGAGGGAACAAACATCTGCCCAAAATACTGGGGAGGCTGCCCGAGAAGTCAGCCTGGTGAGAAGACTGCTGGGCAGCCCACACAGTAAGGGGCCAGGGGTCTCCCCGGGGTGGGGGGGAGGCGCAGGGGTCTGGGGGGCAAGGGAGGGGCAGGGGGGGCAGGGGAGGGGCCGGGGGGCAGGGGGGCAGGGGTCTCGGGGGGGCAGGGTGGGAAAGGAGGGGCAGGGGTCGGGGGGGGGAAGGGAGGGGTGGGGGTCTCGGGGGGGGCAAGGGTAGGAGGAGAGGCAGGGGTCTCCCCAGGGGGCAGGGGTTTCCCCGGGAGGTGGGGCAAGGGTCTCTGGGGGGCAGGGGGGGAGGAGGGGCCGAGGCCTCCCGGGGTGGGGGCAGCAGGTGCTCTGTGAGCCCAGCTGGCAGGAGCACAAAGCCCTGCAGGCCAGCGAGGTAACGGGCCCCAAGCCCCAGGCGCTTTGGGGATCCCCGTGCCCCCAGCCCCCCCGCGCCCCGCCCTGCAGGAGGAATCTCGGCCCCTCCCAGCCCCTGGGGGCCCCACGCCGGTAGAGCCTAGAGTTTGGTTTTTAAAGAGTGTTGGATTCTTCGTGCGGAACAGCTGTACTGAGGTGCGGGCCGGTTCGCTTCAGGCGGGGCCGTGCCTTCTGGTCCATCCGCGACCCTCAGACCCTCGTGCAGCCACCTGGGGACATTTCCTCCCCCGAGGAGACCCTGCGCCCTCAGCTCTGCTCCGACCCCGGGCCCTGGGCCCCTTAACCTGCTTTCTATCTCCCTGGACTTGCCTGTTCTGGACGTTTCCTACCAATGGAATCACAAGACGCCTCGTCCTTGTGTCCGCTGCTCTCACTGAGCATCGTGGTTTTGGGGTCCACCCACGTGGTAGTGGGTGTCTGCACCTCACCACTTTCACTCCGGGCAAGAGTCCACTGCAAGGAGGGCCCGGCCTGCGCGCCCGCCGTCCGCTGATGGACACCGGGGTTGTTGCATGTTTGGCTGCAGCGAGTTACGCGCTGCGACCCCTCGTCCGGCTCCCGCTGTCACACAGGCCTCGGCTGCCAGGGCTCCTCGGCCCCGCGCCTCCAGGATACACGCAGGCCCCCAGGCCTGGCAGCAGGAGCACTGCACACGCAACCCTGCGAGCCCCTGTGCGTCCGGGCAGAAGGACATCCCGGGGACCCTGGACGCACGTGCCAGGATCCCCTCCCACTGACCCACAGGTTTTTCTGAGCCAGAGCCCTGCAGGCGCACCCTGGGGTCCCCTATCAGAGCTGTGTCCCCTCTGCCCTCCCGGCCCCGCCAGCCCCCAGCCTGCATCCTAACCCACCCTTGGGACCTGCCGGCCGAGCGGCTTTGGCCTGTGAAGGGGAGGAGCCTTTCTCGGGGGCCACGTGGTCCTAAATTTTCTCCCCAGTGCTGGATTCAGTAAGAAATTCTAATTAATTTCCTTTTCAGTAAAAGGCAAAGCTATTTTTGAATTGCACACCTGATTGAATTAACAAAATGTGAGACAATCGACAGCCCTCCTTTTTATATTTTCAGGTCCCTTAAAATGCATCCTAAGTTTCGTCTTCTCTTCCCTCTTCCTCCCGTGTGGTCGTAGGTGTGAGCGTCTGTCTGCACGCGCAGGGGAGGCCGCCGAGGTCCTGGGGTCCCCCCTGCCTCTCCGGGGCCCGGGGCTCCTCCGGCCTCTCACCAGCTCGCGCAGGAAGTGCCGTTTGCCTTCCCGGAGTCCTCCCCCCTGCTCCCGCCCCTGCGCCCCTCGGCTTCCCCCAAACTCTTGTCCCGGGGCTCCTGGGGCAGTAGAGGGAGGGGCTGGTGGGGGACCGGAAAGGTCAGAACTGGGGAAGCTCGGGGGCACCGCCCCGTGGCTGGTGCTGTGCCCGGGCCTGGCCTCGTGTGTTCCAGAAACCACCTCTGCTACCGCGAGGCCCGCGGGCCCGTGGGGGGCGGATCCTCTGACCGCAGCTGGAGCTGTGACCCCAAAGCCCAGGGCAGCGCAGCTTCAGAAGTGACCAGAGCTGAAAGTCACCTCGGCAGCTGCCGACCAGGTTCTCTGAGGGCAGCCTCGGAAACTGGGAGTCCTCTGTGTCTCCGCCTCTCTGTCTGTGTCTCTTTATCTGTCTCTGTCTTTCTGTGTCTCTGTCTCTTTCTATGTCTCTGTCTCTGTGTCTCTCTGTCTCTATTTCCCTGAGTCTCTGTGTCTCTATCTCTCTACCTCTATCTCTGTCTTTGTCTTTATCTCTCTCTGTCTCTGTGTCTCTATCTCTCTCTATCTCTCTGTCCCTGTCTCTGTCTCTATTTCCCTGAGTCTCTCTCTCTTTCTGCTCTCTCTGTCTCTGTGTGTCTCTGTGTCTCTGTGTATCTCTCTCTGCCTCACTGTCTCCTCTCTGTGTCTGTCTCCCTGAGTCCCCGTCCCCACGTCCCTGGGCCTTCCCTCTGCCTCGAGTCTTTCTCTTACCAGGACACCTGTCATTGGATCCAGGCCCCGCCCAGAGCAGTGGCCGCGTGTCAGGTCCATCATTCCACCTGCGGCCAGGCGCAGGGATGCGTCGTGGGTCACCGCAGCCGACCACAAGCACACCTGGAGGTCCCTGCAGACACCCCTGGGGACCAGAGGACACCGATGCTCCCAGGCCCGGGGCACGGAGCCAAGGGCAGGGCAGGACCAACAGGACTCAGGAGGCTGGGCCGGGGCGGGGGCGGCTGGCAGAGCCACGTGACAGGACCCTGGGGAGACAGGGACACGCTCGCCCGGCCATCCCCTCCTGCTCTGTGCCCTGACCCGACGGCAGGGGCCCCGGAGGCGGCCGGGGCCTCGCGGGGCTTCCGAGGGCGATGAAACTCCCGTAACCTAAACGAACCGTTCTGAGTGAACAACCCGGTGGCATTTAGCACATCTGTGAGGTCGCGCAAACCAGCGCCTCCCGTCCCCGGAGTGAAGCCCCAGCCCCGTGGGGGTCCTTCCCAGGGATCCCACAGCCCCACCTTGTCGGGGACGAGTCCGCAGCATTTGTCCCGCGTGAGCAGCTCCGCCTGCCGAGGCCTCGTCACGCCCTTCAAGGCGGAAGGACAGACCCCCGTCTGGCGGTCGTGCAACTGCCGAGGGGCGCGAGCTCATCTGCGCGTCTTGGCCGTAGTGACCCCAGGGGCGCCGACACGGCTCCGAGCCCAGGTGCTTTGCTGGGCCTCCGGGCCGCAGCTGAACAAGCACGCGGCTGCCGCGCGGTCGGAGCCCAGGCCGTTTCCCTTGAGGCCTCCCTCCAGGGCGCCGAGATGCCGCCACCCCAGGTCCAAGGTGGCCGCCCCTCTGTGCGTCTGTCCCCATCTCTTACCGGGACACAAGCCAGTGGTTTAGGGCCGCCCTAGTGACTCACTGTCACGTAACCGCCTCCCTGAAGGCCCTACCTCCGCTCTGAGGTCCCGGGGGTTACGACCCCACACTTGAATTTGGGGGAACACAACTCAGTCCGTACAAGCCTGCTTTCAATTCTTTGGGGTGTGTACAGGAACGGGGTTGCTGGCTCCCACGGTATTTCTGCGGGGAGACGGTTGAGGCCGGCTAGACTGTTGCACCGCGGCGGCCGGGTTACAGCCTCCAGCCCAGGTCGAGGCGCCGACGTCTCCACGGCCTCCTCGGCCCGGCCGGCCCGGCCTTCAGCCCAACAAGGGACCCGGCTCAGCCAGCTCCTGACCCTCTGCCAGGCTGCCGCTGCCTCCCCTGAACCCGGAGCGCCGGGAAGGGCCAGGGCCCCTGGGGACCCTTTGGGACCATCCTGGGCCACAACCTGCGGAATCTCATCTTGGACGGTGGCGCTTAACCAGGAGCGGAATGCGTGTGAGTCCACGCTGCGCCAGGCCCGCCCCCACGGGTGCGTGTGTCCAGCCGTCCATGGGCGCTCCGGCATGAGCTGTCCCCTCAGGGGGAGCACCCGCCCAGCGGCACCGCCCAGGCGCCCGGCGTCCAGGCTCTGGCTCCCAGTCCCTCCGACGCCCTGCTTGCCTGCCCTGCAGCCCTGGGAGTCCTAACCCCCCCACCCCCCACCCCGCCGTCCCCGCAGGAATCCCGCCTGGCCCCGGGCAGAATCAGCAGCTGCCAGTGTGACTTCCAAACACCCAGCCGCCTGAGTACCCACCTGCTGGAGAAGCCGGACCCTTGACGGCCGATCGCGTGGCCTGGAGCCATTCGCGCCCCACGGAAGGGAAGCGGTTAGTCTAACTTAGAACATTATTGACCTTGTCTGCACGTCTTTGTCCGTTGTGACCGGACCACAGGGCGGCTCTGGAACGTGCCTCTCACACCCGCCGACCAAGTGCCCAAGAACCTCGTAGCTCACACTCAGGGGCAACCGCCGCGGGCGCCCCTCCTCGGGCTCATCTCTGCATCGTCTGGGGTCTCTGGTGGGGGTGCGAGGCTGCACAGGGAGGAGGGCTGGTGTGGCCGCGGCCAGTGGGGACAGGGCTGCGGGAGGCTGCGCGGCCCCCAGGGCCAGTCCCCCCAGGCCCCTGCGCCCGGGCTCCTGCTCCAGATCCCCACACGCGTGTTGGGGCCCAGGGTTCCTTCCCTCGGGACCCACGGAGAGTCCACCCTGTGCTGTCCTCACATCAGGTTCACAGGCATGTGTGTCACCGGATCCCAGGGGGTGGGGACAAAGGTGTGTGTCCAGAGAGAACAGACCCCATCCTGGAGGGAGCCGGCGGGGACCTCTGGGGACTTCCCTCCCCCAGGTGGTGCCAGAGACAAGCCCGGGAAGGGCCTTCCTGGCAGAGGGAACGGAGCGGAGTCGCCAAAGTCCTGAACAGCCGGCGGCCAGGCCCCAGCCAAGCTCCATGCCCAGAGCCCGGTGGAAACCAGACAGACGGCGGGTCCCCCAAACCCCTGGGCTTGGGGCTGAGGACACGCTGTGCTGCTGCAGGGCCTTCCACCCACAACGGCCCCCGCAGACCGCCCACCGTGCGCAGCCATCGGGCCGGATGGACGGGAGGCTCGTGCGTCTGTCTGGGAGGAGCCAGGCCCTCCGCGAGCCGGGCGCACCGCTGGGGGCTCCCGGGGGCTCCCGGGGTGGTCTGTGCCGCCCCGTCAGCCCCCGCACGGTTCATGAGCCCTTCCTCTCCTGGCATTTAATACACCTGATGAAGTTAAAGCATCCAGTGTATATTAGAAATAACTCAATTAGCTTATCAGAGCCCCAGGTCACTCAGAATCCGTTTTCCAGTTCCCCAAGCTATTGGTTTCGGCCCTAACAGCCCCATCCGGAGCCCGGTCTGCAGCCATGTCCTGCCAGACAACGGCGACTCCATGTGGTCTCTGCGGCGGCCACCCGGCCCCGCGTGCAGGAGGAAGCCGCCGTGGGCCCCTCCGGAGGCCGGGGGGCCGGGGGGCTGGGGGGCCAGGAAACTTTATTGATAAAAGCAGGTGGTGGGCAGGCGTGGCCTGAGAGGAGTTCGGTGCTTCTGTCACGACGCGTGGCAACGGCTGCGGTGTCCTTCGCGTTTACGACGAAGCCTGTACTGCGGGAGGGGGCCGCTGGCGCGGAGCAGGGGACGTGGGGCCCACGCAGGGCACCCGGGATGGCCCAGGACAACCAGGCGCCCAGGTGTCCACGGTGCCGACACCGAGAGCCCCGCTCTGGGGTCCTGAGTCCAGGGAGAGGGTAATGGGCGCTCGGGGGCCGGCGGGTTACACATGTGACAGTGGCGGCCGTGCGCAAATCTCATCACCGCTCAGTCCCCTCGGGCTTAAGCACACACGTTACGTGTCCGTCTGCAGGCTGGGGGCCAAGCTCGGCGTGCCGGCCGCTCGGGGTCTGCTGTCTCTCCCCGGCTCACGGACGGATCGTGGGCCCCCGACACCGCCGCACTCAGGCTCCAACCTACGAGTTCAGGGGCCCGCGCACCGGGTGACCAGGGCGGCACAGCCTGCTGGGCGAGGGTGCCCGGGGCGGGCAGGCATGAGCGAGCGACGGGAGGGTCAGCGCACGGGCCCCTGCGTGCTGTGGGCCCGTTCCTCTGCGGGCACCTGGGCGCAGCGATGGACCCACGGACGCGCACCTGCTGGGCCACCGTCAAGCCACCGCAGGGGCGATGCACAGCCTGGGGCACCCAGGTGGGTGGAGGTGGGCCGCGTCTCGCCTCAGTGGTGGCAGAGAGATCCCCCGATGCGCCACATCCCTCTGCCGTGATCCCAGCGCATTAGGAGAAGAACTTTCTTGGAAATGGCTCCGTCAGCTGGGTCCACCGTGTGAGGTCCCCCGGCGCCTCCCGCTGGGTAAGCGGGGTTGCCTCGGGTCCGGGTGTGCACGGGGAGGCTAGGAAGTCGGAGGACAGGACCCCACGGGGAGCACACGGTGTGCAAGGCCGGCCACCTCCCGTTCATGTGTAATGAGGGGCTAATAAGGACTCCCTACTTGTACAGTAAGTGCGCGTGCTATGGGTTACCTGATTATTTACCCGGAGTTAGCAAGTGACTCGGGGTCTAATTACCCTGCATAATTGTTAACCTCCTAGTAACACTTTAATTTGCAAAGCAGACATAACCATGTGATCGCCCCGCAATTACAGTGATAGTCACTCCTCAATTACCTGCACAGAGTTTGCGGGTGTTTACAGGCTGCCTAGCGCCCACGCACACTCCCCCGACGTGCTGCCCCCGCGTGTTCCCGCGCCGGCCCCCGTCTTCCGCACCTGCTAACCTCATACCTGGAGCCCGCTTCCGGGGCTCGTTCCTCAGTAGCGGGAACGGCGGGGGGCCCCTGCTTGGAGCCGGGGCTGTGCCAGGCTCGGCCCCCAAGCGTCCCCCGGCCGGGCCTCATCGTCGCCTGAGCTTGTGAGCCAGGACCGCTCCAGTTTGTAGCTGAGGAGGCGGACGTCCAGGCGGGGCGGGTCCCGCGGGTCCTGGGCCTCTGCGGTCCGCAGGTGCAGGTGCAGGTGCAGGTGACGCCAGCGCCGTCCACGGAGGGCCTGCCCCGGGCTTGGCGTGGGAGGAAGCCGACCTCGAGGCTTGTTTCTGTGCTTGCTTCTTCCCAGCCCACGGAGTGTCCAGACTGGATGCCCCCGGAGTCGCGCTGCTGTCCCCTCCCCGGCGCGTCCACATCCATCTTGCAAACCGCTTCTGATTCCAGAGTTGAGGCCCCAGCAAGGGGACATGGCACAGGCATCACGCAGTTTTCCCACCTGGAGAGGATGTGCCTCGTGCCGGGCCCGTGCAGGCCTGGACACCGCCGACAGGGCCGTCCCCGCCAGAGCGTGAGGTCGAGGCTCTCCGGGGCCACACTGCCGCCCTGGGAACTCGCTGCATAGACATGAATGACCCTCAGCCCATCCTGTGTCCCCTTTCTCCGTGCACCCTGGGTGCCCTGAGTGTGTCGGGGACGGGGAGGAGGAGACGCAGGGTGCTGGCCCAGCCCCTCCACCAGGAAGCAGCTCTTTGCCAACCTGGGGCTCTCTAGAGAGACCCCACACCCACCGTGTGCCACACACCAGAGCAGGCTGGGCCCTTGCATCTCCTAGGACATGGGCCCTGGGAATAAGTGGACGCCCACCCCCGGAACATGCCAGCCCTTGGCCCCTGGTTCAGCCGGCGGAGGCCAGTGTGGGCAACGGCCCTGTGCCGGCCACACCCAGGCACCCCACATCTCAGCAACGCTGTCCTTTCGGATCCATCGGTCACGTGACGTCGGGCGAGCTCCTCCTGATGGAGCCCGTCCACAGCCACCCTCCAGGCGCTCCACACCTCACCGTCCTCTGCGGGCTCACCCCACTTTCTGTGTGTGAGCTCCAATACCCCCTTGGCCACTGCTCCCCCAGAACTGTGCCTCTGCCCCTGGCCTGGCCCCCAGACAGCCTGCACCTTCCCAGGATGCACAGGGCCAGCTGGGTCTGGTCTAAGTGGAAAAGTGGGGTTAGAATAAAATCAGGACGTGGTGCTTGGTCCACCTTCTGAGGGCAGGTGAGCCCAGGTGACCCGGTGCCCTGGGGGAGGCGAGGCCGGGGCTGGCCACCCCACCACAGCTCACAGCGAAGCCCCAATACAGGTGGAGGGCACAGCTCCTGCCCCTGTTAGCCCTAGAGACCTGCT
The DNA here is from genome assembly GCF_011100685.1 of Canis lupus familiaris. Classification (NCBI taxonomy): domain Eukaryota; kingdom Metazoa; phylum Chordata; class Mammalia; order Carnivora; family Canidae; genus Canis; species Canis lupus. The sequence goes on along the minus strand of NC_049245.1, from coordinate 47,691,745 downwards.
CCCCACATCCGACCACCCTGACCTCTGTCCCCAGGACCCCGCACTCGCTGCTTTTAAACAAAAGGCAGTGATGGATGCTCGCTTGATTGCAAAGCCCTGCAGGCTGTGCACGCTTGTGTTTCACACATTCTGAAACCCAAAATGAGAAATAATGGTCTACGTGTGACAGACTCCAAATACACCCCAGGCTGAACGGCCATGAACCACATCGGCAGGTTCTGTGGGGACATTTCCTGCCTTTGTTTCCGGGGAGGCGAGGTGTAGAGCTGCCCTCTACCCTGCTCCCAGCAGCCTCCACGCTGACTCGGGCCTGCACGGACGCTTCTGGTTTTGAAAAGGCAGATGTTCTGTGCAGGTGGGAAAACGCACACAGGTGCACACACACACAGGTGCACAGACACACACGCAGGTGCACACAGGTGCACACAGACACACACAGGTATACACACACATGCAGGTGCACACAGACACACAAGCAGGTGCACACAGGTGATACAGACACACATGCAGGTGCAGATACACAGGTATACACAGACACACACTCAGGTGCAGACACAGGTGCACACATACACACAAGCAGCTGCACACAGGTGCATACAGACACATACACACAGGTGCACATAGACACGCAGGTGCAGACACACAGGTGCACACATGCAGGTGCACACAGGTGCACATAGACACACATGCAGGTGCACACAGACACACGGCCATGCACACACACGGCTAGGAGAAGCTGAAGGGCCTGAGATTCCAGGGGAAGCCACATCCTTAATGACACATGATAATAAAGGAGCCAATAAACACAATTAGCATATGTTTTAAATAGTTTATTAGCGAGGCTTACCATAAAATGAGACTAGAGTGCTCCAGGGTGGGTTGGAATAACAGCTTCTAATTCTTTGAGTCGTAAAATCCGTGGCTCGGAAGAAATGGGCGTCCTGGCTGAGAGTCGGCTGCCCGAGCTGCCCCGCAGGGGTGAGGCCTGCGAGCCTGCGGGGCCTGGGAACCAGGGACGGGGCTGCCGTGGGGCGGGGGCGTGCACAGCCTCCGTGGGGGTGCACAGCCCAGAGGCAGGAGAGCCCACGCCCCCGCGGGCCCGCACCCTGGCCTGGCTCCCCTTTGCCGAGGGCCGTGAGGGTCCCTGCCAGGTTCAGCGGGAGCGGGTTCTGGAAGCTGGTCGTCTGGCCAACTGGGGCAGAGACACAGGCCCCAGATCCTCCGCGCACCCGGGAGGCGCCCAGGTCAGCGGGGACACCCTGCCCACGGGCCGGCGGGCTGACGTCATGCCCCAGCCCCGGCCTGTCCCAGCACCCGCCTAGGGCCGCCCTCTCGCCGCGCTCGGGGTCGGCGGCCCAGGTGGCCGAGGCTCGTCGAGGCGCGGGGCGCCGTGTGCAGGCGGCACCAGGGTCAGTCCAAGGCTCCCCCGGACCAGACGCGGTGAGCTGATGCTTGAACGCATTTGCCCGGCGGGGGGAAGGCGGGAGGGTAGGATCCTTCCCGTAACTACGTGCGGGGCTCCGGCCCGGGCTCTTCAGTCGCTCACCCCGGATCTCTTGGCATTTCGGGTCTGGGGGAGCGCGGGGGAGCCCCGGCCACCGCGGCGGCTGCTGGAGCGTGTGTCGCAACACGGGCCGCAGGCCTGAGGCTCACACAACCGGCCGTCGGGCTCCAGCCCCGCGGAACAGAAGCCCGAGGCCACGGCGCTGCGCCGGTCCCCGCGGGGGCGTCAGGGCGGGTGTGCTCCAGGGGCTGTGCGCCTCCCGCTGTGGCCACCCTGGCCGCGGGTCCTCCCACGTCTGCCTGCGTCTTCACGTGGCTTCTCCCCGTGTGCCTCTGACCAATGTCCGCCTTCCCGTGAGGACGCCGGTGGTTGGACGCCCCCCGACTGCACCACAACCTCATCGTAACAGAGATGCAAAAAGGTCACCTTCCAGAATTCTAGGAGGGACGCTGTCCAGTCCTGTTCAGAGGGGGCCTCAGCACCACCCCAGGGGCAGCGGAGGGCAGGGGCGAAGGGGGGTCCACCCGAGGTCTCCGTGACCCCGCCAGGAGCTCTGGAGCTGCGGTGACCTTTGGGATCGTCCCAGTTGAGGGCGGGCTAGGACCTTTGTCCCCCCACGCTGACCCTGGTAGGGCAGCGCTGAGCCGAGGACTTGGCCGTGAGCTGCCAGGAACCCCCCGGCCCCTCCCCTCTGGGCCCACCCTACCCCTCCTGGGATCCTGAACCCATTCCTCCCCGTTTCCCCAACCTGCAAAAGCTGGAGGGCCCCGGGTTTGGTCCCCACGTCTCCCTCCTCCAGTCAGGCCTCCCGACTGCCCCGGCTGGGTGGGGTCCCTGTAGCCATCTGCAGGGGCTCCCAGGGGAGCCGAGTGAGTACCCCAGGGTACAGTAGCACCTTCAACACCACCCGTCACCACCCCAGCGTCCCCACAAACTCTGCTCTCCCCACAGCTGTCCATCCTAGGACCTCCTTGTTGCTCAAGCCTGGCACCCAACCCAGGCCATGCCACTGCCCCGCTCAGAGGCCTCCATTCCCCTCAATTTGGATCAAACCCTACAAGGTTCCATGGCTCTGGTCCCACTGCCTCTCCTTAGTCCTGGGACATACCAGTCACACTCCTGCCTCAGGACTTTTGCACCTACTGCTCCCTCTTCTTGGAACGCTCTGTCCCCCAGATCTCTCTGTGACCCATCCCTTCTCTGCCTTTCCGTCTGGGCTCAGCTGTCGTCTGGAGAGCTCACGCCTCTGCTCTCTGCTCTGCCCTCCTACCCGGCCTCACTCTTCCTCTAGGCCCTGGTGCCACTCACGTCTTCGTGTCTGTCTGTCTGTCTTCCTATTATAACATGAGTTCCCTGAAGGCAGCAGCTCACTCCGGGGTTGTTCACTCCGGGGTCCACCTGGTAGAGGGCAGCCTCCCCCCGCCCCTGGGGGTGGGCGCCGCGGGGAGAGGACCACCTGTGAGCCGGGGCCCTGGGGCCGCTCGGAACAGCTCACACCTGTTATGGGCTGACGTGCCGCTTGTGGGGCCACCGTGCCCACCTCATCCCACGCAGCCCGGGTGGCCGGGTGGTGCACCTCCGCCTGTCGCCCGCCAGTGTTGCTGGGAAGGTGGCGCTGGACACAGCCCGGCCGCAGGGCACGCCCGGCACCAAGAAGACTCTTGTTCACGCTTGCAGGTTCAGCAGGGAGAACTGTGCGGAGCCACGAGGACGGGAGAGGCGTCCCTGCGCTCTGCCCTCCAGCCCGAGGCCCCCAGACCGCTGGTCCCTGCGGCTCTGCACGCACGCCGGGGACCGTCCTCATCGAGCCACTATTGGATGGGACGCCTGGGGCCTCAGCAGTGGAGCATCTGCCTTTGGCTCAGGTCATGACCCTGGGGTCCTGTGATCGAGTCCCACGTCGGGTTCCCTGCATGGAGCCTGCTTCTCCCTCTGCCTGTGCCTCTGCCTCTCTCTCTCTCTCTCTGTGTGTGTGTGTGTCTCTCATGAATAAATAAAATAAAAATCTCTTTTTAAAAAAGTCACCATTGGATTCCGTGTCTCTCGTATCGGTCAGGCTCCTGGATCGCTCCCAAGATGGAACCCCTGAGGAAAGGGTCCGCCGCAGGCAGGTGCAGGCGGCCAGTGGCCACAGTTGGCCGGACCTCCCCTTCGACGGGCCGAGCGGTGGGCGTCCTCAGGACACAGGCGCGGGGCCCGCGGAGCCCGATCCAGCTCCAGGCCCAGGCAAAGGCACATTTACACCTTTAATCCGAAAGATTCCCCCTCAGGGGAAACAGCAGGCGTGGGACGAAGGCCCAGGGAAGGTGGCGGGAGCCGTCGGCCTCTTGGCTCTCTCACGCTCCCCCTGCATGAGCTGCTGCCTGCGGCGGGCGTGTGTGTGGTCTCGGGAGATGGAGCAGTGCAGGAGACGCTTCCCCACTCCCGGGGAGCCCGAGGTGCACCAGGCTTCCCCGTTTCTGCTGCTGCGGAGGAGCAGCACTCACCTGGGAACGTTCATGGACCTCAGAAGCTCCTCCCCCTGGAGACGCACAGGCTCCTCCTTATACCCTCACTTGCGGGGCAGGGGCCCGATGCACATGGCCCTCCTCCCTCGTGGTCATGCGCTGGGCAGGGCCGGGAGGGTGAACATGGCAGCTGAGCAGCCACGGAAGCCACTTCCCGAAGACATGGGAGGGGCAGTGGCTGGGAGGGGAGGGCTCCCTGGCTCCATCCCACCGAGTGAGGAACAACAAACAAGCCCTTCATCGTTCAGGGCTTCGGTTTCCCCGAAATGAGCAGCAAAGGCAACATCCATGCCTGCTCCAGGCAGGACCCAGACGGCTTTCCCAGCCGCCCCCCCCGAAGGATCTTTGAGGGGATAAACGAGGTGCGCTTTGGTTGGCAAACCCCCTCTGCACGCGCGTCTCCATCGCCAGGTGCACGCAGGGAGCATCTGCTGAAGGGGGCGGCGGTGCAGGTGTCTGCTGGGCTCGCAGGGACCTGTGGCCACGGAACCCCACAAGCAGAGGGACCCAGCGGGTCACTCCTCCCCCAGACACACCCTGGGTGGGGGCGGTCGCCTCCCCATCGGATCATTTCTGAAGAGCTGACACCTGCGCGCCCTGCCCCACATAAGGGCTCTTTTTGCAAAAGGAAATGATTGGGAACGTAGGTTTTACGGGAGACGGCTTATACAACACAGATGCGGGAACTCGGGTACAAACAACACATGGACATCCTGAGAGCAGCTGGGGGACACACCCCCCTTTCTGTGTGTCCTTGGAGAAAGCCAGACAGGCAGAGGGAACAGCCCATGCAAAGGCCCTGAGGTGAGAACAGGTCTGCCCTACGACAGGACCTCCAAGACCCCATTGGGCTCTGATTGGAAGGCACTGGGCATCCGCGGGGTCACGGTGGCAGGCATCACTCTTCCCTCGTCCAGTGGCCTCCCTGGAAACCATCCCCTGCGGGACACAGGATGTGAAAGAAGCTGCCCTTTCCAAGGACGGACAAGATGAGGAGTCACGGCCAGCCCAAGGCCGCTCACCTCGAGGGAATGTCCAGCCCCCGGATGCCCAGCCGCACGGGGCAGCTCCTCCAGCAGCTGAGAGCTCGGTCACCTGCAGATCCATCAGAGGCTGGCTGTGCATTGGCCGAGGAGCAGGTGTCCCTGAGACCTGGCTGGCTCTGCCCAGGGAGGCACCTAGGCCAGGTGGGGGGCGTGGGCCTGGCTCCTGCTGGGGCCCCTCCACCCCAACACCAGGGCCCCCTCAGTGGGAGGCTCTTCCTCTGCTCTGGCCCTCCAGCGGCCTCCAGGCACGAGCTCTTCGGAAGGGGCTACTTCCATTGTTCCTGGGAAGGTGCTGAGCAGGCACCAGGGTGCTGGCCCGGGTATTGACCAGGGTGCTGGCCGGGGTGCTGACTGAGGTGGGGGTTGGCTGGGGTACTGATAGGGGGGAGGGGATGGGGTGGTGGGAGTGGTGGTGGTGCTGGCCTGGGTATTGAGTGGTGGTGCTGGCTGGGGTGCTGACTGGGGTGCTGGTTGGGGTGGGGGCTGGCTGGGGTGCTGAGGGGCGGGGTGTGGGGGGTGGTGCTGACCTGGGTATTGAGCAGTGTGCTAGCCAGGGTGCTGACCAGGGGATGCTGACGGGGTGCTGGATGGGGTGCTGGCCAGGGTGTTGACCAGGGGGTGCTGACAGGGGTGCTGGCCAGGGTGCTGACCGGGATACTGGCCAGGGTATTGGCCGTGGTTGCTGGCCTGGGTGCTGACCGGTGTGCTAGCCAGGGTGCTGACCAGGGGTTGCTGACAGGGGTGCTGGATGGGGTGCTGGCCAGGGTGCTGCCAGGATGTCACGTACTTTCGTCTGTGGAGTCAACTCAGGTGACAGGTGTCTTTGCCAAGGACAGAGGCTCCAGGCTCTCCGCCACGCTCACTGGGCTGCATGCCCATCTGCGCAGGAACAGTGACGGTGGAGCTGGCTTCATCAGCTGGGGTGAGAGCCGAGAAAGTATTTGTGTGGGTGGTATGTTCCCCGGATGCCCTCAACGCCATCTCCCACCTCATATGCTGTTCTTACTGTGGGTCTCTGACCCCCTCTTGATGGGGCTTGGGGTCTGTGTCCCCCTACTTGACTCCAGGGGGCCTGTGACCACAGCAGAAGGGACCCCTTATGTGGAAGGTGACACAACTTCTTCCCTCTCGGGACACTGGCACTTAGAACCCAGCCTCCAGGGGTGAGAAGCTGACGCAGGCCCAGGCTCAAGCCCTGGTGGAGGGAGGCTGACCCAAGGGAGGGCCCCTCGGGATGTGGTCCTCAAGCCCCACCAAGATGCCCAGCTGAAGCCCCGTGGGGCAAGCGCAGGCCTTCCTCTCCACAAGATTGCAGATCTGAGAGCTGAACAAATGGCCGTTACTTTAGCTTCCTAAGTTTTGGGGTGGCCATCATGCAGCCATGGCAACCAGAGACGGGTTGGTACCCGGAAGTGGACAGCGTCCCAAAGCGGTGCCCCGAGGCGGTGGCATGGGCGGGGAAGGACCTAGCAGGCAGGGGGCAGGAGTCGAGCACAGGGTGGGAAGTGAGTGCCCGCTGGACGCAGAGGGCCAGTCCGGAGGCTTCCAGGCAGCGCTGCCAGGGCCCACTCTCCTCTTCCAGCCACTGTGGTGAATGCAGGAGGGCCGAGCACAGGCGAGCGCACTGCACGGCTCCTGGGGCGGCGGAGCAGTGAACGAAGGGCTGGGGCAGGAGTACAGCTGGCTCTCTGTCCGTCCGTCCGCTCTTCCTGACCCTCAGACTGTGCTCAATCAGGGTGAGACGGGGACTGTCACGGCCTCCAACGGGCTTCGGGGTGCCTCACAGAGCCCCCCCACCAAGGTCCTGCTGAACAGGGGCCTCCAGGCCCTTGAAGGCATCGGTGCCTCTGAGCCTTACAGGGGCCAGAGGCAGAGGGTCCTGTCTCCGGGATTTGTGAGTGTGACCACACACCCATGGGCGGCCCCAGTAGAATTGACAGGAAGCCTACAATGTTTTGTGAGATGTTTCTAGTGGGGACATATCTGGTTTGGACTGAAAAGGAAGGCAAGTGGACAGAATGAACAGGGCAGAGCCAAGAGCCCAGAGGACATTTCCAGGTGACCATATGGAGCCCTCAGCAAGGAGCCAGGCACCCACCCGGACCTCAGGACCGACGGGAGCCTCTACCCTTGCCCCTTAGGGTTGGTGGTTGCTCGGTGGTTAGTCCACACTGGTCCCAGCACGCCGTGTGGAAGCTCGAGCTGCCCAAAGAGAGGCCTGCGTGGAGAGGCACCCACCGCCAGGCCCGCCTCTCCAGCCCTGCGGGTGCACCATCTTGGAAGCGGGTCCTCCAGCTGGAGTCCACCTGCCCCAGCTAACACCGGGGGGCAGAGACAGGTTGACTCCTCCAAGTCCTGCCCAGATTACAGATCCCTGATCCGGATGACCTTTCCTTAAGTCATGATGTCTTGGGATGGTTTGTTACACGGCGGTGGACAACCGAGGCATATATAGGACAGTTCCCGGCACATGGTGGGCGTTCAGGGAAGATTAGCTGCTATTCTTATTTTTATCCTTCTTATTATTTTCATCTAGAATATCAACATCAAAGAAGTTGGTCTGGCAGAAAATAACTTCCAGAGACCCACGGGCCCAAATCCCCTGGGCTGCAGCACTGGACACATCTCCCCCTCGGCTTTGTGGATGAGCTTGTTGAGACATCAAAGTTTCATGCTTTCCTAAAAAGAACGGGAACAGGTGTTGTATTCTGGGTTATCACAGGCTACATGCTGTTGTTTTTCCCCTTGTCCATAATTTCTTTGCCTAAAATGTAAAAGATGGTGAAAACGTATGAGGCCTCTCGGTTCCTCTGACTTAAAACTGCCTGACTTTGCTTTTGCAAGTGGTGCAAATACAGGACACTTGTTTCCATTTTGGTTTGAGCAAGGTGTTCTCAGACACCAGCCACGACCCCACGAACTGGCAAGTGGGATTGATGTGATGAGCTCCAGGGCTGCCCTGCAGGAAACCAGGCGCCTGAGCCAACCCCTCAGGTTTTTTAATGTAGGTGGGTCATTTGGGGCCTTCAGGCTCCTCCCTGCTGCTCAGGTGAGGACCGCACACCACCAGGTACCACAGTCAGGTGGGGTCTGGAGCTGCCAGGGCCTCTCCACCGGCAGATCCCCTGGAGCAGGATAGCCCCCTGTGCTGGTGGTCCCAGCCCCCCAGCCTCAAACCCCAGTGCCCCATGCTGTTTTAGGATTTCATTCCCCATCCCAGGGGCCCCCAATGGAAGTGGCCCTAGACAAGGACCCTTAAGCAGCCAAGGAGACCAGGTCCATCTCCCCTAGATATCACGGGCCTGACCCCAGGAAGCACCTGCACCCCAGTCTGCAGCAGCCTCTCCTCTGCTTTCAGGGGGCCAAGGGCCATCCGGTGTCCCCACTCGGAGCCTCTTGCAAAGGAAAGATCAGCTGCCAGGGGAGCCCCATGGCGGGGAGAGCCGTGTGGCCGTGAGGTAATCAGCCCGCAACGTTATTATCATTATGCTGCTAATTAATTCCCAGCTCATTACATTTCCTGTGGCTAATTTGTACTCGGGCTGATTTGATTAAACTCATCTCTATGCTAATAAATGTGTTTTCCATTTGTTTTAGTGGCTGAAGGAAAAGAGTTCGATATTTACATATTTTGACGTTTATCAGAGAAATCGCGGCATCTGAATTAATGAATATCTGGGTTAGTTTGTAGGAAGCATTGTAGGGTCAGGCACTTCCTGCAGGCTGCCCTTCTGCTACGGGACCCTCAGGCCCAGCTCCGTGCGAGGTCTCCTTGGACCTGCGCCTCTGCCCTGAGGGGTGTGGTGGTCACCCCCTCTCTGCTAATAAGCAGGTGCATTTACGAGGCCAGCACAAAACCCCAGCTTTCTCCTCCCTCCAAGCCTGGGCAGGAGGCTGACAGGGAAGCCCCTACTTCATCTTGACTATGGACCCAGCCCCCCAGCCCCTCAGCCCCCGCAGCTCCCTCCAGCCACTGTGTGAGCCCCCAGCCCCTGCACAGATACCTACTGGCACCCTGGCGGGTCGCTGCTCCATGCAGCCCCTCCCAGTCCGTCCACGCTGCGGCGTCCCCGGTCCCCTCTGGCCTCAAGGCCTCAGGCAGGTGGAATGAAAGGACTATGTGACCTGTGTCCATCTGTTTCCTGCCGCCTGCCCGTGTCTGTACCCAGCAGGTCCCGCTCTCGCCCAGCTCCATGTTCCTCTTCCAGTCCAGTCCTCTGCTCCACCTCCCACCATGGCTTCTGTTCCAGTGCTGACCACCGCCTCCCCCTGCCCTCCCTGCGGGGCCCTGGGCTGCGGCGCACAGAGGGGATACCTAGGGCCGACCCAACCCTGCTCGGGCAGAGGTTTCCGTGCCAAGCCATCCTAGACTGCATTTGGTGACCATTTCGTGGTGCCGGAGTTGGGGAGGGTGTCCGGCGGGCACAAGCCCGCCCCAGCAGGGTCAGTGGATGTGGTGGCCTCTGCCCCCCAGGTGCAGGACCAGCCTGCAGCCTGGGCCTCCCTGGAGAAGCGCCCTCAGCCCCGTGCTGCTCCCATGAAATGCTCTAGGGAGGAACGCAGCCCAGGAATGACTGAACGATGGCCCAGGGCAGGACAGCAGACACACCTGGCAGCAGGTGCCGATGCCTCGGGGGTCTGTGCTGACCCACCGCCCACCGCCTGGGCTGTGTCTGCACAGGAGCAAGTCCTGCAGCAGAGCCTGAGAAATAGAGGTCGGGGCGTGGGGCTGGGCCTCTGGGGGACGGGGTCTGGGGTGGGGCAGGGCCGAGGCCGAGGATGGCCTGTGTTCCTGGGCTCAGCATCCACCCCATGCCCGTGGACTCCGCCCCACGTAGTGGGGCGAGCACTTTCTCGGGATCTTTCCACAGGGGACACTTAGGCACGAATTGCTGTTTCCGTGGGCTCTGCTCTCTCCTGGTGGTGGCCTCCGAGCCCAGAGGGTTGTCCAGTCGGTTGCGGCCATGAAGGGCCCAGCAGGACTGAAGCAGCATGTGAGGAGGGTGAGTGTGGAGGGGAAGGGAGCTTGGGAGCCGGGCAAGGACGTGGGAATGGATGCTGGAGTGTCCCTGCGCCTCTGCAGCCAAGATGAGAGAGACCTGGGGGGGAAGCGGAGGAAGGGTAGGTGTGCAGAGGGGACAGTGGGGGGGACAGAGCGGGGTGGGGGACGGGGGGTGCGGGGAGCAGGCTGCCCAGGCCACACTGGGGTGATCTCCTGGAGCCTCCTAGGAATCCTCCACCGGGCCCAGCCCGGGGTTTGGCACCGACCACATGCACCTGTGTGGTGCAGCCTCTTGACGTAAAAGGACCAGATCCAAGGCTGCCCAAAGCACCGTTACGTGAACATATGAGCTTCGGGCATTTGCACGCTCCGCTCACACATCCCCCTGTTTGCAGCAGGGCTGTGGGCATCATTTCCAGATTCCAGAACCCCAGAATCTGCCCTGCTTACACTCCGACTCCGACCCTGGGCCCGGTCCTCCAGGACGTGGAGCTGGCACTCCCGTGGAGGGAACACGTTGCTTGTCTTATCTTTTCTCATTGTTGTTATCACGGATCTAATTCGGGGGGCTCGTTTGTGGCATTCTGGCCCAGGGACAAGCCAAAGGCTCCCAGAGGCCGCGTTCCCCTTGGGAAGTACCACCCGGGCCTCTTCATCCCCATGCCTCTTCCTCAGCCACTAGCTTCCCCCTCATCCCTGAAAAGATGATAGAGAAGTGGCCCCCGTTTCCGGATAGAATGTTGACCCCGCCCCCAAGAAGGACTCTGTGGCTACCCCCCCAGTAGAGCCAAGGGGAGGGGCCGAGGGGGGACCTTCCGGAGATGTTGGCTAAGGGTTCCTGGTGGGAATTCACGGACTGAGCTGCAGAGAAGGAAGCACGGTACCGGGCCGCTGCCCTGGAGGACCAGGTACGCCAGGCTCCGTGACTCACACCGGCCCCCAGCACAGCCTGACACACTGCCACTGAGGCGGGCGTGAGCTCTGGCCCAGGGTCCAGAATTTACAGCAATGCGTCCCCAGTATGGAGCCATTTGGCAGATGGGGAAACAGAAATGAATAATTGTTCAAAAACAAGCTGTGTGTCTCCTCAGTTCTCCGAGGTCACGCTGTCAGCGGTGGGGCCAGCATCCACCGCAGACAAGAGGGGTCCAGGGCCCCCCTTGTGGGCCGTTCCAGGCGCTTTCCCCTTCACCAGCCTCCCCACCTGGCTCGGCAGCCCCCTGCGCCAGCCGCATGCCCCCCTCGGGTTGCCTCCGTCCTCAGCCACCCTCAGACTCAGGCAGCCCGCTCCCACGTCCCCACACTGCATGCGGTCCCCATTGGCGACAGGACTGGGGGAGAATGTAGGGTCAGCCAGGCTAGGTCCCACACACGCCCGTCAGATGTGGCACTGAATGCCAGGTAACAGAACCACTCTCACCAACGCATCTGGCAAGAGTTCCAGGTACGTGCAAATGGTCATTCCGCTGGGTATTTGCTTTCACTAAATTTGGGTGGGGGACTCCATATTTCAGCATAAACTCAATGTCAGGCCTGTTGATAAATAGGCCAAGAACACAGGCCTCGCCCTTGGGTGCGTAGGGTGTGGGAGTACACTGGAGGTGCCCGGGGGAATCTGCTCACACCTCCTGAACCCCAACTCTCAGGGTGAGCAGACACTCAGACATTCCTAGTGACCTTCTTGAGGAGCAAGCAGAGGAATGGTGTCCCCTGTCCCTTCAGGCGGTTGCCATAGAGAGGGAGAGAGGGAGAGGAGGGTGAAGGAGGGAGGGACCAGTCAAGGAAGCAGCGGGAAGGCTCAAGGTCTGACTGAGGCTGATGGAAACACTTAGGTTCCCCAAGCACGTAGGCAGGACCGTAGCTCCCGGTGTGTTACCCCGAGGCCCGGTGGAGCTGGCGTCGGCCCCAAGCTGTCCCGGGCTGGAGGTCGTCTTCAGCACCGCGGACAGCGCCCCGGCCCCGCGTCCTGACCGGACCCTGCACTGCGACAGCGCCCTGGGCCCCCATCCTGACCGGATCCCGCACCACGACGGCGCCCCAGGCCCTGGTCCTGACCAGGTCCACACAGAGCCCGCGCCCTGGGCCAGCTGGGCCACTCAGGGGACGCGGAGGCACAGGGCCCGGCCCTCCCAGGCAGGAGGTGAGGGGGGCAGCTGCCATCAGCTTTGCCAGCAGCCGGGCAAGGACACGCCTTTGTCTCCTGGGGCCGGCTGTCCTCCCTGGGGCTTGTGACACGTGCCCCCAGTGAGTGACGACCGCCCAGCTCCCTGTGGGGAGCAGGAGCCTCTGGGGCCAGGCATTGCAATCGGCCTCTACCAGCAGTTCTTAGAGCCCCTGAACCGGAGCAGATCAGCTGCCCATAGAAGCTGGTGTGGACGCAGGGAAACGGCCCCTGTGCACCCTGGGGCTGCACTCGCAGTGAGGGGGTCCTGGCAGGGGTCCTGGCCTCCATCCCAATCCCACACCAGCCTCCGTGGGTGATGCTGGCTGTCTGCGCTGTGGACCAGGAGACGCGACACCACGGGGCTGTGCCTGAGCACAGAGGTCTCCTCTATGCTCTGATGTGGTTCCCACACCCTAGTACCTATCACGCGGGACAGTCAAGGCCCCAGCCTTCACACTTTGTGAATCCACACGTGGCTCGTCCACCTCCAGGCCCCGTGCCCAGAGACCTGGGAACAAAGCTCGTCAGCTCCTCCCTTGGAGGCTTTTGTGGGGATCCTGTCTCCTTTCCCCCCCCCAGGACCCCATCAATGCCCCAGTGCATGAGTCCAGGTAGGGGTGGGGGTGCTCTGTGTTCTATTCTTCACCAGGCCAAATGCAGGGGCGCAGCCCACGGGAATGGGGTCCAGGAGTCTGGAGCCTCTACTGAGAGTGGCCTTCCCTCCCTGTTTACCTTAGAAATAAATCAGCTCCAATGGCACGTGTCCCCAGAAAGAAAGGAATTGTGTCGTGCGCACACCTGTGTGCACCTGTGTCCACCCCGAGCTGCCCTGGGGCCTGCTGTTCCCCCTCCGCAGCCTGCGGCCAGCCCTGGGAGGCAGTCCGCTCGTCCTTCAACATGTGCGTGTCTGTCCTTCTGGACCCCATCTCTCCCCACTGCAGGATGAGCTCCTTGCTTCCTGACCTCTAAGAATCCTTTCATGACTCCCCAGGAGGGGAGGAGTGTACAGACCCCTTGGAGGCAGGCAGGAGCTAAGGACCCTAATAACCTGGCTGCACCATGAGTGCACTTATGCCGCGCCCCGGCCCGCTGTTCCTGTGGAAATGTCCCGCTTACCCTTTCCCCCTGACGCTACCTGCCCCGGGGGCCCGGGAGGGTCTGGGCTTCGGGAAGGCAGATGGTTTCAGCGACAGGAGGTGGGTCCCCGATCCCGGGAGCTGGGCACCTGCCTCCCGTCCTGGCCGCTGCAGACCACTCGCTGCCTTGGGCCTCCTGGGCATCAGGCATCAGCACCAGGCTGGGGCGCGGCAGGAGAGCTGGAGGGAAGAGGGGAGCGGGGCTGTCTCGGAGCACGCCTCCTTGTTCTGCGTCTTTGTCTAGCGTGTGTGCAGCCCCCACTCCTGCTGTGGATGCTGGAGCCACCTTCGCTGCTGCATGGGGTGGGGCTGGGGTGCAAGGCAGGGTGAAGACGCAAGCAGGTGGCGAGTAGACCAAAGACGGTGAACCTGCCGGCCCCGGCCCCGGTTTGCGCCACTGTCCTGACTCCAAACACAGCCCCCGGCTCACGTGGTCCCTAGGAACTAGCTCCCAGTTGGCCAAGGGTGCTGGTGGATGCTTCCCAAGGGCTGGCGGGGCCCCCCTCCTCCTTTCCACCCGCCTGAAAGGTCGGGCCAGTTTGTTCGAGCAATGAGTGAATGGGTGGATGTGAGGGTGGCATCCGGCCCTGGAGAGTCAGTGTGTGGAGCTGGCCGCCCCTCCAGGCCGCAGGGCCTCCCACCGTCCTCCGCCCGACGCACCCTCGCAGGGCAGGGTGAGACTTTCAGGTTCTGCTGGGCGGGCAACTCTGTCCCTTGTGTGTGCGACGGTGCCACGCGGGAGTCCTGGTGCGTGAACTGGGCAGGGGGGACCCCGAACGAGCAGGCTGGTGCTGGCCAGCGTCCCACGGGGCACACGCTCCCGAGAGAGGAGCCAGCACCGCACATCCTTCACCGCAGGGGCCGCTTGCTCGAGGACCGTCTGACGGGGGCGGGGGGGGGGGCTCAGGGCGCGTGGACACAGGGCCCTGCCCCCCCACGTGTTGCCCCCCCCAGCTCTGCAGGTCCTTCCAGGGCAGCGAAAGCCAACGTGCTATTCATTTACATCTGAAACAAGCTTAGGAAACCCTAAATCCTATAGTTCTTGGTCCTTCTTTGTCCACGAGGTCATGGCTCCAGTGGGTCAAAGCCTCCTGTACCCAGTGGACATCTGGGGCCCTGAGGATCCAAAAGCTTCCGTCTGTACCAAAATAGAAAGGCCTCAGCCTGGGTGGTACCAGGCAAATGAGCAGAAGAAACAGTTACGTGACCCAGGGAGAGAGAACATGTCAAGTGTGAGGCTTTTTCATATGGTGTTTAGCGTCACCCGCCTGAGTAAAGGCATTTCATCACGGACGTCCTTGAGGCTTGAGTAGCCATCAGTCCAGTTGAGGTAACAGAGCCACCGCCTGTGAAGCGGCTGCCCCGGCCCCCACCCCGCGTGCTCAGGGCCACACGGCCAAGACCGAGAGGCGGGGAGCCTCGGCTTCGGGGTGGGGGCCCTTGGGGCCGGGCAGGGTCTGGTCTGGCACCCTTCCCCGGAGGACCACGCCGCCCACCATGGTGGAAAACCGGTCCCCAGGGCAGAGGGACGCGTGAGTGCCCATGAGGTCGGAGGCAGGCTGCGTCCAGAGGCTGCGTCCACCCCGGGGGATGGCAGGAGGCAGCGCGGGGAGTGCAGTCGTCCCTGGGGGGCTACGACGCTCTACCCCTGCCCGTTCCCCTGGGACTCTGCCTCTCCCCAGCCCGGGAGCAGCCCGTGGGAGTAAAGCCGCCTTAATCTGGTGAACAGCAATCCCCCCGAAATATGTTACCAAGGAGGGAGCGAAGGGAAAGAGGAGATCCATCACAGGGTGCCGAGAGCGAAGCCCGGCAGTGGAGCAGGTGTCTGTCCTCGGGGCGGCCCAAGGTCCAGGGGAGCCCAGCCCCCCGACCCAGGGACACACAGTGCAGGCCCCCCCACCCGACAAAACCCCAGCCGGGAAGAGAAGCCCTGGGAGGACCAGGAGCCGGGAGGGGAAGCAGCCACACACGTCCTGCAGCGAGAGGACCAAGGGAATGGGCCTCCTCACCCGAGCAGCAGCCGGGGCCTGGGTCCCTGTGCCCACGGGGAGGAAAGCCCTGCACGGCCCACGGGCTGGGACAGCGGCCAGCGGCCCGCCTCCCTGGGAGCCCAGCGGGTTTGCAAGTGTCACTCCTGCCCAGGCCCAAAGCCTGACACGGTGCACAGAGCCTGTGGCCCAGGCTGCAGGGGCTGCTGGGCCGGGAGAGGCGGCGCCGTGCACGGGGTTCAGCCTGGCCCCCTGCTCCATCTGGTCCCCCAGCCCCGCCGGTGCTCTCTCCTCCTCCTCCTCTTTTCTCCTCCTCCTCCTCCTCCTCCTCCTCCTCCTCCTCCTCCAAAGACCGTTTAGGACTTTACCAATCATGAAAACCAGAACCCACGAATAAACAATAGCTTCTAAAATTCTTTCCGTTCTGACAGTCGAAGAAGACGCCTTGGCAGAAGCTGGAAGGCTTCCCCATCTTAAGCCAGCGTCGCCGCAGCAGGCCCCAGACGCGGGGAGCATCAGGCCTGCTCCCTGGAGAAGACACCGGCGGTGCCCACGGGCCAGGGGCTGAGCCAGCACGTGTGGGTGGCAGCCTGGTGGCCCGGCCAGCCCCGCAGGGCCCACAGTCCTCCAGAGGGGACCTGGAGCAGGACACGGCAGCCGCGCCTCCGGGTGGCGGGAAGAGGCCTCCTGGACGAGGAAGATGGACCGAACCTGGGTCAGGCTTCAGAGCTGCCTGCCCCTTCCGCCGGCCCCAGGGTCCCGCCACCGGTGCCGGAACCAACGCTGGACGCCCAAGCTCAAGCGGACCCGTGGTCCAGCCCACAGGTTATTTCCCCCCTGAGCGTGCTGCGCCGTCCCCCCCCAAAGTTCCTCCTAAGGGGCCACTTTAGCCCCCATGACTTTCTGTGTCTCCCCTGCGACTGACGAGTCCGCGGTCCTGCTGCGTCAGGGGGACCCACAAACACTTGCAGTAGGTGGGGAGGCTGTGGGTTCAGTTTTTAAAAAAACCAAATCTGATCCAGAGACTGTTTCTGGACTGATTTCTGATGAAACGCCCACATTCCACATTGGAGGAAACCACGTGAAAGGAAGTATTTTAGACCGTTTCTCCTAATTGCTGTTAACGAGACCAAAACAGAGGCTGAGGGCGCAGCTGAGGGGTTTCCACGAGGACAGCCCGTAGGTTGTGTTGGGGGCCCTGCCCTGGAGCCCCCCGCCCGGCCCCTGCCCGCCAAAGCCGCTCAGGATTTCTGTCCCTACTTGTAGGAAGCCGCCTGGGGGAGGCGGACAGGGCAGCTGGGGGCAAGTATCCCCCAAAAGGCAGGCGCCGTCTCCCCACGATCTTGGTGGGGTGCCCCAGGCCCCACCCATCATGTGGCTGCTGTGACCTCCTGCCTCGGCGGGGCTGCTGGCGCCGCAGAAGCAGGTTCACCGGCCCCTTCGGCGTGAGGCACCCACATCCCCCGCAGGACAGCGGCTCCTCGAGGCCTGAGGCCCCTCCCTCGGCGACCCGAGCCCACGTCTGCTCCGACGCGGAGGGGGCCTGTCCGGCGCCGGCCAGGACGCCGAGTCCACAGGGTAACTACAGCGGCTCGCGCCCCCCACCCGGCCTTCCCGGGACGCCCAGGCCCGGCCCCGGCGCGCTCCCGCGTCCGACACACTGACCAAGGCTGAGCCGAAACTCTGCCCAGAGCCGGCCGACGAGGCACGAGACCAAGCGCCTTCCCCCGACGGGGCTGGAGGTGAGCAGGAGCTCAGCCCGCGGCCACCGCCACCCTGGGTGCCCTCCGTGGCCGCCAGCAAGTCAGGGGCGCTCGGGGGCTCCTCGGAGCCTGCACACAGCAGCCCGGCCGCTGATCGCCCTGAGAACCAGGTCGGGGTGGACGCTCCCTGGACTCGCTCAGAGCGAGGACCCCGGTGAGGGAAGAAAGGCCCGGAGCAGGGCGGCTCCAGGGGCGTGTGTCGCCCACGCGTGTGCCCGCCCGCGTGCTGGAGGAGCCCGGGATCCCCACGCCTGGCCGCCGTCGGGCTCATCCTCTGAGGGGACGAGCTCGCCTCCCTCCCGTGTGGCCCTTCCCGGCACCCGCCCGCTGGGCCAGCTGCTGCCAGCCTCCCTCCTGCCCTGGGCGACCCTCCCCGGCCTCCTCAGTGGGAAGGCCAGCTCCGTCCTGGGAGAAGTGGAACAGGCCAGGCACCCAGAGCAGCCCCCGTGTCTCCGTCCCCACGTGCTCCGCCAGGGGAGCAGCTCAGGGCCGCAGCAGCTGCACCTGGGTGGCCCGGGAGGGGGGGACACGGAGACATCGGCCATCAGCTTGCCCGGGAGCTGCCGCCAGCCGGCCACGCTGACACGGTGCAGCTGTCAGGCTCTGAGAGACGGGCCCGTGCCGAGGACGTGGCCGTCAGCGTGGGGCAGGGGGTGTGCCGCCCATGCATGCGGCCACGGATGCGGAGCATGCGCCTGATAACACACCCACGTGCGCACAATCACGGGCACCCATAGGTGTGCACACACAGCCGTGCACATGTATGACCACACACGTGAGCACACACAAGCACACACAGGGCAGGTAGCGGTCCCTGGGGTGCAGACCGCTCTCCTCCAGCAGAGCCCCCTCTTTCAGGAGCAGGTTTGGGGGCGTCTCCTGAATCCTTGTCTCCCCTCCTTGGCCTCCGCTGGATTTACGGATCTGAGTAAAGCTTGGTGAGTGCTTCCTCCCAAACCCCACGGCCGCCAAAGACGCTCACACCTCAGAGACCAGTTTCCTCGAGCGTGACCTGTGTTCCCTCCGTCCTTCCTGCAGGAAGAAGGTCTTGGGAAGTGTTTGTGGTGCCGCAGTCAGATGTCCGACCACCCGCCCCGACCCGCTGCAGGGCTGAGTGCGGCCTAGACCCACGGGCCAGAAGCTCGACAGTGAGCCGGCCTCCCAGGGGCGCACGCCCGGCCGGGTGTCAGCAGCAGCTGGGGGGAGCAGCACCCCTGCCAGCGCTGGGAAATGCCCCAGGGGGCGGAGGGCATGGGCGGTAAAGGTACCAGGAGGGCCAACAGCGTCACTCCCGTGCCGCGCTCTGCGGGGTGCTGGCCTCTGGCGCCGGGGGTGGGGGGGGGGGTGTTATGGAGACCCCGAAATGCAGGGCCTGCTTCCAGGGAGGACCCCCTGCCCCCATCCCACAGCGGCCAGCCTGCCACTGCCCTCTGCCGACCATGCCGGCCCACCACACTCCTGGCCCTGGCGGGCAGAGGGAGGGGACCACAGGAGAAGGAGGCCCGTGTCAGCTCCAGTCAGCGTCAGCAAGCCGGTTGCTGTGGCAACGGGAGGATGGGGGTGGAGGGGCTGAGTCCTTCTGGAAAGCAGGGAATGTGTGTCCTCCTTCCATGGAGCCAAATTCTTCACGCTCTGCCTCCCCCTCCCAAACCCATGTGACCACCCAGGCCCGGGGATGGAGCTAGGCCCTGCTGTCCTGGGGGGCCTCACCCCACGGCCAGGTTCTGCTTGGGGTGTCGTCAGCAGGAGGGACGCTCCCCCATGCTGCAGGGTCCCTAACGCCCTCACGGGCCACATTCCATCCAGATAGACCGGAGGATGCCCGGGCGGTCACCCAGGGACAGTCACTGCGGCTCCCTCGCCTGGCTTATGGGGGAATCAGTGAGCTCAGCCAAAAGCAGAGGCTGGGTAGGCCTGACCCCAGCAGGGACCCCAAGGCCTCAGGCCCCCCCCTGCCCCCCGTGCACATAGGCCTTTACCTGACGCTGCCGCACACACCCGCCTGGAGGGTAGCCGCTGACCCAGCCTAGGCAGGAGCTGGCTGCAGCACTGCTGGAAGCCAGGACCCCAGCCCGGCAGCCCCGGGGGGGCCAGCATGCACGGGCCAGGCCGCAGGGTCACACCCACCCCAGCACCCAGCGAGGGGTGGGCAGCCGAGCTGGGAGCCTGCATCCGGGGGACCCAGGAAGCCCTGACCTCGGGGGGCCACCCGGGGAGAGGCTCGTGGGCATCCAGATGGCTCCTGGTTCTTCAGTTATTACTTTATGTAAACAAACAAGAGTCGCTGGTTCTAAATAAAGTTGTCTGTGTAAATTAATATATCATATTCTGTCCTGAAATAGAGTTATTTGTCTCTGGAGGATTCATGTTAAAGACTGACATAGGGTATAACCGTATTCATTTGCATATGCAGATATGTCTAATTATTCGACTCGCAATTAAAGGCTTGTGTGTCAGCAAATGAGACTAATTAGATACATTTATCTATGATAATCAGCTTTTTACAAACAAAATAGATCCCCCTTCACTTCGCAGGGATGTGGTTCTTGGGGAGGCCTGCCTGGGGGAGGCGCCTGGAGGGAGGGGCTGCGGCGGTCCACACCCGCCTGGACAGGTGCAGCAGACGCACCTGGTGAGCTGCCCAAGGCCACGGACCCGCAGAGCCAGGCTGGGGGGGGCGTGTCCTGGAGCATGTCCCTGGCCCTCGCAGGAGGACGTGCCACCAGAATCACATGGTGGAAGCTCCAGGCCCTGCAAAGCTGTGGAGCAGAGGAGGCTCCCTGGGGCACAGAAGGTCCAGGGGAAGAGTCCAGAGACATGCAGAGTCCAGGGAGAGGGTTCTGTCCCCTGGAAAGAAAGGACAGATGTGTTTCTCATGAAGAAAAGAGGCCTCCAGGGTCACTGGGAGCCATGGGGGTCCTGGGGTCGGGAGCCTCATCCTGGCTGGCATTGCAGACCCCGGCTCTCGCCTCGGAGATCTGTCTGGACCCGCAACACAGGTGAGAGCCCCCGCAGACCCTTCTTCAGCCCCGCATCTTGGGGGGGGCTACCGTACAGCAGGCCAGCCCACCGGCACCCGGAGAGGGCGTGAGAGAGCCTGGCTGGCCCAGCCACAGTCACAGCCACCGCACACCCCGCCCCGGCTCCCAGCCGCCCCACCGCCCGCCCCCTTTGGGGAGACCCCTCCAGGCACGGCCCACAGCGTCTGCCCACGCCGCTCCCCAGCCTCCCCATCTCCCTGCCCCTCCGTGCTCCTGCGGGAGCCGAGCGCTGCCCCCAAAGTAGGTCCACCTCAAGGTAAGGCTCTCAGGAGCCCGTCCTGCATTCGGGCAGGCTCCGGGCCCCAAGGTGCCTGTCCTTGCAAGGCAAGGAATGCAGCCGCGGCCGCGGGGAACAGGCCGGGCAAAGCGGAGACAGACCCGGGGGCGGGGCCTGCAAGTGCGGGGCCAGGAGCTGCAGAGGCGCCTGACGCAGCTCCCAGCCCGGCCCTCAGAGCCCCGGAGGGCACCGCCGGCCACACCGGGTTTCTGGCTTCTGGTTTCCGGGACTGAGACACAGATCGCTGTTGTTCCAAACCACCCAGTTTGAAGCACTTTGTTAAAGGGGCCCTGACACCTCTCCCACCCCCGCTTTGGGGTCGACTTCCGGGGGAGCCCCGGCTAAGACAGGTACGGAGTTTTTTCCGCTAAGTAAGCAAATTGATTTATTTATTTCTTAATTTTTATTTATTTATGATAGTCACAGAGAGAGAAAGAGAGAGAGGCAGAGACACAGGCAGAGGGAGAAGCAGGCTCCATGCACCGGGAGCCCGATGTGGGATTCGATCCCGGGTCTCCAGGATCGCGCCCTGGGCCAAAGGCAGGCGCCAAACCACTGCGCCACCCAGGGATCCCAGCAAATTGATTTAAATACTTCTTTTAGCCTTTGGCTGGAGCAGAAATATCTGTAAAATGACGGCTTTGGTATACTGGTTTAATATTTCCAAATACACACTCAAAATAAACCCTTGTAACGTCGAAATTGTCCACCGGAGCTCTGGCCGCCTGAAATCCCCCGCCTGCCACCTATGGTGGCCACGGCCCCTCAGGAAGACTGGCTCCTTTTGCTCTTTTCAGAAAGATGGGAGGGGGTTCCAGCATCAGAGGGACCCTTTCAACCATGGGTCTCTCTAAAGAATCCAAAGCATGAAACAAACAAACAAAAAGAATCCAAAGCATGACTAGTTCCTAAAAGAGCATTTTTCTTTTTTCTTTTTTTTTTTTTTAAGATTTTATTTATTTATTCATGAGAGACACACAGAGGCAGAGACACGGGCAGAGGGAGGAGCAGGCTCCCTGCAGGGAGCCCGACGTAGGACTTGATCCCCGAATCCCGGGGTCACGCCCTGAGCCAAAGGCAGACACTCAACCGCTGAGCCACCCAGGCACCCCAAAAGAACATTTTTCGTACAACTTTGCAAGACTTGACAAGCCGCATCAAGCCAGGGGAGGTGGTGGCTGCTGCCACGTAGGGAGCGGAGCAGGACTAGGCAACGTGGGCAAGGACGAGGCAGTCAAGGCCCAGGGGAGCCCGGTCCTGGAAGTGACCCTCTGAGCAAATGGAGCAGGTGGGAGTGGGGTGAGGACCCCCAAATCCCTCTGGCCTGGCCTAGAGCCAGGGGGTGGGAGGCGTGGCTCCCCTCCGTGGCTGGAGAAGAAAAGGACTTACATTTTGGGGGGCCAGACAAAGCACCCATTTCTGGGTGGTAAGTCTGTGCTTGCCGAGGTGGGGAAGGCCTTGTGGGGGGAACAAGGACCGCCAGGTTGGGGAGCTGCCGGCAGCCAGCATGGCCCTGGCTGATGGGGCAACTGCCTGGACACTCAGAGAGATTCCCTTCAGCTTCAGGCAAAAAAACGGGTGCCTGAAATGGGGGTGTAAGGCCCCCCACCCCGAGGCAGGACCAAGCTGGTGCAGCCCCCAGCGCTCCTTGCCAGGGCTCCTGTCCTGGGTCTGTCCTCCCACCGTGGGCCCCGTCTGGGGACACCGACGCCCCTGAGCACAGGAGAGCTGTCCTGTGAGCCTGCATCTGGGGCCGAGGACGGCCGGGGGGCTGCGGCCCCGCACGGGCTCCCGTCAGGGCGCGGCGTCCAGCGGGAGTGGGGCCATCGCCACCTGCAGGGATCCAGAGGGTGGAGAGGAACTGCCTTCTCCTGCCAGACTCCTCTTCACAGTCATCCATTTGGGGCAATTAAAGCCTTTATTTGGAAGACATAACACCCAATTTCCTCAGCTGAGCAGCTTTTGAAGCAGCATATTATTATCTCGAGTTGTGAGAGCAAGTTGTCCCTCAGAATCGCCCAGCCTGCGTCCTCGAGGCTCGTCTGCCTCCCCTCTGCCCCTCGGGGGGATGCGGGAGAGAGCCGGGGCAGGCGGCGGAATGGCTCGCCGGGGGACAGACAGACCGGCAGGGCCTCAGCGCCCCGGAGCCCACCCGGGGACGGCCCCACGCAGCCCCGTCTCTGCAAAACGCCCAGGCTCAGAGCGCGGCCGAGGCTGCGTCAGATTAGCTGCTGCCTCAGCAGGTCCCCCAGTTGATGGAAATCTAATCAGGCAGGCAGTCTGGCACCAAATGTCCTAATTTCCCCAATGCTCAAGGGACACGAGTGTCTCTTCGCTGCTCCGGCTCCCGGTCACACCTGGCCCTGGCCTCGTCTCGTTGCGGGGCCGACCTGCAGCTGTGTGGAGGAGGAGTCCCATCGGAAACCCCGGCTGTTCTCAGAACCTCTAAATCAATTAGGCCCCGGTCGAGAAAGTCACTTTAAATATCGCTGACATGTTAAAGAAGTGGGGGCACGAGAGCAGACGGTCAGGGCCCTCCCGGGGCAGCCGCGCGGGCAGCTCCGGCGGGGGGAGGGGCCCCACCTGTCCTGGGGGGAGATGCCCTAACGGACCTCCCTGCTCCCCGGCCCTGGGGTCCAGGCCCAGGAGAGCCCGTGCAGGCGGACGCCCTGCCAGCCCTGATGAGCCCCGGAGAGACAGGCCTGGGCCTGGAGCAGGGGCTGCAGCAGGACTCCAGCGCTTGGCACAATGACCTTGTGAGAGCCCCCCAGGGCCCGCAGGGAGGCTTCGCATCCCGGGCACCTGCACGCCTGCAGGGGCGGAGGGTCAGCGTCGGCTCCCCCGGCCCTGGATGGACTCCCCGGAGGGGCAGGGGCTCACGACGGGCACCTCCCCTCCAACCCCGGGGCCTGGCGTGTCCTTGAGGACTCACCCACGCCAGCTGGCATTCCTGTGCCCGGCACAGTGCGGGCTCTCCACAGAGACCCGGAGGTTGGGCGGGCAGGAGGGGGTGAGGCTGCCAGCGCTGGTGCCCTTGCAGGCCTCACGCTCTGGTCGCTGGGCCTGGGAAAGGACGCCCGGGCCAGGAGGGTGTGCAGAGAGCAGCACAGGCCGCCCGCCCACCTCGCAGCCAGCGCGGGTGGGAGCCGCCCCCACGGGTCAGCCCATCCCAGAGCCCGGAGGACTCCGGAGACCACTCGGGAAGGGCTGTGGCTTCAGTGCTGCCCTAGATGAGCCAGAACCTGGGCTCCCCGTGCGGGCGGGACTCCCGAGGGGGACGGGCACTGCTCTGATCCCTGCCCCCACGCGCCTATGTCCCCCGCCTGCAGCTGCCAGTGGGAGGCTGGGCCTGCAGGCTTCGTCTCCCCCTCCCCACGTGCCGCCACGCGTGTCCCTTCCCTCCAGCTTCTGGGCGCTGGCCTCTGGGGGAGACCTCTCGGCCAAGGGCAGTGGAGCCCGCGGATGAGCACCCCTGGGCAGACAATTCTGGAAGCTGATCGTGCGTTTCTCAAGGGCTCCTGGCAAAACC
Source organism: Canis lupus familiaris (assembly GCF_011100685.1). Lineage (NCBI taxonomy): Eukaryota > Metazoa > Chordata > Mammalia > Carnivora > Canidae > Canis > Canis lupus. Next base: position 47,667,788 of record NC_049245.1, on the reverse strand, counting down.
GGGCCCCACTTGCCCAGCATGACCTCCCTGACCATCATTTCCACTTTTTCTTGTTTCTTGCCTCCCTCTCCCTGGTCTCCTCCCAGACGAGCCCCGCATGCAAGCCCTGCTCAGAGCCCAGCTCTTGTGCCCAGTCCCAGCGCACTTCTCGGGGACAAACACCCCTGGGTCGGCAGGGAGGGGCCGCCTCCCCAGAGGCCAGGGTGAGCGTCCTGCAGCCCTGAGGTCGGGACGCGGGCTGATGAGGCCTCCAGTCCCGCCAACTCCAGGACCGTGTGTGAGTGCGGATGGCATGGTCCAGGTGTCCACCCGGAGCCGAAGCTGGCCCTGAGCCGGCTCCCAGGGGGTCACCTCTGCAGATTGTTGTGATGGTGGGGTCTTGTTGCCTGTGCTGGACAGTCCATACTAACGGTGCCCCAGCCCCAACAGAAGCCTAGACACCCAGGCTCCGCGCCTGTTCCCACGGGGCTGCTTGGGGCAACTCAGCGCTGACCACCCAGCTCCTCGGCGGGAGGGCTCCTGGAGGCGTGGGGTGGGGTGTGGGGGCAGGAAGGGAAGATAGCTGCTTGCTCAGCAGAGGGTGGAGACGAAATGGGGTTTGAGAACTAACCCCATTCTTCTGACGAGAACTCACAGTTCAGAGAAACGTCGTCCTAAGCTCTGCTCCTGGAGAGCAAGGTGCATGCACGGCCTCGGAGCAGCATCTGCCGGGCTGAACGCTCACGGCCAAGCACGGTCACAGCCAGGGCCTCCAGGTGGGGGGCTGCCCACACGCAGCCCCAGGGAGTGGGGGGCAGCCCACCCAGCACCCCCCACTCCCCGCCCTCCCAGGGGCGTTTGCCCCACCGCCAGGCCCCGGGGACCCCTCACATGCCTGCACATCTCGAGCACGGTTTCCCTCCAGGACCCCCTTGCAATCAACTGAGTTAATATGTTACCTCTAAATAAGTTAATTATATTATTACTTTCTGACACCGCAATCACAGATTTTTTATGTTTTGATGCTAAATTTGGTAAAAGTTTAAATTAGGGTAATTAAATAATTAGCTTTAAGATGACAAGCTAGCAAACAGCTTCCCCCTCCCTGACATGCCCAGTCAGCATTGCCGGCTTGGGAAATGCCAGAGGGAGAGCCACCCCGCAGCGCCTGCACCACGAGATGGGTTGCGCCCCTCGTTCCGGGCCCCGGCCTGCACCCCTCCCTGTGGGCCAAGTGTCCCTGGGATCGCCCACCAGCCTGGGCTCTTGTCTGGGATGGGGCCTGGCTGCTGCACGTACTCAGCAGGGAAGAGCAGGCCTGGACTCTCTGCCGGGAGCAGCGGGGCTGCTGGTGTGGAGGCAGACAGGCCCCCACAGATCTGTCCACGCAGCAAAGCGAGTGCATGGGTCCCCACGGGGGCTCAGGGCTCCACAGAGTCAAAGAGCAGCTTAGGTGTGAGACGCCGTCCCCTCAGCTCTGATTCCCGTCCCTCCCCTTCATCCTCTTGTCCCTCAAAACTGCACTGGCTCTGAGCACCAAGTCACAGATGTGCGTGACGATGGTTCTGGAGTTTGTGGCTGTTTGAGGAGCTGCGCCGTTTCTAGGGTAACGTGGCACAAAGAAACATTTAGGACCTGAGTGTTCAAGGAAGCAATATTTATAGAGCGTGTGCACCATCTGTGGCCTCATTTCTCTCCAGGTGAACTCCCTGTCCAGGTTGGATGTCAGCAAGAAAAGGCAGAGCAGCGCTGAGCATATGACACTTTTCCTTTCATTTCTAGACGTCTGTGTCGACACATACTTCTGCAGAGCCGGCTCCGTGGGGGCGCTGACCCAGCGGGCCCAGGGGGAGGGCTCTGCAGCTGAGGTTTGCTTCCAGTCGGGGCCCCTGGCTTGGGCCTGCGCATCCTTACCTGCGATGTGTCCCGCCCCCATGTGGGGGAGGCCTAGGCAGCTGGCCTGTGGGGGGTGGGGGTGGGGGTGTGTGGCAGGTGCACCCGCCAGGAGCCGTCAGCACCACGGACAGCGCCGAGCCCGGGGGCGGGGCGGGCTCCCCAAACCTCCACCCCCCCCCACCCGCAGGCGCAGGCCGGGGCCAGAGCTGAAGCAAGAGGAGCCGCCCTTATTCCTGGTGCCAGAGGGTCCCTGGGCTGGGGGCAAGGGGAGGCCCCGTCACCACGGAGTCATGCTGAGCGTCCGGCCAGCGAGTCACTCAGGCGCAGCAGGCTGGCCAGCCCTTGTGAGCCGGGACCTGCCCCAGGTCCTGGCAGTGGCCTGTCCTCCGCCCTGGGAGTGGGCAGGCTGCGCCATCATTCGCTGAACGCGGGGAAGCGTCCCCTCCCCGACCCCGGGGCCGTCAGAATGGACAGGGCGGCAGGACGGCATCAGGACCCAAGGCTGAGTGAGCCCTGGCGGGCACCGCCGCTGGCCCAGCCCCAGAGGCCAACTCTCCAAAGGCATGTCTCCTCCCGCCCCAGGGGAGCCAGTGGCCCAGAGCGCACCGGAGCTGTCACACGTCAGGGTCACACAGGCGCAGATTAGCCACGCGGGGCCTGGCAGGAGCCACTACCATCACCTCTTCCATTTCTCAGTGATCCTTCCACCTGCGACAGCTCCCCTCCCCCTCCCTCTCCCTCCTCCCTCCTCCCTCCCTCTCTCCGTCCCTCCCTCCCTCTTCCTGCATAGAAAACCTCTGTGGTCCCTTCTCTCTCCTGTTCATGAACTTTTAGAAATGGAAACCCACCAGGAAAATCCACGAAGAGAGGAAGGGGAACCGGAGAAGCCCAGGAGGAGGAGGAGATGCCTCCCCGGGGAACGCCCAGATGACCAAGAGGTTCCCAGGCCTCTTAATCCAACCCAAAAGGAAGCCACTTGTGGGCAGGTGAGCACTGGGGCCCCAGTGGGCGGAGACACCTGCGTCAGTCAGGATCCAGTAAGGAGAGCAAAGCCCGCGCCTCGGGGTTTCCTGGGCACCAGTTCAGAATCGGAAGGGCTGCAAAGCCCAACAGAGGCCGCGGAGGGGGCAGCAGCCCCAGGAGGCCAACCCCACCCTGAGGGCTGGGACATGCGTCCTTCCAGGAGATCTCGGGGCCCAGCTCCTGCTCAGGGCGGGTCTGGGCTCATCCGCTGGCTCAGGAGAAGCTGCCGTGGGCTGGGGGAAGGGGTGACCATAGCTTCTATCTTGGTTTGGGGAATTTTTTTTTTTTTTAGATTTTATTTATTTATTTGAGAGAGAGAAAGAACGGGAAGTGGGGAGGGGCAGAGGGACAGAGAGGGAGAAGCAGACTCCCTGCTGAGCAGAAAGCCCAACGTGGGGCTCCATCTGGGACAGAGATCATGACATCATGACCTGAGCCACCAGGCGCCCCAGGCTTCCATCCTGACCTGTCCCCGCCTGCCCTCGTCCTCTGCTGGCGTCTGGCCCTCCCACTCTCCTCTGACCACAGGGTGGGGGCAGCAAGGGGAGCCCACACAGCTGAGGGGGGCTCCGGGGGAAGCGCTATGGTTGGAATCTCTTTGAAGTCATGAGGTGAGGGCAGAGGCCCAGGAGGGGGGCCACCCAGCTGGGCGGTCACTGCCGTGGGGCCTGGATCAAACCTCGCTTGTCCACGGTCCACGGTCGGTTGCAGCAACGCAACCGGTTGCAGGGAAGCACCCCCGGCCCCGCAGCCTCGCATCCCAGCTGCTCCTCCCCTGCCCGGGATGGGTGGACACCTCGGCGGGTCCGGGTCCAGCGAGCCGCCCGGAGCGTGTGTGCGTCCCGCCCGTGGCGACCCCGACCTCACACACGGGTCCCGCTGGAGAGCACCGTGTCTGTCCCCCACGACGGTCTTGCTCTGGGGCTGGGGCTCTCGGCCTTTTCCAGTGTCTCTGTGCTTTGTGTCTTGGCTCTAACCACGGGACTCTACTCTCAAACTAAGAGGGTCGAATGACGCCGGGCAGACTCCCCGAACATCCAGCACTTCACCCCGCACCTCGCCCACGTTGCTTTTTAGATTTATCTCCCGAGGTTTGTTTCCGGCCCTGAGTTTACCTGAGTTCCCCGGTGCACACGCAGGCGTGGCCGTCTGTCCTGACGGCGCTGCTGCCTCCTGGGTCTGATGGAGTCCCGTCTACACCCGGAGCCCCCCTGCAGGACCCTCGTCACCGGGCCAGCCTCCCTGCTCCCGCTGGGGGAACCGGGGGGTGGCGATGAAAGCTTTCCGCCTTTTTTTCCTGCCAATGACCAAATTCGAATGTACAATTTAAAAGCTACATTGGCACTTTCCACCCCACTGCCTGCGATGATTGTGCCGAGATTATTAAACCCGTCATAAATAATAATGTGACATTTTCTGACTGGGTATCTGATGAAGAAGCCGATCTTGGCAGCCTGAGACTGGACAGCCGGGATTGCTGAGGACAGGACAATTTCACGGGGTCCCCTGCCAGCCCCCAGGGACCAGGAGTCAAGGCCCCCAATTAAGTCTACACAGAAGCAGCCTCCCGAGTCCCAGGAGGGCAGGGTGGGGGTGAGGGGTGTCCCCGGCCCTGTTGTTCCCATGAGCCTGCAGCCTCCCCGGACGCGGCTTCGACCCCACCTGCCCGAGTCTGAGAGCCTGGTTCGGCCCATCTGTCCCCCGAGGTCTGAACCTGTCGCCCCGTTTCCCAGCCCGAGGTCACCGTCCAGCCAGGACCTGAGCCCAGGCTCCCGCCTCTGTGGTTGCTAGCCAGGCCACGGCCTCCCCGCCCCCAGCCCCAGCCCATCCAGAGCGGGTTCTGGGGGGGTCAGTTCCTTGGAGAGGAGGGGACCAGGGCACACCCGAGCACAGTTCCTCAGTCTCACCAGGATGCACCAGCCCTCAGGACACCAAAGAACACTCCGGAGTCCACGAGGTCTGACTGCTGCCCCCACCCTATCCCGTGGCTTGGCAGGGAGGTGGTGAGGCTGTGTCGCGTGGGATGGGGGTGCTGCTGTCCCCAGGGAGAGCCCCGCCGCAAACCCCGACACTGACTGGACACCAGGACGGTCGCAGGGGCAGGTGGGAAGGGGCTGGGGGAGGGCTGGGAAATGAGGCCCCTGGTACCCGGAGGCCATGGTAGGGCAGGCCGCAGGCTGGGGTGCAGGCGGGAGCGCGCCCTGAGGGGCGAGAGCAAAGCCGCTCCCTCCTCCCGCTGCCAGGCGCTCTTTCGTGCTATTTGATGTGGCTCTAAGTAAAGCAAAGTTAAAATTCCTGAGTAATTACCTGTGAGTTTTACTGTTTATCCTCATGTTGTGCAATATCAGCATAAAAGCAAACCTAAGAGGATCCCTGGGTGGCTCCGCGGTGGAGCGTCAGCCTTCGGCCCAGGGCGTCACCCCGGGGACCCCGCTCGCACCGGCCCATCGCCGCCTCCTGCGTCCCCTTCAAGTGCTGGTTCAAAGGGACACGTGGCGCCTGCCAGCCTCCCCGACGGGACGCCCTCGCTCTGATCTCACTGGACCCCCGCACGTGTCCCGGAATTGTGTGTCCAGGGGCCTCCTGAGCGCTCCGTGCAAACGCAAGAAATGACGTAGAAAAGAGAGACACGCGTGGCTTCTCCTCCGCTCACGCGCTGGCTCCAGCGGCCCCTCAGACGTCACTTATGAAGCTCGGGTTCAGGTAAAATCGTTAAGAATTTCGAGATTGCTATGGCAGAGCCTTGAAGCAAGCACAGGCCCTCGGGGTGGCCCCACGCCTGCAGCCTGCAGCCCGTGACGCTGGCCTCGCTCCCCACGTCATGGGAGCCGCGGCCTGGAGCCTGGGCCCACCCAGCGCCGGAGGCCGCGGTCCAGGAAGGTGAGGCCCCCAGGACTGAGGCGCCACTACACCCACAGGCACACGTACACACAGGTGCACACGCTTGCCTGCACGCACACAGGTGCACACTCAAGCACACGGGTCCACAGGCGCACACAGGTGCGCACGCACACGCACACGCATACAAACGCAGCATCAGAGTCCCATCATCAGTGTTCCTTCCTGTGGGTTACCTGCTGCCTCACCTGGATCATCCTGTAAGTTTCAAATGTCCCTAAGAAGACACTGGGCACCTGCTCCCCAAATTCCTGCCCGGCCTGCTGAGTCCTCTCCCTGCCCATCTCCTCCCAAGTCCACATCCCAAAGGATCCGTCTGAGCTCTTCCAGGGAGGGGGGAGGGAAACAGGCTGATCAGGAAAGCCCTGTGCTGCCGAGTGAGCGTGCCAGACACACACCGACAGGCAGCTTCGGTGGAAATGGGGTTTGGGTTCTTGCCCCTGGGGCAGCACCGAGCTGGGTGCTCCCGGCTCCTTGCCCTGGATAAGGACGAGCCGCTCAGGCATGGGAGCCCCGAAGCCCCCACCACGACCACACCAGTACCCTCCTCCACCCGGCGGGCCCCTGCCGCTCCCTGCAGGTGACCCCAGGAGCCTCCAGAGGGGCTGAGGGGGCCGCCATGTCCTGGCTCTGCCGAGGGCGTCCCCAGCTGTCACAGGCCTAGCCCCCACTCACACGCCCCACCCTCCCCGGGAGGCCGCAGCCCAGGGACCTCCTCTTTGGGACCAAGCGCATGAGGGTGGTTCTGGGAGCCCCGGGCCGCTCTGCCCAGACCAGCTGCCCCTGGAGTAAACCTGGACGCCTCGAAGGTGCTTGCCCCGCCCCCACCCGGGCTGTCACCTGCCCCACTGAGCACAGAGCTGCAGGGTCCCAGGCTCAGCGCCTCAAGCCATAGTAGCTCTCACTGACTCCTCGCGTCCAGGTCGAGGGTCACCTGCTGTGGGAGCCCCCGGCCTCCCTGCCCCACCCCAGATGCCAGCCTTCGTCCCGACACAGGGCACACTGGCAGCGTGCTGCTGCTGAAAGGAGGAGGAACCGGTGAGCAGGGCGCTGGATGCCGGGCAGCCTTAATGACCTGACAGAATAGTGGTGCCGGAAGCTTCCAGAAGGCTCACACAGGAGCACGAGCCTCAGTCAGCAAGCAGCTATGCCACGCGAGCTCGGCCAGGCTGAGGAGGGCCTCCAGCGATGCGGGGCGCGGGCACTCAGCTGCCAGGGGTCTCCTGTGCCGACAGGTACGTCCCTTCCCGCGGGTCCCGCCCCTGAACCTGAGGCCAGACGCTGCCAGGCGGCCCGCCGCTCCGGGGAGCCAGGCCTGCAGTGAACGCCGCCCGCAGACCACGCGTCCGCCCCGGGTCCTTGCTGGCCCGGACCTGAGGGCAACCAGGGGTGAAAACCCGGCCTCCGGACCCTGGCCCGGCTCCCTCCACCCGCCTCCAGGAGGCCTGTGGCACGAGCCTGGCGCTCCGTGCCATCCCGCCGCCACCCCGCCCGCCGCCCGCACAGCGCGTGCTTGGCAGTTTGCGATTTCGCTTAAAAGGATGCAGAAAACAAGACATCCGAAGGCAGGACACACTCTTTGGTGGGAAGCCCACACTTAATTGAGGATGTAGCTATTTATTTTCTTCCCTCACTGGTCCAGACCATGAAATATTTATGTTTCCTCGTTGAGCCTCTGCGTTCAAACAGCCTCAGACCAGCTCCCTGTGGGACCGAAGAGAGAATTGTTAGTCGATAACCTCAAACAAGGGAGCGGAGACACAAGCCGGCGGCTCCAGCAGAACCCCGAGCGAGGGGAAACTGTCACGGGACGCTCGTGAGCCCCGCGCAGCGCCTCGGCCCCGACCCTGGGCGGGGGCGGGGGGGGATTCAACTGCGTCCGGCAGCCCCTGGTCCAGCCCGGCGTTGCCCCTGGGATGCACGGGGGGCCGGGGAGCAGAGCGTGCAGGCACGGCCGGGGGCTTGGGTCTACGCCAGAGGAGAGGCCTGGGTGGTCGGGAGCGTTTGGAGCCTTCACCCAAAATGAATGAAATCATCACAAGTAAGGAGACAACCGCGTGTCTGCGTGGGGCTCTGCTCTGTGCCGCCCCGTGTTTGTGAGCAGGGGCGGCTTCTGCTGAACCCACTTCCCCCCTTATTCTGAGAATCAAGCTTCTTAAAAATGCCGAGGGAGGGGCTCCTGGGTGGCTCAGTGGGTTAGGCCTTCGACTCATGGTTTCAGCTCAAGTCGTGGTCTCGGGGTCGTGAGATGGGGCCCCGCATCTCTGCTCAGCTTGAGATTGTCTCCCATCCCCTGCCCCTCCCGCCCCCACTCTCGCACACACACGCACTCCCTCTCTCTCTAAAAGGAATAAATAGAAAAATTTTAAAACAATGCAGAAGGAGCGTCCCAGTCCCTGAAACAGCACCTTCCCTGGAGCTGCACACAGCAGGTTAGGGAAGCGCTTGTTCTCGGGGGGGGGGGGGGGGGGGGGGGGGTCTGGGGCTGTCCCACACCCATCACACCTGGCAGGCACCCAAGGCCCTTGGAGAAGGGGGTGCCCCCGAGCAGAGCACCTGGGGAGAAGTGGCAGGAGGTGTGGGGGCGCCCAATCCCGACACCCCAAGCTCCAGACCAGGCTAGCGGACAGACGGACAGACGGCTGTGCGGGCTCTGCAGAGCCCTGGGGGGACTGAGAAGAGGGAGGAGGGAAGACTGGGCCCCCACCACTCCCCACACAGGACTTCATCACGAGGAGAGGGGAAGGGGGAGAACACAGATCCTGCTGCTGAGGAGCATCCCGCTTTAATTTCATGCCACATTAGGGCAATCGGGCAGGCAGCGCCCCGGAGAGGGGGTGGAGGGGGTGCGCGAGCCGCTTCCCCCAGGCCGCCAGCGCCCTCACTAACTGTGAACCCGATTCAACAGCGTTGGATTAACTCCATGTATCTCGCGGCCAGACCGGCAACCAAACAAGCCCCCCTCTTTGTTCGTCCCTCTTGAGAGGAAGGGGGTGAGCCCCCCCACGCCCACCTGCACACCCCAGAGTCGGGAACACCAAGGGAACATGACTTTTCCCCCCACAGAAATGACCCTCTGCCTTAAAAGGGAAAACACAGAATAAGAGATGGTGTCAGTTGGCTTCGCAGGCAGCTGCCGGGCGAATTACCATATTAATAAGCTGCTGTCTCGGGGAGGCGGGGCCGGACCCCGGAATTCACCATCCTGGGTCCCACTAAGTTCTGTCGTTTGGTGTTGGGTGCAAATGTTGAGTCTGCTCAAAAGGTACGCCGTGTGACACGCAGGGTCCCGTGTCGCGTGACTCCACTTGCCTGAAGGGCCCGAAGCAGGCTGGTCGGGGAGGGAAGTGGATCAGCAGGTGCAGGGGGGCGGGGAGGGGCTGCTAGGGCGTGGGGCTTCCTTTGCGGTGATGGAATGTCTGGAACCAAAGACTGAAGCTGCACAATATCGTAAATGTACTAAATGCCAACAAATTATGCTCTTTAAAATGGTTGACTTGGGGGACGCCTGGGTGGCTCAGCAGTTGAGCGCCTGCCTTCGGCCCAGGGCATGATCCTGGGGTCCCGGGATCGAGTCCCGCATCGGGCTCCCTGCATGGAGCCTGCTTCTCCCTCTGTCTGTGTCTCTGCCTCTCTCTCTCTCTCCATGTGTCTCTCATGAATAAATAAATAAAATCTTTAAACAAATAAAAAATAAATAAAATGGTTGACTTGGGAGCGCCTGGGTGGCTCAGTCGGTTGTGCATCTGCCTCCAGCTCGAGCTGTGATTCCGGGGTCCTGGGATGGAGCCCCATGTTGGGCTCCCTGTTCACAGAGAGCCTGTTTCACCCTCTGCGCCTCCCCCTGCTCGTGCTCTCTCCCTTTCTTTCTGTCGAATAAATAAATAAAATCTTTAACAATAAAAAATAAATCTATCTTTAAAAAAATAAAACGGTTGCAGTGCCCAGTATGGGAGTTATATTTCAGTAACACTGTGAACAACAGCAAGACGTGCCGTGCAGGCAGGTGTGAGGGTGAGGAGCGCCCCAAACTCCTGATGGGCACAGTCCCTCCATCGTCGGAGCTCTGCTCGGGGTGACGGCCTTGTGTGGTCACACTGAGGGGAGTGAAGATGTGACAACGACAAGCTCCAGTCAGGCTCCTCCATTCCCTTTGGACCAGGCCGCTGGGTCCTTCCTTGCACCATGGACTCCCAGCAAGCTCCACCACCCTGGCCTCTCGGGCAGTGGCCTGGGCAGTCGATCTCTGCTCAGTCACCCTGTGCTCAGAAGGTTGATGGGCTTACAGCTCTGTGGTCACTGTCGGGAAGTTCTTCATCGTTTTTGAACAAAGGGTCCTGCGTTTTTATTTCGCAGTAGGCCCAGCAAATTCTGAGCTGGCCCTGCCTCCTTGGGGGGAGATAAAGGCCGGCCTCTCCCCCGGCTCGTTGGTGGGCCTGGAGCTGAGGCCTGGCCAGGCCAGCCTCCAGCAAAGCACAACTGCCAGGAGGGGCAGCTCTGGGGACTGGGCAGGTCCAGCCCCGCCAGCCAGGCCCTGCCGCCCACTGCTCTCAGATATGTGAGCCCCAACACCCAGCAAGGGCCAGCACCGAGTGGGCAAGGGGAATGGGGTGTGCAGGATGAATGAACGAGCAACAGGGAGATGTGTGCAGAATGAATGAATGCACGCGCGGGACAGCGCAAGCGGGATGAATGATGAATGGGGACTAGCAGGGGGGATGAATAAATAGATGAATGAATGGAGACAGCGCGTGCGGGCTGAATGAATGAATGAATGCTCATGTGGGATGGATGGGTGAATGGAGGGGCTGTGCATGCGGGATGCTGGGCCGCGAAGCTGCGTGGAGAGCTGGGCAGCAGGGCGCAGGGCAAGCCCAGCAGCGAGGGGCCCCGTCTCCGCCCCATCGCAGGGCAGGCCCCCCTTCATGAGCAGATTGTGCCCCCAAAGCCACCTGTTGAGGTCCTGAGCCCCCGCCCTCGGGCTGAGCCCACTTGGGACTAGGGTCCTTGCTTCTCAGTCTGGCGGCGGTTCCAGCTCCCCAATGGCTCCGAGCCGCCCCCTCTGATTTCCACACCAACGCGCCCCTGATTTGCACGCCTACCGGAGACTCCCCACCCCCCCGCCCCCCGTGTTTGTGTTTGTAAGGCGCCCGCTTCACCTGGACCTCGGGAGGCGGCCATCGCCGTCTGCCCCCACCAGGTGGCGCCCCTGCAGGAGCAGCTCTGGTCTCCGTGGGGCCTGGATGCGGGGTGGGCGCGGGGACAGCCCATGCTGGCCCGGGGTCAGGGGCCACACCCCCTCCGTGCCGCCCACTGCTGTTCCCTGCGAGAAGGTTCTGGCACAGGGCACAGCGCGCCTTCTCCCTCGGGCTGCCCTTCCCTGTGTCTGGTTGACCCCGTCCCCTCCCCCAGGATGGACCGGGGAGGCAGGTGGGTGGCTCCAGCACCAGTGCCCAGCAGGTCAGCCACCCTCGGCTCAAACAGGACGCCACCCAGTGCAAGCTCCTCCGGGAGGCCTTCCTGGGACTCGCCAGGCCAAGTGCCCCTCCAACCTCCCCCCACCCTCGCCTGGGCCAGGGCTGCCACCTTCCAGCCTGGGTGGTGGGGCCTGCAGGGCATGAAGCAGTGGAGGGGCCCGCAGGGGACAGCCAGCCTTCACGGCGGCCCCGCACAGGCCCAGCTGCTGGCGCTCACTGGCCTGGACCGAGCTGGGTCTCAGGTGGGTGCCCAGCGCTCAAGTCGGAGGTGGGGGCTCAGCCAACCTAACCGCGAGGTCCAAGGGTAGGGCGGACACTCGGGACAGAAGTTCTCAGGGAGAGAAGCAGACGCTGGAGGGACATGAAGCACCGGCTTCCTGCCGGGGCGGCTAAGCTGGGAGGAGCTCAGGCTGCGGCATCGGCCCCCTGGGGCTCCCCTGCCTGAGGGCGCAGTCAGCCCGGAGCACAGCCCAGAGGTGGGGCAGGGGGAGCCCTCGTGCTGTCATCCCTACACCTAGATCCAGCCGTGCCTGAAGCCATCATGGCTCATGTAACTGCAAACTCAGAGATCCTTTTCTTTCTGAAACCAGTTCGAATCCGTCGAGGTTCCTTCCATTGCAGGCGGTCAGGTCCCCGCTCCGGGGAAGCCCAAAGCCCAAGGAGAAGCCAACCGTGTGCATTTGGCAGCAGGGAGCTGAGGCCGCCACGGAGTCACTGCCCCACACACGGATCTCTGGGCCCCAGGCCCCCGCCTGCTCCCTCTCTGCGGCCGTGCCTCGTGCTCGTGGGCCCCGACAAGCAATCTCACCTCGATGAACAGCAAACACCCACTCGAGGAGCACGAGGGCTGGGCCGAGCGGCGACCCGCACACCCGGCCCGGGGCACTGCCTCCCGGGGCCCGACACTCGGGCCAGCACGCTTGAAGCTCTAACGAATCATTCGTTTGCTCTGGACCGCGCCTCAAGCAGCTGTTTAGGGGCCTGAATCTTTTTTAATTTTCTGTGTATTAATATTTAATCTCACTCGAGCGCCACATCATTTGTGCAGTAACGTGGGAGCCGTGGGAATAAGAATCAGTAACAGACGCGTCCAATCCGTTCTCCGTGTCTCCAGGGTCCCCGCCTGCTCCAGGCATTCACGGCTCCTCAGACACGCAGGCCGCCCAGGACACGGCCGCCCGGAAGGGCTGCAGGGACACGGTCGGGGCAGGGCCCGGGGCAGCCTCCTGGGCCGTCTGTGAGGTGCGCAAGGGGAAGCAGAGGTGAGACCGGCTCGTCTCCTCCACGGGCCTTCAGAAGGTCCCCCATCCGGGTCCCCGCAGACCTCGTGTCCACTGGGGGCTCCCCTCCGCCTGCCCGCCCACCCCCCACCCCGCTGGGGGCTCATGGGAGAGGGACTCGGGCCACGGGTGGGGGCAGGGAGTGGCCGGGGCCAGGTGACCTCAGGTGCCCAGGGGAAGACAGTTAAGTTCCCCCCGCCCAGGACCTGGACCCCCGGCCCTGGGCCCCAAGTCTCAGGCTGCCCTTTACCCCATCTGCACCCGGACAGATGGCAGCACAAGGCCCGGCTGTGCCCCGAGGGCACGAGAGCTGGCAGCTGACCCTCAGCAGAAGACGGCAACGAGGCCCCCGGGGCCTGGCAAAGAGCTTAAGTCTCACTTGTTCAGTAAATATCACAGACTCAGAAGCCCCCAGCCCAGGCCGCGGGCCCGTGGAAGGAAACACGGCCCAAGTGCAGCCAGACTCTGGCCTGCGGGGGAGGGACAGCAGGGACACCCGCCAGAGGAGCAGGGGCCACGCAGCAGCTCCCGCCCGGGACACCGGACCTCAGAGCACCCCGGACTGTGCTCTTGAGGGAGAGAAGCTGATCTCGGGGCCCTCGGCTACCAGCCCTACCGGCTGGGGACAGTCCCCACGCTGCAGCTCAGGAAGGGTCATGGCCTAGAAGAGGCCTCTCTGAGCAGAGGAGACAGAGGCCAGAGTCCGGGAGGCGAGGCAGTGGGCGGCCCCAGGGCCAAGGACCCAGGGCTGCCTGGAGGAGCCCCAGAGATCGGCATAGGGACCCCGAGCTTGGGGCACATGCTGGTCTGCACGCACAGTGGAAACTCCCCAGGATGGGGACAGTGGCAGGACTCACGGTGGGCGGGGGGGAGCAGGCAATGGTCATCATCGCTAGCCATGGCCCCCGAGGGGCTCCATGGGGATGGATGAGCCTCGGGGTGCTGCGGGGCACGCCTGACCCCACGCAGTTAGCTGCACGAGAGCCAGGCTCCCCGAAGCCTCACACACAGTCTAGCGCCCGAGTGGCACGTGACCCCAGACATCAGCGAACAGTCAAAATCACCAAGGACACGAGAAGGGGAAAACCTGACCCATAGCAGGAGAAACCTGAGTGGGTGGGGGACACAGGAGGGGGACACAGGCCGGGGGGATGCAGGCAGGGGATGCAGGCAGGGGACGCAGGCAGGGGACGCATAGGCAGTGGGGCCTCAGACAGAGACTCCACCCACCCACCCGTGACCCCTGAGCTCAAGGGGCAGAAAGGTGGTGGGAGCCGGAGGAAGGTCTGACCCTTCCTTCCAGACATGAAGCGTGCAGCCTCTGAAGTGAAAACCGCAACCGACAACATTCACAGCAAATCGCACAAGCGTCCAAGATGAAGCCCACGGGGGAAACGGCCGGAAGACGAGGGTCTCCGTGACTCGCAGGCCGAAACCAAAGTGGCGGAGGGACGGAAAGCGCCCTACGAAATAACGATCAAGTCTTCCAAATGCGTCGAAAATCCAGAGATTGAAGGAGCCCGACGCCCCCGCCCCCAATGCCTGCAGCAGGATAAACATCAAGACGCCGTGACGCAGCGATCCTCAGACAACTGAGGAAACTCGGCCATAAAGAGGAAGCCCCAGCAGTCAGGGAAACGGGCGCAGCGCACTCAGCGGGTCGGGGTCGGGACGGCGGCGGGCTTCAGGGGGGCCGATCCAGGCCGAACCCAGCGAGGCGGCATCTTTAAAGTGCCCAGAGGGGAGGAAGATCCGTCCGCCTAAAACCCTTCATCGCACAAAATTATCTTCACGGATAAAACTTTTTTAAACAAACAAAAAAAGAGTCAATTTATCACCCGCAGGCTCTCAGGGAAAAACCCCACCAAAGTTCTTCAGGCACCGGGAACGGCCCCAGACCCGTCCACCCGGAGAACAGGGCAGGCTGGGCCCGGAAACACATGCGTGATGTTAAGATACCGTTTTATTGTTTATTTTTGGAGGATAATCGAGGCTTAAGCCGATTTATTAACGATGCGCCGTGGGTGCACCCACCTGCCCTCTCCGCGAGCCCAGCGACGGGGCTGCCAAGGCCGGGGCCGGCGTGCAAAGCAGGCGCTGAGACAGCGGCCGCCCGACCCGGGCCCAGCCGAGTGGCCTCGTCCACAGGCCAACAGTAAAGGCAAGAAGGGAGTCACCGTAAACACTCGGTGCAGAATGATTCCAGGGAAGAGGACAGGAAGGACTGGAGGACGTGAGCCGAAGAGGGGGAGCTGCGGCGTGTGCGGCAGGGGCGTGCCCTGAAGACCCACCAGCCACGGCCCGGGCCAGGAGGAGCCACCCGCAGGCACCCGCAGCGGCAGGTGTGGCGACCCCTCGGCCGGGACGAGGCCCGTCGTCCAGCACGGCTCTGGGAGGGAGGTCAGACTGGCCTGGGGCCCAGGGCTGCGACTTGCTGGCCGTGGGGCGCCCGTGGGGGACGGGCTCCTGCCTGCTGTCCCGGGGCTGGGCACTCCGATGCCAGGACAGCGCCCGCCCCGCTGTGCGCAGCCAAGGGGGGAAACGGCCCCGCGCACTGCCCCCGCTGCGTCTCTGCGTCCAGACAGCGGCAGGGCACAGACTGGGGTCCAAAGAGGTGTGGCAGGGCTGACGGGCCCGGTGAGGCCTTCCTGGATGGCGGGGCAGGGCTCCTGGGTCCACCGTGTGGTCGTCCCGGTGAAGGTGACCCACCAAAGCGCAGGAGGCGCACGGGGCACACAGTCCTGTCCTCGCCTGAGAGCGCAGCACCTGGGAGGCAGGCGTCATGGTGGGGCCTTGGTTTACCCACTTTCCAGGTGAGGAGAAGAGCTGAAGGGTCCGGGGGTGCTGCCAGCGGCCTGGCCCCGGGTACCTGGGCTCCGACCACTTCCTTCTAGGCCTGGGGCCACCTCAGCCTCCTGGATCCCCCTGCGGCCAGACCCTGCTGTCCTCGGGCACCAGGCTGGGCCCCCTCAGGCGCCACGCGAATGCCCTGTCCCCCTACATGGTGTCCCCTCCCTGCCCACACGGGACCTCCCCCTGACCCAGGGCTGTAGGGGGCAGGGGAGGGGCTGCTGCCCCAGAGCAGGGTGGGGGGACCAGGGGCCGCGGGCGGGGGGCCCTCCCGGCTGTGTCCTGGTTACTCTGGAGGGTCCAGGGCCTGAGGTCTGGCTCAAGAGCGGCCAAGACACACCGGGCCTCCAGGCTTCTGCGGCCCCCAATCCTCCCGGGTGGCCACTGGACGCACAAACCCAGGGGCTTGCTGCCCCCCGGAGGCTGGCGGGGGAACCGCCCCTGATGGGTCACCCCTCAGCCCTGCGAGCAGGTGTGGGGGGGACCTGGGAGAGGGGCAGGGGCAGGGACTGGGGCCGTCCTACTCTCTGCCACGGCCCTGGACACCCAGGCTGTCCTCCAACCAGCACCAAAGGTGCCGCAGCACAGCCCCCCACCCATGCAGAGCCCCCCACTGCCACCAACCCCGTGAAGTGCTCAGCAGCGGCTCAGGAGGCAGCGACCTCAGGCGACCTCAGCAAGGGCTGGGCAGTCACTGCCTGATGTCCAAGGGCCTGCAGAGCAGGTGGGGAAGGCGGCAGGTGGGAGAGGCCAGCGCAGCCGGGCAGGCCGACGGTAGGAGCAGGCGGGGGGCACAGAGGAGCAGGTAGGATGTGGGCGGGCGTGGGGGCAATGGCCGGGGCCTGGCACGGAAACGCCGCCTGCAGGTGTCCACGGCTGACCACCTGGGCAAGGGCGCGAGGGGGCCGGGCGGCTGCGGCTGCTGCTGTGCCCAGCTCGGGGGGCCAGGGGGCCACAGTTTTCTTTTGAGGAAGGGGACCAGGGCGGGGACTCGCCTGATGTGCTTCACCAGGATCCCCTCATCATCTGGGGGAGAATAAACGTGGGGACCCCACACAGCAGCGGGAGGCCGTCTGGGTTACCTGCTGCTGGGTGACAGGCCACCCCGCACCCGGCTTAAAACAACCCCCGCTATGGCTGGTCGTGTCCAGGGGCTTGTCTGCCCCACGTGCCCTGGGCTGGGTCGGGTCGGGAGTTCCAGGAAGGGCCAGCGACACCCGGGGCCTCGGCGTGGGCAGGCGCCGGGCACCCTCCACGGGACCCTCCCTGCAGGACAAGGTGCCCAGAGGCCAGAGGCGGGGAGGCAGCAGAGGCAGAAGCACCCCCCACAGAAGTGACGCGGACCCCCAACGCACGCAGGGGAGGAGCGCAGAGGCCAGTGGCTGGAG
Organism: Canis lupus familiaris; assembly: GCF_011100685.1. Classification (NCBI taxonomy): domain Eukaryota; kingdom Metazoa; phylum Chordata; class Mammalia; order Carnivora; family Canidae; genus Canis; species Canis lupus. Next base: position 47,650,997 of record NC_049245.1, on the reverse strand, counting down.
CAAAGGAAGGGGTGACTCCAAGCAGCCACTCGAGCAGCAGGAAGACAGAGCCAAGGTCTGTCTGCACCCCCACGTGGCTGACCCAGGACCCCAGAGCTGGCCTGGACACCCCCAGCTCCAGGAGCCGCTCGGCCCTCACGGGTGGGCCGGCGCACACCCTGCCCCAAAGAAAAGATAAGAAATTGGGAGAAACTTCAGGACCCCACTTCCTTGTGCCCCCGGTGAAGCCAGGGAGCAGTCGGGGAGCCCGAGTGGCATTTCCACATCGTCCCACGTCAGCAACCGAGACGCCTCCGCCAAGGGGAGAAGCCTGGGGCCGGGCGGCCTCTGATCTCACTTCCAGACTCCAGACTCTGCCGCCAGGACTCCCACAGCGGCTCGGCCGTCGGGTGCTCACGGCCCTCCCTGCCGCCCTCCCTGCCAACCCCAGGCAGCCTGAGAGCGGCTGATCAAAGCCAGGGACAGGACAGCTGGACCCACGGCCTTCCTTGGGCCCCAGAGCAGATGGTCTGACAGCAGCAGTGGGGAACACCGGCCAACTCCTACTTCCTCCGGAGCCCGAGGCCAGGGTTCTGTCCATTTTTAATCAAATTGTGTTTTTTGCCATTGAGTTGTATGAGTTCTTTATATAGTTTGGATATCACCTCCTTATCATACATAGAATTTGCAGTTTCTCCCATTCTGTAGGTCGCCCTTTTATTTTGTGGATGGTTTCCTTCGCTGGGCAGAAGCTTTTTAGTTTGATGTAGTCCCAGTAGTTTCTTTTTGCCTTTGTTTTCGGTGTCAAATCCAAAAAACTCATCACCAAAACCAATGTCAGGGAGCTTACTATCTGTGTTTTTTTTCAAGGAGTTCCATGTTTTCACGTCTTTTTTCAAGTCTTTAATCCATTTTGCGGTGATTTTTATGGATGGTGTAAGAAAGAGGCCCAATTTTTGCACGAGGCTGTCCAGATTTATCAACACTATCTGTTAAAGAGACCATCCTTTCCTCACTGAATAGTCTTGGCTCCTTTGTCATAAATTAATCGGCCATATATGTGTGGGTTTATTTCTGGGATCTCTATTCTTTTCCTCTGGCCTTATTTTTCTGCCAGGACCACACTGTTTTGACAACTACAGCTTTGAAACACAGTTTGGAAGGAGGAGGAATGATGCCTTCAGCTTTATTCTGCTTTCTCAACACTGCCTTGGCCTTTCAGGATATTTTGTGGCTCCATATGGATTTTAGGATTTTTTTTTCTATTTCTGTAAAAAAAATGCCATTGGAATCTCGCGTTGAATTGGAAAATTGCATTGAATCTTTAGATGACCTTGGACAGTATGGACATTTTAACAATATTAAAGTCCAATCTATGAGCACAGAGTATCTTTCCATTTATTTGTGTCTTTTTCATGTCTTTTCATCAATGTTACAGTTTTCAGAGTACAGGTGTGTCAGCTCCTTGGTTAAATTTATTCCTACATATTTCATTCTTTTTGATGCAATTTTATTTATTTATTTTTTGATGCAACTCTAAATGGGATTATTTTCTTAATCCCTCTTTCCAATGGTTTGTTGTTAGCCTATAAAACAACTGATTTTGAGGGTGCCTGGGTGGCTCAGTTGGTTAACTGTCTGATTCTTGGCTTCATCCGAGGTCATGATCTTAGAGTCACGATCTCAGGGTCGTGAGATCAAACCCTGAGGTGAGCTCCGTGCTCAGGAGGGAGTCTGCTCGAGATTCTCTCTCTCTCCTTCTGCCCCTCCCCAATTGTGTATTCTCTCTCTCTTTCTCTAAAATAAATAAATCTTTTTAGAAAATAAACACAAATGACTCTTGTGTATTAATTTCGTATCCTGCAACTTTGCTGAATTATTTTACTTCAGTTTTTCAGTGGCGTCTTTAGGATTTTCTATGCAGAGAGTCCCCTACTTATGATGGTTTGGCGTACGATTATTTGACTTTGCAATGGTGTGAGGGTAATACACACTCAGTAGGAACCCTAGTTTGATTTTTGATCTTTCCCCCAGCTAACGCTACGCGGTCCGATCCTACCTTACGATGGTGGGCAGCTCCCAGGCAGCCTCGTGTCCAGGAAGGTCAGCAATCATTCTGCACTCAGCCAACTATTCTGTTTTTCACTTTCCACGCAGTATGCAGTAAATCAGATACTCAGCACTTTATTATAAAATAGGCTTTGAGTTGGATGATTCTGCAGAACCGTAGGCTCACGTCGTGTGCCGAGCACGTTTAGGTCAGCCAGGCTAAGATGGGATGTTTGGTAGGTGAAGGGTATTGAATGCATTTTTCTCCTCGTGATACTTTCAATTTACGACAGATTTATCAGGATGTGACACCATCATAAGTCACGGAAGGTCTCTAGGCAATATCGTGTCATCTTCTAGAGGCAGTTTTACTTATCCCTTTCCTTTTTTTTTAAAAAGATTTATTTACTTATTCATGAGAGACACAGAGAGAGAGAGAGGCAGAGACACAGGCAGAGGGAGAAGCAGGCTCCATGCAGGCACCTGCAGGACCCCGGGGTCACGTCCTGAGCCCAAGGCAGATGCTCAACCGCTGAGCCCCCCAGATGCCCTTACTTACCCCTTTCTGGTTTGAATGACTTTTATTTATTTTTCATCAGGGATATTGGCCTGTATTTTCTTCTCCTGTGGTGTCCTCACCTGGTATGCAGGTAGTGCTGGACTCATAAAATTAGTTTTGAAGCATTCCTTCCTCTTCTGTTTTTTGGAAGATTTTGAGAAGGGTCGGTGTTATTTTTTAAACATCTGATAGAATCTACCCGCGAAGCCATCTAGTCCTGGGCTTTTCTTTGTTGGGAGGTTCATAGTTAATGGAATCAACCTCCTTATAGTGATTTGTCTGGTCAGACTTTCTATGTCTTCATGACTCAGTCTTGGTAGGTTGTGTGTTCCTAGGAACTTACCCGTTCCTTCAGGCTGTGCAACCTGGTGTACAACTGCTCAAGCAGCCTCTCACGATCCTTTGTATTTCTGTGCCATCGGCTCAGCGAGGTCTGCGGCAATTTCATTCATAACTACCGACCGCTAACAGAAGAAACAGACAGACTTGCAGCCATGTAGACCTCTTGAACGATACAATCAGTGAATCTGACCAAATTAACTTATATAAAACACCACACGCCACAACTAAGGAATGATCATGCTTTCACCAAAAAAAAAAAAAAAAAAAAACCTTACAAATTTTGCAAAAATCAGACATTTGGGGACTCCTCGGTGGCTCAGCGGTTTAGCACCAGCCTTCGGCTCAGGTCATGATCCCCGGGGGTCCTGGGATGGAGTCCCGCATTAGGCTCCCTGCTGGGAGCCTGCTTCTAACCCTCTGCCTGTCTCTGCCTCTCTCTCTCTGTCTCATGAATAAATAAATAAATCTTTAAAAAGAAAAAAGAGAAGAAAATAAGTAATCATGTTCATGTCATTAGGGAGCAAAGTTTTCAGAGCAATCCTAAGCCCCCAGCGGAATGGCTTTACGGGTGGTTGTCACCGTGTGACCTAGTCCAGGTACACAGTGAGACTGTCACAGCTCAGCAGCAACTAAACACTAAAAATAAGAACACGACGGATTTGAATGACACAATACATACCCTTGACTGAATTGAGGTAAACACAGGTTATATATCTATACGTATATACGATTCCAACTGGGTCCAATCAAATTCCCATCGTGTGTGTGAGCCGCCTTCGCTGACCACAATGTGCCAAAATAAGAAATCAGAAAGAAAGGGGAAACCAAAAAGGCATTCATGTAAGTGAATATTTCGCCCGAGGTTAAAAAAAAAAAAATCACAAAATTTAAAACTGCTTCCCGGGTAGCCCAGGTGGCTTAGGGGTTTAGCGCTGCCTTCAGCCCAGGGCGTGATCCTGGAGACCTGGGATCGAGTCCTGCGTCGGCCCCCCTGCATGGAGCCTGCTTCTCCCTCTGCCTGTGTCTCTGCCCCTCTCTCTCCTCTCTGTGTATTCTCATGAATAAATAAAATCTTTAAATAAATCTTTTAAAAATTAAAAAAAAAAGACTGCTTCCCTAGGAAGGAATCAGTCACTGCTTCAAAGAAATTTGGAGGCTCTGTATCTAAACGTGAAGGGCGCAGATTGTGTTCTCAGAGGGACAACAACGAGCCCTGACTGAATGTCAGGAGTCTCCGGCCAAGCTCATTGATCCCAATAAAGCACAACAGAGGGGTTTCTTGTCCAAGCGGGGGTAGGGGGTGGGATGTCAGGAAGGCTTCCTGGAGGAGGAGGTGCATTCAGTCCTATGGGATGGGCAGGGGTGTTGGAAGTGGGCCGATGTCTAAAGCCAAAGCACTGAAACTAGACCCATCCCAGGTCACACCTCCCCAGCCGTGGTACAGCAACCCCCGTGGGCGCTGGGGGGTGATGTTGGGTCGAGGCTTGCGGCAGGGGGTGGGCAGGTGCAAAAGGCCCCCAGGGCCCCTGAGCAGCAAGTGAGCGGTGCAGCTGGGCATTTTACGTGGAGAGAGATGAGCCAAGCCAGGAACGGAGAAGAGGGAGGACAGAAGGAAGGGCTCAGGCCAAGACCCTCCCCAGCTTCCTCACCGACTCCTCTGCTTACCCCCAGGTTGGCGGCTGGGCGGAGACAGGCTCGAGCCGATGCAAGCCGCACCTGCCCCCAAGACGCGTCCTGGTCGCCCGGACCCTCCGCCTGCGGGGACGGCGAGAGGGGGGCGACGGGGGTGCTTTGTGAACTGTCCGGTGCCGTAAAAATACACTAAGTGGTAGTTTTGTGAGTTTTCTCACAACACCCGGACCAGGAAGAGCTTCCCGTGAGCAGATCGGGACCAGACCCTCCACCCTCCCCAAGGACAGCGCAGGGACCCTGAGCAGAGGGGGGCAGACGCCCAGCCTCGCTGCGGTCACTGCAGCACCGACCCCGGGGCCCTGAGGCGCTCGGCAAGAGGTACATGGAGACGAGTGTCGCCCTAAAATGAGCTACCGGCACTCGGTGCATCAGCAGCGGCCGCAAACGCGGGGGTGGGGGGCAGAGTGCCACCTGCACCACCAGGCCTCCTCCCGTGTGCCCCGGGGACCCCGCCCCGAGGAGCCGCCCAGCCAACAGCAGGCGTGGCAAGCCCGTCACCTCCCGCGCCGGGGAAACAGCACAGGGAAGAATCACGGCCCGAAAGCAAGAAGGGACGCAGAAGATGCAGAGGATTGAAATAAGCCCCGTCAGGCACCTTTCAGGGAGCGTCTGTGTGCAAACCGCGTGGCCTCCGCGGCCTCCAGCTTCTTGCGTACGACAGGCTGCTCCTCAGCGATGCTTGACGAGACACAAAGCGCAGTGGGTGACAGAGTGACAACGAGTCCCCGCGCGAGGACACGGGAACGTTGGGTGGAGTCCTCAACCCCAGCCTGGGAATCGCCCAGAGCAGGTGTGCCTGCGGCACCTGTGGCCTGTCCGTCCTCCTCGTCCTGTCCCCACGCCCCTCGGGTTTGCCGGCGAGGAAGGGCGGCTCCCCCAAGGCCACTCGGCGCGACCTCTGTGGACCGCAGAACTGTCCTCCTCTCCCCCCACCCGGCCCCCCAGGCCTGCGCCCCAGGTGACTGCACCCCGCTGGCCCCCACCCCGAGACCCACCCGCTGGAGGGCTGGCATCTGGCTGGCCAGGCCAGACAGCTTGCTGCATGGGGGCGCCGCCTGCAGGGCCCGGCACTGGACCCCACGGCCAGCGGGGGCGGGGGCACCACTGGCTCAGAACGGCCTTGGGGCACAAACACGATCCCCTCCACCCAGGCGGGCACAGGCCCAGGGGCTGCGCAGCTCCCTGGCACCCCGCAGTCGGCGCTGGCGGCCTCAGCTTGCCCTGCCCCTGCTCCCTGGGGTGAAGGACCCGCAGCGGAGAGCAGGCCGCCTGCCCTGAACACCGGGGGCAGCGTCGGGCCCCAGGACGGCGAATTCGGTGAGCGCCACGACCGCCCTCTCCACTCCATGCAGCCAGGGAACCAGCCTGCGGCGCCCCACCGGGAGCCCCGCACCCCACCGGGAGCCCCGCGGCCGGCCCAGGGCGCCCCTTGCAGCAGGCCCCAGCTCCCCAGCAGCCCACCCGCAGGCGGAGCGCAGCCTCCCGGGCGGCCAGCAGGTGGCGGCCGCTGACCAAAAACCGGCCTGTGTCTGCGCTTTGCGGGATCCGGGGCTGTTCCCTCCGCAGAGGGGCCTCCCCAAGGCTGCCTCCCGCCCGCACCCACACTTGGGCCCACCCGGCCTCCAGTCCTCCTGGGAGCCGCTGAGGGGCCTTGGCCTGAGTTTTCCGCCTCCCCAGCGCCCGCCCGGCCCACGACCGCGGCCGCAGCTGCAACAGACGCAGGCGCGACCTTAATCTCCGCGGCGATGCCACCTGCGACCGTGTCTGGGACGCTGGGTTCAGTTCTCAGGGTTCAATCTTTTACTTTTTAAAGCTTGTGTCGTAATCACCCGGTGCTCACCCCGGTGCGCGCCTCACCCCATCGCCTGCTGCCCCCCTCCCCCCCGGGCCAGCAGTGCACCCCAGAGCTAGGCGGCTGTTTCTTGGTTTGCCTCCCCCCTTTCCTTGCTTGTGTCTACAGGTCCACTGGGCGGTGATCATACGGCTTTTGTCCTTCTCTGACTTATTTCACTTAGCCTAACGCTCCCTAGGTCACCCCCGGGGTGGCAGATGTAAGACTTCACTCCTCTTGGGGCTGAGGGGCTCCCCATCACACGCATACATCCAGGCCAGGTTCTGGAAGCCCACCTCGCCCCCCTGTGCTTAGTTTCCTGTTCTACCGACATGCCCCACGCTGGGCACCATCCCCCCAATCCCACAGCCTCCACCCTGAGTCCCCCGGCAGGACACCATCCGATGCTCCCATGGCCTCAGGGTGTCTGTGGAGTTGGCCCAGCTCTCTTCGCGTCCCCTGTCACCCCCTGGCTGCTCTGCTAGGCCTGGGGGGCCCCCAGGGGGAAGTGCCCCCCGAGCCCCGAGACCACAGTGTTCTGTTGAGCACGCTGCCCTGAGCACGTTCAGTGACCGGTGCTACCCTTTTACCTGAGTTCAAACTCCCCGGCATGGCCGGTGCCCCGACCCTGGAGTCCCTGTCCCCACGCTGGCCCCTGCGGCTGTCCTCCAGCGTGCTGTGCCCCTTCTGACGGCCTATATGCCTCCCGGCCCAGCCCCTAACCCTTCAGACCATGAATGCCATGGCCTCCTGTCCACACCAGGCTGTCCCCAGTGCCTGCCTGTGCCTGGCCTCAGCCCAGACCCTTCTCCTCCTTGCCAACCCTTGCCACCCACGTTTGTTCTGGGCCCGGATGCACTGGTGGGTGAGCCCTGCCCTCCTGAATGCACAGCCAGGGCAAACACGGGGCCCCGGCGCAGGCAGAGGCGTTAGCCGGCATGCAGGTCCTCTCCACTCCTCGCAGGGCCCGGAGCAAGGGGGCTCTGAGGTTCTCGGTGACTACTTACCTCTATGTGGCCTCAAATACCTGCACACAGCATAGGAGCCCCTGAGAGCCAGGATCCTAGGCATTGCTGGATTTCCAGAACCTTCCAGAGAGCAAATGGCTCTAGGCCATTCGCTCCACAAAAGCACACAGCACCTGCTCACCCTCCCTGAGCACCCAACAAAACATGGACCATCTCTGTTCTCTCGCTCTGAAGGAACCGGACGGCACAGATGTGAAGCCACTTCGCCAAGGTCTCGTGCTGGAGGCCAGGGTGAGCCCCGTCTCTGGACCGAGTGGCCAGCCAGCATCCTCAGTGGCTCCCAGGCCTCCAGGCAGCCCCTCACCTGGCGGAAGGTCTGGGGTCCCGGCCTTCACCCCAGCAGCACCTCTGGGGTCTCCAGGAGAAACTCTGGAAGCCACTGTGCACTCACGGCTTGTGTAGCGTTCAGTCCAAGAACACGGGGAACAGTTAGCCAGTGACGCTCCCGGGGCCGTTCCCCCGGTGAACGCTCCAAACGGGGACTTGGGCGGGGAGCACGAAGCCCTCCCCTGTTCTTCAACCATGTCAGAAACTCCAGGGTCACTCCACCCCTCTCAAGCCCTCACACGCGGCTGGCAGTAATCCCCAACCCCTTCCCTCGGCCCCTGGAACACTTCCCACTGGACGGCCGCCTCGCACTGGGGAAGCTGCGCCCAGGGATCGGCACGGCCCCCGCCCCATTGCAGGCTGCTGGGAGACCTGCAGATTCCCACACCAGGCACCTCGGCCGCCATCCCCACAGGTGCTGGTCTAACACCCACCTGGGGAGGCCCCCGTGATGTCCCTGGTGCGTGTGTGTGGAGGGGGGACACAGGTCAGACTAATGACCCCCCCTGCCCCTGGTCTCTCACTGGCCATCCTCCCACACCCCACCATGGAGGCCATGCCCTGGTGAGGACAAAACCAGAAGATTCCCTCCTTACATGAAACACCGGGACACTGGAACCAGAGGTTTGTTCTAACGGAGAACCACGCTCCGGTCCCCGCCTTACACACTAGGACTTGCGGGAGCTGGAAACACCCTCAGGATGCAGGTCTCCTGGGAGAGCGCAGTGGGGACTGGAAGCCCAGAGAGATCCTCGCTGGCGCCTCCAGGCCTGGAGCCACAGGGCTGGTGGCCAGAGCCAGCAGCTGGCAGCCTCGTGGGGCTTCGGCGGAGAGGGCACCCACCTGGGGCTGCACACGGAGACCCCCACCCCGCAGGGGCCCCAGGCAGGTGCGAGTGCTCCGGGGAGCGACGCGGGTGTCTCAGGTTGTGCTGCGCGCTCTGCTCCAGCCCGGTGCGGGGCGGGCTCCTGGCGGAGGGACGGAGGGACGGAGGGACAAACACGAGACGGACTGGGCAGGTGCCCTGGTGAGGTCGGGCGCTCTGCGGTGGCAACCCGGGGCGTGGGGGAGCAGGGGAAGCGGGCGCCACCCAGACGGCCAGCGCCCTCCACCCCACGGCCTCCCCACCCTGGCCGTCGGTCTGTCCCCCGGCGCGGCCCGGGCTCCAGAAGAGGCCGTCACCAGGTCCCTTCTGATTGGATGGCCGCCGAGTCCCCGCGGGCGCCCCCCGCTCCTTAAAACTGCGGCGGAGCGAGTGGGAGCCGGAGCCCGGCCGGCCCTGCACGCGCAGCGAGGGTGGGGGGCGGAGGGCGCGGGGGGCGCGGAGGGCGCGGGGAGGCGCGGGGAGGCGCGGGGGGGGGGGCGGAGGGCGCGGAGGGCCCCGGGCGCGGGGGGCGCGGGGGGCGGAGGGCGCAGGGGGCGCCGGGGAGGGCCTCGCGGAGAGGCTCGGAGGGGCGGCCAGGCCGGGCGCGGGCGGGAGGCGCCATGGCCGAGCTCAAGGCGCTGTCGGGGGACGCGTACCTGGCGCTGGGCCGCGGCTACGCGGTGGCGACGGGCGGCCTGGCCTACGGGGCGGCGCGGGGGCCCGAGGGCGGCCCGGGCGGCGAGCTCCCCGCGGGCGCGGCGCCCCAGGGCGCGGCCGAGAGCAGCGGCGAGCAGAGCGGCGACGACGACGACGCCTTCGAGCGGCGGCGGCGGCGGCGGCGGCGGGGCGCGGGGGGCGCGGGCGGCGCGGGGGGCGCGGGGGAGGCGCGGCGGCGGCCCCGGGAGCAGCGCTCGCTGCGGCTGAGCATCAACGCGCGCGAGCGGCGGCGGATGCACGACCTGAACGACGCGCTGGACGGGCTGCGGGCCGTCATCCCCTACGCGCACAGCCCGTCGGTGCGCAAGCTCTCCAAGATCGCCACGCTGCTGCTCGCCAAGAACTACATCCTCATGCAGGCGCAGGCCCTGGACGAGATGCGGCGCCTCGTGGCTTACCTGAACCAGGGCCAGGGCCTGGCGGCGCCGGTGGCCGCTGCGCCCCTGCCGCCCTTCGGCCAGGCCGCCGTGTACCCCTTCTCGGCGGGCGCCCCGCTGCCCTGCCCCGACAAGTGCACCGCCTTCTCCGGGACGCCCTCCGCGCTTTGCAAACACTGTAACGAGAAGCCCTGAGGGCCCGGCCGCCCCCTCCCGCTCGCGTCCTGCATTTCACCTGCCCCCCGCCCCGGACCGGACCGGACCGCGCCGCCCCGCCCCGACTCCGCCGCGCGCGCCGGGAGAGGCCCCGGACCTGGGGCTCAGGGCGCCCCGCCGCGCAAACCACGTCTGGGCACCGGATGGAGCCGCCGAGCCCGCAGCGCATCCCCGGGCAACCTCCCCACGTCCCGCGTCAAGCCGGGGTCGGGACAGGCTGACAAGCCCTGCTTGTCCGAGCACCGTCCCTCACGCTGAAAAAGAGAACCAGGACTAGGGCGGGAGCCGGTCCGCTGCGATCCGGCCGGTGGCCTTGCGGGGCTGTCGCCGGGCCAGGGACAGAGCGGCTTGCCCGGCTCGGCGGCTCCGAGCCCTCGCGGGGGGCGCGTCCTCCGCCCGCTCTCGGCTCTCGCTCTCCGCTCTCCGCTCTCACCAAACTGCGGGCCGCTCCTGGTGGCTGTTTTCCCGCTGCCTGGACCCCACACCCCAGACCCGGACCCCGGCCTCCGAGGCGCCAGGACCTCAGCGCCCCTGCAGCTGAGCACCCGATGCGCCCCGACCCGGGCTGCAACTGTCCCGCACAGAGGAGCTGGACTGCGGCGGGCACCGGTGACCCTGGGCAGTAGCTTTGGGGCTCTTTGAAGTCAGTGTGTTCTGTTGTTTTGTTCTCTGCCCAGCGGCCTGAACGAACCTCTAGAGGTGAGTGGACACCAGCCCTAGCTGCCTCCGGGTCTGCAGAATCTGTCCCCTAAAGAATCCCTGGACTCCCCGGCCACCACCTCTCCCGCCGGGAAGTCCCTGCGGGGTGTGGCCCTCGTGGAGTTGGAAGGAGACCCTCCTCGCGCCCTCCGCTTCCAGGCTGCTGTCTGGAGGAGGGTCCTCGCTGCCCAGGGCCCCACTTGGCCTGCAGTGTCCCGGAAGGGCCCCATCTACCCCGGTGACCTCCACACCAACCCCAGCGCGTTTCCAGGGGAGACGGCCAGGCCACGGGTGAGTAGCCGGTGGGAGGAGCTGCTTCCTGACCCCCGGAAAGGTGATGGGTTTGTCTCTTGGTGTCCCGGGCTGTCTCTTTGATGTGGGTGCACAGCGCAGATCTCTGCCACCATAGGCGTCCCCGCACTCTGCGCCGCCGGCTGGCCACCCTGGGGACCAGGCTGTCCGCGCCCATTTGCACCCCAGCCGCACTGCTGCAATATCCAGCTTTATTAACCCAATTTCCTCGGCTGTCGTTAACGCTATGCTAATGAGGAGAGGACCTCCGCCCTACAAAGCGGCCTGTCTAAAGCATTTAACTTTAATTAATACATTTCAAAAGGCCCTTTTGTATTTGCAAAATGAAGTGTGTGATTAAGTCTTATTCATAAAGACATATGCTTAATACTGGTTTTTGCTAATTTCCATATTTATTTCTTCACTGTCCTTTTCTCCCAAACGCACTACTTTATCAGTTTTGCACATTCACAAAGCTGAGCGCCAGAAGCTATGCCTCGAATCCCTTTCAGGTAACGGAAGGCAGGACAACTGGCAATTCCAACTTCATTTACTGCCAGGGTCATTTCAAAGTGATCCTAAATCAACTTTATAAATTACTTGTCATAATCTGAAACAGAGTTGCTTATTCTGGTTGAAACCAGCTGTGTTTAGTACATCGTTTCTATTCAGCGTGAAGTTACCATTTCAAGTTATTTTTTAAAATAATAGGATTAAATTTTAATATTAAATTAAATATGTTCATTTGTGACTGAATTCAGTTTCAATTTTCAGATAATTGTGTTAACTTGGACCACATGCTTTTTTTTTTTAACTCATGAGAAACAGAGAGAGAGAGGCAGAGACAGAAGCAGGCTCCCCATGGGGAGCCCGATATGGGACTCTATCCCAGGACCCCGGCATCACGACCTGAGCCAAGGGCAGGCGCCCAAACACTGAGCCCCCCAGGCGCCCCTGAACCACATGGTTCTAAATCATGGGGTCTAGAGTCTCTGAGGTGCAGACAGCCGATATGTATGCAGCCACTCAGCAAATATATGAGATACTAACAAAAAGGTAAAGGAAAAAAATCTCTCTGCCCCCTCTTGGATGAAAAACCACAAATTTTTGTAATTTTTTTTATAGATTTTATTCATTTATTTGAGAGAGAGAATGAGGGAGAGAGAGAAAGCATAAGCAGAGAGGTGGGGGGCATAGGGAGAGGGAGCGGTGAACTCCCTGATAAGCAGAGAGTCGGTCATGGGCTCGATCCTGGGGCTCTGGGATCATGACCTGAGCCAAAGACAGACACTTAAAAGACTGAGCCATCCAGGCACCCCGAAAAACCACAATTTTTTTAAAAAAGGACCACGTAACTAATCATAAGTTCTCCCAAAAAATTACATTAAATGGTTTTTTTTTTTTTTTTTTTCTGTAGTTGCGCAGCCATGTATCTGCATGATCTACTGTTCTCCAAAACATCAGCCTGCCTTTCACGGGGGTGGAGTGGAGTCTTTTTTCAACCTGAAATTAGGCTGACTTTTCAACAAGCCTAAGGTCGCAATCTGTTCTATCAAATACGAGTCACTTGGCCTCCCCATTCTAAGAACCCCCAGCACAAGTACAGAGACGCAGTCTGCCCGTTAGCAAGCCCACCCCTCTCTGGAAACGTCGGACAACAGGGTTCTGGGCATCTAACCGGCGGCACTCCTCGTGCATCTCACCCCCGGAGCCGGCACTTCTCCAGCCCTGGGGAGGAGGGAGGTGGGAAAGAGCCTTGCTTATAAGTGGCCTTTGAAACAGCCTTTTTCCTAGATGCTCGTTTTTTTTAGATCCACCTTAGGGTAAGGAAAGATGACTTGCTGGGACATCTGGATGTGGCTGGGGGAATGTCCCTTTAAACCCTGGTTGGCCCACACAGACCGGGCCACCCATGAAATTGTAGCTTTTCTAGTGGCTACGTAAAAAGAGTAAATAGATGAAATCAATTTTAATGACTCTTATTTATCCCAATGTATGCAAAATATTATCTTTTCAACACGTAATCATTATTTTTAAATTACTGGGGGGATAGTTCACATTCCTTTTTTTTGAACTAACTCTTCAAAATCCAGTGTGTCTTGTACTCAGAGCCTTTCTCAATTCAGACCAGCCCTGTTTCAAGTGTCAGTGGCCACACATGGCCCGTGACCGCCACGGTGGACACTGCAGCTCTAGGCTGTCCTGTCGCAAAGCATGTGAGGTGCCTTTGTTTCCTTCACCTTCATGATAAACAGGAAACGCCCACTGGTTCAAGGAATAAATTCTAGAGCCAGACACACAGGAAATGCCCCATCCTGGTTACTCTTTGGAGCCCGGTTCACCAAGTCTAGCTGAGGCCAGGGCAGGTGGCCAGAAAAGCCAATGTCCATTTTCTACCATGAAATGGCGGTAGTACATCTACAGAGTCACCAGGTCCAATGCCGCCCAGCCCCGCACTGGCCACCCACGCCCACACCGGGGGAACCAGCAGCGTGGTGACACTGCCACGGGGGCTTGGCTTGAAGCCAACCCTGCCTTCTTCCCCGGTTAACCACACAGCTGGGGGCTCAGCCACGCTGGCCTGCTGCTCGTTGAGACCAAGGCTCACTCAAACTCAGGTTATGAGCCTGGGGAGCCCAGCTCGTGGGGGCTTAGAGCAGGTTTCCCTGAACCCAGGGGCTCCCCAGGGGTCCCTTGCTGCGGGCTGGAGAGGCAGGTTGCCTGGCTGAGGTCCTGCACCCTGTCTGTGTTCATGGATTGGTGCATTGGTGGCCGGTGCAGGTCCCGGCACGCCCGCGCTCCCCATGGCACCCCCAGCTTGCCAAGTCGAAAGAGGAGGCACACAGATTGGAAAACCAAAGTGGGCGTTCCTTAAGGTTAAGCTAATGAGGGATCCCTGGGTGGCACAGCGGTTTGGTGCCTGCCTTTGGCCTGGGGCGCGATCCTGGAGACCCGGGATCGAGTCCCACGTCGGGCTCCTGGTGCATGGAGCCTGCTTCTCCCTCTGCCTGTGTCCCTGCCTCTCTCTCTCTCTCTGTGACTATCATAAATAAAAAAAAAAGGTTAAGCTAATGATTGAGCATCCCAGGACAGACACAGCCTCCTCTTCCCTCCTTTCTTTAACGTGACCAACGACAGACATGTGTCTCTCTCTCCTTTGGGTATTTCCAGGGGAACGTGTCTACCGACTTGGTAAGACACCACGGTGCCCGGGTATCTGACGCCCGAAGACCTTTGTTTTCCTCCAGTTAGGAAATTCACTCGCCTAAAACGGCATCCCTGGTTTTCAGTAATAGGCAGCGGCACCCGAACTCCATCCTGACCTAGCTCTGCCCCCAGGGACCGGAGCATGGACGTGCCAGGGTGTCCAGCCCGCAGGAGTTCGTCCACAGACCCTCATGGACGAGGCGCACCGGCTCCTGACTGTTTGGTTTTGTTGGTTGCGTCCCAGGGTTGGGATTTTCTCTTCCTTCGTGCGGACGTGAGGAGAATCCTCGGGACGAAGCTACTGAGCGCCCCGGTGCAGACACCTGCTTTGCCAAATATGCGTGTCTATTTCCCTTGCAGGTTGGGACATGAAAGGAAGAGGCACCTCCTCATAAGGGACAAATACGGTTTTCCTAAAGGATGTGTGAATCGCACCGACGGTCCTTGCCTTGCCTCGCCCTTGGCCGTCTGCGGGAAGTCTGATTAGAACGACCAAGCGGCGGAGGCTTCGGAGCCCCGGTTAATCCAGCAGAGAGTGATTACAGCAATTTTATCATGTGAATTCGCCTGTGATATGTCTTTAGTCTATAATCGCTCTTGGCATCCCATTTTAGGGGATGGAAATAGAGGGATTTACAATGTATTAAATCATTTCTCCAACAATTAATTACCTTTTTGGATCATAACCCTGGACGTTATGCTCCATACCCCAACAAAAGTCAGTTCCATAAAATTAGAAAATTAATACACATTTGCAAATCTGATTGCGAAGGAGCAAAACCCACATTACCAGAAATGCAAAAGGGCTCAAAGAGTTAGCAAAATTTCCTTGGTGCCCTTGTTTTCCCTGTTTTACAAAATGATTTATGCTGGTTTTCCCCAGTCTGAAGTACCCGAGGCATATGTATTGATACAAATGTATAAAAGCTGTTTTTAAGTGAGGCCCTCTGAGGAGGACGACGCCAGATTATTTGGAGAGGTAGCACGGAGGGGTAGCCCTTGGAAGATGCCCGCGTGGAAGGGGGTCTCTGAGTAAACTGAGGCTTCTGCTCCACGAGCGCCCCTTGGGGTCTCTGGGCTGTTGCCAGTCAGGCTGCAGAGGATCTCTGGGCCCCAGCGGCGGCTGCCGTCTGCACCCCCAGGAGACTCAGCCGTCGGAACACAAAGCAGAGCTGTGCATGGGCCGGGCCCGTGGCCTTTGTCCCCCGTGACGCTCAGACCCCCCTGGGTGCCCGCCCCACTGACCGCCAGCCTGATGGGGGTCGGCGATGCCACCTGGGACAGGAGCAGGATCCTAGGGTGTTTCTCAGGAGCGGCTCGCCGGCGCGTTAGTCGCGGAGAGCCTTCCCGGCCGGCCTGGTCTTGCCTCCAAGCCCACTTTGTCTGAAGCCATGAGGCCGCCGTCAGCCGCTCTCGCGGGGGCCCTGATTCGGCCTGACAGGAGCCCCACCTCCGAGCGCCTTGCGGACCGCGCGTGCTGCGCTAATGAGGCCACAGCCAGTCTGGGAATTGGCCACAAACCCAGACCCCGATGGGACCTGCGCGCTCTCTGATGGCCACGAGGCATGTGACAGGACGCATTTCACTCCGCGGCCTGGCCCCCCCCGGCCTCGAGCTGTGTGTCCACGGCCCTCCCCGCGCCTCTCTGCTTTTTAACCACCGAGGCCCTGAAGTCACAAAATCCCTGGAAGAGTCTCTAAGTCTCATGCACGGCGACAGAGCTCCTTTCACAGCTGAGGCCGAGTCCAGGATCCGTCCCGCCGCATGGGCCCGGGGCTCCCGGAGCCAGCTCCGTGTGGCAGCCCGGCCGCGGCCCAGGCAAGCTGCTGAGGGCGCAGCTCGTCCCTCGGGGGCCGCGTGACGGAGAGTCAGAGACCCCACACGTGGGAGTCAGTCGATGCCAGCGGGACCACGGCACCCAGGCTGCTGGCGGGAGAAACATCTGAGCCAGATGACTTAGGTAGAAAGGGCTTTGTCCCTCCGAGCACATCACTAGCCAACCCCACCAGGCTGGGCCACCCCGATGCCGGCGGCCTTCGCACCCTCAGGTGACCCAGAGATCTCTGCAGGCGGCACCTGCATCTCTGACACCACAGACCACTGCGAAGATGTTTATTTTATATTCGGGAATCTGGGTTTCCAGAATAAACCAGAAGCCTTTTCGCTACAAATAACTGCTGTCCGTCCACACTGGGGTCTCCCGGCGGGCTGTGGGGTCGGCAAGGACATTCAAGAAGAGCTCCTGCAGAGCTTCCGGCCTGCTCCTCGGCCTTATGATATCGGGGTACCAGACGGGGTGAGAGCTTTGCCCCAGGATGTCCACGGGCTGCTTCCAGAAAGGCCTGGGTCTGGGGAACAGAACAGGCCCCCAGCCCCCTGCGCAGCATACACATCCTAGCCCATTCTGTCTGTCCGTCCGTCTGTGTGTCTCTCACTCATTCTCTCCTGCAGCTGCTTTTGGAAAATCAAAGAGCCTACAACTCTTTCCCTCCCTCTGGGCGGCCCTGTTCCCCTAGAGCACACACGTTCCTTAAAATATTCCAAATGTATTCCGCTGTCTCAGGACCCGGGTCACAGCCTCGGGCGGTGCTGGCCGCATCTGGCTCAGGCAAAGGCCGCGGGGCTGGAGGGTGCAGGCGGATGCGGGGTTAGAGGTGGCCGGCCGTCACCCGTCACCCGGGGTGAGGACAGGCGGGGGCCTCCGTTATCCCCTGCGGGGACTGTCTCCTGAGCTCACAGGCGTGTGTCACGCTATGGACACTCCCATCTCCCATGCAGGTCCCCGGGTCCCCGGTTGCAGCCGGAACACAGACGCCCACACGGCCTTGGGCCCCCACCCACGGCCCATTTCTCCCGACGCCCCCCGTCACCCTCAACTCCCTGCCTTTCCATAGACCGCCTGGCCTTGAATGTGAGATTAGCAGGGTGCCCTCTTGCCTGCTTGTTGGGACTGGGGGTGTCCCAAGACACAGGCTTTCCATTTTAAACCCTGGAGGGGCACCTGGGGGGCTCAGCGGTTGAGCGTCTGCCTTCGGCCCAGGGCGTGACCCCGGGGTCCTGGGATCGAGTCCCGCATCGGGCTCCCTGCATGGAGCCTTCTTCTCCCTCTGCCTGTGTCTCTGCCTCTCTCTGTGTGTGTGTCTCATGAATAAATAAATAAAATATTTAAAAAAAAAAAAACCTAAAAAGTCCTGGGCAGATGGCTGAGGTTAGGGCCTCAAACCCTTTCTGAAAACGTAACAGAGGGTAAAGCAGCATAAACAAAACCGGCGGGCAGGTCCCTGCTCTCCACCCCCCACCTCCTCGGGCTCCCCAGGGACGCCCTTCAAGGCCACAAGGCCACACCACGCCGGTGACCGTGGCCCGGAGCAAACCAGGGTTGGCTCAGGTGGGGTCCCCCTGCCGCCCACGCGGCTGCCCCAGAAGTGGGGCGAGGCTGCTCTACGCAGACCACAGGCAGGACCCAAGAGAGAAGTGCCTTCTGTTGGGTCGGGGACATCCTCGCCGCAAGAGCTACGGGGAGCGGGGGCCGCCGAATGCGTCGCTGTGCGGCTGAGGGGAGGCCCGAGCTGGGCTCCCAGAACGCGCCTCTCCTGGGTGCCGCCCCCCGCCCGGCCCAGCGCCCATCGGATTTTAGGAGGGGTGAAGCCGGGACAGGGGTGCGGGCAGGAAATCAGCGTCTCCTAATGAGCATGTTGTCGGGGCAATTTGCTCTAATATTTGCTTAATAAGGCTGGTTTATAACCTAATTTTGAGGAGCCGTGCCTCCCCTAACCTGCCCGTTACGGGGACGAGCGTCTCTCTGGCACCGCAGGGGACGCGGTGGTTAATTAATATCGCGTTGGAAGGTGGCGTTGCTGACAGATGAGGGACATGGGTGGACTTTCAAGGATACTGACTTCATTAGGCGGCCTCATTACAGCTGCAGAGCCGCTAAATATGTCATTTTAAAGGGAAGCCTCGGCTTTCAACTGCCCCCCTGCTCTCCGCCCACCACGTCTGCGGCGGCGGCGAAGGAAGAATGTTTCCAAAATAATTACAAACGAACAAACAAGGTCAGAGGCCGCCCGAGGCTCCAGCAGGTGTTCCGGGGGCAGGGGGTGCGCCCCACAGAGGGCGGCGGCCCCTCCTCTGTGGAGGGACAGTGACGAAGCCACAGGCACTGGGGACCGGGTGGGGCCGTGTGCTCCCCCAGGCCCTGGTCGGGCTTCCTCGTCAGCTGCTCTGGCCGCACGCGGTCGGCGGGCTGCACCGGCCGGGCCTCGGACAGCACACGCGGGGACACCTCGCCCGAGGCCCCCGGTGCCCCCAGGAGCCTGCAGAGCCTCCGGGGGAGGGGTGCGGGGCCCTTGTACAGGCTCAGCCCTACACTGGGCGCTTTCCTCTTCGTGTTGTGCGACGACAGACTTTGCATCTGCCCGACGTTTAACTGGGTTGAGGAACACAGTTGGGCGGCGTGAGGTACGTCCCCAGCCTGCGCCGCCTGCTTCCAGACTCCGTCGTCACCTGTAACGGGATTTGTTTCAAGTCACGCTCATCAGGGTGTATTTACACGCAGTGCCATGTGCCGGCTGTGCCGCACGTCGCTGCGAATGTGGGGACCCGCAGCCGCCACCGCGGTCGAGATGGAGAATCTGCCCTCCCCAGAAGCCTCCCCCCCCCCCCCATGGGCGTTCTGGGCCTGGAGTCTTGCCTTTCCCAAAGCACCTGGGGGCGGGGGAGGAGTGCCCGTGTGCGGCCCTTCCCAGCGGGCACGTGAGCCTCACCGGGGTCCCTCCGTCTTACCATCTGTAAATGGGGTGCCAACCTCGACACATGAGGTTTTGAGAGGCCGTGCCAGGTGTTTCCCTAAATCTCAGCGCCACTCTGCGATGTGAACGGGACTTTTTCGGGGTGAGATGAGCTCCCCCACCCTCGTCTTTACGGGCGGGTCTGATCGGCGGGGTCAGAGCTCCCCGGGGTGGTTCCCGGTGAGGGCCTGGGACGGGGTGCGGTGAGCACCCTGTAGGCACTGATTACACGGGAAGTGACAGCCGTGGCCACGGAGGGCCCCAGGCAGCGCCAGGCGGGGACGGCCACATGATACCACTTTCTGGAAGCCCCGCACCCTGGGCTCCCGCCAAGCCACTTGTCAGCTGGCGTTAGCCCGGGGACCCCCAGACCCTCCCGGGGCAGACGGCATAGAACGAGAACCTGGTCGGGACGCAGGACACGCTTGCAGCAAGGGAGCCGCTACAGCCACGACCTCGGCGGCGGCAGCCACGGCCACTCGGGCCCCACGAACCTGCGTCCTCCTCGGGCCGCCGCTAACCGCCTGCTCCTGCTGCACCTTTTTGATGCAGTAAAACACGGAGGATGTTTAACTGGAGGATGTGAGCTGAGGCCTGTGGTCGGGGCGGGGCCTGACGTCAGTGGGGAGCACAGGGGGCATCCGTAATCCTGCATGGCAGCTCGGTCATCTGTCCCGAGGGAGCGTCACGGATGAGCCTGTGATTACACGTCCTCACGTAGGGCCCTAAGTCAATCTTTGCAATTTTCATTTTGTGGAGATTTAATGTAGATCCGGGCCCTGTGGTCGGCTCCCATTTTAATCCAAAGTCACTCATTAAATGGAGACCAGCAGACGCGGGCGGGCCGGGGCTGTGGGCCGAGCGCGGGCTGGACACGCGAGCCCGTTCCAGATGGACGCTGCTGGCCTCGTTCTGCGACGGGCACTAATCTGAAGCCCTGACCTGCTTCTCTGCACATTACACGTATTAAATACAACCCAGACCCCGAGGAACCGAGCCCCGTGTGGCCACCGCCGGGAAGCAAGGGCAGTCACACTCACGGACACGGACGCTTTCCAAGTCTACCAAGTAAACGCGTGACCAGAAGCGCGGTTTGCCGCAGGCCGTGGTTCTCGTTTCAAAGGAAGGAAATTTTCAGGGCACCTGGGGGCTCAGTGGCTGAGCATCTGCCTCTGGCTCAGGGCGAGACCCCGGGGTCCTGGGATCGAGTCCTGCATCGGACTCCCTGCGGGGAGCCTGTTTCTCCCTCTGCCTGTGTCTCTGCCTCTCTCTCTGGGTCTCTCATGAATAAATAAATAAATTCTTAAAAAAAAAAAGAAAGGAAGGAAGGAACATCTCTGTCCTCTGTCCTGGGGTCTTTGCTGACCGTCCTTGCAGACAGTGACCCGTGGCCCCGTGGCCCCATCTTCAGGGCCTGGGTCACGCCTGGATGTAAGGCGCAGGTAAGCAGATCCAGCTGGGCTCCCCTGACCCCACTGTGTCCCCCAGCCATCTCCACCGAGTCCCTCTGTCCCCCAAGGCCCTGCCCCAGTGACCGCGGGCTGGGGAGAGACCTGGAGACACACTGCCTCTATCAATCCCCCATGTTATCTTTTATTGGCAGTAATAAATGCCGGGGCTAATTAACGGAATGGGCCTAACGGCAGTAATGACTGTCCCACAGGAGTGGCCCTTCTGGGTCTTACATAAAACCCTCAATGATAAAATTTCCTCTGAGGCATTTTCATTAAGTTTCCATTGTTCTGAAATGAAGCACAGGTCGTGCTAGAACATTCTCAAGGAGCTGCTGGAGCCTCACACCCATGCTGCACTTGGGAAATAGGGTGTGGGGACGGGGGCGGGGGGGGGGGGGTGGCCCTGGGGTCGGTCGGCGGTGGCCGGGCTGGAAGTGGGGACGCTGGTACCCCCGATGGGCCAGAGACCCAGTGAAGACTGAAGACTGTCCAGGCCGGGGGGCAGGTGCATGTGTCTCCCTCGGGCACCCGGGCCTGGTGCCCTTTTACAAATGACCTGCTTGGGGTCCCTGGGCAGCACCTGGGGGACGGGGCCCCCAGAAACCAACGTGTGCAGTTGACACATTTTCTCTCCCGTGTGGATGAGCTCCCGGATTCATTCCGGACCAGCGCCCAGCTAACCGTGCCCGTGACCCCCTCAGCCAGCAGGACGAAGCGTGGGCAGCCACGTTTCTCAGCTGCAGGGACAGGAGCAGCCAAGGTTAAGAGCGAGGAAGCCAGAACGAGGACTCCCCCCCCTCCAGGCCAGGCCCTAAACCAGAGCCCATCCCGCATGCAGCCTGGGGCCTCTGTAGGGGGAGGTGCTCCTGACCTGGAGGTCTACGGGGCAACACTGCAGGGGTGGGGGGGCCAGATGGGGGATACAGCTCCCACCATCCTGCAAACGCACCCTAGCGAGTTAGAGGCACAGACAGGTACCTGTGTCAGCAGAGCCAGCTGTCCCAGGACGGTCACCACCAGGGCTTCCAGACACACACACACCACTGGGGGTAGCATCGGAACCACTGGTGTTTCTGACTGGTTCTGGCTAGTGGTGGTCAGCAGTGCAGCTCTCCCTGGGTCTCCCAGCCCCCACCCAGCACCCCACCCACTCCCCACCCATTCCCCACCCCAGCTTCCCACCCTTATTACCTTCCCAGCCTCCCAGTCCCTTCCCATCCTCCTCTCAGCTCCCACCCTAGCCTCTCATCCCTCTTCCATCCCTTTCTCATCCTCCATCCATCCTCACCCCAGCCTCCCAACTCCCTCCCATCCCCCACCCATCCTCCCATCACCTTCTTGGCCTCCCAGCATGTTCCCATCCCCCACCCAGGCTCCCATCCCCCACCCAGGCTCCCATCCCACCTTCTCATCACCTTCCCAGCTTCCCAGCCCATTCCCATCCCCCTCTCGGTCCCCACCTCAGGCTCTCTTCCCTCTTCTATCCCCTTCTCATCTCCCACCTGTTCCCCACTCCAGCCTCCCATCCCATCCTTCCATCCCCACCCAGCCTCTACCCCAGACCCCCATCCCATCCTCCCCTCCTCACCCAGGCTCCCATCCCCCACCCAGACTCTCAGCCCTCATTCCATCCCCACCCAGCCCCACCCTAGCTTCCCATTGTACCTTCTCATCGCCTTCCCAGCCTCCCAGCCCCTTCCCATCCCCCTCTCAGCCCCCATTTCAGCTTCTCATTCTTCTTCTATCCCCTCCTCCCATCCCCCCATCCCCCACCCCAGCCTCCCATCCCCCACTCCCAGCCTCCTTTCCCCCCAGGGCCTGTCCTCTCTTCCTCCTTATGGGGAGAAGTCTACCCTCACGTGAGGCCTGGCCCAGTCCTTCCCTCCACCCAGGAGAGGACTGTGATCCTCTGTGGGTCCCCGTCTGTCCCTTGGATGCTTCCACAGACTGGGGAGGCAGAGTTCACCAGGAAGCAGTTGCTCTTTGTCCCCTGAAGTCAAGAGCCAAGGCCACAGAGCAGCGCTTGCCCCACGCAGGCCCAGCCCCAGCTCAGGGGCTCCCAGGGCCACCAGCAGGCCCAGCCATGAATATTGATGGCTCTGCCTTTGTGACAAGCGTCCCACTCAGGCCTGCTGCAGAGCGGCCGCTGCGCCCAGATCTATCTGGCTTTGTTGAGTGTCAGGACGCGCGGTGGCGACAGATGGACACTTGCCTCCAAACCTCTGTGCGCCCAAGCCCCGCACAAAGGAGCCCAGGATGTTTTTAATATCACACACTTGCCTCGGGGCTTGTTTTCAATCCCATCTACCAAGGGCTTGGGCTTTTTATCAGCCAGATGCCTTAAGCACTTTGTCAACTTGGACATCTGGCCGCAGGTTTAAAATTTTTTTATTTGCTAAAATATTTAATAGTGTGGCAGGGGTTTCACTGGGGACTTGGGTCACGGTGGCACATGCGGGCACCCAGCAGCTCCAGGAAAGAACCACAGGCCCCGTCCCGGTGCGCGTGGCTCTTCCCAGCTGGAGGAGTGAGACTTCCCTGCGTCCAGGTCTGGCCTCCCTCCCAACAGTGGGGTCTGTGAAGTCAGACGACAGTCACGACTGAAAACCAGCTCAAACCAATCCTGGACATGCACGTCCACAGCAGGACTGTCACCACCTGTTTGGTGCTGTTCGGTACCAGAACGTAGCCGAGGGTGGGATCAGCCCCTGCGCCCATCCTCCGATGAACAGACGAGCAGAAGGTGGCCTGTTGGACAGTGGTCCCTTACTCGGCTGTAACAGGGATGGCGTTCTGTTCTGACATTCTCCAGCGTGGACGGGTCCGGAGAACCTGGCGCTGAGTGAAGAGTCACAAAAGACCACGTAGTGTGTGACTCCCTTCACACCACGCGTGCACGGTAGGCAAACCAGGAAGGCAGACGCGTGGTTGCCAGGAGCTGGGGATGACGGGACAGGGGCGGGTGTGGGCTGTTTTTCTGGGAAAGTTCTGGAACTAGATAGTGACGATTGTGCAACATTAAAAAGCTTAACATGGGAAGGGGGGTGCCTGGGTGTCTCCATTGGCCAAGCATCTGCCTTCAGCTCAAGTCATGATCCCAGGGTCCTGGGATCAAGTCTCCACTCGACTCCCTGCTTAGCGGGGAGTCTCCTTCTCCCTCTCAGTCGCTCTCCCTGCCTGCACTCATTCTCTCTCTCTCTCAAATAAACAAATAAAATCTTTTAAAAAAATAATAAAAAAATAAAAATGCTGAACACGGTAAATGTGTAAAAGACAGTCGCAAAGATGCCAAGATGCTGGCATGGGTTGTAACAGCCTCCACCCTGATCATCAGAGGCCACTCGTGACCAAGGGTCCCCCGAGTGCCCAGCGCATTTGTCTGCCGAGGCCACGTGCACAAGCTGGAACAGCTGGCCTTGGCCTTGGCCCTGGCAGATCCTGCAGATGAGCACGGCCCTGGCGGCAACCAGGTGAGTCAGCCTGAGATGGAGAAAGGCTTCCTGGAGGAGGTGATGCTGGGCTGAGCTCAGGGGAAGGATGAGGGGGTCCAGGCAGGGGAACAGCAGGTGCAGAGGCCCCGAGGCAGCAGCATGGCTTCGGGGATGACAGAAGGATGACCCGGGGGTCCAGGTCGGGAGGGCGGCCCCAGGTACCCTGTTCCTGCCCCAGGAACCGGAGGTTCCCTGTGTGGAAAGAAGGTGGATCTGAGGGCAGTGTGCGTGCCCCACGGGCCCTTCCCTGAGCTCCTTGCACACGCTGGCTCGGGTGAGGCTCTCCCCTCATGGCCCCCACCCTCCACCAGTGACGATGTGGCGGCCCAGAGGGATGGTCGCTGTGAGCCCCAGGTGCCCTCCAGGCAGGGCCTCCAGCCGGGGTCTGGGTCTGGAGCTCCTGTCCAGCTGCAGTGACCCCCCCACCAAGTGCCGCCCTCACTGGGATAAAGGCTCCTGAGAGATCCCAAGAAGCTGGCCTGAAGCCTGTGGTGCTGCAGCCTGGCCCCAGGGTCACCCCAAGTTCTCGGTCTTGGGAGGACGCATCTCCATCTCACACCCTCCCCCGGACCACCTTATGAAGCCACCGGCAGGTACACCAGAGCCCCACTGCCTTGCAGGAGCCACCAAACGACCTGTGCACCTGTGCGTGCTGCTGCCTCCGACCGCCTCGTGCTCTCCAGCACCGCCCCCCCAGGCCGCACGCAGTCCGAGGACCCCGGGCCCGAATCCCCGAGTTGGGGGATGGCTCAGAGCAGAGGGTGGTGCCATCTGTGTCTGCCCACAGCCCCGGAGGTCCACCCCAGGGCCAGGCGGACAGAGACGCCACTAAGGACATGGCGTAGAGGGACAGGCCAGTCCTCTCCAGCATGGCTGTCTTCCAGCCTCAGGGAGGGCGCTCCTGGGAAGAGGCAGAGAGAGGCTGGAGGAGACCGTCTGGGCCACCATGGGTCACAGTGCCATCCATCCCCAGAGAGGCTGGCAGTCAGTGAGCAGGGTTCCTGCACCCACGCCCCCCAGCTGGCCTCAGACGGGCCCACCTGCTCTCTTCAGTCCCACTGCCCCGCTCTGGGCCCATCCCTCCCGCTGTGCCCGC
This sequence comes from Canis lupus familiaris, assembly GCF_011100685.1. Taxonomy (NCBI): domain Eukaryota; kingdom Metazoa; phylum Chordata; class Mammalia; order Carnivora; family Canidae; genus Canis; species Canis lupus. Next base: position 47,625,987 of record NC_049245.1, on the reverse strand, counting down.
CCCCCACTCCCCCACCTCCTGCCCGGCCCCACTGTCTACAGGCTCTAGGTGGGAGGACAGAGATGGACTCACCTGACCCCACAGCAGGTTGGCCAAGGCACCTCTGCATCCCTGGATCCATCCCCCAGCCCAGAGCCAGGACTTTCTGGGAGCTGGAGGACTGAGGATTCCAGAGGCTTCCACGCCGCCCACATGCCAACCACCCGTCGGGGACCAGTTCCTGAAACCGGCCAGAGAGTGTTGGCCCGCAGCCCCTGCACCCTCCCGGCCTCTGCGCCCTGATCTCAGAGCCCCGAGTCAGTGTCACCACTGAGGGAACCCGCTCGGACTTCCCAGCCCAGGCCTCCCGCAGCCCCGTCCCGCGGGCAAAGCTGGGCAGGACCCAGGGTGGTCGCCTGGCATCAGCACCTCGGGCAGGGCCGGGCCTGGGGGCGCCGGCAAGCACCCCGCGAGGGCCGAGGGGTCCTCTTTTCCTCCCCAGCAGAGGAGGGCAGGCAGCCGGACGGGCTTCCCTGCGGAGGAGGGCGGCGGGGCTGCACCTGCCCGAGTGCCGAGGGGAGGGGGCGCCGCAGCCCGCACGCCCACGCTGCAGCCCACTCGAGACTCTGCGTCCTCTGCCAATTTCTTCAAAGGGGACGTTTGTTCTCTCAAGGAGATGCCCCCCTCCTTGGGATGAGCTTTCATGTCCCCACAAAGACTCCAGTAGGCATGAAATGTGCCCGCCGAGCCCACCCTCATGTGGCTGAGTGTCTTGGGCTGACGCTGGGTCACCTGCGCCGCGCCCCCCCCTGCCCCGCTGCCCACCCCCCAGCTCCGGCCGCATCTCTCGGGCCCGGGCCCCACAGCCCCCTCCGCCAGCCGCGCCAGGACCCCAGCCGGCTGGTTTGGGTTCTGCTCCTCTTCTTACCTTTAGATGTTCAGCAGCATGAATATTCTTATTTTTTATTTAAAACTAATTTGGAGTTCTCGCTCTCTAAGGGGCTTCTAATCACCAAAAATCGCCTCCGGCAAGAGCTGATTGACAGGCCAACGTGGCCACTTCTGAAGAACAAATTGGCCATTGGCAGTGCCACATACAAAGGGAAATGCCAAGGGCTTGTTATTTATGAGCTATTAGGGAGAATGCTATTAGCATCTGCTTCCCACATGGGCAAAAACACCTGTCAGACATCAGGAGACCATAAAACAGCACACGTTTAATAGTTACTTTGTTTAAAAAGTCATTAAAATTGAATGTCAGCTAAAACTTAGGAAAACATTTATTCTTCAAACCCCCTTGAATCTCGCTGGTGAGCCCAAGCCCAGGCTGTTTCTGCCCAGGACGGAGACACAAGTTCGTAAATAGGAAGGGGACTCCCCCAGCCTCAGTGACAGAGGGAGGCAACCTGCCCGTCGGGTCCCCGATGAGGTCCCCGGGCCCGGCGGGCGGACGGGACTGCACCGTGGCGGGCCCTGCGCTCCCTCTGCGGGGCACCCCGGGGCACCCCGCCCGACAGCCGCCGCCGTGACAGTCCCCAGGCAGGGTCCTGGCTCCGTGCTGGCTGTGGATGAGGCGGGCTCTCCGCACACTAGGCGGGCGCAGGGTCCTCGCTATCGCCTCCGCGAGCTCCCCGGAGCCACGACGGAGGGCCGGTTCTGGGACGGCTCCTGACGGGAGCTCGTGGGCCCACGCCCAGGACCGGGTCGCGGCGCTCATGGGGCCGGGCCAGGCCAGCTCCGAGAGGGTCTCCACACAGGGAGGTCGAGACACCTGCCCGCCTCCCAAGTCCCACTGCTCGTGAACAACAGATGGTCCCTGGGACGGGGACTGGCCCGGGGCCCTTGCTGCCCACGTTTGCTACCCAGCGTGGGTCAAATACTGAAGGCGAGCGAGAGGTTTGCTTTGGGGAGAGGGGTGGGAAGCCCCGTTCCAGGTGGAGACGGGGGAGACGGGGGCGGCCGGGGTCACGGAGGGACAGAACCAGGCCCGGGTATCACACTTAGCGCAGGCACAGCCGCTGACGCGAGTGGCCAGCTGGCACCGAGGCCTGTGGCCCAGCTGTTTGGGCCCCAACAAAGTTGCTCCCGTGCAGGTTCTTGGCCCAGCTTTGCCCGGGGCCGGCATGGCGCCGTTGGGCTTGGCTCAGGCCGGTGGGACAAGGTGGATATAGGGACCCCAAGAGAGACCAGGCCTCATGGCTGGCCAGCTTTGACCATGTGCCACCAGACCGAGTAGCTAAAGCTTGTTGTACATTTTTCACCAAAATGAACGGACCTGGTGAAAGTCACTTCAGCAGAAGAGACGCGGAAGTGTTGGTGATGGTGCGCGGCCACGTGGAGTGACGGCAAGGACTGGAGCTGGCTCGGCCAGGGGACTCCGTGACAACGTTCTGCAGGAAAGCCCGTCATGAGGTGGAAGCCGTCCTGGGCCGAGGAGCTTGGAGTCTGTGGCTCCGGTGTCCTCTCGGGTGGCACCTTTGGGTCCGTCTGTTCAGGGAGAAGGCACCGGGGGAAGGGCCGAGAAATCAGAGCGGCGGAACAGCTCTCCCGCCCTGAGAAGCCATCGTCCGGGAGAGAACAGCAGGATGGCGATGTGGAGGGTCCGAGGGGAGCACACCCCAACTCCGAGGGCCCCGCCCCACCCAGCAGACCAGTCCCCAACCTCCCCACCCCAGCTCCGCCTTGAGGACTCAGGGCCTCCCGAGGGCAGTTCCAGTTCGGGGATGCATGGGGCGTCGAGAGCGTGGAGGGCCGGTTCTTCCTGCCTCTGCCTTGTGCTGGGGCCCAGGGGAGGGGGCTCCCCAGCCCCAAATTCCCAAATGACTTCCAGACAAGCTTTTGGACCTCATACTGTTGAACAACACTCCAACCCCAGCCTGTAAGACAAGGCCACTATTCTGCGGGGACAGAGGAAGGAGGACAGAAGGTTGGGGTGGGGCCAGCTGGAGATACTCCGTGGGAAGTGGCGGGGAGGGTGGGGGAGCCCGTTGGGGAGCATCTGGGGGCAGAGGTGGGGATAGGGGAGCCCGTGGGGAGCATGGGGGTAGGGGTGGGATGGGGGAGCCCGTGGGGAGCATGGGGGTAGGGGTGGGATAGGGGAGCTGGGGAGGGACGCCGACTGCTGGGACGGGGGAGCACCCGGCTCTTGGGGACTAAGTCTCCTGGGGGGATGCAGAGGGACCCATGCTGCACAGAGGCCTGTAGCCAGGGGCCTGGGGCGCCCTCACGTCCTGCCCCGGGGCCTTGTTCCCACCGTGTGGCCTCCGCACGGTGAAGCCCATCCAGGGAACCGCTCCTAACTGTGGAAGGAGAACGAGTGCGGGGGGGGGGGGGGGGGGGGGGGGCTGAGGGGGCGGCGCACATGCCTGGCTGCGGGGGAGAGGGCCAGGCTGCCCACGGAGCACCTGACTCGGTCTCGCCTGTGCCCCCCACACTTTTAACTGGGGTGAGAGTCACAGGACATTAAATGAGTCAGTGACCAACTCAACAGCAGTTAGCAGGTTCTCTGGGTTGTGCAGCCACCGCCTCTCTGGTTCCAGAACATTCCGTCACCACAAAGGAGGCCCCGTGATGGGCAGCAGTCACTCCCTGCCCACCCCGACCCCTGCTAACCACCCCTGCACTTTCTGTGTCTCTGTCTCTGGATTTTCTCATAATGGGATCAAATGACGAGAGTCCTTGTGTGTGGGCCCCTCTGCTCCGCGTCTTCAGGGCTCCCACCCACGCCAGGGAGGGAGCACCTGAGCCCACCCCAGGCAGGGACCCAGTGATACTCAGTGGGGTGGATGGGCCGCGCCCGGGGAGCCGGCTCAGCCGCCCACGGACCTTGGCTCCTTCCCGCCTTCTGGCTGCCGTGCACATTCCTGCACAAGTTTTTGTCTGAACACGTTTTCATTCCTCTTGGGTGTAGACCTAGCGGTGGCGTTGCGGGGTTGCCATGGTAACTTTAGAGTTTAACCTTCGGAGGAGCTGCCAGGCGGCTTTCCCAGGGGCCGTGAGGGCGCCCACGTCTCCCGTTCTCGCCGGCACTTTCTGTGTCTGTCTGTTGACTCCAGCCGCCCGGCGGGTGTGCGCGGTGCCTCGCCCTGTGGACTGTGTGTCGGGAAGGGAAGATGTCGTGTCAGGGTTCACGGTCCCATGGCTTCTTTGTGGGAGGACTGAGCCGATCATTTTTTCTGGACACCGGTCTCTGGGGCGTGGTGTTTTGTCTACACTGTGGTCTCCTGAGTCTGCTCTGGCATTTCTGTTTCAGAGTCTCAGGCAGACGGACGTGGGCCTCTTCTCCCCTTAGATTTGCCGCAGGAGGTCACAGGGGGCGTTGGCACCGCCCTGTGGGGAGGGCTGGAGCAGGGGAGATGTCGGGGTGCACCGCAGCCACAGCAGAGGCCTCTGCGAGGCCCCGGGAAGCCCTGGAGCCGCAGCGGGCCTCAGTGGTCCAGGTGAGGCCGGGAGTGGGGCCCCGCCCTGCGAGCTGACAAGTCTTGGGAACAGGCTGACCGTGGGGGTGGACCCTGGGAAAAGCACCTGGCTACGGGGCGCCAGGGTGGGGGGGCCTCAGCGGTTTAGCGCCACCTTTGGCTCAGGGCGTGACCCCGGGGTCCCGGGATCGAGTCCTGCACCGGGCTCCCCGCATGGAGCCTGCTTCTCCCTCTGCCTGGGTCTCTGCCTCTCTCTCTCTCTGTGTCTCTCATGAATAAATAAAATGTTTTTAAAAAAAGCGCCTGGCTGTCTGCTGCTGGCAGCCCCTGCCCCCATCCCGAGTGGGGTCTGGGTGGCCTCCAGGGCAGCCTCACCTGGCCTCTAGGCCCTGAATTCCAGGCGGGTGGAAACAGAGAAGCCACATTGTTGTGGGCTGAATCGTGACTGCATCTGGAAATAGGGTCTTCACAGAGGTGATTAAGTCAAAACAAGGTCAGCAGGGTGGGCCCTCCTCCAGTCTGACGGTGTGCCGTGTGCGTGTAAGAGATCAGGACACACTCAGAGGAGGACGGCCTGGACACACGCGCCCGGGAGGGAGGCCTCAGGAGGAACCAGCCTGCTGACACCTTGTCCTCAGACCTCCAGCCTCCAGAGCCGTGGGACAATGGAGCTCTGCAGTCCCCACGGCCCCGGGACACGAATACACCAGCATCAGACCCGTCCTGATGCCACTGGGCTGGTCCACGTGGAGGTGGCCACGAAAAGCTTGCCTGCAGGCAGGAGGAGGGGCCGACAGGATCCGCAATGTCCCTGCTGGGCACAACCGGTGTTGGGGGGCCGTGCCCTGCGGGCAGCCTCCACCGGGTCGTACCCCAGGCCACCTCTCCTCGGGGATTCAGGAGGAAAGAGGAAACGTCACTCCCAGGCTGAGCGCTGGCCAGAGGCTCTCCAAGCCAAAGGAGGAGGAAAACGCAAACGGCGCACAGGTCCGCAGGATGGCAATTAATGCTAATGCGTTAAATAATTTAATTGGACAGGCTGTATTTCATGCCGCACGTCCCTGGCATTTTTAGTGGCGGCTCCGTTGGTCTGTCCTTGGCACAGCCGCTTTCCTGGCTCTTTCCTAAAGTGGCTCCTGGGTCCTCTGTCCACCTGAGCAAAGGCAGGCACCGCTTCTGTGAGGGGTAGGAAGTGGGCATCCGTCAGATTCTCTCCGAGCCACAATCATGAGCGAAGACTGGGCCTCCGAAGAGCGACGGGGACCCTCCAAAGGTGGCTGCTAATCAGAGTTGGGCGCCGCCGCCAGGCCCTCCTGCAGTCTCCCACGAGCCCATCGCAGGCCCAGCCCAGGTGCAGCTGGACACCCCAGCCCCACGTGGACGGGCTCACCTCCTCCTTTCTCCCCAGGGAATCCCAACCGATCACCCAAAACCCCGGCTACCTTCCTTGTGTTCTCTCTGGTAGCCTCTGTACCCGGGGGGTTTGCAGGGGTTCCGCGGGGCCATCCTGCCGGGGGCTCCTCGCGCGGTTAGCTAGGGGGCCTCTCCCTGTCCCCAGGCATGCCAGGGCCTCCCTCGTGTCTCCCCCAAGGTCTGGTGGGCTCCAAAGACCCAGTGTCACAGGGGAGCCCTTCCTGGCCTACCCCAGAAGCCACCTCTGGTCTCAGCCCATCTAGAGCTGCGGCGCTTGGGGCTTCTCAGGGCAGATGGGTCTGCGGCCATGAGCGGCACGGAGCTGCCTGGTGGCCGGTCATGCAGCGGGGCCCGGGATTTCCACCACAGCTGTCCCCGTTCCCCCTGGGCTGGTCTTTCTGCCAGGTCCAATAGAGGGAGGGCAGAGGGCCCTGCACCTGGGCCAGGTGATTTGTGCAAGATCATTCCAGTAGGTGGTCAGGGTGAGGGGCAGAGGCAGAGAGAGCAGGACAGGGGTGCGGGGTGTTGGCATCTTTGTTGGTGGGAGGAGGCTGGCAGGAGGGGACTGTGAGGTGTCTGCAGGCGGCTGGTGGCTGGTGGCTGCCTCCCTGCGAGGAGGCAAGGCCACACCTGACCGGCAGGGTGTGAGGGGCCATCCCCTGCCAGGTGCAGCGCTGGGCCTTCCGGCAGCCCGCCCGCCCGGACAGGCAGAGATGCGGAGCCCAGGGCAGGTGCAGGGCGTGGGGGCAGCATGGCCCCGGGGCATCTTCACTCCACTTCCACCCCTCCTCACGGGATGACGGGGCAGCGGGGCCGCTTGCTCAGGGCCAGCAGCTCTGGCCTGTGACCTCACATAGCTGCCCAGGGCCACCACCTCAGCTCAGGGAGGGCACCTGCTGGACTCCAGGGAAGACCAACTGGGGCCACTGCCCGGGACTGGTCGGAAGGGGAAGGGGTCCCACACGGGAGGATGCGGCTCGGCTCCGCCTGCACCAGTCTCCCCGCCAGCTTCTGGAAAGTCGGGAGTGTCTTTTGTATTCCAAAGGCCAAAGGGCCACGCTTGCCTTTAATTAAAATGCACGTCCTTTAATTAAAGGCGCCATAACACATGAAGGGCATCCACTGAAATAGGACGTGTGACACAGTCATTTCCCTGCTGTTAATTACTAATTAATGAAGCTATTTCAATTAATAGCTTCCCCACCTCACTCCCCCCTTTGACAGGCCCCGTGCTGGGGCACATCCTAGAATCAGACACCAGCTCCCGCGCCTGCAGCCGCTGTGCTGAATATTCATGCCACGACCTCAGTGCTTTTCAATTAAACATAATAAAATAAATCCCAGTCAAAGTGCATCCCAACATGTAGCTCATCTCGGCTTCCTCGGGCGCCAGAGGAGGGGGACCGGATGGCCCAGTGCAGCTGGTCAGGGCGTGACCCACCGGTTATGAGGCAGGACCCGCCCGGGAGGATGGGTGTGCAGGCGTCCCCCAGGGGGCAAGTGGGGACCCCCCGGGGTGCTGCAGTCCTACAGCTGAAGGACAGAGCCAGAAGCGGGGGTGGGGGGCAGCCCCCAGAGGTGGGGGGCTGTTAACATGTTAGGCACGAATCTTAAGTGGCCTTTAAAGATCCTGTTTTATGGGGATCCCTGGGGGGAGGGGGCTCAGCGGTTTAGCACCTGCTTTCAGCCCAGGCCGTGACCCCGGGGTCCTGGGATCGAGTCCCGCGTCGGGGTCCCGCAGGGGGCCTGCTTCTCCCTCTCCCTGTGTCTCTGCCTCGCTCTCTGTGTTTCTCATGAATAAATTAATAAATAAAATCTTTAAAAATAATAAATTAAGAAAACTAAAGGAGAAAGAAGAAGAGGAAGAGACAGAAAGAAATGAGGGGGAAGTGTCACGGGGACCAGAAAGGGACGGTCCTGCGCGTGCTCGGGGGATGGCGGGGCGGGGAGACCTGCGTGGGCAGCGGGGTCGAGCACAGGCCCTCAGGGAAGCCTGGGCCAGCACGGGGGGACCGGGTGGAGGCCACTAGTCCCGGAGTCTAAACTCCCCCAGGCTGCCCACCTGCTCAGGTGGGAGGGCAGCCCCGCGCCCACGCCAAGCGGCCCCTGAGGGTGCCGCCCCCAGCCCCGCCCCGGCCCCGCCCCTGATGCAGGCCCCGCCCCCTGCTGCCGCGGCCCCGCCCATCCGCCAACCAGCCCCGCCCCTGAGGACGCCCACCTGCAGCCCCGCCCCTGCTGCCGGCCCCGCCCCCGCCCCGCCCCTGCTGCCCCGGCCCCGCCCCCTGCTGCCGGCCCCGCCCCCGCCCCGCCCCTGCTGCCCCGGCCCCGCCCCCTGCTGCCGGCCCCGCCCCCGCCCCACCCCTGCTGCCCCGGCCCCGCCCACCCGCCCGCCCGCGCCCCTGAGGATGCGCCCTCCAGCCCCGCCCCGGCCCCGCCCCCTGATCCCGGCCCCGCCCCGGCCCCGCCCCTGCTGCCCCGGCCCCGCCCCCTGCTGCCGGCCCCCGCCCCCGCCCCACCCCTGCTGCCCCGGCCCCGCCCCCTGCTGCCGGCCCCGCCCCCGCCCCACCCCTGCTGCCCCGGCCCCGCCCCCTGCTGCCGGCCCCGCCCCCGCCCCGCCCCTGCTGCCCCGGCCCCGCCCCCTGCTGCCGGCCCCGCCCCCGCCCCCCCCCTGCTGCCCCGACCCCGCCCACCCGCCCGCCCGCGCCCCTGAGGATGCGCCCTCCAGCCCCGCCCCGGCCCCGCCCCCTGATCCCGGCCCCGCCCCGGCCCCGCCCCTGCTGCCGCGGCCCCGCCCACGCGCCCACGCCGCCCGCGCCCCTGCCCCGGGACATCCGTCTACAGTCCCTCCAGCGGAGCCGAGCGGAGGGGACCGCGCGGCCAGAGCCGGGGCGCCTCCCGCGGGGCGGCAGAGGCGGCGGGGGCCGCGGCTCCGGGCCGGTCAGACGGCGCCCTCTGTCGGCCAGCGGCGGGCGGCGGGCCTGGGCCTGCAGAGGCGCCCAGGTGCGGGGAGGGGGCACGGGTGCGCAGGTGGGCCCTGCCAGAGCTGCTGACCGGGTCGGGACTGTCGGAGCCTGCGTGCAGCAGCCAACCCGGCGCCCGGGGCGGCCCCCACCCTGCCTGAGCACCCTCCTCGCCACCAGCGCCTCCCCGCCAGCAACCATCGCCCCCAGACTCGGGGAGCCCCGGCCAGGATCCAACAGCGGCCTTGGGAAGGGTTAGGGAGCCCGCACCCAACTCCAGGGTGGCAGTCCCCACCAGGACGGCAGCTGGGACCCCTGCTGCGCACCACTGTGCCCCCGAATCCCGCAGGCCGGCCTCCCTCCTCTGACGTCGAGGAAGTGACCCAAGGGGACCCGACGTGGCCTCGGTTTAGCACGTGTGTCCTAGCTCCCCCCGCCCCTCCTGGGTCCCACGTTCCTTCAGGGGCTCCGGGTGCGACAGGGCCAGCTCCTCGCTTGTCTCTCGGCTCTCGGCTTGCTGTGGGTTAGAGACACCCCCATGTTCACAGCTGCATCGTTCCCAACCGCCAAGAGGTGGAAACAACCCCAGGGTCCGTCCACAGGCGAAAGGATGAACAGGACGGGGCCGTGCACACAGTGGGGTATCCCTGAGCCTGAAAGGGAGGGCAATCCTGACACCTGCTAGCACGTCAGGACAGGCCAGTCCCTGGAGGACAAATCCTGCCCGAGTCTGCTCACGGGAGGGCCCTAGAGCCATCACATTCAGGGGGCCGGAGAGGATGGCGGGCACCCGCAGCCATGGGCAGGGAATATGTCTCACGGGGACAGTTTCAGTTTGGGAAGGAGAAAGATTGTGGGAACGGTTGGTGGGGACGGCTGCGCGGCACGCCTGCCGGGTCACGGCTGCGAGGGCAGAGCTCAGCGCGGGTCCAAGGACTTGCCGGTGTTTGGTGCCCCCGCCGCCTGCCGTGGGGAGTCTCCGGGGCTGGGCTCCTTCGCATCCAGGGTTGCTCAGGAAAACCTCCTGCAGCACACACGCCTGGGCCTTGGTGGTAAATTCCTCGCGCCCCGTGGGAACAGTCAGGCCAAATCCACGCAGGCCAGACTCCCAGTCGGTAACCAAGAGTCTTTCTTTCCAGTTCTTTCTGACCCAAAGTGGGGACCCCGTGGGGAGGAACACATGCTCCCCCAGAAGCTGCCCTGCGTGCTGCGGCGTGCACCTGCGCCCTGAGGCCCGATCCCGCGGTGCCAGTGGCGGGCAGCCCACCGCAAGGCCAGTGGCTGGGTCCGGGCGGCAGGGCCACCGCCTGCCCCGCACCTGCCCGCTGGCCTCCACCTGCCTGCAATCTCGGCTGCCTCCTCGGCAGTGAGTTCGACAAATCTTTCATACCTGTTTATTCTTTTTTAAAAAAAAGGTTACGGGGGATCCCTGGGTGGCGCAGCGGTTTAGCGCCTGCCTTTGGCCCAGGGCGCAATCCTGGAGACCCGGGATCGAATCCCACGTCAGGCTCCCGGTGCATGGAGCCTGCTTCTCCCTCTGCCTGTGTCTCTGCCTCTCTCTCTCTCACTGTGTGCCAATCATAAATAAATAAAAATTTAAAAAAAAAAAAAAAAAAGGTTACGGGCACCTGGGGGGCTCCCTCTGTGAAGCATCTGCCTTCAGCTCAGGTCAGGATCCCGGGGTCCTGGGATCAAATCCCTGCGTCGGGCCTGCTTCTCCCTCCCCCTCTGCCCCTCCCCATGCACGCACACGTTCTCTCACTCTCTCTCTCTCTCTGTGTCACTGTCTCAAATAAATAAAATCTTTTTAAAAATAAGAAAGATTAATAAAGTAACAGTCTCCCTTTTCCAGTTTAATAGCCATCCTTTTTAAATAAGTCTGGGGTGATTTTTTCACATTCTTAGTTTCTTTTTTCTACATATACATCTTGCAAGATCTATTATTAATTCCCAAGATGACCAGCGCCTCTGCTACAAGAGGACGATGTGGGAGGGCTCCCCGGTCCCTGGAGCACCCCGGGCAGGAGAGGGACCCACAGTCCCCTCACCGCTGGCACCCGCAGGCTCATCACTAGTGCCAAGGGACTCACGGGGGATGCGGGGGGAGGGAGTCCCCAAAGACAGGCGAGGGCATCTAGCCCACAGCCCACCCACTGACGTAGGGGTCTCCGCCTGGCTGCTTGGAGAAGCAGAAATGCCACGGGGGGGCAGTCCTCTTGGGAACACGTGGTGGTGGCCAGGAGCCAATGTTGGTGATCATGACCACCCACTGGGGTGGTCACCTAGCAGGTGGGTGCCAGGGATACGGCCGCAGTACACAGGACAGCCCCCCTCGTGTGCCAGGAAGCCAAGCAGGGCAGGTCTGCTCACGGGAGGGCCCTAGAGCCATCCAGTCTGGCAGCGCCCCACCCCTGCGAGGAAGGGCGATGCTCCCACAGGGGTGACTGCACGGGCGCGTGGATCTACATGGAACGGACTAGGTCTGTAATGACGCTGCTGCTACTGAAAACACTCACTCCATCGCCCCCGACAGTCCATGAACCCTGAAAGGAGGGCACGATCACCTTGCTGGCAGGTGGAGAAACTGAGGCCCACCCAGGGCTGCCTGGCTCAGCCAGGGCTAGTCCTCTTTCTGCTCACATATCTGGGGTCACGAGTGGGAGGCCCTGAAAGTGAGCCCGTCACCCGCAGGCAGACGGCACTGGGTCCTCGGGCAGCGGTCAGGCTGGGGCGGCTAGAGGTCCTCGTGGGTGGGGCTCAGGTCCACCCGCTGGGCCTCTCCGAACAGCAGGAAGGTGCACAGCCCCAGGCCGCTGATGGCAGCCACCAGGTTGAACATGGAAGTCCAGGAGCCCGTGGTCTCGATGAGGTAGCCGCCCAGGCACACGCCCACGACACCTGCACAGACAGGGGCGGGCAGGCCGAGCGCTCCCGGGCAGTCCTGAGGGCAGTGCCCAGGGGGTCTGGGGGTGGGGCTCCGGGAGGGGAGGCCGGGGGTCCAGGGGCCGGAAGCCCAACTCAGGGGTCCAGGCTGCCAGGGCAAGGGAGGGCCGGGACCTCTTGGGGTGTCCAGGGAACTGCCCGGGATAGGTCTGCACCCCCGTGGGAATGAGCCCCACGTCTACCCCCGGAATCCGCACACCTTCAGGCCAGGGGACTGGGGTATGCGCTGTGGCACGTGGCTGCTCCGCCAGGCACCCTCCCCGCCCCACAGGTCTGACCCTGGGGCACCTTCAGGGCCCCCCCAAAGGGCTGGAATGCGGGAGGGGGTGGGGGGACTCAGGGGCGGGGCGGCTGGGAGGCACCCCAGCCCGTCTCTCACCTGCCAAGGCCCCGGCGGTATTGGCCACACCTGTGAACAGGGCGGAGGAATGGTCACAGGAGGCCCACCTGCTGGGGGCAGCCCCTGGGGGCCCAGGCGAGGGGCAAGGCTGGGGTGACCAATGCCTGGGCGGGGAATAGCCACGTGTCGTTCAAGCGGGGCGCGGCTCTCACCGAACAGGAAGCCGGCACAGGATGGAGCCAGGTCCTGAATGTTGACCGAAATGCCACTGTGGGAAAGAGAGAGGGGTGACCCCGGGGCGGCTGCCACCCCACCAGGCCCGGGGCGGGTCCTCTGAGCGCCTGCATCCTGGGAACTACCCGGGGCACACTCAGAAGCCAGCCCAGCCAGGGCACGAGGGTGCCCATCAGTCCAGGGCCCGAGGCCTTGCCGGGGCGCCCGCCGCACCAGCTCGAGGCCAGAGATTCTCTCTCCCTCTCCCTCTGTCCCCCCGACTTGCACACACGCACTCTCTCTCTCAAATAAATAAATAAATCCCTAAAAAACAAAACAAATGCACACTCGTTTGCTGCTTACTAATTTGAAAAGCGACATTAAGTGGCCGATCCCTAAAACAACTTCCAGTACAGTTTTCATCGTCAAACGCTGGTGCTGCCGAGCAGCTGAGGCCGGAGCACCCTCCTCATGGGACCCAGCACCCCGTCCCCAGCCCCTCCCAGGCTCAAAGTTTGTTTTTCCTAAGGTCCCAGGTCCACGCCTGCTTGGGACCCAGAGAACCTTTAGTCCTGGTGGCTCGTCTGGGGCTCTGACACATGCCACCTGCACACGCCCCGAGCCCGGTGGCCTCTCCCATGCATCCAGGGTGCAGGGCGGTGGGGACGCCCGCGGGCAGCAGGGGGCAGCTGCGGTGGGTGGGGTGCCCGGCCCTTACCTGTGGTTGAAGGTCTGCAGGCCAATGGACGCCGACGCGAAGACCACGGACTTACAGAAGCTCGAGGTGTGGCCCAAGCACAGGGCAAAAACGCTGGACAGCCCGAGGCCCATCACCTGCGGGAGGGGGGTGGTGGCAGGCCAGGGGCTGTGGTGGCCAACGGGGCCCTCCCTGGGGCCACCTGGGGTGCACTGAACACGGTCGGGGGGAGCCCCTCCCAGGCCGGCCCCGGGGAGGCCCCACGATGAGCCCGTCCCACCTGTTGGACCTAGAGGGGAAGGGGAGCAACCGAGGCCGGGAATGTGTGCCGGGGCCCAGGGGCAGGGAGCCCACAGCACAGCTGGGAGAAGCGGCCCCAGCACTGACCCAGGGCACCCTCCAAATGCTTTCTGGGTCCGGTGACTGGACGTCACAACCCTCGGTCCCAGGAACAAAACAGGGACGTCAAGAGAAAGCCATTCGGCCCCCTCCCTACCTGCATGAACTTCCGCACAGCAATGGTCCTGTAACCTGGGCAGAGGGGAGACGGGGACGTGTTCCCATCGGCCGTTAGTGCTGAGCCCCTGCGGGCACCTGGCACCTGCGTGGGGCCCCAGCCGGCACGGCTACAGCGAGGGAGCAGGTTGGGGAGGGACGGGCCCCGGGCTCAGGGTGGGGAGTCCCGTGTCGTGCGGGAGGCGTGTGCACGTGTGTGTGCACATGTACCCTGTGCTGCGTGTGTCCAAAGGGTTCTGCAGGCCACGGTCCAGCGCGTGCCCAGAGGAAGCGGCTGGAGGGTTACCAGTGCGCTTTCCTCGAGTTCCTACAAGTCCTCTCCTTTTTCCACAATGAGTGTGAAGCACTTCTGTAACTAGGAAGGACTCACATCTAGGAGTGAGCGCACGCGTGCAGAGCAGCGGAGCGTGTGTCTGTCCTGGGCTCACATACACGCCCGGACCTATGACCTCTGACCTCACCAAGGGGCCTTTCCTCCTCTGAATGGGGTCGGGGCCGCACCCAGCCTCCCGGGGAGGGGGGACGCCACCGTCACAGCATCCTCTCCTGCACCCCAAGGCCCTCGGAGAAACTGAGGCTGGGGGAGGCCACCCGGAGTCCCACGTGGCCCGCGAGGTCCTGGGGGGCCCCTTCCCATCACTGTAGACCCCCCAGGAGGGGCGCCTCCCTACCCCCACAGTGTGGCAAAGCTAGTGGGTTCCCCGTGGCCCCTGACCCAGGCTCACCCTGATTGATTAGATGGTCAGAGAGGAACCCGCTGAACAGACTGGCGGGGATGGCCACCAGCCAGGGCACCACGTTGAAGACCCAGCCCTGCAGGGAGGAGGGGGCGTCAGAGGGGACAGCTTGCAGGGGCCAGCTGGCTGCACACGCCCAGCGACGCCCACAGTGACCCTGACTGTCCCCACCAGGCCGAGGTCCACGAGCACTGTCTCCTGCAGGCCGAGTCCCTCATGGCTCCCTGCACCGAGACAGGGCTGAGCTGGGGGTGCAGGCCCACCCTGGGTCCTGGTCACCAGACGGGGGGGCGGCCGGATGGCCTGGGTGGCGTGGGCCAAGCTGCCCCAGCAGGTGACGCCCCTGCCCGGGTCAGGACCCCCGCCTGCCCCATCCTCAGAAGTGACCATCCACAGATAGCACCAGGGCGGCCACAAGCGGTCCCTCGGGGGGGAGGGGGATGCCGCGGCGGGGGGGTGCTGCCCTGTCCTTCCCAGCGTGCACCAGGCCAGAGGCGCCAACCTTGAGGGTCGTCTCGGGGCCGTGAGCCCCCGCGGTGCCAGAGCCCACAGAGTCCAGGCGGAACCAAGGGCCCACGTGCGTGCCGGGCACTGGCTGCGGGGTCCTCCCTCGGCCCGCGAGCGCCAGGCGGCCCACCCACCTTGGAGCTGGGGAATGTCTCCTGAAAGAAGGTGGGCAGCCAGGAGAGGAGGATGAAGAAGGAGCACGCGGATGACAGCTGGGAGGAGATGGCTGCCCTGGGGAGCAGGTGCCCGGCTCAGTGCCCCGGCCCGCACACGGGGCCCCGGGGCACCGCCCCCCGCCAGGGTGGACCACGCCCGCGTGGGCTCTGGGGGCGACCCAAGGCCTGCCGGGCTCAGCGCGTGGTCCCGAGGCGCCGCTCACCAGACGGAAGGCTTCCGGAAGAGCTGTCTCCAGGGAACCTTGGTGTGCCTGGACACCGGCAGGCCTTGCGCCAGAACGCCCAAGGCCAGGATGAGCTCTGAGGGGAGCAAGGGGTTTTCGCGTGAAGGCCACTCAGAGTCGGGGCACAGCGTCGCCCGCAGCCGACCGGCCACGCGCCCCCAGCCCCGCGGCCCCCTGGCCGTGCGCGCCCCCCCATCCTCCCGGCTGGCGCCTGGGCTCTCAGCATGTTCCTTTGAGGGTCAACGCTTGTGCTGAGTCTGAAGAAGCTTTCTCGACCCTTCCCCTGCCCTGGGACCCCCAAGCCCCCTTCCTACCATCCCTGCACCAGCCGCCCCGCAAGCGGCCTGTGCCTGCCTCTGCCCGGAGCCGGCCCGAGAGCTGGCACGGCCCTCAGCCTCTAGTTCCGGGGCCCCGCCGGCAGGCGCTCGCTCCGGTGCCCGGGCTGGGTGGCACCTCGCACCTCCCCGGCCACGGTTACCTTTTCCAGTGAGCAGGTACCTGTACACGTAACACACCCACAGCAGGGTGAGCCCGCCGGAGAAGTAGAAGACGCTCGGCCAGCCGTACCAGTCCAGGAGCAGGGAGCCCACGGCCCCCGTCACCAGCGTCCTGGACGACAGAGGACACCCCGTGACCCCGTGACCCCGGAGACGCCTCCGAGAATCCCCACCCCCCGGGAGCTCGTCACCAGGGAAGCAGCTGCTCGGAGGCCCCGGTCTGAGCGTGCTTCGCGGCGCGTTTCCAGCACCCGGGAGCCTTCCGGATGCCTTGGGACCCGGGGGACGAGGGCATGGCCACGCGGCTACGACACGGCCCGGGGGCCCTGCACTGCCCTGGTTTCTTGCCTCCAGGCCCTCAGGCTGGCTTCCCGTTGAGCTGCGGCTCCTTCTACACTACACAAGGCAGCGAAGAAGAGGGGGTGGCGTTGGGACCTCAAGTTAGCCCTCCGGCCTGTGCGTCTTCACGACTCAGGGAGGCTGAAATGCTAAGATTTCTAAATGCAGAAGCAACAGAACTGAGCACGACGCCGGGCCGTCTGCCGAGCTCCGGCCAGGAAGGTTAGAGGGGAGTGGGGCCAGCAGCCTGGGGGTGGCCTCCCCCTCGGGGCCTCCGGGGCCAGTGCCTCTCCCTGCACCTCATAGCCCAAGACACAGGCCCAGGACTTGCGCATGAGGCAGGATTTCAGAAATATGGCCCATCCTTCTCGTGCAAGCATGCCCACGCAGCTTCTCCGGCATTTCTGCTCCCTGGCACCCTGGGTTTTTATCTGGGCTGCCCCTGGTGCACCCACAGGCACCCCCGACCCGCCGATTTCTTGCCTACATCGTGGCAGTGGGGACTTCAGGGGCCTGAGCCCAGCGGAGCGAAGCCCCATCAGCACAGCAACGTGGCTCTTCTCCCCAAGCAAGGTGTCATGCGGGAGTACGGGGACAGGGTTCTCATGTCCAGACTGGGCCGGGTGCCCTCCAGGGAGCATGGATCACCTCCCCCAGCGGGGCGGCATCCCAACTGGCTCCCCTGGCACAGGTGGAAGGGGCCTCGATGGCTCGGCTGCTGCCCCAGCCCACCTGCCGAGACTCACAGCCAGGTCACCTACCCTGGCACAAGGTACAGAAGATGTGTGAGAGAAGCACTTTGCACGGGGACGAGGTCTCCTGTGGCACAGGACCAGCCCACCCACGTCACCCTGAGCCGCAACATGCCGACGTGGCCTGTCCCCGCCCGGACCCACCGGGCACCCTCTGTCCCCCTGGGCTCGCTGGGCCGGGACCTACCCGCACTGGGAGCCAGCCCCCACGGCGCTGTAGGTGAAGGCGCGCTCGCTCTCTCGCACCTTCTGGGACAGGAGGCTGGTCAGCGCCGGGAAGTACACCCCTGAAACGAGCAGAAAGCTGTGTCCCCAGGCAGTCACCTGGGTCCAGCGGGCGGGTCCGGCCAGGGCTACGAGCCAGGCTGGGAGGCTGCCCCTGGGGCCCATTGAGGGTCACTCAAGCTTGGGGTGTCCTTGCTCACCTCACGCCCAGGGGACCAGCCAGACTAGGTTTCAGCCCCTCTCTGCTGAGACTCTCAGCGTGGGGCTGCTGGTGGCTGCCCGCGGTCACGCGGCCAACGAGGCTGTGGGGAAGGGGGGCTCCAAGCTGGCACTCCTCCCACCCGCCCCTGGCCCCGGGGCCGCACCAGCTCCAGGGCCCTGGCACCGACACACACACGGGCACCCACGGCACGGGTGAAGCCAGTGAGGCCCGAGCCGCCCTGGGAGCACGAGGGCCCTGCTGCTGTGGATGTCACATGGGAAGGGGGGAGGGAGCTTGGACCTCCCTGTATGTTTCCTTACAACCTCCTGTGAATCTACAATGATTTCAAAATCTGATGTTTTCTGTGCTTTTCTCTAAAGCACGAGGAAAAGCTAAGAGGCCAGGGGGGAAGACAGGGCTTGGGCCTCCCATCGGGGCCCTGTGCCTAGGCCCACGCCGAGCGCCAGTCACCCAGAGTGACAGCTGCTCCTCGAGACCCCATAATGGGCCACAGACGGGCCTCCTGGGAAGATGGGGACATGGCCAGGGCTGAGGGCCATTTGGCCGGCTGCTCCGAGAGCCAGCTCCAGCCTAGAAACCCCAGTCGGTGTCCTATAGCCCAGACGCGGCACCAGCCACCGGCCACTGGCCACCGGAGAGCACGTGGGGTGGACAGGAGCCGACGGCCCGTGAGCCAGACCAGTGGGGCTGGTCAGGAAATAGGGGCCCATGCGGTCCTGGGGGGCTTGGGCCAGGGGCAGCCTCTGCCCAGCAGCATGTGGAAACTCTGCAAGTCCCCGCTGCGCCAGGGCCAGTGGCGCTGACAGTGACCGCGTGCCCACCGGGCTGCCACCCGTGTCTGCGCAGTAGGCCGTTTGGCAGAGGAGGGCATCTGACATGAGAACGTGCCAGACTTTGAGGTGTTTCTAGAGAACGCACAGCGCTTCCCCACCTGGACGTCGTGGTACCAAGCAGCCCGCCGGGGGCAGCGGGGTCTGTCCACCCCTGCCCGGGGCCGGACTGCCCACGAGGACAGCTGCTGCCCGGCAGGCTGGAGGCTCCCAGGACCGGGATCAGGGGCCACCCGGATCCCCCGCCACTGACCTGAGCACGCGCGGGAGCACACGGGAGTGCAGGGATGTGCACACACATGCACCCACCTGCATGAGCACGTCCACGCGCGCACACACATGTGGACGACACGCGCACACCCGCCTTGCTCTACCGCGGCTGAGACCGCGGGTGGAGGCTCCCGAGCGAGGCAGCCCTACCTTGGAGCAAGCCTGTGAGGATGCGAGAGAAGGTCATGAAGACCAGGTGGGCGCTGCTGAGGTGGGCGAGCAGCGGGGTGGCGGCAGTGATGAAGCCCCAGGCGGAGGCGGACAGCAGGATGACCTTCTCTCCCCCGATCCTGGAGGAGGACAGGAGGACAGGAGGACGGTGACGCGAGCTGCGCGGCGCAGGGCTCAGAGCCCCGGTGTGCTGCACGCCTCGCTCAGCGCAGCCCCGGCCGGGCCGCTGGGCCTTATCCTCCTCTGCAGGAGAGGCGGGCGCTGGGGGCCGGGTCCCGCTGTCGGTCGGTGCCAACGAGCACCCCGCCGGGCAGCTGGTGCTCTGGCCACGTAGCCCAAGGGGAGCCGTGCACCGGCCCCGACCACCTCCCCTGAGGACCCCGGCGCCCCCCGCCATGGTCTTGTCCTGGCCGGGACCTCTCCCCTCATCTGTTCCGTGGGAGCCGCCCCCCCAGGAGCAGCCCCAGCCCTGCGTGGGGAGCGGCGGCCGTTACCGGTCCCCCAGGTGGCCGCCCACCACCTGGGTCAGGCAGTAGCCCCAGAAGAAGCTGCTGAGCACGATGCCGGCCTCCTTCTTGTTCCAGCCGAAGTCCTGGCTCATGGACACGGTGCACACGGGCATGCTGACGCGGGCACAGTACAGGAGGCATGTGCCCAGCAGCAGCGTCCCTGTCCACACCTGGCACTCGGGCCTGCAGGAGAGAAGGCGCCGCGTCAGGCTGAGGAGGGGCAGCGTGGCCACCTTCCAACACCTAGGTCCCCCTGCGCGTGGGGCCCCCTCCGACCGCAGGGCAGGTACTAGGCATGAGCCGCCCACAGCAGCAGAGCCTGGGGACAGCCGGGCAGCCAGAAGGCAGGTGAACAAACCGCGGCAGGAGGGACGTGCTCCCTGGACTGGCGGCCAGGATCCAAGCACCCACGTCCCACCGACCGGGGGGCCCAGGAGGGCGCCGGGCAGCAGCTGACAGCTCAGTAACCGGGGGCCCTGCTGAGGGAGGGCCACCCATGGGGAGGGAGCAGGACAGTGGGTCCCCAAAGAGTCCCCGGGAAAACGGTGCCTCCCCACAGAGGACCAAGGGGCAGGACCAAGGGCTGGATGGCCAGCAAGGGGACACGGTGCCGCCGGGGCAGTCGGCCCTTGGAGAACCTGGGCGAGGTGAAGCAGCTCTGGATGCCCGGGGAGGTCACTAGTCAGGTGTCCCTAGGGGGATGATGGTCCTTGAAACTCCTGGTCACTGCTCTGTGACTGTCGCTGAGACCCGGGGACGTCAGAAACTGTCCCAGCCGCAACCCCATGTGTCCTGGGCAGCAGAATAAGTGGCAGAAATCTGAACAAACTGTGAGCTTGGCTGCCCCTGCTGTGCGGATGTTCGCTGACGGAAGATGTGGCAGGAGGTGACCCTTCGGAGGGACTCCAGAAACCAAGAACTGTCCCCAGAGACAAAGTTTACTTTGCAGCCACGGGAGAGGGAGGGAGCTGTGGGCAGCGTTCGTGCGGGTGGGGGTGGGCGGCTGGCCATCTCGTGCAGTGGCACCATGGGGGGTGGTCAGGACCGTGGGGGGGCCTGAAGCAGACTGGCGGGGAGCTCAGGGTTCCCACCCGCACCTGACGGCCCCCGTGGGACACAGGTGCGGGCGCGGTTCTCCCCAGGGAGGAACGGCCTCCCAGGCCTGAGGACCCCCACGTGGCTGCGGGCGGTGCCCACGCCAGGAACCTGATGGGCGGGCGGGTCAGCTGTGCCTGGGACCCCACAGGCGGGCCTGGCTCTGGGCGGGGCCGTGGACATGGAACAAGTTTCCCCCATGAAGAAGGGCTCCTGCCCCTGACCTCTGCCCCCTGCACGGGTCGGTAAACAGCAGAGCGACCAGCAAGTTCCCGATGTCCACCAAGGGGCCGTCGTGACCCGGGAGGGAGGCGCGGCAGCCGAGTCCATGACCTCAGGCCGGCATGTCCCTGTGGGGTCCATCCCCCTGGAGAGCCACAGTTGCAGAGAAGGAGGTACTCCCTGGGCGTCAGGTGTGCGGAGGGGCCGACCGCGGGCGCCCTGGGGCCGTCCCTCCCTCCCTGCCACCCCCACAGCCAGGGAGCCATGTCCTCAGAGGCTGCAGACACCCCCATCTGTGGGGCACTGTCACTCGGGGCTTTTGGGGCGAACGAGTCCAAGTTCCAACAGCCTGGCTTTCTGTCCGCAAGCCGCCCCGCATCTGAGGCCTGCTTGGGGCTGGGGGTGTGGTGTGGCCCCTTAGAGAACTCTCCAGGGGGAGAGGCGTGGGTGCCGCCGCCTTGCGGGGCTGGCGCTCCTCCACGCGCACTGTGAAGCGGTGGGAGCGCGGACCTCAAGCTGGGTCTCTGGGTGTCAGAGGGGTGCGGGGTGCAGGGCTCCGGGTCCCCCCCTGCTGCTCCCTGCTCCTACACGATGGAACGTCATGAGGCCAGCGGGAAATAGGGTCCTGAGCTAAAAACATCCCCAGTTCTGTAATCCCGGGAGCCGGACACCAGACCCTGCTTCGCCGAGGCTGGGAGGTGCTCCACCCAGACTCCCCGTGCTCCTCGTCATCATGCCCCCACCACACGTCCTGGTTCTTAAAATGTTACTGGAATGATTGAGAAGCCAAGACAATGGGAACTGCAGCGCAGGGGCAGACCCGACCCGTCCCCACGGCCTCCCCTGCTTGACACGCCAACGTGGACGGGTGGACCCGCAGGGCAGCTCGCCGACTCTCCCTCTGGGCTTCAGGGCCCAGACGCTAGTTTTCTTTCTGGAACCAAAGTCTACGCGGCGGTGGGGGCAGGGGACGGGCACCTGCCAGGCAGGTGAGCCCCCAGGTGGCATTCAGGGCCCACCTGACATGGACCTGGGACCCCTCGTGGGCTCAGGCCTGCATCTCCTCCTGGACACGACACTCCCAACGTCTCCCGGGTGCTCATCCCTGGGACTTGACTAAACCCGCCCCGGGAGCGCCTCACCCGGGCGTCCATCCCGGGGCAGCAGGCCTGTCGGGGTCGCTGCTCCTGAGCAAACGTGCCCGCTGGCCTCACTAGGGAGGCACAGAGCTACACAGTCCAAACTGCCCAGCTGGCTGCAGCCCGAGGAGGAGCGCCGGGGGCACGCCTGCCCTGCCGTGGCCCCACGCCCCGCATCCTGGGGGGCCCACGCCGCGCCCGGTGCTGGAGCTCTCTGAGCGTGTGTGGTCCTGCCCGAGTGCCCTGGGACAATGGCAGGGCGTGGGAGCGACACTTTCAACATCCCACGGACAGCCGCGGTCCAGAGGTGCCTCCGAAAAGGAGCTTCATTCCTTTCTGTGGTCAAAGCAGTGGACGGTCACCTGCACCCAGACTGGCCCGTGCCCCTGCTTGCCCACCTGCCCTCAGGCGCGTGTCACTGGTGACCCCGAGAGCCTGGCTGTATTTGCTCTCTGGGTGGGAGGTCCAGCTAGAAACCCCGGAGGGGCTGGCTGGGGGGCCTAGGACATGGTGCTGCCCCTTGGCCCCCTCATGACCCGGGGAAGCCAGGAAAAGCCCATCGGTGTGCGGGCAACCGACGCTCGGAGTGCGCGTGGGGCACGGTCCCAGAGGCCCCCCGGGCAGAGCCGCTAGGCAGGCAGCAGGACTTCCTCTCTGTAGCTGCTGGGGACACAGAACAAGGAAGTCTGGCTGGAGGCGGCAACCCAGACCCGACAGCTGCCCAAGGGCGGGTTAGGACGCCGCACCCAGACACCTCGACCCTGCGGATGACCGTTGGGGAACCGTCGACGGCACCACTGGCCAGCGGGGCTTCATCCTGCTTTGACCGGTCCTGAGCCTCAGGTCCGTGTCCCCAGCTCATCAGAACGCTTCCTGTGAACCTTCTAGAACCTTCTGCATCCTCCCAACGCCCCCATGGGCATAAGAAGCATCCATGGCTGAGTAAACGCATGGTCACGTGGCCCCTCGACTCGGAAAAGGGAAATGTGCCGCCGCTGCAGGCCAGGAGGGCAGCAAGCCGGAGAGAACACACAGGCCCGAGGCCACTGGCCGCCGCCCCCAGGGATGCTGCTGGAGAGTGGCGGCCCTGCCCCCGGGGCTCAGGAGAGAGTCGCGTGGCGGTCGGCGCAGAGGGCACGCCGCGTTGGCAGCAGTGAGCAGCCGCACTCGCTGCGGCTGAGTACGACTGTCCACTCGGGTGGGACTGGCCCGTCCCAGCTGAGCCCAGCTGCACCCAGGACCCCACAGACCCCTCCGGAACTTCTGGCTGTCTTCCCTGCCAGGGTCCCGGGGAGCTGCAGGTGCTCCTTCCTGAGCCAAGTGCAGAGGGAAGTCCTTAAGGCAGGGCCTGCCGGAGCCACTGAAACAGAACATTCTACAGCCCTGGGCCACAACCCTCTGCCCAGGTGGCCGCGGAGCCGGCCCGCCCCCTGGGTCGGCCCCTCCTTAACCAGGGCGAGATGACAGCGAGGCAGGGAAGGGAAGGCGGGGAGGGAGGACGAGAGCCGGGCAGGCGGCGGAGCGCTCCTGGACCCGCTGAGTCGGCTGCAGTGCCCTGCTCCGGTGGGGCCCGGCCTGGGGACGGGGCCTGCACCCCACTCTCCACACCCCGTCCCACGGGAGGCTCCCAGCTTGGAGCGCTACCTCTGAACGTCAGCCTGTCTCCATCGTGCCCCGTCTCAGGGGTTCTGCCCCAGGGGCCTCCTGCAACCCTGTGCCGTCAGGAAGGAGCCGTCACCCTGCGGGAGCAGTGGCCGAGCCCCCGACACCAGCTCCTGGGCCCTGAGCTGCGGGTGGACTGGCCTTGCCATCCCAGGGCCCGACTTTGGGCCTGGGGTCCAGCGGCTGGCCTGCGTGGCTTGGTCCACAGAACAGAGCAAGGGCCGAGGCAGGTGGTCTGGGGACTCCCCACGGTCCCCCCTGGGTGTTGGTTGCCGCGTGTGTCACGAGTGTGAGCAGAGCTCCTGCCCTGGGAACTTGGGCATGTTGGCAGTGGACGTGGACACGGAATATAAGGATCTGCCTGGGCCCCCACGGTCCCCCCATGGAGCGTGGTCCGCAGCACACAGCTGGCAGGCGGGCCCAGGCCTCAGCCACGGGGCTGCAGACTCCAGCACCGGAGCCCGCCTGCCCTGTCGCCTGCCCTGTCGGGTGACCGCGCTGCTCCTGGCTCTCAGGCCTGGACACGCGCGCCGTCCTGCCTGGCAGGGTCAGTTCTAGGACTCGAAGCTGCGCCTGGAGGCTCCCTCTACACCGTTCAGGATGACGGCCGCTGCCCCCGGGAAGGCCTCCCGGGATACTCCTGACTGGAGGCGGCTCAGGGGGCACTCCCGGCCCTGGGACTGGATGGAAGGTCCCGGGCTGGGGCTGGGTACGGTGTGGGGACCGCCAGGGAAGTGCGCGACCCCTGGTGGAGGAACGGTGGCCTCGCCCCCTCCCCAAGCCACCGCCCCCAGCACCGCGGCCCCACCTGGACCACTGGGCGTCCTCGGCCCCGTCCCGGCGGGCCTCCTCCGGTGGCAACGGCTGCATCGGGGACGGCTGCCCACGGGCACAGCGCGTCCAGGTCGCGCTCCTGCCCGGCCGACCCACAAGGGCAGCGCCGCCCAAGGCCACGTGTCAGTCCCAGCGGCGCTTCCGTCTGGCGCTCCTAGGACGTGTCGCCCCCGGACGGCCACCGCAGAGGGCGGGCTGGCGGGCGGGGCACACCACTGGTCCCCGCCCCGTGCCCGGCAGGCGGCAGTCAGGGCCCACCCCCCCGGCTCCCCGATGGGAGGGGGCAGGCGGGGAGGGTGCAGGGTCACCCTCCGCAGGCTGGATGGACCGGGCTGTTGGAGGGGTCGCATCCGGTGGTCCCAGCCCGGGGTGTCTGGGCTTTGGCCTCGTGTATCGGGGATGGTGGTGGTCCTCCCGTCACAGGGCTGTGAGCACAGGGGACGGTCTCTGGTCTCCGGAGTGCAAGGGCACTTAGGGTCCAGGGCAGCCAGTTTTGAAGACAGATCTTCAGAGGTGCACTCCAGGCCCGTCACCCCGAGCCAGCCCGCGCTGGGCGGCCCAGTGGGCAGCGTCCACGCAGCAGGTGGCAGCGGAAGGGGCCAGAGCTCCCCACGAAGACATAGTGAGCATGCAGCCATGGCCAGGCCCCACGCCGGCCCCCGGGCCCTCACTCTCAGGGGCTTCACACATCCACGTGAAGGACAGAGCAGCACAGAGGGGGGCACACCGGGACCCCAGGGCAACCGCGGACTTCTGGCCACACCGTGCTTCCCCAGGCTGCTGCCTCCTCGCACCCTTCACCCTGCCTCAGTCCACCACCCACACAGCAAGCAGCCTGGCCAAAAGCCAACTGGGTCACGTCCCACCCCCAACCTCCCCAGGGCTCCTCGCTGCCCTTACAGAAACCTGGGATGACCCGCACCACAGGGCCTGCCTTCCCCACCCTGCAGAGCAGCCCTGCCACGGGGAAGTGGCCCCCTCTCCCCTCTGTGCCTGCCCCCTCCCCCAGGTGTGCAGGAACCAAGGGACACATGAATCCATCTTCTGAGCAGAATTAGTGACTTAATGGTAGAGGGAAACAAGGACAAAGAACTATGATTGCACTGGAAATCAGAAAGATTAACTTTATGATAATAAATGAATTTAATCCGATATAGGTTCTACATGTGGAATTCTTGAAGGTTCTGGAACAGTGCATTCCTTTCAAAGTGCTGGTGAGTTCACTATTTGAGTCTTGGAAACACTGCTGTTCAACATCTGTTTCACAGTAAACATATGCCTGGACGCCTAGACATGAAGGACTCGCTGGGCCTGTGAGTCTGGAGCCCTGCAGGGACTAGCAGCAACCCCCCCCCCCCACCGCCCCCGCCCGGGTCTGTGTGCTTCCGCTGCCTGCCCCCGCCCCCCACACCCCTGCCGCCCGGCCCGGGAGTCCTCCATGATCCTCAGGCTTGCTTCACTTTCAGAAGCCAGGTGGGAGAACCCGGCTGCGTGATGCTGCGGGGCGAGGGTCTGTGGCAGAGGAGACCCTGCTCGCACGAGCATCCGTTGGACATGTCCAGGGGGAGAAGTCCCAGTCAGCCAGTGCTCTGGCACCCGAGTCCAGCAGTCCCCGCAGCAGTGGACAGCACCTCCTCATCCCCAGGCTCCAGAGGGAGGCGGAGTCCCACAGCACAGAGCACGCCTGCCTGGGCTCCGTCCACAGGGGCAGGGGGCTGCAGCGTGACTTGCTTCGAAGTGCAGCCAGTTGGAAAGGAACACGAGGATAAACCCACTGTCCCCGGTTCTCACTGCTTCTGCCAATGATTTCGGTTGGAGCTGAGTATAGAGGAGTCCGATAGACCTTCTTCTGTGCCATGTTCAGAATGGACCCATCAACCTGGCCGTCCAGCTGGGAGACTTCCCACACTGCAGATCAGTCTCGGCCCCACCACATGCTCCCTGCAACGAGAAACACCTCTGGCCCGCAGGTGCAGGGACAGGATGACCAGTTCACCCAGACCACCCTTCCCTGCCCCCATCAAGGACCTCAGGCGGCTGGAGCTGGGGCCTGGCATCCTGCGGAGGCAGAGCGGCTCAGGACACCTGCCCCCTGCAGAGTCCACACAGCCACAGAGGCCCAAGGCCCATTCAAACACTGCGTTTACATCCACAGAAGTAAATCACAAGGATGGGACAAGTGCCTGGATGGTATCTCAGAATTAAGGCACAACATCCAAGACCGCAGGCCTCCCGCGCCAGGGGCTGTGGCTCCTGCCAAACGCCTCAGGGGGTCTTGAGTGCAAACCCAAGCGCCCAGCGCTCTGCGCGCATACATCACCAGGATCCACTGCACTGCCTCCTGCTGGCATGAAGAAGGGCTGAGATGCCACGGCCACCTGGGGAGGAGTGACAGGGAGGCTTCCTTTCCCCTCTCCAAAGTCCAAACACCATGAGGGCTACAGCTCAGGATGCCATGCTCCAGCCCAGGGCATGCTCTCTTCTGCACTCACGAGAAGGCACTGGGGAGCTGTCACTCCAAGTCTCCGTCGGGGGTCCCGCAACTGCCTTTGCACTAAGTGCTATGGGAGCCAACAGCGTGGGATGCACGCCCCGGCCAGACGTGGCATGAGACGCACGGGGAGAAGGGCCCCAGGGCTCACTGCAGCAGCCCCTCTACTTTGAATGTCTGCAAATATTTCTAAGTTTTTTAAAAAATAAGTTTTCAGGTTAAAATCATGCAGTGGTGGCCCCAATCTATCTCCTTCACAAAAGCGACAGGCTGTAGAAAACGGATGGCAGATTTCAGACGGCGCACGCACAGCACGCGCTGACACGCACGCACAAGTGACACCAGACGGAGCTGGTCAGAGGGCGACAGGACAGCAAAGCATAAAGATGCGTGAAACTAAACTTTCCTTCCACCAGTTCTGACAGATGGACGCCAATGGAACGTGCAGCGTATCTAACTTATTCTTACTGGAGACTCTTGGTGGGGAAAGGACAGGAGACCCAGTGGTGACCCCTCTGAGAAAAATAGGAAAAGTTTTACCATGAAATTAAGAACAGGCAGCAAAAGCAACCTATTCTGCATCCTTCAGAGGACGCAGTGGCGGGCACCCATGCCGGCGGGAATACAGTGGACTCAGACCGGGGGAGCGAGGACGCTCGCAGTGGGTCACAGCGGTACCACAGTCACATGACCGGTGCGGATGTCACGACTGACTCTCAAATCTGAAAAAGCATCACGTTTCTGAAATGGAAACGTACCCGCTGTAGCAATGGAGCACAAGGTATCCGAGTACATGGCGGAGAGCCGCACTGTTCAGCTCCGGGGCGGGGCGGCCTGCAGCTCATGGCCCCGCGCCCGGCTCGGCCTCCTGTCCGTGCTGGGACCCCACGGCAACTCCCGGAAGCAGCTCCTGCTCCGTGGCCCCAAGGACACCACGGTCTTCAACATACACTGTGCACGGTTCCTTCTGAAACCCAGAAGGGCTGGTCCCACAACTAGCCCTACAGAGGGAAGCAGACCCCCGCCGCCTGACACACACCCTCCTCAGGACTCGTCCCAACTGCGGGGAAGAGCCGCCGCCTCGTCCCCGAGGCCCCACACACGGCCTTCAGTCCCGTGCCCGGGAGACGCTCATCTCAAATACCTTTTCTAGAACCTGCAAACCTTAACGCAAATGGCAAAACATACCAGCTCTCGCTGGACTTGCAATAGTCCCTAGGCCTCGGAAAGAGCCCTCCCACAACTTCGTGGTATCAGGAACGTGGAGCACAGAATATTCTCAAATTTTATTTATTTCAAGGCACTTTCCACAAGAAAACATTAAAAGAATAAACTATGTAAACTATTACATTGCAGAAAACACAATGGCGAGATCCAAAGGAGAGAAAGAAAAATCAAATTATATTTAATGTTCATTATCTCAAAATGGCTTAATTTAGTGTGCTTGCTGAAGACACAGAGACCGCAGGGAGGCGGCAAAGCCACTCCTGCCGAAGCAGGTCCCCAGTCAGGGGCGGCGCAGGAGCGCAGAGCCGCCGACAGAAGCGAGGACAACAGGGCACAGCTGAGGGTCCCCGTGGCACCACAGCCAGCTCGCACTGGCGTCAGCACCTACTCGTGACGTCACTCATGGGCCCGACAGGTGAACCGGTGCGAGGCGAGCCCCGTCTGGGCCCTGGTGGTTCAGGGGTGACTCCTGCGTACAGGACCTCCCGTCACTACCCATCTCACACCCTCTCATGTGAAGAGCGTGTCAGGGGATCGTATATTAATTATGCACATAAAGGGCCTTATATACACTAAGAAAAACTCACTAGAAGCATGCTGAATTCTCTGGTGCGTCTCAAACGTGTAGCGTTACCGACACCTCTCTGCTCGTGCTTCTCTTCCAGCTCCTGCTCTAGGCGACGATTAATTAATTACCTAAGGGTTAAAACCTTCTGCTCCAACTTGTCACCCTCAAGCCTCAGAGGAAACGGCCCCAAAGAAAGGTCACATTTGGAGGGGACACGTGCTCCCTCCCGGGCGCCGAGGAGAACCCCCACCTTCATCCTCACAAAAGCAAAAGGGCAGCAGGAGGGCAGTCAGAGGCCGGGAGGGCCCACAGAGCCCGCACCGCCCTGCCTCTGCCTCGGTCACCACCCAGGGCAGGCGCCTGTCCGCCGCTCCAAACCACTACGCCCAGAGCACACGTGCAAGCGGAAGGCAGACACGAAGTGGGCCAACAGCTGATGTCCCAGTACTTAGCGACAATGCCCAGGCCCACGGGCTCACGGCGGACATGGCCCCGGCCATCAGCGGCACACCACCTGACCTACGGGCGTCTCCACAGGCCTGCCTGACCTCTCTGGTCATGGAAGCACGCTCCCCACGTCAGTGGCTCTGGGCACCTCCCTCCGCCAAGCCCCTGCTGCCAGACTCCATCCTGGGACCAGGATCTGCCCAGGGCAACTGAGCCCCAGCCACTGCGGCAGCGGGCAGCTCCCACCAGACGATGGGCCGGAGCCACCCATGGCCACACGGGCCCTGCGCCCCGGGGCACAGTCAGCACCACCTCCATAAGCCTCGGCCTGCGGGGTCCGTCAGGAGCTCTGTAAGGATCGCCCTACAGGATCATGCCCGGGGCACCCTGCAGTGAGTCCATGCGCACGTGTTTGCCCCACGCCGAGACACCGAGTCACAAGGGCACCCGTGTCCCAGCCCCTGCCCTGGTGGCGGGATGCGGGAGGGCACAGAGCACAGATTCAGGATGCCTGTGAACTCACAAGCAGCACAGCACAAGCCAGTGACCACACACTGACCTGCTGCGCTCCCGGTCAGGGCAGCCTGCAGCCGACACACACCTGTCAGCACCGGCGCCCCTCCGCCCACGGGGGTCGGCTCCCTAGCACACACACCAGACCAACCAGACGGGGCAAGCGGCCCTCTGGCTGCAGGAACTAGCTGATGCCACCACCATCACCACCAGGACGGAAGCCCCGAAAACAAATGGTTTGAGATGATTAAAACTTTTTAGAGGACATTTTGGTCATTCTTGAGATCAAAGAGAAACCTTTATTTTCAACAAAACTGCCTAGAAGAGAAGGTTCATTGATCCACTAGGAAAGTCGCTCACCACAACCAGCACCAAAATATATATTTAAAAAATTAAAAAACACACAGCCCCGCCCCTCACACACACATCACCCCAAAAGCCACACAACCCAGACCAAAAGGGAAAACAAATCAAACTCAATGCCCTCACACAAAAGAAGTCTTTGAATTAGGATTTACAAATTTATATAGTCTTTCCTATGAAAGAACAAAAACAAAAAACCAAGGGGTAAGAGAAAACTTCTCCACAAAGGCCTGACGAGTCTTGGGAGAGCTGAGAAAACATATGTTCTGCCTACAAGCTAACAAAGCAAAATAATGATCAGTGCTTTTTGTAGGTTTGAGTGGGAGGCCTCAGTTCAACAATATCCCCTCCTAACCGAGCACTCGACGGGGGTGTGATCCTTCAGGAGCCAAACAGCAGGAGCGCCCCGCGGCCCGTCCTTGCCTTCAGAGCACGCACAGAGTCTGCACTGCACTGCCAAAGAGACAGTGCCATTCACTGCACGGTTTCCAGCACTTAAAAGGGCCACGTTTCCCTTTAAAAAAGATGCCGAGTCAAAAAAAAAAAGAAAAGAAAGAAAGAAAGAAAAAGGGGAAAAAAGAGTTCTCTACTGCAGTAAAAATCTCTGAGTCACAGACAGCTGCTCCGAGGAGTCCGTGCCGGGGAAGCGCAGGGCCACCAGCACGGACTCTACTTGGGCTCCTCGATCACACCTTTGCTGAGGTCTGTCATTTTGGGATATTTTACTTTCTTCTGGTCCAGCTCATTCTGAGCCCAAAGGAGTAGTTTCAGTAATTTTGCCAGCTTGGGTGTTGACTCACGATTTTCATAATCTAGGACAGCTTGGTTAACTTCACTCCACACCTAGAAAATAAACACATCCAATAAAAACCACTAGATGTGCAGAGGAAGAGAGTCTCTTATCACGTGCATCTTCTACTTCAGCTGTTTTTATGTGGCAAGCTTATTTATTTAAATGAACGTGTAGCCTGTAACCAGGGGGCGCTCCAGGGGACGTTAAACACACATTTTTCGTCCACAAGGAGCTCACAGTCTGGTCAGCAACGATCACATCTGGCCTGGAGAGCCGTGAAATGCCATCAGCCAGGTTTGGGGGGTGGAGGGCAGTGTGCGTGACCCAAGTCCCACCGGAACCAGCGTTGAGGGAACAGGTGTGGCAAGCCCTCCGGGGAGGTGACGAGCCATCACGGAGGCTGCAGCACAACAGACCAGCAAGGAGAGGAACAGGGATTTGAAGTAAAAATGCTGAGGACACCTATTTTTAAGAGTCTCCAAACAAACAGAACAGGAATAAGATTAAGATACAGGAGAGAGGCCGACCAAGAGGTCTGAGAATCGTATAATCACAACGCTCCGTTCCTGGCTTCCCGCAGTGAAAGATTACACGCCAGGAAGAGTGCATGTCCCACGGCCAGAGATGGCCTCTGTCACCACAAACTCAACACACTGTGGTTCCTGAGTCCGGCTCTGGACACTCACTGATGGAAGGAGGATCCCTTCGCAGGTCTTACCTTCTGCCTCTGCATCATATGAAGCAGGTCCCCAAACGGCGACTCTTCCGGGTTGTCAAAGGCCAGCAGGGCCAGAGTGCGCTCCATCTCCGTCAGGCATTCCCTGCTCTCCTCGCCTTGCTCGGCCAGCTGGGTCTGTGCGAACTCCAGCGCTGCCTCAGTCTCACGCTGGCGGATCAGCTCTATGAGGTGCTGTTGCTGGTCACCGGCAAAGGCAGACACACTTACACACCCACGCCCAGGTACACAATGCCCGGCAGTGCAGCACTACTTTCTACTCAAAGGACAATTGCCTAGCATCCCTGAATTATCAAATTAGCATTTTAAAATAAGATTTGTTTGAAAGAAAGAGAAAGGAGAGGGAGGAAGGGAGGAGGGAGGAGGGAGGGCACACACAAGTGGGGAGAGGGGCAGAGGAAGAGAGAAGCGAGGAGCAGAGCCTGACCTCATGACCCTGAGATCTGAGCCAAAACCCAGAGTCAGGTGCCTAACTGAGCCACCCAGGTGCCCCTAAGTTAGCATTTTTATTATTTTTTTATTTATTTTTTAAGTCAGCATTTTTAAAGTAAAAAACAGCTTCTGAAATATGAAATGCACCAGCTAAATGAAACCCCTTCCCCTCATAAACTGAAATACTCTATTTAAATGCAAATTAGCTTCGTTACTTCTGAAATCACCACATATAGCCTTATGGAGTGGCCACAAACCAGGTATCTCTCAACTGAAACTCACTTGCAGGTGGAAGTAAAGGTACCGGTTTGTGTCCAGGAGCTCTGGATGGAGACTGTTGATCAACGCAATAGCCTCCTGGATCTGGCCTTTCAGGATCATCTCCCGGATTTTGATCCGCTCATCAAGTGTTTCTAGGTCCACACTAGGTTCAATCCCAGATTCCATTCGAAATTTCTCTGCTGCTTCCTTAAAGCCCTCTGAAAACAACAACCATCTTCAGTGCTCAGGAAGCTAGTAAGACATTAATGCAAGGGTTTTTTCTCCCCTAGAAAGCCCATTCACATCAAATAAATAATCTTCGACATGACCCTCACCTTCTTAGGGAGTTGGTATTAACATCTCTGTAGCTTACTAGTTATGTTCCACACAGAAGATGAAAAGAATGTATTCCACTGCCCCCCACCCCACCCAAAAACCTCTCACCTACCCTCCAGGGGTGAGAATGAATGCCGAGAAGCCCAGTGCCATACGGGCTCCTTACAGAGGGCTGCAGTTCCAGGCCAAGAAGCTGCAGGGGGCTCCTGGCGCGTCGGGACGCATTGGCTATGCCCTCCCAGGCTGAATGGACCTTCCCACTCCTGCCTCTTTGTGGGCCCACAGTTCTCTTCAACATCCAAGCAGGGTATGTGCCCCACCCCCGCTATAGGCAGACATTCCCTTCATCAGCTTTCACAGGAAGGGGGTACCGTGAACAACGGGAAGGAGACTCATACCTGTTTGAAACAACTCCGTTTTCTGATCATGTACAGAATCACCCTTTTCCTTCCCAGTACCAAGGAGGACTGTTAGTTACAGACCGCGTTTGTTTCTTTCTGTGTGTTTCTGCCCCTCCCCCTTTCTCTTTTGAGTTAGGTGCGCCTTCTACAAACAGTCCAGTATAATTTACCAGACTGGCCAGATCAGTTAGCCAGGACTCTCAATGTGCTTCAGCACATTCTTAGTTATACTCATTAAGTGTAAAAATGTCAAAGGCCAAGGAACAGGCCTTGGAGCTCAGACACTGGAATCACCATCCCATTTCCAAAAGACTGTATCTTTACTATGGTAATCTATGAACTCATTAAATCAGCATTGTGTTTTTATGATACCCAAACACAACTTAGCTTTACCAAGAAATAAAGTTCCAACTGTGTGTACGAAAAGGCAGTTTTGTTCGACAGGTGGCATCCTTGCTGTGAGCCATTACCTGTGACCAAGTAGTTCATGATGAGGCGATTCATGTCTGCCCGCTGGACATGCAAGTTATTGAGTTTCTCCATCCACTCATCTTTCGTGATTTCATCGGGTTTTTCTGCATAACTCATTCTGATTTATTTCTACAGGAAAAAAAAAAAAGATGTAAAAATTAGTGAAGGTCACTGGAATGAAAGGTTCAGCATTGGGAATACACTCAATGGCAACGCAATAGGCTTGTGCAGTGACAGGGGGCAGCTGCACTTGTGTGCACAGCATAACCTGGACAGTTGTCAAATCACTATGCTGTACGTGAGAAAGTTAACACTGAGTCTCAACTATACTGCTAAAAAAAAATTTTTTTTTGAAGGATTCTACGATGACTACGATCATTTCAGAGATAAATACAATGACACGAAAAAAAATACAATGACACGGTATGAAGTAACAGAGAGAAGATACTTTAAATCTGGAGAACAGCAGGTGTAAAGGGCCCCTAGCCCAAGCGCAGCCTAGGGACCAGAAAGAAGGCCGAGATGTTGGGAGACAGAATGTGTGCAAGGAAGAGACGAGTGCCTCCAAACTGCCAGGTCAAGAGTGTGGGGTGTCATGCCAAGTAAGGCCTTACAGGCCAAGGGAGGAGTTTAGATCAACTCTCTCCTGAGCACAGGCGGCAGCCACCAGGGACATGCACTAAGGAAGCACCAGCTCTTTCACGTATGCCCTCAAGAAGTCTGCCGCTAGACATTCAGCAGACTGCCCAACGCTAAGAAGTCTGACTCCACCGAGTGTCAACGCAGACAGTTGTTCCCCTGAACTGTGACGCTGCTGTCAGAGCAGTTGGAACTGCAAACATATTTGGCCCTCTCTGCAGAGCTGACCCAAGCTGCTCACAGCCCAGCAATTCTACGAGGCTGAGACCCTCAACCTCACCACTGAGCACCTGACACGCACACACCCACTCAGAAGCACTGCTCAAAACAGCAAAAACACGGAAGCCACCCACCCAGATGTTCATTCAACAGCAGCACGGACAAACTGTGGCCCACAGAACCACAATCCCAGGCCCCAAACCCTTGGGGAAGTATGTTTCAGAATTAAAAATTTTGCAGACTGTATGAAGCCTAAATGGCACAACTTATCTATGTCACATGACATTCTCACTGCAAGTCTGGGGCAGCACCCCACAATTAAATATTACCTCTCCGGGGACACGTCTGAGTACCCACACTGAGTGCAACAGAAGTTATTAAAAGCTTTCACCTGGTCAGATTTTTGCCATCAATTAGTTAAAAAAAAAAAAAAAAAGAACTTTTAGTTTTCAGAGCTCCTTGAATTTTAAGATTGCTGAGAAAGGGCTCCGATCATGCAGCGACATGAGAGAATTTGCTAAACCAATTAAAATAGGAACACAGCCACATGGATCTCTTACAAACCAGTTGAACGAATAAAGTGAGTTGCAGCAGGGCCCAGGTATGCCAGACAGTTTTATAAAGGACAAAAAAACAACGGCAACAAACAGGAACGTGAGAAAGCGTTTTGTTGCTTTAAGTAAAGACACGATCCTCCAGAGCGGACAGGCACAGGCCCGGGGAGTACCAGCTGGGCAGCCCTCCACTCCCACTACTTCCTATTCTTCCCCCCCCCCCCCCGTAACCTGTGAGTTGCGGGGCTCACTTAATGCCAGCTAAGTACACGCGAGAGTGCTCCCCTCAATTAAAAAGCTAGACGGTGGAAACGGGGTGGCAAGCGCTGAGCAGCAAAGCCAGCAAGGAGCCACCAAACGGGCGCAGCGGCAGGGAGGTCGGACACACGGCGGGTGAAGGTTCTACGGACGTGTCAACGGTCCTGCTCCGGACTGAATGCAGAGAGATGAACAAGCAGGAGCGCTTGAGACTCGGCCGAAGAGGAAGGCTTGAACAGAGGAACAGGTTGGAGGAGTAGAGCAAGTTTGGGCCGACTCTGACTCCTCGCTGGGAAGGCGAGCCGGCCCCAGGATCACAGGTCCGCAGCTCAGCGCTGGGAACAGTGACAGCGGCCGCACAGGGGCGTGAAGGCCAGGATGCGGCACCGACGGCCCAGGGGGCGCGTGGGGAGGGACGCGCGGGCCGGTGGCGAGGCCAGGAGAGGAGGCCCCGGGGTGCCGGGACGGTGCCGCACGGGGCGCAGAGGGCACACGCGGGGCGCCGGGCCCCGGGGCTCCAGGCCAGCACAGGCGTTGCTCAGACCACGCTCCTGGTCCTGGATGGTCCACGGGAACTAACCGAGGACGCACAGGCAGCCGGCCCCGCGCGGCAGGCGGCGGCGCCCGTCCTCACCGGCTCCGGCTCCGGGCCCGCTCCGCTGGTGGTCATAAACGCCGTCCTCCCCGCGGGGCACAGGCGCGGCGGCTCGCGGCTCCTCGCGGCTCCTCGACCCCGGCCGGCCGCTCTGCGCGTCGGAGCCTTCGCGGGAAGCGCTGTCCCTTTAGGAATAAACGCCCGGTTACAGCGCCCGGCGCCGCGGGGCCCCGCCGACCCGGCCGCGACCCGGAGGCAGTTGGACGTGCGCGCCCGGGAGGCCCCCGCCCGCCCCCGCCCGGGCCGCGTCCCCGCGCGCCTCCCCGGCGCCTCCCGGGCTCCTCCCCGCCCCGCCCCGGCCCGCCGCGCTCCCCGGGGAAGCTCGGCCCGGCCGCCCGGGGCCGCCGCGGCCATCTTACCTGGCGGAGCCCGCCTCCCGCGCTGCGCGGTCTCCACGGCCGCTCGCGGGGCCGGGCCGAGCCGGGAGGGCGGCGGGGCGCGGGGGACGCGCGGCGGAGGCGGGAGCCGCGGCGGCGGCGGGGGCGGGGGCGGGGGCGGGGAGCGGGAGGGCAGACGCACCGGCGGCCGCCCCTCCAGGCACCTCCCGCGAGACCGCGCGAGCGCAGGCCCCGAGCCGGCAGCCAATCAGGAGCCCCCGCGAGGGGGCGGGGCGCGGCGGCCGCCCGGAAGCGCGGGACTCGGGCTTCCGTCCTTGCGCAGAACGGCGCTCGCGGCGCCCTCGCTCTACGGGTTGGCGCGAGAGTCAAAAGGCGTCGGCCGACCCCGGGCAAGATGGCCGCCGTCGAGGTGTCGTTGTGGGGGAACTTCGCGCCGCGATGGCGACATCTAGGCTGAGCCGGAGGCGAAGGTCCCCGCTTCCTCTCCGCGGCTTGTGTGAGCTCGCAGGGCAGGGGCCGCGGGCGAGGGGGAGGGCGGGCGCCGGTGCTGCGCGCCGCCCCGAGGGGCCCCCCCGCCGAGCGCCCGCCGAGCGCGGGCCTGGGAGGGGGCGGCCGAGCGCGCCCCGGGGAGCCCTGCGCGGCGTGGGCCGAGGCGGGCTGCGGGGCGCCGGCGGGGCGGGGAGCGCGCTGCCGCCCGCCGGCTCATGAGTCGACAGAAACGGGCCTGCCCTCGGGGAGCGCGGGGCGCGGGGTCCGCCGGGTCGGGCCGGGGTGCGGGCGCGCGCGAGGCGGCGGGGCCGGGGCCGGGGCGCGGGGGGCGGGGCCGGGGCCGGGGTCGGGCGCCGCGGGCCGCGTGGGGGGGAGCGGGCGGCCGGGGTCGGGCCGGGTCGGGCCGGGTCGGGGTGGGCCCGGGCGGCGCTGCCCGCGCTTCCCGACTCAGAGCCGCCGGGGCAGTGCGGGCCCGTGATGCCAGCCTGTGCAACGCCCTGACCTGTGCCCGCTCCGGATGCCAACCTCGCCGCGTGCGCAGGGGCGCGGATTTTTGAAATTCTTTCCAAAGGGACGCAAGCGAAAGCTTGAGCGCGGTGCCCCGAGGAGGTGGGCCTTGCCGCCCGGGGACGGCCCCTCGGCTCTGGGGCGGCCCCCAGGCTCCCGCGCGCCCGGCCGGTGCCCCCCCCCCCCCGCCCGTGCCCTGCTCCTCACACCCTCCGGGCACTCCCTGATGGCGCGTGCCCAGTGGGCGCAGCCGGGAGGGCTCCCGCCCCCGCCCCCGCCCCCGCCCCTTGCCTCTGCTGCAGCCGCCCTACCTCTCTGCAGGTGCTCGCGGGTGCTCGAGTGGGGTCTCGGGCAGAGCACTTGCAGGCCAACTGCCGGAGATGGGGAGGCCCTCCCTAGACCAAGCTGAGCGCACCGCCCCCGTAGGCCCACCTCGCACCCTGACTCTCCCCGCGTAGCTCTGAGCCCACCGGTTTCTGCCACTGATGGCTGATAACGTTGCAATTTGCCACACACACCTGGGCTGCACCAGAGCCGAGACGTTAGTACCTCGTAGGAGTTCCGTAGGTATCTGTTGAGAACGGGAAGGAGGAAATGAGTGAAGGAGGATAATCGAGAGCAGCTTCCGCAACAGTGGACGCAGGGAGACTTCGCCGAGGGGGGAATGTTTGCAGTCTGGCGATTGAGCCCCTGCGGTGAATGGCACTCAGATGTGCAGCCTGGTTGATGAGGCTCCTGGTGGTGGCACCAGCTGGGCAGACGAGTGGGCTAGAAGGGGGCGGGGGGGCTGGGGAGCCCAGGGTCAGTCTTGCTGGGTTGGAGGTGCCTGGGGGACAAGGCTAAAGTTGAAAGGAGCAGCCGGGGCTGGACGTGAAGGTTTTACGGTGACACCCTGTGACAGTTAACAAACATACTTAGAGAAAGACTGTAGAGAGGAGGAGCAGATAAGTCTAGAATCCAGAAGGACGGCACCAGATGGCCCCTATGCAGAGAAGAGGTTTTCCATTAAGTCAGCAGAGAGGCTTGACAGGGACCAGGGGGTTTAGCAGGTTCTGCAGAAGTGGGGAGTTCTAGAAGATGAGCGGTGTCCAGTGCGGCAGGGCCGTCCTGCAGGCATACTTGACAGGCGTTGGGGACAGAGCAAGGAGCACAGTGACACGGGAATGGAAAATGTTAGACGACAGTGAGTGGAGAGGTGAATAGGGTGAGGGGAGCAGTTTCACACTGGCAGAAGCCTCTGAGGTGGAGAGCAAGCAGCAGGTGAAGTTGATCCCATTAAACCCTGAAGCAACAAGATTTGGTGGCTGAGGGGGAAGGAGAATCTCCAGGCTTCTGGCTGGTGCGTGTGGACTAGGGACACCAGAGAAGGGTCTGGTTGGAGGAGAGAGGTTCAGGAGTCGTGAGCTCATTTTGCACCCGTGGAGATGTTAGGGGAACAGGTCTGGGCAGGGGTAAAGTGGAGCACAGCCAGGAGTGCATGAGCTCCCCTGTGGACAGTAGGTGCGCCTATGGAAGGGAGATCAGGCCAGCCTGCGCCAGCATAAGACCCCTTGTGCTGCTAGGTGTCTGGGGGTGTGGGGGAGCACCGAGGGTGTGGGCCACTTTGGTACAGCCTGGAGCATTGGCCCAGTTGATAGGAAATAGGAGGGTCTGTGGAAGGGGAGCAGCCAGGTGGCCAGAACCTCCACTATCCTCCAAGCCCAGGTGGAGACTTCCCTTGTAATAGGTTAGCGGTTCTTTACAGACGAGTGTTAAACACTTACTAGGCTTACGAGAGCATTAAAAGTGTTTTTGAAAAGGGAGGAGTATCTGAAGAATAAAATACACAGTGTTGCCTTTACTCAAATCCTGGATTGCTCAATAACCAGGCTGTGGGCTGTGTGTTACAGAATGACAGCATTTCCGCGGATGTTTTTATCTTATTTGCAAAACCCAAAAGCATAAAATCAAGCCCCTACACACTGAATGCCCTGCTTTGAAAGAGATTTGGTGAAAACAAACTAATTCTCAAGGATAATATGTAAACTGACCAGTTGCTGCTCAGAGTCATCGGAACATGAGGCAGTCAGCACCAAGAGGTCAACTTCCGTTGCATTAGCCTTTTACGGTGTGTTCAGTTTCTTGGTGAAAGTGTTGAAAGAGTAAGGAAGAATTTTATGATTGTTCAGCTCTGCTGCACCCATTCAGGTGCTGGGTGTCTTAGCTGAATTCTGAGACCCAGTGAAGCATATTTATGAGGTTTTTGCGGTGGCCCCTTCCCCTCCCTCTTCGCCTGATTGTATTTTCTCTTTCGGGACTGTACTAGCAAATCAGAAAGCACTGATTCTGGGTTTCTTTGCATGAGTATTTTACCTATGAGTACATATTTCCTGATCCTTTGAACTGTGTGCAACAAGGTGCTTCCTGAAACAGGTGGGGTGCTGGGGGCCACACAGTCCTGCCACTGCGTACCAGCAGACACAGGCAGCACGCCTGAGTGACCGACTTAATTTGCCCCATCAAGGTGCTGTTCGTATACCATTTCATACAGAATTTGAGTATACCCTTCACACCTGGCTGGTGAAGAAGTCGATATACACGTACTGGCTTTTTTTTTTTTTTTAATTAAAGTGAAAGTATGTAGGTAGCACACATGTATATGCACAAACACATATCTGCATAGTTAACTTGGGAAGTTATATCTGTATAAGCTTTGAGGATTCCCTTGCCCCTCCCCCCAATCCCAGTCATGTGATCGTGATCTGGTGCCTGGGTGATAGAAGTGGTGAATGAAGAGATTTTTCCAATTGATATCCACATTTTCTTTCTTTCTTTCTTTTTTTTTTTTTAAAAACACTTGTAAAATTTTTGTGTTTCTTTACTTTAAAATTCTCTTATGTTCTTGAAATGCTTACTTTCTATTGGAACGGGTCCCGCAGGAAGGAGAGGAACTTTCGTATGTCTGACACTCCTAAGATTTTTCATTTCTCTGTACATCCATAAAAGGCAACGTCCTTGGCCTCCCATCTCTGTAGACAGATTGGGAAGATGTTATTTCTCATTGAATCTCTACATTTTAGCAATGGTTGATTTGATTTGGAACTCAGAAATAGTTGTGGTATTGGAAGGGTAATTTATGTGTATTGATGTGGTCAAGATTCGGAATAAAACTTTCTGGGTGTCCTTTTGAAATCTCGGATGGCTTAAGTCTCTGTTACTCCTGTTGGGATTTCTTTCAAATGCTCCTGCTCACCTTCACCAGTGTGGTTTTGTGAGCCGGCAAGAGGAGGAATTAATGTATGCAGTATTTCTGTTCTGTGCAAATCCAGAAAGCTACCTTTAGACCTGAGTTCATGCAATCTTTCACTTTTTAAGTATTTTCATTTTGGAAATAAATCTCTTCAATGATAGCCTGTAGCCCTTGTAGGCAGAGCTGTGCTCCTGAGGCCCCGCCCCCCCCCCCCCCCCCCCCCCCCCCCCCCCCCCGCCAGAGACTTGCTGGTGGTGATGACCACCCACCCTGTTGCATCTCAGGGAGGTCCCCTTCCCCGCTGTTACATGGAGGGTGATGAGCCTAGGGCGCACATAGGTACAACTGATTTTCTCTGAAACTGTTTTTCTGTCAATCTCTAACAGGCACTGCGTTTTTTGGCCTTTTTTTTATTGGGTGGATTCCTTTAGAGACTTAGGAGATGAAAGCAGTCAGAAAGGAAATGCAGTTCTCATGCCCCACAGTGTTTAAAACACTGATTTCTCCTGAAGTCAACTTTATTTTTCACGGAACTCACAGTGCAACACCTCAGAGTAACAGGCACCACTGGGCAAGGTGGGGGTAGTGAGCCTCGTACATGAACACGACCCCGTGCACTCCTGTGAAGGCAGCAGAGCCAGGGCCTTGTCACAGCAGAGAACATAAAATACTCGCACTTCTGTCTGAGGATCTCTGGAGAGGGTAGAGGCAGGGCAGGGCACTTCTCCATCCGCGCCCAGTCTCGTAGACAGTTATTTGTACATCGATTTAGAGATTGTCCCAAGTCCCTGTCCGCTGCTTTTCATCCCTGCAGCCACCGTACACGGCTGGGTGCAGAGACGTCGCCTTGTCGCTGGTTACCCCGTTGGGCTCCTGATGGAGGAGGCTCCTAGGATCTGCCCCTCCCGCAGCACACGGGCCCCAGTGTGCAGACAGGGGCCCCGGGTCACTGCTGGCTCCAGCAGCTTTCCTCTCGCACCTGCCCCTGTGCGGCCTCGGCCCTCCCCTCTCCCCGCATCTGGGCGCTGGGAGAGCGGCGAGCCCACCCCTTCGCGGGGTCGCAGCGGCGGGGACCCGCGCGGGGCCCTCCTCGGAGGACCAGCATCCACGGGATCGCGGCGCCTGCAGGTGTCCTCCGAGCAGCACGCTGGCCGCGGGCCCCTGGCTCTGCTGCACACCGGCCGCGTTCTGCCGCTTGACAAGGGCCACGGGGTTCCCGGGCCTGCGCTCAGGCCCCGGCGTGGCGCCCCATGCTGGGAGCAGGTGTGCGGCCCTCCGCAGCCTGCCTGGGCTGTGGGTGCTGGGCCCGAGCGAACAGCGTCCGGGCGGCGCCGGCTCCTCGGCCCTCGCGGGCGCAGGCTCGGGCTCAGGGCGCGGGCGCGGGCCCAGGGCGCAGGCGCGGACGGAGGGCGCAGGCGCAGGCGCAGGGCGCGGGGCCTCCTCCCTCCGCGCGGGGGCGCTGCTCGGGGCGCGGCCGGCCGCTCTAGCCCCGCGTCTCGGTGGCCGCGCCGACCCCGCCCTCCCGCCCATTCCGCGGAGCTCGGAGGAAATGGCTGCGGGACCCCGGAGGCCTGCGACCCGCGGTGAGTGGCGCCCGGCCGCCGGGGGGGGGCGGGCTCCGCGGGGCGCACGCGGGGGCGGGGCGGGGCGGCGGGGCGGGGCGCGGGCCCGGTCGGCCGAGAGCTGGGCGTCCGCGCCGGTGCTCGCCGCGCTCCCGCCGAGGAGAGAAGATGGCGGCGGCCGCGGGGCTGGCGGGAGCGCGGGCGGAGCGGGGCCGCGGGGTCACCGCGGGGGTCACCTCGGGGCGACCGAGGGCCCTGCGCGGCCGCCGGGGCGCCGGGTCCGCCCGAGGGGGTGAGCTCGGGGCCTGGCCGCGGTGCGATGGCACCGGGAGCGGCGCGCCCTGCGGTGACCCCGCGGAGCCCGAGCGGCCGGAGCGCGGCCTCCCGAAGTCCAGGCGCCGAGGGGCTGTGCTGGAGACGGTCTGGTGGCGCTGAGCCGGCAGGTGCAGGCCGGCCAGCCCCGCGGGGTCCTGCGGGGGCGCTGCAGCCGCTGCTTAGGAAGCAGGGAGGGCTTTCGGGGAAACCCTGGGAAACACGGGCTTTGAGTATTTTGTTTGCCGTTTTGACGTGCGCTGGCCGCACCTGTGTCCCGCCGGCCACCCCGACAGCAGGAGGGCCCGCTTGAGCTTCCGACGGAGACGCGGTGCCCCTCGTGCCCTCGGTGCCTCCTTGCCCGGGACCCTCCCTCCGCCCGTCTCGGTCCGCGGGCCCGCCCCAGTTCTTCCTTGTGCTCCAGGTCCTGGAGGGCCCGGTGGGCAGAGCCGCCTCACCCCTGAGGACGAGCGGCCAGGCGCCTCGGTGCAGGGCCCACTGCAGCGACTGGTGCCAGTGGAGACCCGACTTCTCACGTTCACCCGCGGGTGCGACGGCGCTCAGGCGGCCCGGGGACCTGCAGGGCTCCTTTGCCTCTGCGCTGTGCCTGTGGGGCCAGAGCTGCTCAGGGCCAGGGGTTTTTTTTGCTTTGAATCCGGCACCTCAATAAATGAGCTCACAGGTGGGGCCATGGGTCACAACAGCATGTGAGCGAAGTTGAAGATTCTGTTTAATTCATCCCTTGGCCGCAGATACAGGTATCCGGTATCGTGCGCGCACTGAAGGAATGAGACCTGAGCCTGAGGTTCTCGGGCTTTTTGTGCTGGTTGTAACGACCAGGAAACTGAAGCATAGGCAGGGAACTTTCCCAGGAGCTCAGAGCTTATTTCTAAGTGGGCTGCCGGGCCCACCCCAGACACATGTCCCACAGCTTCTCCTGAGCCACACGGGCTC
Organism: Canis lupus familiaris; assembly: GCF_011100685.1. Taxonomy (NCBI): domain Eukaryota; kingdom Metazoa; phylum Chordata; class Mammalia; order Carnivora; family Canidae; genus Canis; species Canis lupus. The sequence goes on along the minus strand of NC_049245.1, from coordinate 47,583,341 downwards.
TGCTGAAATATGCCTCCGAGAAAGGTGCTTTAGCCATGCATCTTAAGGAATTAAGATCTGTGACCTTCAGAATAATTCCTCCGTTTATCATGCAAATATTTATTGCCTCCTGTGTGCTAACCACCCTGGCTGTGACAGCAATCTGGAAGGCCTTCCTGGTCCCAGAGACAAGTGCAGTGGGGACTTGTGGGGACATCCCAGCTCCTTCACCTGGGATTGGTGTGGATGCGTGTACGTCTCTAGGACTACTCCACAGTATTTCTGTTTTAAATCCAGCAAAGGTATCTCAGAAGTGTCCCCTGGGAAGACCTGCCCCAGGCTCTGTTGTGAAACTTCCTGCCAAATGCATGTTCTAGGCACCCTGGTTTCTAGTGTGACTGCGTTCTTGCACACTTTTAACAACAAATTTAGGAATAACGTGGATCTTCTCATTTTCCACCGAGAGCTGTCCCTTGTTAGTATTTGATTAAATTCAGGTTGTTCCAAGCAAAGTAAGTACTGTACTGATAGGGAGAAAGGGCACCAAAAAAAGTGTAATTGGCTGCTCCCTCCTGCTCCTTCCTGTCCGCTGGTACCCACAGTTACTGATTTCTGTCAAACAATGAAGCTCATAGCTGTGCGCATGTGTGAGCATCACAGTGGCTTGTTGAGGAAATGTGTCCTGGGGGTCCCACTCAGTGCTTCAGGTGGGCCTTGCTGTGGGTGAGCGGTTGGAGTGGGGACTTGGGCTCCCATTTTCAGTTGGCAGAGTGGCATTTTCAGGTCCTGCTGTTGACGCTGTAAGTCCTCCTCCCATCAGGTGTCTAACTCACAAGGAGTCCATTCCAGAGCAGCTCAGAGACTGGTTTGTTTTCTGGTTTGGTTTATGCTTGCAAGTGTTCCGGGTTCTGGTTGTTGTTAGTTCTGTTGACGTGATAGATTTTACCTTTACACACTTGTCTAGTGATCCTGGGGGATTTCCATTTAGCTTGGAAATGGAAATGGCTTAAGAGAGCCAAAAGATTGGACGTGTTTACAGGTTAGGCCAGATGACTGTTGTCCTTGGGTCCCTACAGTGGGACAGTGTCTCTCCTAGAGGCCTGATTACTGTGCCTGGCAGACTCAGGAAGTGCGTTAAGTAAGAAGGCTTTTTTCCTAAATGGAGTTTCTCCCTTGTGTTTCTTTCTTGGGCAGTGGGGTTTCTTAACAGTGGATGTTTAACATTCCTCTCTTTGTGGTTAGTATCGAATGATGAGTGCTAATTCCATTACAAAGGCTCTGTGGTTTACAGTTGATAGAAGAGGGATCAAAACATGGTCTGACTTGAGCTCACTTGGTCTAGGTGCTCACACTACTGGAAAAGAGTTTCACTTGCTTAGACCTCATTATTTGAGAAGTAATTTTTAGGGTAAGTTGTTATGTGAAATTGGAGAGGTAATTGTGTGTATTTTAATAAAAGTTTTTGTAGTCATGGCTATAAAATATGCTTAATCGGTAGGTTATCTGGTGTGCTATTTGTAAAGCAGATGTATCTCTCTGGGTATCAAACTCAGATGCTGTGGTTTTGTTTTTCATATGCTGGTATACAGAGTTTTAAATGGTATTTAATACACTTCTATAAGAAAGTTTGTGAGGTTTTTCTCCCCAGTGTGGAGATAGCTTTATTCTATGTTAGGTTACAAACATGTATATAGAAAACTGAAACAATATGAGAAAAACAAAGCAGACACTCCAGAAATGGTCCCATTCAGAAGCTCACGTCACAGCTCCTCCCCTGTTCATGAACATGGGTGGGTGTGTGTGTGTGGCAGGACGTATTTAGGGAGTGTGGTCCCTGTGCAGGGCTGACTCGTGACCTGTGCTCTTCACTCATGTGTAGGACTACTTCCGTGGCAGTGGCTCTGTGGTTCATCCTTTAATTGCAGTCTTAAAGAATTCCATTTTGTGGATATCCTTAGTTCCCCCTCCACCTCCTCAAACCAGTGTCTGGATGATGGACATTGGTTTGTGTCCCTTTGGTTTTTTTTTTTTTTTTTTTTTGAAGATTTTATTTATTCATGAAAGACAGAGAGAGAGGCAAAGACACAGACAGAGGGAGAAGCAGGCTCCATGCAGGGAGCCCGATGTGGGGACTCGATCCCGGGCCTCCAGGATCACACCTCGGGCTGAAGGCAGGCGCTAAACCGCTGAGCCACCCAGGGACCCCCCTTTGTTTTTGTTTTTTAAAGTGTGGCTGGGAGCACCCTTACAAATGCACCTGCTCTGGCCCCGTGCCAAGTGCATAAGGGGATCTTGTTAAATATTTGCCAGATATTACTCTTAAGAAGGCCTGTTTCCCCAAATGCACACCAACACGGACATTGTCTTTTTAACAGATGACATTGATCGCTTACTGCATGCTTGCGGTGTGTGAGCGCTGACACTTGACACGGTGTAGTCTCACATAGCCTTTTAGGAAGCTGGGAGCTCACAGTTGTCCACAGCCCGTGAGGAAGCACACTTGTTCAGCCTGTCTGCCTGTTAGGTTTGCAGCTGGGGTTGAAGCCAGGAACATCCTGATGGAAAGCCTGTGTTCTCGTCATCAACTGCTGTGCTGCCCCCTTGAGCCTCCCAACCTCAATCTGCTTAGCCAAACTACCCCACTTATACCTGGGGGCGAGGGGCACTGGGGGCTGCCATGGGCAGGACTGGGACTCCCAGCCAGATGCCCCAGCACCCCGTGGAGACAACAGGGCTATTGGACACTGGTTGTGGACTCTGGGTTTGTCAGATTGTGGTTTATACAGTCTTTCCACAGCATGGGGGTTCTTAGTAGTAAGAGAGCCTTCCTCCGCCCTCCTCACATGTGCAGGCTTCACCGTCAGGTTCTGTGCATGGATCTGTAAAACTGGGTACAGAAAATCCTCTTATTCTGTAACTTTAAGCTTGGACCTTGTTCCATTACCCTCCAAAACAAGATGAGACATTGGCCTCTGCCAATGGGAAGACTCCCGAGTAAAATGCAATGACTTCTTGACTTTAGGTCCCCAGTCATGATTCTTGTCTCGTGGCCAGCCTGTGACTTGTGGTCCTGACAGCACCACTCATGAAGCAGGTGCTTGGGAGACAGGGCCTCTGTATCTTCTCCAGACCACGTTGTCTTTGAGTTCAGGTGGTAGTCACTGTGTGAGCCTACCGTTTCGTAATTGGAAATAAGCATCTTCTCTGTAGTTGCTTGAAACTGTGGTTGAGGAAGGGCAGGGGCAGGGTGTGGAGGAGTCTGGTACTACAGCAGCACTGCCGCCGCTTGATCTTCGGGGGGGGGGGGGGGGAGCAGCACTGCTTTTGCCCTATCCTGTAAAGTTACCTGGGCACTCAAGAGCCTCTTGGTCACCTGCGGTTACTGGGAGCATTGCAGAGCTTTTGTTGATGTCATTCTGTCTTCTTGTTTACGGTGCTTGGCATGAAAGTGGAGGTATCTCAATTTATTTGTTCATTTTTAAGTAATAAAACCAGGCATGTTAACATGAATAACGTGGTGTAGAAACTATCTTCTAAGACAAAAACAGTGATAGAGGTAGCATTGCTTTATTATTATTTTTAATAAATCTTTTTGACTTCTGGCTTAACTGACAACATCTGAATTCTCACATCTGCACGCAGACTATGGTAACATCACTGTCACTTAGCTTCTGGAAAGCTCTACAGTGTACTACTATGAGTGGCCAGCGAGAGAGGCATACGCTGTCTTTTGTGTTTGTGCAGATAATTTGACTTGGGGACCTCCTGAAAGGCCTGTGGGCCATACATTGAGAACGTCTACTTTAATTATGATTAGAAATGCCTCTGCTGTTAAGAAATGAAAACTTTACAAGATAGTTGACTCTGTAAACTTTAACACCTGGGGTAATGGGTTACTCTTAGGAGGATAGACAATGTCTCTGAGTTTTTTCTATTGGCTCAGCCATGTGTTTGCTTTTTGCAAAGACTTGGTGTTCCAGTGCACACCTCTCCAAGTAGACCACCTGAAAGGAAGCGAGAGGCCCATTGCATGGCCAGGGTGCTGGCTGGGTGGGAGGACCCTACGACCTCTTTTGGCCTTAGGCCATATGGGCCTGACTACAGTCTTAGTGTGTAAGTGGTCCTTTGCATGGATTGTAGGATGCCCTTTCATTGTGCATGGATTTTCACTAGATCCTTAATTCCTGTTGCAGTAAAAATGGGGGTGAGAGTGGCCTATATTGGCTATGGAATGATCCAGTCTTGTGTTGTGAACCCAGGAAACCACAACAGGGTGCAGGGTCCTGAAGTGATGCCCCCTCTTGGTGCCAGAAGGGAGTGCCAGCCAGCCACCCACATACACAATTGGGACCCAAACAGACCACTGTGGATATAAGAGCAATAGGGTGGCCACTTGGGCAGGGGGGTCCTCCCTGGAAGGTCCAGGGTTCTTAATAGCTTCAGGACCTAGAAACCCACCCACCTCGAGGGGAAACAGCCCCCAAAGTGCTTAGCAGGGATGACTGGCACTTAAATGTCACACTGTCCTGGGAAGTGACTTATGCTGCCCTCATCCCCTCTGTAAACATACGTAGACCTCTCCCTCTTCCCCTCTCTTTCTGTTGGGGAAGGAGGGGAGGAGACTCCCATCTGGGAACCCATTCCAGGGTCATTCTTGGGCTTTTAGGAGTAGCCAAGCTTGCCCCATGTGGCAGATTCTTTTAATGAGTGCAAGACCCTGTACAAATCAAAGGATCGCTGAGAGCCAAACGGTGGCCTTATCTTGGGAGTACCAGTCCCCTACGATGTAGGATTCCTACAGTCCCTTGCAGTGTTTGAGATTGTGTTTTTGTTCAGAAATACGAAGGGAGCAGTTTGGGCTGCTTTAACAAAAGATCACAGACTGGGGGGCTGATTTCTTTCTTCCAGCTCTGGAAGCGCACGATCAGGGTGCTGGTATGGTCAGGCCCTGGTGAGGTGTCTTCAGGGTTTCAGGGGGCAGGGCAGCTCTCTGGGTGCTCTTTTTTTTTAATGGCATAAATTCCATTCATGAGGGCTCCAACTTTATGACCTGAGCACCTCCCAAAGGCCCCATCTCCTAGTAATGTCACCGTGGGACTAGGTTTCAACGTGAATTTTGGGAGCTGGGGGCACAAAATGCAGACCATGGCCAAAGCCCCTCCGCAGCATGAAACAGAACAGTGAAAGCCTCATTTCCTTCTCCATCACTTTGGTAGATGTAACGCAGCTGTTTGGCCTCCTGACGCTTATGTAGAGTTGCCCACCAAGGTCATGCCTGTGTTCTGCAACAGAAACTGAGTAGAGAGAAATCAGTGCCCCCTTGCTCACCCGTGCTGAGCTGGAGGCCCAGCTTGACACCAGGGCCTGGCTGGGGCATCAGTCCCCAAGAGGCATTCAAGTAGCAGCTTATGCTTTTTGTCTCCATATACATGTAAAAGCAGAACTTCCAATTTTCTTAAAATTTAAGAAATTTTAAACAGGGTTGTTTTTAGATTTTCTATTGATTTCTTTTTTTTTTTTTAATTTTTATTTATTTATGATAGTCACACAGAGAGAGAGAGGCGGAGACACAGGCAGAGAGAGAAGCAGGCTCCGTGCACCAGGAGCCCGATATGGGACTCGATCCCGGGTCTCCAGGATCGCGCCCTGGGCCAAAGGCAGGCGCTAAACCGCTGCGCCACCCAGGGATCCCTCTGTTGATTTCTTGAGAAACTTAACTGTGTTGGGGACACCTTCACTTGATCAGAAGAATTTTAATAATAGTGCTTTTTGGTAGCAGCAAAACTGAATTAATCAAGTCAGATTCTGTGTAGATGTTCAAATAAACAAAAATTGGATTTCTTAGTTTACTTTGTGGGCCCAAACCTCTCTCTGTCCATGGCCAGAGCACAGGGTGAGGGAGGGGGTGTTTGCTGCTGCAGACCTTTGGGGTCCGTGAGGAGAAGCAGAGTTGCTCTCGAAGCCACCATCTCCATGCGGGCCGTGGCCGCTGCTAACAGTTGGACAGCTTGGGTGCTTTGGGGGCTGCTGCATCGTCTGTAACTGCGGGCTGGGGCTCGTTGGGGTGGTTCTAGTAATGACTGGATTGCCGAAGATTCTTCAGTTAGGGGAAAATTTTCTCTTTTAGTCGTTTGAAGAATTTCCCATCTTCTCAACCTTTTATCCACAAGGAAGGATTAGTTGTGAGGCACAGGGTCACAACTGTGCCTAAGTACAAAATGAAAACTTTGGTTTGTCCGAATTTCATCAGAAATAATGAGGCTTTGTTGTAACGTGTGTAATTTCTGATGGCAGGTTAAAATTATTTCAAGATTAAAATTTTTCTTTTTGGAAATGGCGGGAGGGGTAATGAGGTTTGGAAAAACAGTGTTTGGCTCCCTGCTGGGGGCCCTAGCTGTGTTCTAATTGTCTTGCTGTGGAAATAGGAGCTTCATGTGGTCACACAGCCTAGCATTTAGAGAAGTTGCTCTGAAGTTTATAGAGAAGCAGAGGTCTTTCAGCGGGTACCTTGCCATCACTCCCGTGTGCATGTGTCCTGGAAGCTGCACCCTCAGATTTACAACGGTCTACAGTCCTACATCACTGATATGGACTGCTGATTTTGAGTTTTGATTTTTAAGTAATGTATTACATTTTGGGAGGGTATTTTGGGTTCTGTTTTTAAGAAACCACATCTGGCAGCTTAACATTTTGAAGTTGGAGAATCCAAATTGAGAATTTAGTGGTTTCAGAATTCTGTGGAAGGAATACTTGGCCCCTTCTCAGTCCAAAGTGCAGAGAAGTATTGTTGCTTTGCACATATCCAAGGTGTACTTAACTAATAGTGTAATGAAGTTCTCACAGTGTGTTTCCTGGATTCCTGGGGGTATCACAGCTCTGGGTGGTGACAGTGGCACCGTCAGCCTTCTCACTGAATGGACATCTGCACTGGCATACAGAAACCAGTCTGGACAGTGGCATATCACAGTACGGTGTGCAGTCTGCTGCTGAGCATCTGTAGATCACCTAAGATGTGCTGTTTCCACCCTCCACCCCTAAGAATGTCCTTGAAGAGGCAGCAGAGCCTGTTCACTCAGGTGAACCTCACCACTCCAGGGTCCCGCCCCATCCCTTTAAATTCCCTGTAATGAAATGGCAAGCACCTCTAAAGCACTTCTGTACCCCAAAGCAGGGTGGCTAGCCAGGAGGAGCCCTGTGCCAGACTGGCCACCCTTTCATGCCCCCCCCCCCCCCCCCCCCCCCCCCGTGCAGTAAAGAATGGACGGGCCCGTTTTCTTTCTTTTTTTTTTTTTTTTTTTAAAGATTTTATCTATTCATTCATGAGAGACACAGAAAGAAGCAGAGACACAGGGAGAGGGAGAAGCAGGCTCCCCTTGTGGGGAGCCCAATGTGAGACTCCATCCCGGGTCTCCAGGATCACGCCCTGGGCTGAAGGCAGCGCTAAACCGCTGAGCCACCCGGGTGCCCCAAGGTTCCAGTTTTCAGACCCAGTATCTGGCAGGCATTTTCTCAGAGAGGAATGCACGTGAGTCCCAAGGAAAGCAACCGACGGTATTTGTTGCTAATGATAAAATTTGAGCTTTTAAGTAAGAATTACGATTTTGTAGAGCTTGTATCTGCAATCACAAGCTTGATGGCTTACCAGGAATTATACTCGAGGAGGTGGGTGTCGCATTAACAACTGTGTGTCAACAAAAAACAAAAAAACAACTGTGTGTCTTCTGTATTGTGATGAAGTGTGCTGACACGTGGAGTCTGCATAAGTCAGTAAAGTAGGGTTTTCCACGTGACCAACATAACGCGGATACAGTGATGGGTTCCGAGTGTGTGCCTGACAGATCTGTGACTTCCCTGTAGGAAAGCATGATTTCAGAGGTCTCGGGCTCCACGGTGCAGCTGTCCTTAGGAAACTAGTCGTTGTCAAATTTCATCATGAGGTCAAATAGCATCCACAATTACCTGAAAATGTTCTCAAATTTAATTTTGGAAATATTGATATATTCCACATAAACAGAAGCCTTTTGGAGCCCTCTGTTTCTAAGACTGTAAAGGGGCCCACGAGAGCAGAGTGAAGAACTAGTTGCCTGTTCCTAAATTGCTTCACGGCCATTTGTTCATGCCGTGAGCAGAGCAGTTGGGAGGCTCTGGTTTGTGCGGTGCATCTTCACATGTGAACTTCCACAGCGTTCGTTCGTGCAACTTCTGGTTAGTGGGAAATGGAGCACTTGGTGGCTGAGAAGAAATACTGCACTTAGAAATGAAGAAAGATAAATTTTACGTTATTTCAGTGCATTCAGTGCTCGTAGATTGTTCTCATTTTCCCAGTTTCAGGGATGCCCACCTTCCTCTGCCTTCCTGGGGAAAGTGCTTATTACATACATGATATGATTGCAGGTTTGGCTGTATCCTTCCTGCTGTGCACTGTGTGGTATAGAACCACATACTACATTCAAGTGGTGTTAGGGATTCTACATGATTTTTTGTTCTTTGTCTTGATACACACACTTTTGTTTCATGTGCCGAAATTTTTATTAGAATTTCTGTGTTGAAATTATCAAAACATCATTTTTGCAAAGAAAAAGACAAGGTAAATGAATCCGTTATCTAAAATGATTGGTTGTATTTTGAATATACTGCATGTCATCCCATTCACAGAAATAACTATATTTTCCTTTCTTATTTTTTATTTTTATTTTTTAAGATTTTATTTATTCATGAGAGACACAGAGAGAGAAAGAGAGAGAGAGAGAGAGAGGCAGAGACACAGAGGGAGAAGCAGGCCCCATGCAGGGAGCCTGATGTGGGACTCGATCCCGGGACTCCAGGATCACACCCTGGGCTGAAGGCAATTGCTAAACCACTGAGCCACCCAGGGATCCCTATTTTCCTTTTTTAATTGATTATTCAGAGCTCAAATCCAGAAACATGTTTCTTTTTCAGATTAAAGTGTATTTAAATTTTTCATTCCTTAAGTACATTTTACTTTCTTTGCCTATATAAATGCTCGGTGTTGCAAAATATTAAAAGTAAAGTTTATTTCTAGTTTCTTTTGAGAAGTAAAGGTGTCTGAACTGTCCAGGCCTCAATTTGAGATGCGTTTGTCATATGTGAGAGATTTGGTGGCTATGATGGTGGATTGCTAATCAGAGTGGAGTGGGCGCTGTCTCTTTAAGAGGAGAATCATCATAATGTTTGTATTTGTTCTGGGGTCGCTAAGGAGACCCTACAAAGTAGTCCCCACCTGGCAGGCAGGTGAGCTGTGGGGCAGTGGAGGTTCAGAGCCTGGCTTGGGAGGGGGCACTGGGGGCTGGAGTGTGAAATGTGTGAAAAGATTCATGTTGAGGACTTAAACTGGAACAGAGGCTTGTTTGGTGTGTGTTTCAAGTAGGAATGGCGTTCTGCAAGAGTATAATCTAGGAGAACTGTTCTTTAAATTCATGTAGAGGAGATGTAGCACATCGACGTTAAGTAATTATTAGTCTAGTCTTTCTTGAGCTTTAAAATGATGGTGTGTCTCCAGTATTAAGAATTTTTAAATACTTCTGTTTGTGGATTTTGTTCAGTCTTTTCATGTTTTATTTGTGTTTCTCTCTGTGTTTGGTTTTATCAAGCTGGGCCCTTATCAGAAGTAGGGTCCTAATTGAAAAGCAGCTGATAACCAGTGACTGGTTTGGAAACCAGGGTACTGCTGAGGCCTCTGCATGCTTAGCAACAGCTTTCTCCCTGCTGCTGCGTAGTGGCCAGGCCTAGCTGCCTTCTGGTAGAGTGCGGTCCAGTGCCTTGCCTTCTGCACAAGCCCTTAGGGAAGGGGACAGTGTTCTCTCCTTTTCTTCTCTCTCTCTCTCTCTCTCTCTCTCTCTCTTTTTTTTTTTTTTTGACTCCCTGAGTGGATCATGTGATAACGTATACTCAAAAAATTACTTGGAAAGTTTGAGGTTTTTTTTTTAATGTGGTTTTAGTTACAGTTATATCTATAAATGATTTCCCCCCCTTTTTTTTTTCCTTAGGAGCTTACTCTACAGGAACAGTCTTGAGATGATCTTTGTTGTTACCTGTGAGCAGTGACGGACAACAGCTGTGTTCGTGGACCAAGCGATCTTATCTGTCAGGTGTTTGGACCTCCGGAAAAGTTGCCCAACCGAGCTTTTGGTGTTTGGGCAGGTAATGCAGCACCAGTGCTAACATCACCAGCACAGTTTTCACTTAATAGATTTGAAAATGTGTTCCTGTTTCTGAAGTGGCATTTTATATGAAGAACCAGTGTAACATTCATATTTATTTGAAATACTCTAAACTTTAGCCATAAGATGTTTAGACAAATGTTCAGCCACATGCTGAGAATTTGACTCAGGACACTGTTTTATTTTTCCGTTGGCATTTTATTGGTACAAGTACCCGGCATCGTATACTTCCTTTGGTAATAAGTGTGTTTTGTTCAGGAGAGTTCTTCCTGCAGAAAGCCTCAGGTGACCAGAAATGTGGTATGGTCCTTGGTGGCACACATGCTGATACCACAACCGCTCCCATAAGCTTCTGTGTGGCCCAGGAGCAAGCTGGCCATGTTCTAGGGTGAGGGTTCTGTAGAGCTAGCAGGAAAGTGGGAAGGGACAGCACTTCGTGGAAAGTAAAGAAATCTGTTTGCATGTGGTTTTGTATTTTATATCTTGAAGGTTTTCATATCCTATCACAGTCCTTCCCCTATGATGGAAAATGGCATAAAGGCTGAGTCAGCATTAGCGTTTCAATGCGATTGAAGCCTGGATTGAAGTTTGGAAAAAATTTTCAAGGTATATATGATCTTTTTCAGGTTTTCTCATTTGAAACAGGAGCTGAGTTCATCATAAGCATGATCCTTTAATAGTCTATCAGAAAGTGAGAAAAAATAAGTACACTTAACAGCTCCCTGTCATTATTTTCAAAAGTAGCCAACTTACCTCTTACTGCATAACAGCTACCCCCGGAGTGGGGGCTCAGGGATCTGGGCAGGGCTTAGCTGGGCAAGGCTTAGCAGGGTGGCCCTTATCCCCACAAGATGTCCATGGGGGCTACTCAGCCCTTGGCTCACAGCAGGGCTGGGGGGGGCGGGGTACCCTTCTCTCTAGCAGGATGCTTGGACCACTTACATAGCAGCTCAGGGCTCCAGAGTCCAGTCCTGTTGCACACTGGGCCTCAAGACAGCCTGGCAGTTCATCCATCTGCTGTGCCCAGGGTGGTGGGAACGAGCACAAGGGTTGCTGAGCTCACCAGCTCTGCTCACTCCCTTGCACTGCTTGTGCTGTTCATTGTTGGAAGGCTTCCCTGCTGTTTGTGTGGTGGAACCCTGTACTGAGCAGCTAGTGCTGGAGGGATGGGTTTGAGTTGCTAGCGGCAGTTGTGTACTGAACGTTAGATGTGTGACTGTTGAGACTTCAGTCCAGAGTCTCCTCAGATCTTCTCCCATACTACCTTTTAGGACCCTTGATCAAGATAACTTGTTTGAATGGATACCTTCACTTTATCTAGGTAGAAAATTGTTTCATCAGTGTCCGTGCTCCCTCCTTTGTGTGAAAGCTGTGTGTACTTGGAGCTCAGAAATTTGTTATATTGGCAAAAAAAGGTCGCCTCATTAACATTGCTTGTGGTTTGGTTCCGTTTCACCATTAGATATGGATGAAAAAGGTGACCCAAGCAATGACGAAGTACCCAAGGCCATCAAACCCACCAGCAAAGAATTCAGGAAAACTTGGGGCTTTCGAAGAACCACCATTGCCAAGCGAGAGGGCGCTGGGGATGCCGAATTAGACTCTCTGGAGCAGCAGCCCCAGCAGCAGCAACAGAGTCTCTCCTTGCGACGCAGTGGGAGGCAGCCAAAGCGGACTGAGCGGGTGGAAGAATTTCTTACAACAGTCCGACGGAGAGGAAGGAAGAATGCAGCTGTCTCCCTTGAGGATTCCAGTGAACCAGCATCTTGTCCCGTCACAGATGTGGAGACAGCATCTGAAGGGAGTGTGGAGAGCACTTCTGAGGGGAAGGGCGGGCCCACGTCTGGCCCCACGGGTGATAAAGATCAACCAGCTGTCTCTGTAAAGGCCAAAGGAGGTGAGGACGAGGATGACACCTCGGACAGTGACAGTGATGGGTTGACTTTGAAAGAACTTCAGAACCGCCTGCGAAGACAGCGGGAACAAGAGGCGGCCGACAGACCCAAGAGCCTCCAGAGCCGCCTGAGGAAGAAGCGCCGGGAGCAGGATCCCACGCAGACTGTGGATGTGGAGGCGGGTGATGCCACAGAGAGCGTGCTGCCCTGCAAGCAAGAGCCCAAGGCTGAGCAGGGCACGGTGTCCCAGGCTGAGAAAGATGGCGGAGACAGGGAGCTGGAAGGGAAGGCCGCTCAGGGAATTGAAGGCGGAGACCCCGGGGATGTAGGCAGGCAGAAGCCTGAGTGTGAGGCCTATGAGCCCAATGCTCTGTACTGCATATGTCGTCAGCCGCATAACAACAGGTAGGCCACAGAATGGGGGTGGGGTGGTGCTGATGGTCCCCAGCTTCCAGAGATATCCACGGCATGAGGACAGTGAGGGAGATTTTTGTCCATTTTGAGGAAATGCATTCCAGAGCTGGGCTGCATGAGTAACTTGTTCACTTGGAAAGGATGAATGAGGCGTTGATTAAAGAAAAGTCACAGAAGGGTAGGGACTTCCTGTAGCCACACGGGGCTTCCCACTGCTGCAGTGGGGGGTGGGGGGGGCACAGGAGGCAGCACAGGCTAGGGCTCTCCTGTCATCCTGGGTGTCTCTTGCACAGCACCACTCTAAGCCTACAGGAGCACGTGTGGGCAGGCTGTGATTGGACTGCAACTAGAGCCTGTCTGACTGGATGCTGGGTGGTATTGGGGAGCTACCACCTGGAGTGTTCAGTGGGATAGAGGTGTGCAGGTCTCTAGGCTAGAATGCCGTGAAGCCTGCAGCTCACTCCAAATGCTTCTCAAAAAAACCCGACACATAATTGTTTGCTGATAAAGTCGAGAGAAGGGCATATGGATATTCCTTATCTGTTCTCTTTCTCTGTTTTGCTTTTTTTCATAATAGGGTGTTAAGATCAATACAGCTTTTTAATACGCCTAAAATCGAGTGTTTATCGTATTTTCATTCCTAATGCCAGTATTTTTACCATTTTAGGTTTATGATTTGTTGTGACCGATGTGAAGAATGGTTTCACGGCGATTGTGTGGGCATCTCTGAGGCCCGGGGAAGACTCCTGGAAAGGAATGGCGAAGATTACATCTGCCCAAACTGCACCATTCTGCAGGTGCAGGACGAGACGAACTCAGAAAGCACAGAGCAGCAGGAGGCCAAGTGCGGGCCGGCAGACACAGATGGCACAGACTGCACAAGTATAGGAACAGTAGAGCAGAAGTCTAGCGAAGACCAAGGAATAAAGGGTAGAATTGAGAAGGCTGCAAACCCAAGTGGCAAGAAAAAGCTCAAGATATTCCAGCCTGTAAGTACTTGTCTGAGAGGTCACTGATAGAGGGTGACCTTGTAGGTCTCAGACTCCCATCAACAGAAAAGTCAAGACTTGAAGAGTTTCCTTCTTTTGGAGCTGTTTAAGTTTTTCGCTGCAAGTGGCATTATGTTTGCTGCAGGCTGGGCTCTGGGTGCAGGTGATCCTCTGCATGTGGTTTCGTGGGCCTCCTGTGTTCTGTGTTCCTTGGGACACCACAGGGGACCTTTCTTTATTTAAATCTTAGCAGCCGCATAGACTATTCGTATCAAGCTAATATTTTCCTTAAACGAACTCATCTTTTAAAGTTAGTTTTTCCTTAAATATTCTTTTTGGAATCTCAGTTTTCACATAAACGTATCAACAAAATTATTTTGAGTTCCAGAAGTAAACATGCACCTGTTTCACCTGACCTCACCACTCTGAGAGGGCTGGTAGTCTTGTACCTGCCTCACTGTGAGACACCAAGAGCTGTGCTGGTGGGAGGGGTTGGCACTGAGACCACTTCATCCCTGGTGTCCGAGGCACCTCGCATGGCGGCTGCTGGCGTCACCCTCTGGAACAGCCTCAGGCACTCTGGTGCTCCCACCATCTGGGTGTTAGTCCCCTTTGAGGCCGTGGTTCTTTGTCACATCTCTGGTGTGTCGCTAGCTTCTGATGCTGAGGGACACTGCTACAGGCTCTTGTAAGCATGTTCCCCTAGCCCTTCCTGAGGCCCTAGATAACCTTGAATTGGAGGCCTGTCCTTCAGCAGGTGTTGGGTATACAGAAGGCCTGAGGGCTCTGGAAGCCCCAGGGTGGATGTGCTGTGAGGTCTGGACCATCTAAATGTAGCCAGCCTGGAGAGGTCAGGACGTACTGTATGATATATAGTAATGGTATTAACTGTGTCACATTTGGTTATTAAAGATTCATGGAGACGTAAATTAGTGGGAAGAGTTACTTTAATTTCACATTTTTGTTTTTCATGTTTGAGGGTAGATAAGCTTAGATTCTATTCTTGGTCAAGCTTGGATTCTATGTAAAAAAAAAATAGTCTCAGAAAATCTAATTGAAGAGATAAGATTTGGCTCAAGTACATTTGAGGGACACGTTCATGTGTGTTTTAGTCTTGACCATCAAAAAAAAAAATACTTTATTATTTTTTTTTTTTTTTAGTCTTGACCATCAAAAAAAAAAAATACTTTAGCAATTGTTAACAGAAGCAGTAGGGTTAGGTCTTGTTAGATTCCTCTGGCTGCATAGCAAGTGACCAAGTCTTAGCAGCTTCACACAGCACGCATTTATTTAAGCTCAGCTGCCATGGTCAGAAGCCTGGGCTTGGCTTAGCCAGGCCTATGCAGGGGTCTTAAGAGACGGGACCCCTCTGCCAGTGTAGGCTGGGGTCTCATCAGAGGCTTGGTTGGGGAGGGACCCACCTCTGAAAGGTTCCAGTGGCTTTTGTGTGTGAATGTGCCCTGTGCCATGTCTGTGGCTCAGCAGTGCTAAAAGTCACTCACTGTTTGAGATTCACATTGAATGGGTGTTCCTGGATTCCACCTGGCAGCCTCACCCTCATGGAGGTCCCTCACAGGAGCCACTTGCTTCTTCAAAACCAGCAGTGGAGTCTTCTCTCTACTACAAGGCCCAGCCCCTCTTGTGACATTTTCTCTGGATGAAGCCAGACCCTTTCGATTGCTCAGAATCGTCTCATTTGGAACCTTAGTTACATCTGCAGAACTCCAATTTGCCCTTCAATGGAACCTTATTAATGGGTGTGAAACCCCATTTTGTTGGAAAGGCCCCAGAGCATGTGTGTCAGGGCAGAGTCCTAGGGCCCCCGTCCAGTTCTGCCTGCCACGGGTGGTGTGAAGTGTAGTTACTGTGGGTGCCCTGCCTTAGGTTGGATCGAGTCGGGCACTTTTCAAGAAACAAAGATAATACTTTGTGTATTAAAAATGCTGTTAGCGTCTCCTAAAATTAGCAAGCTCAGCACTACAAATAGAAATTTTACAAAGTGCTCTAACTGCTAAAATTGGTAAGTACGTTGTTTGAAGCCACATGTTTTGTTCTGCAGGTTGTGGAGGCTCCTGGTGCCTCAAAATGTATTGGCCCTGGGTGCTCTCACGTGGCGCAGCCTGACTCAGTTTACTGCAGCAATGACTGTATTCTAAAACATGCTGCGGCTACTATGAAATTTCTGAGTTCAGGTAAAGAACAAAAACCAAAACCTAAAGAAAAGACCAAGACGAAGCCAGAAAAGCTCATTCTTCCGAAATGTAGCGTTCAGGTAAGTTGATCGAGACCACCCATTTGAAATGGTTAAGTGTCTGCGTGTTGCAGGCAGGCACAGTTGATGGGTTTGTGATGCGTGGGGGACATCGGGCACAGGCGGAGTGCCAGTGGGATCAGCTGACTCATCCTCCAGCCTTCACGATTTCCGTGTCTGTTACACACAAGCATATATTCTCCCTCTCGCAGAGGGAGTCATTAGCACTGACCGCAGTGATGCAGGTGCAGGAGGGAACTGAGCCTTCCATCCGGGACCTGGCAGTCTTGGGAGAAGAGCTGGGGTTTGTTGGAATCTGTGTGGCATTTAGACTCCAGCAGTTGGAGGTGGGAAGTGGGTGTGTCTTGTTTCAAGACCTAGCTCTTGGAATTGTCTCTCTCCTGTGCTGTGTGTGATTCGAGAAGAGTCCTGGGTGCTTAGGAATCACAGGAGTGATTCCCTCCTCTAAGCCCTCGCCAGGAGTGGCTCAGGTCAGCATGGTGTATTGTGGCCCCCATTATATCTGTGATGAACAAGGCATAAGTAGTGCCTTTGGGGGAATTCTCTCAATGTTTTTCAACACTTGTTTGGCCTTTAGGTGGTATAGTTTTTCAGACCAGTGATTGTGAGTTTGGGGAACCCCAGAGCAGTACTTGCTGCTGTGCAGAGTACCATGGTGACCATGCCAGGCACCTGGCAGAGGAGGCGGGACACCGCTTTCCTCTGGTCTCCCAGTGTCCACAGTGTTCACCCAGTACACTGTCACCCAGGTCCTCGTTTGTGTCTGTCCCTCCATGGGGACCTTCAGATTGCTCAGATGTGCTAGTGTAGCCCAGCCCTGCTGCTCGGCAGATGCAGAGCCCCCGGTGAGGGTGGTGAGGGGCTTCGAAAGACCCCAACTGTAGAGCATATCATGACCTTTGTTGCAAAACACGATGAGCAAAGGCTCCTCTCTGACCTCGTTAATGATTAGGGTTTTGCTGGTTATCCAGGCAGGCATTAGAATCTCTTCTCTGCACAAAAGACCAGCTCCAGACAAGAAAGAAAACACCGTGAAGAGGGCGACGATGGCCCCAACGAGGAGCGAGGTCCTCGCGAAGGAAGCGACCAGTGAAGGCACGCCGTCCTGGGCGAGCGACCACAATTACAATGCAGTAAAGCCAGAACAGACTGCTGCCCTCTGGCCACCACTGTTGTATAAATGTATGTATCACCTAGGGGTAGTGTCTGGAACCCTCTTGGTCTTTCTGGACAGCTGTCACATGGGCCTGTCCAGGACCAGGAGCTTTAGCCATGGTTAGTGCTGCAGCTGTAAAGACGGAAGCAGATGCCCGAGCCCTGTGAACCTCCTCAGTCTGTCGGCCCTACCTGTCCATACACACCTCAAAACGCTGTACAAACCTCATTGCTAAATGTCTCACCTGGCACCTAATGTGTTTAATCTCTTTAATTTTCACTGTCGGGCTCCGGTAAGTATCTCTGGTCTTCGGCGAGGTTGTGCTGGGTAGGTGCGCTCCTGGCACCCAGACTCTGGCCTGTCTCAGCCCTGCTGGCTTAGGAGTCTGTCCACCTTGTCTGTTCTCTGCACTGGGAGGGCTCCCCTTCCTCTCGTGGGAATCCACTTCTGCAGGTACTGTTGCACCTGATACTCAAGTGTGATTTTCAGGAGTTAAATTATTTTTGATCCAACAGGAATTTTTTTCGTGTGTGACGCAAATACTACACACACGCACACACACACACACACACACATATTCAAGTGCCAAAGGCTGTTTACCACTGCTGCATATGCTCCAAGGTAAGTGAGTTTGACCTTCTGGCCCTTGGAGCAGTGCCCTCACTGAAGGGAGAGTGCCAGCAGCACCCAGGACCTGACTCTCTCTCCTGGAGGCCTGTACTGTCGGGTCAGACCATCCCCACCTCCACCCCTGCTGGTTCTGATAGCTGCACGAGGCCCTGGTCTTTTCTCTCCATTCTGGCTTCTCAGCCAAGCACTCCTAAAATAAGTTTTGAAAATTTAAATTGATCCATAGGGCACATCTTAGTCTATTATTAAGATTTTCTTTTCTTTTAATATTTATTCGTGAGAGAGGCAGAGGGAGAAGCAGGCTCCCTGGGAGGGAGCCCATGCAGGATCACGACCTGAGCTGGAGGCAGACGCTCAGCCGTTGAGCCTCAGCGCCCAGGCATCCTTGTTTTCATTCAGTTTTAATTTATATGTGTTTTATGTTGTTTGTACCTTTTACGAAAGTACCAAAAAATTAAGTAGCTTTAAATTCCCAGACTATAAGTGTGTGCTGCTTATTCCTGCAGCTGGATGCTCCCACGGGTCCATGCTACAGCTGATGGGGTTGGGAAAGTGTGTAGCTGCTCACTTTAAGAATGTAAGTGTCCCGAGGCTTGTGGAATGGAGTCTTAAGTAAATTGCAAGGCAGTTCTAGGTGGGTAGGGGTGGGGGAGGTTAGGGGTGAGCTGCTCAATCACAGGTTAATTGATTGCTGTATTTAAATAAGTCCCTGATACACCTTAGGTGGTTTGAGGTAATTCCATGCTAACAACATATTTCAAATCTTAAATGAAGTAGCACGTTTACGGAGGTCATGCACATACCTGGAAGTAAGCATCATGGACCAGTGAACACTGAGGGAGCAGTCGCTTTGGAATATGGTGCTCCGGAGCTCTGAGTTGGTCATAGGCACATAACAATAAAAGGAAGCCGGGTCAGGAAGCCCAGAAGCCCTGGGTGGCTGGCTTCAGTACAGCTCCCATCCCTACCATCCAGACTTGGAAAGCTGCTTCGAGGCTCCCAGGGTGCTCCCAGTGTGAACACGGAGGGTGAGGGTGGGGGAAGACGAGGGGAGCACTCAGGGTAGGGAGGCCCAGAAGGAGGCTTGCTTCTGCTCCTCCTCACCTCTGCTGCTTTTTCTGCACATCAGCTCACTAGCTTGACCTGCTGCAGGTGGGACAGAGAAGTGTGTCTGATGGCCCTTTTCAGCACATGTACATCTCAGAATTAAAGCTGATGGATATCCACAATTATAGCATGCATAAGGGACATATTTTTAAGCTAGTTGCTTCTGATCCTTTTTTGTTATCCCAGAAGTGTCATCTTCCGGTCACTGGTAAAATACCCGACTTCAGCCTCGGTGAGTAGCAGTTGTGTCTCTGCCTCTCCCCCGAACCATCACCTCACAGTGGGGATGTCAGGCAGCACACACACATGCAGCAGAACCCTACGTGCCACAAGGATCCCCTCCTGCCTTTCTGGCTGGCTGCAGCGCATGCTCCTCTGGGTTGGGCTAGGTTTGGGATACAGCTGGTGTTGGGACAGGTGTTAGGAGGAACCGTTCCCACGTTTTGACTTTGGTGCATATCAGGTCTGTGGGGAGATCCCCATTCAGCCCATAGTGGGAGTGCCACTGCCCAGGAGGTGTCTTGGGCCATTCCGTTCCCCACCCCCACCCCCAGGCTCCTGCTACTGACCCTGGGTTGTGGGTAGGGAGAGCTGTCCTGTGAACAGGGTGTGAGGGGACCTCCCATCAAACAGGCAGGGATTTGGCAGCCTTTCTGCTTCTCCCCACGGAAGGATCAGCAGAGATGCTTTGCGTTCTCCAGGTGATGAAGTTCACGTATCATTCTCCCTAGTTTTTAACTTTCTGAGGATTTCTGTATGGTTCCTTTTCACATAGAGAAGTGACTGCTGCTTCACTGCTTCCCTAAATCATGACATTCCTGTTTTGATAACTATTTTTTTCTGTTCTTTTTCACTATTGGGTCAACCTCCCGTTGTCAAAGCATGAAGAGGGCTGAAAACTTTTCTAAAATGTCCCTGATTGATTGGCATTTGGATGTGGAATTCTAATATTCATAGGCACAATTCCTGGTATCTGGGACCCCCAAATGGCTTATTAAGGGACTTAAAACACTGGGATTCTGAACAGATTTTGACTGGATATGTGATTTCTACAGTTTCATCTAGCTTTGAGAATAGAATGGAAAACCATAACCACCTCTGTACACCGAGACTCAGATTTGTTAAAGCAACCTGATGCAGATAGAAACATTTCCCCTGTTAAGTTCACGGGCACACCACACAGATGGTCCACCTGCTTGTGAAATGGAGCAAGGAGAACACGGATTGTCGCGAGGATAACTAGTGGTGTGGGCTCCAGAGGCACGCTTCAGAAACCCTGAGCAGAAACCAGTTTCCTATAATAAATATTCAGGGGATATTAGGGCCCAAGAATATATCGTAGAAATGTAAATCCTTGAGAGTGGGTAGTCGTGAGTTTTATCAGTTACGTGAGCCATTTTTAATCCATCTATTCCAGGATTGTCATTGGCAATAAAATGTGGTTGGGGACAAATCATACCTGGTACATCTGAACCAAGGTTCTCCCCCTAGTAAGAGGAAAATCGAAAACTTGGACTGATCAGGGATTTAGCTTGACAACTCTATGCTATCCCTAATGTCTGGAATTCCCTTGGTTCTCAGTGGTATTCTTTTGGTATTTCAGACTTTTACTATTTACAAGCTTAAGAAACAGCTACCTTGAGAAAATGAGGTCAAGGAAAGGTTTCACGTGTACATGAACTTGAACATTGGAGTTAAAGCTACAAGTAGCACCCAGTGCTGCCTCCTTAGTTGTACGGCAGCCACTGGAACTTTCCAGCAGGATTGGCTTCACTCCACCTGCCCTCCGTTGAACTTCGTATGACCTTGGGGAGCTGTGGGTCGACTGGTGCCTAAAGTGGGAAACTACAGGGACGTCCCTTTGGTGGCATCAGTGTTCTAGAGTCCATGGTTCCCTCAACGATGCCGCTGTGAGCCCTCCGATACGGCACAGGAGTTTCAGGGGCATTTGCATCAAGTCCTGATTCTAAGTGTATGATGCGTCCCCGTGCAAATAGCTATATTCTTTGCTTCTGTAAACCAAAGAAGTGCTGAAGTGAAGGCTGGGCCCTCCTCTAGTGGCAAGAACCTGGAGAAGTTGAGCTAGAAGCACGCAAAGGTAACTGCTGCAGAGCCCCAACTCTGGTCTGCACAGGGCCAGCAGCCTTGGGGTTTTCTGCGGGATGGGGCCCTTTGGGACAAGGGACTGACGGGAGGGTCAGTGGGCTCTCCTAACGTTCCCCCACCCCCCTGTGTTGGGTGAACTAGTAAACAATTAAGGTACAAATGATACTGGTTAAAAGCTCATCCTATTAAAACTGGTTGTGCCTGTTAACCAGTTTGAGGGATCTCAGGAAAGCAGCAGTTCTACTCCCAAGTGAGTGTCAAGTCCAGGATCCCGTCCTGCCCTGGCAGTGGGCTGCTCACCCAGTTCCATTCCTGTAGTCAGGAAGAGTGAGGCACCTGTCCCCACCCCCCACCCCCTCCACACACAAGGCTTTGATCCCATTTTGTTTGGTTCATATTGAGGGATGATCTGACCGGTTCTTTTTTATAGATCACCCATTCAACCTGAATCAGGTTTGGGGTTTATTTTCAAGATATAACGTGTGAAACTTGTTTCCAGGTGTATACTTGGTCTTTTACAAGTGGAGAGTAACAGTGTAAGTCACTCAAATATTGGACACCAGTAAGAAAAAAAAAGCCTAGAACATCTTTGTGGAGCCACGCCGTGATGGTTTGGCTGCGATCTACATAAAGACATTCCAAAGATGATGTCTAGCTGAAGAGCATCAGGGATGTAGCTTATGCTTTCTTGAGTGTTAATTTGGGAATACATATTTCCTGATACGAAAGCAAATTGGTACTTTATTGTGCTTCCAAAAAAAATTTCACTTTAAAACAAACAGGCACAAAAAGCAAACTGATTTTCTCTTGCTACTGTTAATTTGACTTTTCACAGCAGGAGAAGTCTTGACGGGCAGACAGAGCTGGAGTGGGAAACCCGGTTGTGCACGCGTCCCCCTGAGCTGAGCACGGCACTGCGGCCTGCGGGGGCCCTCGGGGCCCTGGCCTTGCCCTTCCTGTGGTAGAGCCCTGGGGTGCGCCCTGCGCTTGCCGCCCAACGCACTGGGGACCCGGCAGGAGTGGGGGGCACGCGGAGGTCGCCGGCAGTGGGAAGCAGGGGCTGGGTGTCAGTCTGGGGGGGGGGTGTCACGTGTGGTCTCAGCGGGACCTTTGAGGCCCCCCCCGCACCCTGGAACGCACCCCTACCTGAACGGTCCTCCCGCCAGAAGCTCACTGTTCTTTTTTTGGCTTTTCCAGCCAGTCGCTCGGGCGCTGGGCCTGCCTGAGAGGAGGGTAACTTCCATCTGGGGATTTTTAAGGAAAACTGGTACCAGTCGGGGCTGGACGAGAGCACAAAAGGCGTAGAGCCCCCGCCGCCGCTCTGAGGGCTCAGGCCGCCCGGGGCTGCCGGGGCCGGAGCCGAGCCTCACCTGGGCCGCCGCCTCCGCCCGAGCCCGCCCGCCCGCCCAGGCCCGCCAGTGCCACCCAGTGGCCGGCGATGCTGCGGCGCCGCAGCCTCCGCCCGGCGGGAAGGTGGCCGAGGAGCGCGGCCGCTGTGGGCGGCCGGGCCGGGGGAGGGCTGGGGCTCCGCAGGGCTCTGCAGGGCTCCGCAGACTCGCCTCCTCCCGCAGCCACCAGGGCCTGGTGCCCCGGCGCCCCTGCCCTTGCCCACGAGCAGGTCCTGGCCCGCGTGGGCACCTCGCCCTTGCTGCCCGCGGCCCTGCAGTGCTTGGGGGAGTCCTCGGGCTCCTGAAACCACCTCGAGCGCTCTCCTAGAACAGCACTTTCTGGTTGGTCACGCAGTTATTCTTTGCCCTTCTGTAAATTCATACACGGCACGATACACCGTGAATTCAGATGAATCCTCAAACAGTTTTAGCTCTGCTCAAAAATACTAGTGTTCCTGTCACCTTGAGGACATTGCAGCACTACATGGGGTCTGTCTCTGGCAGGAGCTCACACAAGTCTAGCTTGCAAGGGGACCAACTGCAGCTGTGTCTCCAGCACTTACCAGATAGGCACTTGCAAAATACTGGCACATTTTAAACATTTCCTGGTAGAAGAAAGAGGGTCATGTCCAACTTGCTGGTGGAGACCATCAGTTTCAGAACATTGTACTAAGAATTTACTTCTCTGATTATACCTGTCATATGCTTCCCCAAAGCACAGGGGATAATGAAAGTTACTGTAACGAGTAACAACTGGTTCTATGAAATAGCATGATTTTTAAGAAAAGCCATCCCGAGTTTTTGAAACAGATTGCCTATTTACCATTAAACCGTTTTTGGATAATAGGTCACTTTAATCACATGTATTGAGAATGTCCTAAATATAACCTTGCTTTGGAGTTCTGCTGAATGAGTGGGGAAACCCTGCTTAGACAGGCGGTGCTGCTGATCTTAGGCTCTGACCGGGACATCTTGCAGTGAGTGTTCTTAGAGTTAAGTTTTTCACCTGCAGCCACTTAAATATCAAGTGTCAAAGACACGGGTGTCCTGTACGTGACCAGCCTTCCTGGGGTTTCTGGAAGTGCCTTAGGCCAGCTTATTTTGAGCATGCTCTTAAAGTCTGCTCCACAGAGTTTCGTCTTGCTGAAGGGCAGGGACTGACCCGTTCTGGGCCTCAACTTTTCACGCTGGCTGCTGCTTCCTTCACGGCTGCTGGCGGGCAGATGCCTCCCTCTGCTCAAGGCCCGTGTGCCCTGGGCCTTGCCATCTGGCCCTGTGTCCTTGCTGTGCTGCCCTTTCCTCACTCCCGCTTCCCATAAGAAAAAGTACCTCCATCTGTTTGACTTAACCCCAAACTAGCAGTCCTCTGGGCAAGGTGGACCTTGCAGCCAAATGTGAGCTGAATGTTGAGGTGGGGTACTGCCCGAGGCCTCTGCACCTGACGTGATGCGGTGCTCCGAGGAGGGTCGAGGTTACCTCTCGCTTCAGGAGGCATTCTCGCTGTGTGGAGTGTGCTTCCTTTAAATGAAATCCAGTTCCCCAGGGCACAGCAGGGTGGATGTGGCATGAGCCAGCTGCCCTGGGACAGTGGGCAGGGGAGGTGGCCAGGCAGCTTAGGCCTGAGGCTACCGGCAAGCGCCGGGCTCTGGTGGACAGGCCACCCCGGGCAGGGGCAGACAGGAGGCATGAGGCTGGAGAGCTGTGTGAGGTAACCATACAGGATTGAAGGGCGGAACTCCTGCCTGGTAGTGAAGCAGGTTAAGCCCTGCCCTAAGTTGGGTCCTTGCAGTAATGCCGTTGTTACAAGCTTCATAAAATGGTCAAGCCTTGTTTATCTTAAAACCTGGGAAAACCTTGAGATGCCAGGGCTTTCCCGGCTGCTGGAGGAAGGGGGTCTGTGGGAGCGTTGCCCTGGCCCTCCACGAAGACAGCCAGGCACCCACAGTGGTCTTGGGAGTGCCATCCCCTGCTCAGGCTTCTCTGTGGGCAATCCTTCAGATTGAGAATTTTCACCCTTGTTCGTTAGAACACTGACTGCCGAGTGGATGGTTTTTAATCCCTGGGTAAAACCGAAAGGTGCTGGAGCACATGTGGAAGGCTGACTGCGAGGTTCGAGAGGACCCCGGACCTGGGGAGACAATGCATCCGAGGGTCCTTCGGTGGCTTGACTACCGCCCTAGGTGGCGTTCCAGTGTGCTGCCCTGGCTCGCTTTCCGGGCCCACTGTTGTGACCATTTGGCTCCTCCAGACCCATCATTGTGCGCTGTGTGCAGCACCTCTGGCCTTGCTGGGGTCACCACTTCCTGACCAGCCATCACTGTCCTTGGAGGGCCGGCTGGCCGTGGGACCGAGGGGCCACGGCACTGGCCCGGAACCCTCTTCCTTGCTCACCTGAGACCTTGATTCTCATGGTCCAATACAGTACGGTTATAATCAATCCTTTATATTCTCTCTTTGTGAAGAGAAAGTACCGGCATCATAGAGTCTTGTGCAAGTTGAGCAGTTTTGACTGCATCCTTGGTTAGACCAAAAGTGCTCATTTATTCTCTTCCCCCAGTAACGGGTACAAGCAGAGGGCTGCCTGTGGGGACATTGTCACACAGCCACTTTCCCTCTTGTACCAGCGTTGTCATTTCCACTCGACTTTGGTCCAGGCCATGGTGAGCACCTGCATGCAGCTGCAGGCCCGTGGGCCACCCTCCCAAAGCCCGGAGAGTGGAATTTCCATTGGAAGAGAATGTCTGTCTGACCTGTCCTGGGATTTTCTGAATTCGTGTTTACAAAAAATTACACTTGACCTCTTCATGAAAGTGCTTTTCTACATCAGTTTTTTTTGTTAATGCACAATTTGCCTTTCAGTTTTCAACCTTTGCCAATGATTGTAATTAAGCCTATGGCAACTTGGGTTTGTTACTTAAAATAAAAGGCTTAACGTAACGAAGTACAGCAAAGCATATTTTTCTGAAACAATATGTGCTCGTGCTCATCTGTATGGCTGGCAGCCCTTAATTGTCACACTTCTTTCCTCGATTTGATAGTTATTTTAAGTTGCTGTCCCACAGTCACGCAACCATGCAACTGCCCCCAGCCTCACTAAGCATGTGCGCATCTCCTTTGCAGCCACAAAGGAGGATAGGCGGGCGGAAGAGAGGACCACAGCACCCAAGAAAATGCCTCCTGCAGGCCCATCGGCAAGCGGCAGACAACCTTCGCCCAGAAATCTCCTTCCAAAGAAGTCTCCGCCCTTTGCAAACGCAGCAGCAGCCAAAGTGGCCATCAAAAAGTCACCCTCGGGCTTCAAGGGCCCTGGACCCAAGCGGCCCTGGCTCTCGGCCACCCCCTCGGCAGGCACTCCTGCTGCCAAGCAGGCAGGGCTGGCACCTGGGGCTGCTTCCAAAAAGCTACCCAGCTCAGCCTCGTTGGTGGGGGCCGTCAGGAAGCCTGCAACCGCCTCTGTGTCCTTGGCTTCTCCAGCCCCGGGACGCCTGGGGTCCTCGAACCCCACCCTGTCTCAGCCAAATTCTCAAATTCGGCAAAATATAAGACGCTCCTTGAAGGAGATATTGTGGAAAAGGTGGGCTATTCTCCTTGATTTCTTATTGTGAAAGTGGTTGAGTAGACTGTGGCTGCAGCAGTTCACGCAGTCCATTCTTGTTCCTTCTAGAGTCAATGACAGTGACGACTTGATCATGACGGAAAGTGAAGTAGGCAAAATTGCCCTCCACATTGAGAAGGAGATGTTTAACCTCTTCCAAGTCACGGACAACCGCTACAAGAGCAAATACCGCAGCATCATGTTCAACCTCAAGGACCCCAAAAACCAGGTGTGTGCAGGTGGCCCAGAGCAGGGTGCGCCAGCTCTCAGGGTCTCTGGCCATGCCTCACCGCGGTCATCTGGACACTCCTGTCCTTGCAGCGCGAGCCAGAGGGCCGCTGCCCCGCTTCCCCGGGCGCTCTCAAGTCCGGCCTGGTCTCACCAGCTGCAGCTCTTCTAAACGTGGCTGTGAAGTTACGTTCCTCACAGCAGCTCCAGAGTAGTGTTCCAATTCTTAACCTTAGTTTATGGCTAGCTCCATATTTGAGCTTCAGACAACCTTTTCTGCCTTGTTATGGATCCCCATCATTTGAGCCTACCGATTCGGGCTTCCCTAGAGCAACCATAAGTGGTCTTAAACATGTCGCCCTGTAGTGCTCACCATTTGGGCAGGTGCTGTGCTTGCATGGGGAGGGGACCCTGAATCCTAGCAGCTGTCGGGCAGTGCTCTTTCAGTGGGGTTGAAATGGGAGTTAGCTGGGAAAGCATTAGCTACTTGGCCTGGTGTGGGTTCCCCCGCCTCCTCCCTTCCGGGGCGCGCCATCTTCAGGCCTTCTCTCCATTTGCCTTTTGAACCCTTAGACATGCTTAGAAGCAGAGTCCTACACCCTGACTTCCCGTCTCACTGCAGCAGTCTTGTGGCAGAAGTGATTTCTTCCTACCTTTATTCCTAGCTCTCTGCTTTTTTCTCAGGTCTTTTTAGCGGAGTCGGCACAGCATGGCCTATGAGGGCAACTACTGACCCTCGTGCCAGTGTTGTCCGGACCCGCTGGCTCTGCAGCGGGGGTGGCCTGGCCTTTACCCACACCCCCCCCCCCCCGGGCGGTAGGGGATACGGGTGAGATCAGGCCCCTGCCGAGCCTTGTCCTGGGCCTCAGGGCCTCCGGCAGAGGCTTCTCATGCTGCTGTTTCCCTCCTATTCCATCTAGCATCTTAGATGCTGAAATGTTTTTGAAAAAGTGAATGAAAGGTGTTTATTTTTAGGGGCTCTTCCATCGTGTTCTGCGTGAGGAAATCTCTTTGGCAAAGCTTGTGAGAATGAAGCCAGAAGAACTGGTGTCTAAAGAGCTGTCCACGTGGAGGGAGCGGCCGACAAAGCCTGTGAGTGCCAAGGGAGGGGCCGGGGCGCTGGCCACTGGGCCCTTCTAGGTCTCCAGGGGTGAGGCAGGAGTGAAGCCGTCTGAATGAGAAGGTTTAAGGCTCTCTGTTCTTTTCATCTCAGGTGATGGAGTCTAGAAATAAGCTGCACAGTGAAAATAAAAAGACCACCACTAAGCAGGAACCCGTGCCTGACATGGAGGATTCTCCACCTGTGTCTGACTCAGATGTAAGCCTTAGGGATTTCCAGAGAGAACAGGAATTGAGTAAAAGTAATCTGTTGCCAGGGGGCTTAGGTCTCTGAGTTGTTGGGCCAGACCCTGAGCTGCTAACAAGCAAGCACGGTGTGCAGCGGCTCTTCCTAGCAGAGCTGCTGCTGTGCTGTTACTACACAGATGGAGGGAAGTGTGACCCGCTCAGCCCTTCCCTCTTCACCTTGCAGGAACAGCAGGAGTCGGTGCGAGCCGTCCCGGAGAAGAGCACCGCGCCCCTCCTCGACGTCTTCAGCAGCATGTTGAAAGACACCACGAGTCAGCACCGGGCACATCTTTTTGATCTGAACTGTAAAATTTGTACAGGTGAGATTTGTAATTGGGGGCATGAAACTTTGGAGCTGAGGCTTAGCTTCCTTTTGTTGAAATGACTGATCCTCCTAGTGGCAATTGTACTGAACCCAAGCCTAGCAAATTGAAAGACCAGAGTGGTTTTCTGAAATTAATGGAGTTAAACTCTATCTTTAGAATGTGCTTTTATTATTATTATTACAAGAAATTATCTACTTGGGGGCAAGCTGTGCTCTTGAATATGTGGGATTTCTCAGGAAGGCCTTCGTCATGTTCTTCAGGTCAGGTTCCATCATCAGAAGATGAGCCGGCTCCAAAAAAACAAAAGCTGTCGGCTTCTAAGAAGGAAGAGCCAAAATCCAAGTATGAGGCCTCTCCCTCTGAGCCAGTTCTTAGCTCCGCTGATGAAATGATATCAGAAACTCTGCCTGAAAATGCCTCTGAGCCAGACCTGGAAAGTGCTTCTCATGCGCACTTGGAGAGAAAGTATTTCCCGGTGCCACCAGGAGACAGCCACCCAGAACCCTCCAGCCTGGAAGGCCCCTCCGGCCCAGCCACCTGTGGGGGCACAGTGCTCACCACTGTCACGGTATCCGGCCGAGACCCCAGGACTGCGTCAAGTGGGTCGTGCACAGTCACGGCCCCTGCGGCAGCCCGCCAAGATGGTGCTCACACAGTGGAACCCCGACAAGATGTCCTGAAACCTGCAGTGACCTCGGTGACGGTGCCCAAGTCCATACTAGCTAAGCCGTCCTCATCCCCTGAGCCCAGATACCTCCTGCCTGTGCCACCACCACCACGCATCAGGTGCGTTCTGCATGTGTAGTGTGAACAAGCCGTGACTTCATTTCCTGCGGGTTAACAGGAGTAACAAAGGGGAGAGATCCCCTAAGTTCAGCTCAGATCCACCAAGAATACAACTTCGCTCTGATAATTTGTGTAGGTGTGAGAAGCCTGGCTTTAGCATGGTTATTCTAAATCTACAGATCTTGAAAACTGAAATGTGGCCTTACGGTCATTCGGGTTTGTTGCCTATTCAGTTAATTTTTTCTGGACCAGGATGTCTAGAGCATCATGGTTACAGTGGCTAATTTGAAGAAGCTACTAAAATTTGCAGGAATTTACTCTGCCTTTGTAATTCCATAAAATCTTCATACTTTGGAAATTGAGCAGAGAGAAAAATTAATTTTCTCTGGTTTTGTTTTACAGCCTCTCCGAGTCAAGGTCCCCTCCAGAAGGAGATACAACCCTCTTTTTGTCTCGACTCAGCACCATTTGGAAAGGATTTATTAACATGCAGAGTGTAGCGAAATTTGTCACTAAGGCGTATCCTGTCTCTGGGTGCTGTGACTATCTCAGTGAGGTTAGAACCGAGAGTGAGAGCAAGTGTGTGTGTGCGTGCACTTGTGTGCATGTGTCTTCCTGCTGTGACTATCTCAGTGACGTTAGAACCGAGAGAGCGAGTGTGTGTGTCTGTGCGCACTTGTGTGCACATGTGTCTTCCTGCTGTGACTATCTCAGTGAGGTTAGAACCGAGAGTGAGAGCGAGTGTGCGTGCACTTGTGTGCACGTGTCTTCCTTAGCTGTTCCGACCTGATGCTGGGGTCACATGTATGGCAGTCTTCCAGCAGAGGGTCAGCATGCATAGGACCCAGTGGAGCCTGCTCTCATAAACCATCAGGTTAAGCAGTTTGGACACTGGTGGAAAGTCGAATGAGAAGTTGGGTGTCCCAACGTTTATGAAAAAGCGAGATGGTTTTCCTCCTCCCTCTGTCCAGCAAGGGTGTTGAGACAGTGTGTGAGCCACTCCCAGCTGGAGGCGTGGCAGCACGTGTGGACATGCAGCAGCTCTTTGCTTTTCCAAAGTCAGTGTGAATAGCACTAATATTTAGTGCAACCTTAGCGAGCAGAAATAAGTCACTTCTGGATCATGTCTCAGTCCTTACTGTATGGACGTGCTCGTGACACATAACCTAGAAACGTTCTCAGTTTGGCAGAAGGCCATCATGTCACGCTCATGCTTGGTAACTCCTAATCCTGGATGCTAACCGAGGAACGTTTAGTGCTGGTGTTAACCATGTTCTGTGGAAGAGTTGTGCTCTTCTTGACTCTCGGGTAGTTTGGTGCCTTGAAGTTACTACGTCAGTCTAAAGTGCTGCGGCTATACTGGTCGTTTACTCAAAGTACGTTTTGTTTAGGACCTGCCGGACACGATTCACATTGGTGGAAGGATCGCACCCAGAACAGTTTGGGATTATGTCGGCAAACTCAAATCTTCTGTGTCTAAGGTACCTGCCATAGTCTAATCTCTGCGCCTGTGGAGGAAGGAGTTTGTGTAAATGCAACTCTTCCTTTCACTTTTCATCTTGATGGGTTAGTACTTGAAACGTCAGCCTATAAGTTAGTTAAGTAGTACTGGGTAAATGTTTAAAATTACATTTATAGCAGGATAACTGTGTGTTTGGGTAACACGGTGATGGCAGTTTTATTATGATTTATGTTAATGTGTGTGCAGTTCAAGGTTAGCGAGAAACAGAATGTCTCCTCATTATTTCTGTGACTGAGGGAACCCACAGGTGCCGGAAGGCGACTGGCTTCCAGGAGGCCTGGCGACTGGCTTCCAGGAGGCCTGGGCCCTGGGTGGACCTGGGGGCTCTGAGCCCCTGAGCTGCGGCCGCAGCTGGGTGTGTATGCGTGGGGAGGGCTGCGGTTTTCCTCAAGCCCACACGGGGCTCAGAACCTCTGGTCTCATGGAACCTTCCCATGATGGAGCCGCATTGGCTCTGGTGTAGATCGTGCAGCCAGGTGATCGGGACCACCGTCCCCACAGTGCACGCCCACGCTGCCCTAAACCTGCACTGCAGCGGATGATGTATCGGTCCGAGGACACTACGAGTGGGGCTGCTTTGGGGACAGTGGGCTAGAAGCACAGGTGGTCTTTAGGAGATTCCTGCTGAAACTGGGTTGAGTCCAGCAGCCGGATACTGGAGCTCCTGCAGCCCCCCACCTGCATCATCCTGATGTGCTGGGCGGCAGGACTGTGGGGACCGGGCCAGAGAAGCACTCGGCTCATTTCAGATGATCTTTGAGGTTTAGAAGCACAGGCGCCTTCTCCGACCGGCCCAGGCCAACGCTCTCTCGTCCTCTGTTTGTGCTGCAGGAGCTGTGTCTGATCCGCTTCCACCCTGCGACTGAGGAAGAGGAGGTGGCCTATATTTCTCTCTACTCCTATTTTAGCAGCCGCGGCCGCTTTGGCGTTGTAGCTAATAACAGCAGGCACGTCAAGGACCTGTACCTCATCCCACTGAGTGCTAAGGACCCCATTCCATCCAAACTCTTGCCCTTTGAGGGACCAGGTAAGCGCCAACTTTCTGAGTGGTGACTAGACACACCTGACCCCACATGTCCCTTTCCTGCCAACCCCACGTCCTGCTGAGCTTGTCAGACAGATCTGCTACCTCCCCCAGACCATGGCCTTCTAGCAGCAGAATGAAGGGAGTGCACACGGAGCCGAGTGAGCTGCAGACCTCGGCTTCTGGGGCACCAGGTGGCACTAGAAATACCCTTTCTCTTGGCATGAATTGTCTTAGAAAAGTGCTGTGAAGAGAGGAAAACCCACAGCATGCAGCCAGCCTCTCGTGGCCTCAGGTCACTGGAGGCCGGAGAAGAGCCAGAGAGGAAGGTAATCCTCGAGGTGGGCTTGCGGGGATGCCTGTGCTTACCACACAGCTCAGGAGTGAGGAAATGCCAGGGGGGCTCCGCTCCTTCCTAGGAGATTGAGGAAAGCTATTCTGGGTTTGTTCATTCCTTAGAAAGTGGTACTGTTAGAGGAGAACTTAACAGATTAGTCTTAAACAGCTCAGACTTGTCCAGGGTTGAGGGTGATTCCAAGGGGACATGGTTGTGAGGGTCCAACTCTTGTTAACCCCTGAGAAGAAGTCCACATGACTGAGTTACACACTTGGCAGAGGATGCTCATGTTGAAGTGTCACCTTCGCCATGAACTCCCCAGAGGATGGATAAACCCAAAACATGCCATGTCTGACGCACGGTGAACGCTCTTGAGCAGTGGCTGAATGCCGGGCCATTGCTGGTGCTACCTACACTTGTCCTTGGCCCTGTCACCAGTCCCGGCAAGTGCTCCTGCCACAGCCACGTGCTGTACGCAACCGCATCTAAACCCTAGCTGGGCCCAGCAGGGCTGCTCCGGCCAGAGTACAGCACCCACACGCATGTCCTGGGTCCTGACGAGCGTGCTCCTAGCACCTAAGGCCCACGGTGGTACGGCTTGGTGTCTGTAATTGTGAGGGGGAGATACCTGCTGGCACGCTACAGTAAGTTACCTTATTGCCAAATATATTTTAAAAGCCAAGAACTTGAGGGGACCTCTCCGTATCCTTGGGGTGAAGAGATGCCACCCCCCATGGTGGCAGAAAGAACCTTGCTGGAGGTTCTTGGAAGGCGAGCAGCTACGTGAAGCGTGCTGGCCCGCTCCCTGGATGACTGTCCCGAGTTCCTGAGGGTGAAGACGAAGAAGCTGGCCTCTCAGGCCCCATGAAGAGCCTCCGGTCAGTCACCAGTATAGAAGCTCGAGTGGAGGATGTAGCCTAAGCATGAGTGTAGGGTTCCCTGGTAACACAGACGTAGGCCTTCACGGAGCTGCAGGTGGGATTCGCCGCTTGCCTTAAGCCAGGCTAAAGCTCCTCCCGCTGCCCCAGCTGCAAGGTCCAGGGGGTGAGCTTCTCAGAGACTTAGCTGTCAGGGGAGTAGGCTGGAGGCCTGTGTGGAGATCCCACCTGGGCAAGGCTGCGAGGAGCTGGGCCTGGTGCGTAGGCAGGAGCCGCAGTGGGGGCAGCTCAGCTGGTAGAGAGGCAGGGGTCGCACAGGACGCTTCTGAGGTGACGCAGGGACATGGAGGGCAGTGGGGTGGGGGGTACTTGCCTGATCGGCTAAGTGCGATGGGCGCTGACCACTGAGACCCGCTCGGTGATCGGCCAGCTGCACCCCTGAAGCTCCGACCCCACCTGAAGGGGCACCCGAACGACCCATAGACTTCCATCCACAGTAAATATGGGACAGGAAGAGGAAGGGTTTCGGAAACGTAGTGATCCGTGAAACTGATCCTACAGTTTTAAAAGATTTTTTTTTTTTTTAATATAAGGGGCTTCTCCATCTAACTCTCTTTAGCATATATTCTTTTATTCCCCTGATAATCGTTATTGCCATCAATATCTGTGTACATTCTCTACATCTCCCCGCTAAGCAGCCTCAAGCCCTGGCCAGGTGATCTCTCTGGCCTGCTTCACGTATCCATAGCATGGCACCCTCTAGACCCAGATGTTCGTGTGTCCTGGTTTCCTGTGTGTCGTGTGTGTGTGGGTGGTTGGAAGGCTGGATGCGTGTCCTGGTTGCGTGTGTGTGTCGTGTGTGCACACATCTGGAAGTCTGGGCATGGGGACACTCTCCCGTCTCAGAGGTCCCTGTCCTCCCAGGGTTCGTCTCTGCGTGGCGTCCCTTGAAAGCACCGGCCTGGTCAGAGGGTGGCAGGGCATCCCTCCGCAAAACAGCCAGCGGACTTGAGTATGTGCCATCCGGCAAGTACGGCGGTCCACAGCCTGACGGGGCACCCTTGACTCCCACCGCAGCCCCGCTGCGGGGAGCATCCGTCCCATTCTCCCAGGGAGTGACCTGCACTGCCCCGTTGACAATTGCCTGAGGTCACACACCCAGTAATTGGTTGTGCCAGGGTCTGCAGCTGGCCATGCCTGTTGTGCTCAGTCTGCATAGTCCAAAACCCATGCCTCGGTGGACACGGGGCTCTGGGAGGGACCCGCTATGTAAGCAGGAGGAGAGAGTGAAGAGGAGGTGAGGCGGGGGGTACGGAGGGTGTTGTGGAAGAGTGTGACCGGCTCTACCTGAAGCTGGTTTGTGGAAAGTCATTTCATACCCATAGAAAAGCTACAGGTGCCCTCACGCCCTGGACTCAGGGGCCCAGTAGATGTTGTCACCATGGGATTCTCCCCAAACTCTTGCCAGTCACACTTGAGAAGCAGGACACAGAAGGTGCCTAAGCTGTGTCCTGACCCAGGACTCTGTGTACACCTGCCCCTTGGCCAGTGCTGCGTATTTTCCCAGCATCGCACTCCTGACCACCCACAGGGAGCGTGTGTCCACACATGGCCCCTCCTTGGCCCACACGCCACGGGTCCACACAGCTTGTCAGAACACACTCAGCACGCTCAGCTTCTCTGAGGACGTGTTTGTGCACATCTGTAGCATTTGTCCATTAGAAATGCCAGGTTGTCTTGTGTCATATAGTGTCATTCTCAATGACCTGACAGCAGTTTCAGCAGACACCTGGAAGCCCGAGTCTCAGGCCCAGCTGACTGTCTTTCCCACTCGGGGCGTTAGTGGAAGCGGCCTCAAGCTGAGCTGACATTGGACGTTCATCTCGTATAGTCCCCCTGTGACCCTGACAGGCACGGACCCAGGCCGGGGCTCCCCGTCACTCCCAAGTGACTCGGTGGGGCGCAGGCTCTCGCCGGAAGTGCCCGTTAAGTGGCGCCGGGCTTCCAGGAGGTGCACAGTGCGGGGGCACCTGGGGGCACCGTCTCCCCCGTGCTGAGTGCAGAGGGCGGTTTTCCTGGAACCTGTAAATCCCGCGGTGCCGTCTCTGTACTCCCTTCTGCTTTCTAAACTAGCTGGAAACTTCTATGAGGTGCAGTACTGTCAGGTAAGCGCTCCTCCGTTTTCCTGCGTGTGTGTGAGTGAATCAGTGGCTGTGCACACATTGTCCTCAAAGTCAAGCACGGTATTGAATTCCATGTACCGCTCTTTCTCCTTCGAAATCAATAAAAATATTTCATGGAAACCAGTCACTGTTTGTTTGAATTTGAACCATTTGGTAGCTCTTGGTACCTGTCTCAGGTCCTGTGATGGAGGACGAAAGCCTCTGCCTTTGCTTTTTATAAGAACACAAGCCCCCTGTGGGAGTGCGGCCCGGTGCTGCTCTGGGGGCGCCCGGACGAAGACCGACCACCCTCTCCTTTTACCCGCAACGTGCGCCAAGCCCGGTGGCTGTGTACGGGTCTTAGGGAGAGGTGTGTGCGAGTGAGTGTGTGCGAGTGTGGTGGAGGAGGAGGGTTGGGGGCGGTATAGTGTCTCCCCTGTATTTGCCACGCCCCCTCCTAGGCACGTCCTCCCTCAGAACTCTGGCCTGCTAACTCCCACACAGTTTGTTTGGCAGGAGTGAAAATTTTGTTTTGATGGATTCAGACCATATGAGAGTTTTCATTTTAAAAAATGAACAGAGTGCCAGATAGATTTAGAGGTAAATGCATATTCTGGTAGTTTCGGGGTTAAGGGGTCAGCTTTCAGATGGTTTAAAACTGAGTTGGCCTGCTGTGAGGCCTGAGGTGCTGGGGGCGGCCCAGGGCCTCGCCTGCAGCCTTCACCCTCCCTGGCACCCCCGTGGCTAACACGCCGGGATACAGATCCTAGTTCTGTATCTTGTGTCAGAAGGTCAGTTGGCCCACGACTCTGCAGATGTCCCGGGTCCCTGGGTTTGTCCACTTTCTCTGCACGGGTCTGACTCTAGCCATGGAGCCTAGAGCTAGACACCCATCCCCCGAGGAAATTCAGGGATGCCCACCTACAGCTGAACAGGCTGGTTTGACCCACGCGGCATGCCCCGAAGACTCGCGTGCTCCGGCATTCCAGACGGGGTGGGTGCCGACACCCTTGTTCCCAGTGATGGCTCCTGGAAGTGGAGGCAGGTACATTCAGCAGCAGCTCCCGGGGTAGCCTCCCACCCACCCTCCTGCGTGTTCTCTCTCTACAAATTAGAAACCTAACAGCAGTCCTCAATGGGCGGTGGGTAGGAAGCATCTCTGCTTCTAACAATGGACAAAGGGAGGAACTTGGCCAAAGCAGAGAAGCAGCCCTGTGCCCTGGGCTGGAGCCCCCCGTCTCCGCGGCCGCCGCTGCTCTACCCTCGAGCACCCTCTCTCCAGGGGAGCGCTGGCAGCGGGCAGGCCCGCACGCGGCCCTGGCCTGGAGTCTCCCCAGATGTGGGCACCTGTTTGGTCCTGCCCACCGGCCCCCTGCCTGCCACCTGCCCTGTGGCCACATAGGCCATGGTTGAACCCGGGGGTACACCCTCCCCTCAGTGAAGCTGGATCCTAAAGCCCAAGGCAGATGAGCGAGTTCTGCTGTTCTGCAGACGTGCACTACTGAGGGGCCTGAGGTAACTGCTGAGGGGCCAGTTACACGTCAGATATTCACGAACCGTATCATGAACACACAGGCAGACGGATGGGTTTTTGTGACCACCCAGTTTAAAGTCTTGGCAAAATTAAAAAGTCACACGGATGCAAGTCTGGAGCTTGGTTCCAATCACAGGTCTGTGCAGATGAGGTGGTTGGGAGTTGCTGCCAGTGTCCAGAGAGCTCGCGTTCTCCAAACAGCCCAAACAGCCGTAAATCCTGAGTCATTTAAGCACCATCTTGCCTGTGATGAATAGGGCAGAAAGGTTGGACTCTGCAGAGTGGGGCCACCAAGGTTAGGGGTCAGCACGTTGAACCCTCGGGGAGTTGGAGTTGCAAGGGCACACTTCACCAGAAGCTGAGACCAGGTCTCCCTGGCGTCAGCACAGGGACTTCCCCGCCACGCTTGCCGACCTGAGACTTGACCCTAAGCCACGGCCCTCTGCGTTGAGTAGTTGCGTGGAGGACAGTCGTGGTGACTTCCCTCCCAAGGCTCCCAGCCCTCGCTCATGCCCGCCCACCCACGTGGCTGAGCACATTCCTTCACTTTGGCTCAGATGTCAGGTTCTTCAGGGAGAGCCAGGCTAGCGGGGCTCCGTGGGGCCCCCTGTGGAGTGCAGGCAGCAGGCGCCTGGTCCGGAGTGGCCATGAGAGCCGCTGCAGCAGCGGATCCTCCCCAAACTGGATGGAGCAAGCAGTCGAATGTCGGATAAATCGCCGTTACAGTGGGAGAGGTGCCATTCTAAGTTAAAATATCCTCGAGTTATGTTACTTAGGAAACGAACTTGATGGATTACCCTCCAGGTCTGCTGAGCAGGAACGTTTGGATGTGATGCCCCGTGTGGGTTGCCTGACCTTCCAGTCCCCACTCCCTCCTCTGCCAGCCTCCTCCTCTCCTGGATACACTGCTGGGGGGGGGGGGGGCGGGCAGGGAGAGAACATTCTGGAAGCCGTGTCTCTGACGAAGGCGGTGGTGAGGTCCTGGTGTGTTAGGAGTGGATGTCTTCAGTGGACATCTCTGCTCTGGCACAGGAGCCTAGGACGCAGGAGGCCTTTCCACGCGGTTGGGAGGGAGGGTAGCACTGTGCTGTGCCCAGAGACGCGGTCTCCCCAGCTCACTGTGGCACACCTGATTTTCCTTCTTGGGGCCGGATGGGCCATCTACCACCCTCTTGTGCTCGCCTGTCAACCCCTCTCTTGGAATTTGGGGAGATGAACAGACATTTTAGAATTCTGTAATGGTGTCCAAAAACAGTATTTGAAGTGACTTGTGATCATCTTTATAACCAAAAAGACTGGGGAAAACTGTACTGATTTTCAGTAAGTAAGGGATGTATATACATTCAGCATAAATATCTACGTGCTACTGATCAGTCGAATCTGTACAATTTGACTTTATCTTACACTACTGACATGATTTTTTGTTTGTGTATCATTTCTCCCTAAAATTATTGTTCTGTGACTTGGGTTTTTTTTGTTTGTTTCTTTTTTGATGTTAGGATTATTATGAGTGTGAGGTGGACAGTTGATACTGAAATATTAACATGCCTGCTAAAATATACGGTTTAGAATGGAATGATCTTTTTTTGTTTAAGAAATTGCTCTCTTTAAGAACTACCCTGTGCCCAGAACCCCCACGTGTTGTCCGCTGCCAGTTTTCTGAGCCCCTGGCACTTGTGTTTCGGCGCCGTGTCCTGTTTACAAAGACCATGAGCATCACTTAGCTCTGGTTAAGTTAATGTTAATTAACTAAATGTCCTCCTAAACCCAAAAGAACACCTATTTTAGCCATTTCAGTCAGCACAGCCCTTCATTCACTGTAACCTGGACACCGGCCGCTAGTGAACTTAGCTAACGGCGTGTGTGGAGGTGAGCATCACAACCACGTTGTACAACTGCCCCCTGAGTGACCTCTAGCTGAATTTATGGACTGCAGCTCCTAAGTTAAGGACAGAGGGCTGTGCAGCAAGAGGCGAATCAGAACAGAGCTAAGATGCGGCTGAAAAACCCTCCTGGTGCGGACGTTGGCATAGCGGCCTTCGCCGCGTACAGCTGCCCTCTGGCACCGGAGCTGGGCGCCAGGCCGTGGTCAGGGCCGTGGTCGGGACGCAGGGCCGGCGCGGGTGGCTGCATCCGCGGGCCTTCGCAGTCAGCTTCACACACTTGGTTTTACTTTGCCCGTGAGTTTCATCCGTCTCCCTGTCCACCCGCGCCCACGCCCGCCCTCAACAGGGTTTGCGTCTGAAAAACAAAGACTGAAGTTAGATTTTTAAATGTGCACACATATTTTGTTTTTCAGGTCTTGAGTCACCACGTCCCAACATAATCCTGGGGTTAGTGATCTGTCAGAGAATAAAACGTCCCTCCAATGCCGGAGAATTAGATAAGGTAGAGGAGAAGCGGAGCCGACTTCAGACCCAGGAAGAAATGGAGGTTTCAGCCTACCCCAAAGTGCCTGCGGCCCCGCAGTCTGAGAGGAAGCCCCCCAAGTCCCAGGTGGGCTCCGGGGACACGACTGTCACCACCACCCCCCCGGGGTCTCCCCCACCGCCACCCCCGCTGCCGGAGCCACCCAGTGCGCCTGCGTCATCGTCATCGTCAGTGTTGAAGATCCTGTCCTCACTCAAACCGGGAGCCGCGGGCCCCGTCCCGCCCCCGCCCCCGCCCCCGCCCGCGGCCGCACCTGCCCCAGCGGCTGCCCCCTCTGCCAATTCCTCCACCTCGAAAACAGCCTCCCCCCTGGAGCACATCCTGCAGACGCTCTTCGGGAAGAAGAAGTCATTTGACCCCCCTGCCAGGGAGCCCGTGGAGACTGTCCCGGCCTCCCACCCAGAGGCCAAGGCCAAGGCCGATGGCGGGCTGCCCGCAGCGCCTCTGCTCGATCCAATTGTCCAGCAGTTTGGTCAGTTCTCAAAAGACAGAGCTTTGGAGGACGAGGAAGACGACAGACCGTACGACCCCGAAGAAGAGTACGGTCCTGAGAGAGCCTTCGACACTCAGCTGGAGCGCGGGAGGCGCCCCGACGCCGAGAAGGCCCCCGACGCCGCCGAGCGGGAGGAGGTGGCCTATGACCCCGAGGATGAGACCATTTTAGAGGAAGCCAAAGTGGCCATCGACGACCTGCCCAACAGAATGTGTGCGGACGGGAAGGGCGGCTCCGCGGAGCGGCCCGGGGAGCCCGCCGCCCCCTCCCTGGTGGAGCAGCAGAAGATGATCGAGGAGCTCAACAAGCAGATTGAGGAGCAGAAGCGGCAGGTGGAGGAGCAGGAGGCGGCGCTGCGGCAGCAGAGGGCGGCCGTCGGGGCCTCCATGGCGCACTTCTCCGTGGCCGAGGCGCTCATGTCGCCGCCCCCGAAGGCCTCCCTGCCCCAGGCCGAGCTGTTCCCGCCGCCCGAGCAGCAGACCGCGGGCCGCCCCGCTGCGCTCCCCGGCGCCCCTCCCGCGGCGGGCCCCGGCTGCGACCCGCGGCAGAGTCGGGACCCCCGGCAGGCCCGGCGGCTGGCGGAGCACTGCGAGAGCGAGGCCGGCGCGAGGCCGCCCGCAGCCCGGGACGAGGGAGCGGAGGCCGCCCCGACGGCCAAGCCCGACGGCCCCAGGCCCGAGCGCTCCGAGCGCTCCTCGAGCCCCGCGCTGCCGCCGCCGCCCACAGACAGCGCTCCCTCGGCGGGCCCGGGCGGCACGGCCAGGCCTGCCCGCAAGGTGCTGCTGCCCACGCCCCCCAGCGCCGCCTTCCAGCCCGGCTTCCCTCTGCAGAACGACGGGCAGAGTTTCGCCTCTCCGTTCTCAGGTCCGGCGTGTACCTCTCAGGAGAAATCGGTTGGCTCGTCCCAGTACGAGGATCCGAGAAATGCTCACTTTGCTGAAAAAAGTGACCACCCGGCAGCTGAACCTGACGGAGAGCCGCAGTGCAGACCCGGTGAGGGGGCCGCCACGTTCCCCTCCGCTGGACAGAGAGGAGGGGGCCCTCCGCCCCCGTCTCAGGCCCAGCGTGAGCCAGCACCGCGCACTTTCGGCACGTCGGGGCTTCATGGCCCCAATTTCCAAGGACCAAGGGGGCCAGTCCCTCCGTTTCCAGAAGAGAATATCGTCTCTAATAGCGATGGGCCCCGAGGGCCTCCGCCGGCTAGATTCGGGGCCCAGAAGGGACCCATCCCTTCCCTGTTCTCAGGGCCACACGGGCCACCCCCCTACGGGGACAGCAGGGGTCCCTCCCCCTCCCACCTGGGGGGGCCCAGAGGAGCAGCACCACCCCAGTTTGAAGACCGAAAGGACCCCCACGGGGAGAAAAGGGAATTCCAGGACAACCCGTACGATGACCTGCCCGGGCCTCCCCCTCAGCTTGAAGGACCCGAACAAGCCCAGTTCATGGGAAGTAGAGGCACGGCGCCCTTCCAGTTCGGAGGCCAGAGAAGGCCTCTGCTGTCACAGTTTAAGGGGCCCCGAGGGGGTCCCCCACCTTCTCAGTTTGGTGGTCAGAGAGGCCCCCCCCCTGGCCACTTCGTGGGCCCAAGGGGGCCGCATCCCAGTCAGTTTGAAGGACCCAGAGGCCAAGCACCAAATTTCATGCCAGGACCCAGGGGGATGCAGCCTCAGCAGTTCGAGGAGCAGAGGGTAAGCTCACCCCCGAGATTTGCCAACCCCCGGGCGCCAGCACCCCTTCCGTTTGGCGGACCGAGAGGGTCTGTGCCCTTTCCCGAGAAGAGCGAGCCCACGCCGCCCCGCTTCCACTTCCAGGGCCCGCCGGCGCCGGGGCTGAAGCCGGCGCCCAGGCCGCTGCTGGAGCTGCCCAGCCACCCGCCCGGCCACCCGCCGCCACACAGGCCGGAGCGCTGGGACGAGGCGCCCACACAGGGCCCCGAGGCCGATTTCCGCGAGAGCAAGGGCCACGAGTACCGGGGCCAGGCCTTCGAGGGGCGGCCGAGGGAGCGGTTCGAAGCCGGCCCCAAAGAGAAGCCCCTGGATGAGCCCGAGGCCGCGCTGCCGGAGAGCCGGCCGGGCCGGGCCCTGGAGGAGCGCCGGCGGGAGCGAGGGCGGCGCTGGAGCCGGGAGCGGGACTGGGAAAGGAGCCACGAACGGGGCCGGCACCGCGACAAGGACCCCGGCCGCGAATGGGACCGGAGCCGGGAGCGCGGCGCAGACAGGGACCGCGGGCGGGAGCCGGAGCGGGCGGCCGAGTGGGGCCGGAGCCGGGAGCGCAGCAGGAACCGCGAGCGGGAGCGCAGGCGGGAGCGGGAGCGGTCTCGCAGCAGGGAGCGCGGCCGGGACCGGACCCGGGAGCACGGCCGGGAGCGCAAGGACCGCAGCAAAAGCAAGGAGGGCGCCCGCGACCCCAAAGCTGAGGCCCCTCGCGCTGCGACCCCCGCTGCGACCTAGCGGCCGCGCTGCCCGAGCCCCGGGGGCCGCCCTCCCCTCCGGAGGAGCTGGCGCTGGAGCTGCGAGCACGCCGTTTGCAAAGAGCTATGGACTGAGATGCAGGATAGAATATTCTGCACATCAAAAATTACTGTAATTTTGTGTATAGTGGTTTCTTATAAAATTTCACATCTTTACAATTCTGATGCTTTTAAAAAAAAACTAAGAACTCAGTATTTCCATTTAAAATTACTGAAATGGGAAAGTGTACGGAAGCATATTGCTTTTTCAGATTATAAAGTTATCTTTTCCAATAACTTGACTATAGTAAATTTTAAGGGAATTTCAGTGGACCTTAGAGCCATACCGTTACTGACATCTCATCTGTATCTCTGTTTCTAAAAGCTGCTGTCACAGGCTCTGCGGGAGCACGCAGGCCTGGGGAGGGGGCCTTCTGCTCCTCCCTGGGAGGCTGAGAAAGACAGAGCTCGCAAATGCGTTTTTCTTTTGTCATAAAGAAATTTGAATTACAAATTTCGACCAGGAAACAAAACATTTCTTAGTTTTGCTCTGTTTTTGTATAACACCTTCTACATTTTTTTTCTCAAATAGGATTAAAAGCAACATCTGAGTAGAAATTGTTGCGTTTTTTAAATAGCAATTTATTGAAAAAGGTGTATCCTTTACCAGCCTAAAGAGAGTGAGAAAAGAAGCCAATTAAGTGTACTTTAAAACAGGGGGGGGTGGGGGGTGGCTTTGATTTGAATAATTAGGAGCATTTTGTTTGTGAAACTTGACCATCCGAGCAGCCCGTCCTGTGGCCCAGGGAAAGCACCAGCTTTTCCACCAGACTATTACACTGTCCGGTGATGCATTTTAAAGTTTGTCGTTGAAAATGGAACAGTTATTTGTGTGAAGTTTAAGATGGAAAACGGTGACAGTAGCTCTAGCTCGAGAACAATAAGCCAGGAGGCTGTTGACCAAAACAGTGTCCTGCTCCTTGTCGCGTATTTTCAAGTACTTCCGAAGCGGGAAATAGAGAAAACCTTGCTAATTTATTTGACTGTACAAATACACTTTGATAATTTTTTATATTTTCATAAACTTACTTTTGCAAGTGTAAAGTTAGAGAATTTCATTCATTCTTTGGAGTCTATTCCATTGTACATCACTACAGATTTTTCACTTTCTAGCACAAATGTTCAAATGATAAAGACACAGAGAACTCAATGACTCAGTGGTTCCAGACCAAGTGTCAGTAGGTTCAGTTGCATTGACGTGGTGTCAAGTTCCAACATCTACTATGATGTGAAGGGTTTTTTACATGTATTACAAATTTTTCTAATTTAAATACACAAATGTAAAAATCAAGTGTGTTTCTTTAGGTTTACTTGATAGAAATTTCTGTAAATTGTATTTTATATTGCAAAGTATGATATCACTGTACATTAAAACACGCAACTCCATAGGTTTTGTTACTTGAAGTAGAATAAATGTCTACAGAAGGTTTTCTGTCCCTCATGTACGGTCACTTTTCCCTGTTGGGACTTTGGGGCTGGACGGGCTGCCCTGGCGGCTGATGTGCTCCCCCACCCGCACCCCTGCGCCCTCCCTCGGCAGATGTTCTATGCTGACGACCCCCAGACCACTCTGCTCCGCATGGCTAGACGCAGCCAGTGCCCGGTGCTGCCGTGGCGGGCTGCTCGGGGAGCACTGCTAAGCAGAGCGGGGGCCTGGGCCGGGCGGCGGCCGTCGCGGTCCCTTCGGGTGCCTACACGCGTGGCGGGGGCCCTGCCTGTGAACTGCAGCTAATCCCTGCTGCCCATAAGCAACCTCCACCTGGTGACCCCTGTGCCAGGGCGTCACCTCCTCGGCATGTGCATCCCTGACTCCCCGGTGCGCAGAAGCGGGGAAGACATCCCTCCGGCAGGACGGGTCCCATCCTGGGTGGAGGGGCGGCAGCAACAGACTGGGGTCCTCGCCAAGCGCGCAGCCAGCCATGGAGGGCCCCAGACGCAGAGCGATCAAGGGGGTTCCACGGGGGACCCGGTGTGGGGCAGCCCCCTCCCCAGGCCACTGTAGCCTCCGAAGGATGTGTTGTCCAAGCGTGCGACAGGCCTGCCCCTTTGGGGGTGCCTGGAGGGGCCAGCCCCGAGCTCGGAGGGCCTCTGCACCCAGCTGCTGGCAGCCGAGCCCTGCAGCTCCAAGACCCCTGCCCACAGGACAGACGGCGCCAAGGCCACTGTCCCAGGGCTTCCCCAGTGCGTCCGGGGACGAGGCCCGTCCCAGGGCCTCAGTCCACCATCATACGCGCCTCAAAGGCTTGGCCTCGTCTGTGTTCGCCCCACAGCCCTCCTTTCACAGGCTCCACAAAACCCTCACGTGGCGCCAGGCAGCTCTGCCCTCCCCCTGCCATCCGTCACCCCCACCCCATGACCACGTAGCCAACGTCACCATGATGCAGGCTCGCTGAGCTGCATGCGGCTCCCCAGATACCCAGCCGGGAGGAGTGCGGACGCGGCCAGCCAGGGCAGTCCCCGGGCCCTGGACATCGCGGTGCCCGTGGGGACCCTCCACGGACAGCCAGCGGAGCCCGTTCCCAGACGGCTCACGGGTGCCGGGCCCCCCAGCAAGTCCAGGGCCCCAGCTGCTGGGGTGGGTGGTGGCCGCAGGCCCCTGGGGGAGGCAGGAGCACCCACACGCCCCGTGACTTGCCCGGAAGTGCTGGTCACGGGGGTTTTCCCTGAACCTTCTTCCCCTCTGCTTCTCCTTCACAAAATCGGGACTCTACACGTTCTTACATCTTTGCTGCATGTGTTTTATCCTGGGCGGCTCCCAAAGGCATCGAGTCTACATCAGAAGCATTATTCGTGTTTTCCACGTTGTTCAGAAGGTTCACACCCTGCTGCTTTCGAGAGGATGAAAGTGGATGCTCTCTGCAGGTCCGAGGCCCTAAGATCTGTCCCCGCGCCCCGAGGCCCCAGAAACACGCGTTCCTGATGGTATTTCCAGCCCCTCTCCTCTGTGCGAGTGTGGCCGACGTGCAGGGATGTATCACCAAGGAGCTACAGTCAGGAGCCCAAGGAGGAGATTGAGAGGTTTCTGTCCG
Source organism: Canis lupus familiaris (assembly GCF_011100685.1). Classification (NCBI taxonomy): domain Eukaryota; kingdom Metazoa; phylum Chordata; class Mammalia; order Carnivora; family Canidae; genus Canis; species Canis lupus. Next base: position 47,539,024 of record NC_049245.1, on the reverse strand, counting down.
CCTGCCTCACAGGAACCTAGAGCCAGGCACTCCCAAGGGGGACACCCGGCCTCTGCTTGTCACTTTGTCCTCATGGCTGCAAGAAGGCTCCCCTGCAGCCATCACATCGTCCCCTCCCTGCCCTAGAAGCCAGCAGAAGAGACACAAGCTCCCGGGCACACCTGCCCCACCTGCTCCCCTTGTGGTCAACGCTGTCACACAGCCCCCCCAGGGGACTGCCGCTGCAACAGGGGCGGCCTCAGGCACCACGGTAGGAAGGGCAGGTGCTACACTTGCCGGTTTCTCATCAACGACCTCAAATTAAATTCCCATCACCCAGCAGGCCAGTCACCAGACACCGACCCCCAAAGCACATCAGCAACAGGACCATGTCACCCCCGAGGGGCCAGAGCTGGCTCCGGGGTGCGGATCTCGGTGGCTGCGACGGCGTGTGGCCCTTCCAGGAGCCCAGCACCTTGACGCGCGGCCCATCGGGCGCCAGAATGTCCTGGCAGAGCAAGGCAGCTGAGGAAAGTCTGTGGGGGCCCCGGGGAGTCACCAGGCTCCAAGGGGTGGGAAGTGGCCCGAAACAGAGGAGGATGCTCCCGCATGACGGTCGGTAAGCAGCCCTCTCCGGTGCCCATGCGGGGCCTCGCGAGTCCCCTCTGTCCCCGCAGGGGCACCCAGAGTCGTGCGGGCACCTCAATGCGCCAAGTAAGGGGAAGAAGGCAGACCCATCATGTGACACACAGGTGGGATCCAACTCAGGGGGCAGGAAACGGGGTGGGGTCAGGGGGGCTGCCCCAAGGGGCAGCGGGGAGTCTGGGCGGGGGTCGGGGGGGCCCCCCCGTTGGGCGGGGCAAGGCCCGCCGCTGTCCACACTGCTGATGTCAGACGCCAGAGGCCAAGAGCGCAGAAGGACACAGCGCGCGCAGATGTGTCTCCCAAGTCTGCGTGGTCCTCGTCCCGCATCTGGCCGCATCTGGCCGCGGGGCCTTCTTCACCACCTGGCCCGCGCTCCGTGCCCGAGACCACCGCTGCGTCCTCTGGACGAGGCTCTCTCCCCCTCGGACTGTGTCTTCTAGAACTGGAAGTTGCAGGAACAGGCAGCCAAGATCCCGCTCGTGGCTCAGAGGCGCTAACGGTGAGAGGAGCCAGCGCACTTCCACCCCTTGATTCCCAGATCCGTGAACCCCGGCTGCGCACGGGGAGCTGCATAAGCCGGTTGCCCACTTAGCACATACGCCATTTCCTGGAAGTCACTGCAAGGTGAGGGCCTGCAAGGTGAGGCTGCCCAGCTGGCACCGTGACCCAGTCTGCAAAAGGCCGTCACGTGCGCCCATCAGAACCGTCAAAAGCCAGAACATGACACCAAGGGGTGGCGAGGGTGCGGAGCAGCAGGCGATGTCACCCGTGGCCGGCGGGAACGCTCTGGGAGACGGGCTGCAGGTTTCTTACAAAACTCTTATCACACGGTCCACAGCCGCTCTTGTTGGCATTTATCCAAAGAAGTAGGAGACTCCGGTCCACACAAAACCCTGCCCGCGGGTGTTGATGGCAGCTTTATTCATGACTGCCAGGGCTCAGAAGCAACCAAGAGCCCTCCAGTGGGGGACGGCTGCGTGAACTGCGGACTGTCCAGGCGGGGGGGTGTTGCTCAGGCTAAGGAGGAACGAGCTGTCAGGCCACGAGAGACACGGAGGAGCCCTCCACGCACATCACGAAGTGAAAGAAGCCAATCCGAAAAGGCTGCACACTGCATGATGCCAACTACACGACGTTCTGGAAGAGGTAAAATTATGGACACAGGAAGATCCGTGGCTCCCAGGGCGGCAGGGGAGAGAGGGATGAACACACAGAGCACAGAGGAGTTTTAAGGAAAACACCCAGCACGCGACCCAACACACACACCCTGCGCGCGTCTTGTTAAATTTACACGCAAGGATATATTTTTCAGCGATTACAAAGGGCGTCGATTTTAGCCGCCGCGTGCGCAGGTTCGTTGCTGGCTTTGGGCCACAGTGAGCTCTGAACGGTGTTCTAGTCCGTGACCTCGGTGAAGTCCCTCGGCAGCTCTTCCCAAGGATTCTGTAGGCTTCCTACAGAGCCCATCACGTCGTCTGCAAGGAGCCAGCTACACCTCCGGCTGGACGCCTTCGCCGCCGCTCGCTTTCCCGCGCCGAGCAGAGCCCGTAGCAGGAAGCTGAACACGAGTAGTGCCGGGGGACGTCTCTGCCTTTCTCCGAACCTGGGGCGGGACATTCAGTCTCGTCCTCTTACGTACCGTGCTAGCTGCAGTTATTTCAGAGATGCCCCGGACCACGTGCAGGAAGTTCCCTTCCCTTCGTGGCTTGTAGAGTTTTGTTCTGCTTTTTAATCAGAAATGGATGTTAGATCTGTCAAACGCTTTTTCCCCCTGTTTCGGTCGGTTAACATAGTAAAGGATGTTGGTTGATTTTCTTTCTTTTTAAAATATTTTATTTATTTGACACAAAAAGAGCAAGCACAAGCGGGAGGGGGGAGGGGGAGGGAGGCGGGAGAAGGAGAAGCAGGCTCCCCGCTTGGCAGGGAGCCCACTGTGGGGCTTGATCCCAGACCCTAGGATCGTGACCCAAGCCAAAGGCAGGTGCTCAACCAACCAAGTCACCCAGGCGCCCTGGCGGATTTCCAAATGCAAACAAATGTTGTCTCACTGGAATAGGTTCTATTTGGTTGCAATGCATCATTCTCTTTAAGAATCCTCTTCGATTGATTCAATTTGTGAAGATCGTATGAAGAATTTTTGCAGGTTTGTTCACGTCCGACATTGCTCTATGGTTTTATATTCCTGTAATATCTTCACGTGGCTTTGAAATCAAGCCACGCTGGTTTCACAGAATGCATATTGGTGGAACGGTTTCACACGCGACGCTTACTCTCCTGACGCGTGGCTCACACAGAGGATGCGCTTCTTGTTCTCACCGTGGGTCCAGAGCCACTCAACTGACTTTAGGACCTACCATGGGTCTTCCCGTAGATAATGACCATGTGTGCCGTGCTGCCCTCCCTTGACCCGTAGTCCTTTCTTCACGGTCCCTCTCAAACTGTTTTCTTGCCTGCCCTTTTGGGGCAGAAGCCTGCTCTGTGCTCACAGTAGCCACGGCTGGACCCTTCCTCACCCCTGCACCCTAGGCTCGGCCTGGATTCTCAGGGCTGCCTCCGGAGGGGGGAGGCAGGCAGAGCCACTGGGAGTGACGCGGACTTTAGAAAAGCAGGTTTGGGGATCCCTGGGTGGCGTAGCGGTTTGGCGCCTGCCTTTGGCCCAGGGCGCGATCCTGGAGACCCGGGATCGAATCCCACGTCCGGCTCCCGGTGCATGGAGCCTGCTTCTCCCTCTGCCTGTGTCTCTGCCTCTCTCTCTCTCTGTGACTATCATAAATAAAAAAAAAAAAATTAAAAAAAAAAAAAAAAAAAAAGAAAAGCAGGTTTGGTCCTCTGTTCACATTTATGGTGCAAACTCCGGGAAAGCCAGACCTCCTCACATTTCACGTCTAAGCAAAAGAAGCCTCGAAGACTCACATCTGCAAGAAGTCCACCCAAACAAGAAATAAAAAAGCGCCGTGGGTGCCAAGGGTCTCTGCTCCCGGGGGTGAGAAGCCACACTGCACCCCCTCGGCGATCTGGCTGCGGGGAGGGTCCTGTGACCCAGCGCCAGGCCCGTGGGACGCGGTGGCTCCCAGGTCCCACCCGGGCCTAGATGAGGATCCGCCTTTCCACACGGTCCCGATGACTCCGCGAGGGGTCTGCGTGGGCGCCACGCTCGGGACCCTCCAGGCCTCGCCCACGTCATTCCGTGCATCTCGTGTCTCTCTGATTCCGGTTCTCAAGCCGATGCACCGCAACCACCCGCGCAGGCTTCCGTGCCCCGCGGGGGGGGCCGAGCTGGGACCCGGCTCCTGCTGCACGACGCCCGGGACCGAGGGCGCCGCTCCCTGCCGAGGCCGCTTTCGGCCGAAGGAAAGCAAAAAAGCAGTGTTGAGACCGCGTGCGCGGCACGACGTCGCCTTTGTTCCGAGGGAGGGCGCGGCGCGGGAGCACGGGGAGCACGGCGGCCGCAGGTGCGAGCGACTGTCAGCAGGCGCGGCCGCGGGGTCACCCAGGTGCACGGAGCCGAGGCCGCACCTGCGAGGGGCTGGAGCGCGCGCACCCTTCCCGCCCGGCCCGGCCCCGCCCCGAGCTGCGCGCGCAGCCCTCGCCCCGCCCCGCCCCGCCCACACCTGCGCGCGCAGCCCGCTGCCCCGCCTCCCTCATCTCGGCCCTGTCCGACCCACCCCGGCTCCGCCCCGCCCACACCTGCGCGCGCAGCTCCCGTGGCGGCCGCGGCCGGGGGAGGGGCGGGGCGGGGCGGGGCCCGGGCGGTTGGCGGGGGCGGGGCCGGGGGCGGGGCCGCCACGCAGGGGGTGGGGTTTCCGTTGCGGGGCGGGGCGGCGCAGGCGCGCTGCGGGCCGAGCGGTTTCCCGCCCCCAACGTCGCCCGGCGAGGCCGCGCCGGCCCGGTGCCCGCCGGCCCCGCCCCGCGCGCCCCGCCGTTGGCGCCGGCATGTCGGGCCCCGGGCCGCGGGAGCCGCCGCAGGCGGGCGGGCCGGCGGGCCCCGAGGGCGCGGACGCGGCGCCGGGCGAGGCGGGGCTGAGCTTCACGACCACCGACCTGAGCCTGGTGGAGATGACGGAGGTGGAGTACACGCAGCTGCAGCACATCCTCTACTCGCACATGGAGGCGGCGGCGGCCGACGGCGAGCTCGACGCGCGCCTCAGCTCGGCCTTCCTGGCGGCGGCGGCCCCGGGCGCGGCGGCGGCGGCGGCGGCGGCGGGCGGCTTCGCGGCGGCGGCGGCGGGGGGCGCGGCGGCGGCGGCGGCGGCGGCGGGGGGCGGGGGCGCGGCGCCCGTGTACCCGGTGCTGTGCCCGCCCGCGCTGGCCGACGGCGGCTTCGCGGGCGCCGCGCCCTGCCTGGGCCACGTCGACTTCCAGGAGCTGCGCATGATGCTGCTGAGCGAGGCGGGCGCCCCCGCCGCCCCCGCCGCGCCCGCCGCCCCCGCGCCCGCGCCCGCGGAGAAGACGCCCGGCGCCGACGGCCCGGGTCCGGGAGCGCCGCGGCCCAAGGTGCCCGACGGCGGCGGCAAGGAGAACGCGGAGGGCGCGCCCGAGGCGCGGGCCAAGTCGGCCGTGCGGGTCCGCCTGGAGGACCGCTTCAACAGCATCCCCGCCGAGCCGCCGCCCGCCCCGCGCGGCGCGGAGCCCCCCGAGCCCTGGCGTGGCGCTCAACAAGTGGGTGTCCCCCCGCCGCCCTCCCGGGGGCCGGGCGCTGGGGGGGCGCGGGGGCGCGGGGGCGCGGGGCGGGCCCGCCGGTGGGTGTGCACCGCCCGTGCACCCCGTGCGCCGCCCCCGCCGCCGCTGCGGCCTCCGCTGTGTGCCCGGCTGGGCCTGGGTGTGCGCGGCGGCCCCCAGCCCCCTCTGGCCGGCGTCTCCAGGGAGGCAGGCCCCGCGGGGTGCCCCGTGCACGTGCCCGCGAGCCGACGGAGTGCAGATGCCTACCCCGGGCGGGCCCTCTGCTCTGCACCCCGAGTGCACAGGCGCTCTGAGGACCCGAAGCTTTTGCGCCGAATTATCCACCTAAATATCAGGAGGAGCGTATCCCCCCCCCCCCCCCCACACACACACACTGGCTCAGGCCATCAGGCCAGGGGGGCTCCACACACAGATGAGCCTTGGGGGAAGGAAAGTGTCCTGTTGTGAGGCTTGGATGACACAAGGCACCTTCACCCTGTAGCCCGGATGCCAGCCCGTTGGTCACGTCCCAGACACGTCTGCTGCAGGGGAGCAGCCCCTGCTGGGGTGGCGCCTCGGCTTCCTATGCCTCGCACCCCTGTGGTTTTCCCCCATTTTGCCCCTAGTCATCAGATTTTGGAGAAAGGTCCTAAAGAGATGGAGAGAGACTGGCGTCAGGTGACGTCTAGCCCCGTGGTCCTCTGTGAGGAAGAAGTTTGAGCTTGTCCCCTGCATCGCTGGTGGATCACTGTTCTCTAGAGGTTTCCACGAGGAGGGGGCTCATCCTGCTCGGTCCGAGCTGCCTAGAAATCCCGGTGCTATCCGGGAGAGTGCTGGTGATCGCAGCGTTCGGGACCCTCGGCCTGCCACACGTGGTTCACGCGTCTCCGGGTCCCCTTTGTCTTGGCAGTTTGGTGACTCTTATCCGACATCCTTCCGAATTCATGAACGTTCCTCTTCACCAGCAGCAGAACAAATGCACGACGTTGGTGAAAAATAAAACCGCGGCGGCCGCCACCGCCTTACAGTTTACCTGCCCTCTGTTCACGGCGAATGCTTGCTCCGCGGCCGGGGGATCGAGCCTCTCACAGACGCAGGTAAGCGACAGGCCCGTCACGTGCTGCGCTTTTGTACGAAATGGGTTTTATTTTCATCAGGTCCGAAGGATTTGGTTTTCTTTCATCGAGCTTAATAATTTTTAAGATCAAGAGCGTCGATGGGGTTTGGGAAATCTTACAATCCTCAATGTGCCTGAAGTTACCCGAATTGCGTTAACACCTTTGACGTAACCTGGGTTAGATGCATTTGATTTGTGTGCATGATGGTAAACTTCCTGTTGCTTCGTTTTCTCCAGGGCTCTGGTAACCCATGTTCTATACTCGAAGCTGCCAAGCATCAGGACATCGGATTGCCTAGAGCATTTTCTTTCTGTTACCAGCAGGAAATTGAATCCACTAAACAGACTTTGGGCAGTAGAAACAAAGCTTTGCCTGAGCAGGTTTGGATTAAAGTAGGAGGTAAGCCATAAAGCAGAGGGAGCACTGCCCTGCTGGCATCCTGGCCCTGGTGGGGAGGGGGAGAGGCCGCGGGCGAACATGAAGTGGTCTTGGAAGCGTATCTCTACTTGGGGGACTCTTCTTCCTCCCCTTTCTCCCAGTCATTACACTTTTGAACATTCTTTTGAGTTTCAGACATCTGATACTGTTTTAAAAGATTTATCCATGTATTTCAGAGAGAATGAGCACACAAGCGGGGGAAGGGGGAAGTGGGGGAGGAGGAGAGAGAGAACCTCCAGCAGACTCCCCATTGAGTATAGAGCCTGACGTGGGGCTGGATCCCACCCTGAGATCACGACCTGAGCAAAACTTAGGACTTGGCCGCTCAACCAACTGAGCCACCGAGGCGCCCCTCAGACATTGTTTTTATGCTTAGTATGGAAACACTGAGTTTAGGGGCGGCTTTTTCTTTCCAGTAACCTCTGTAAACAGGAAAATGATGGACTTACATGAATTTTCAGTTTCCTTCAAGTTGCTGAAAGCACTTAATAGTTGTTGTTTTATTTTTTCATATTTTATATTTCGTGAGTGAGGCAGGAGGCTGAAGTCTACCAGGAGCTTTAGGAGACAATCTGCAGATTGAGTTGGGAGCGAGAGGCCATAAGGTGATTCAGAAAGTGGTAGAAATTAACTGCTGAAGGCCGACTTCGCTCACCTTGAGAGCGAGCTCATAAACCCTTTCCTCCTGCAAACAGGTTATTTTTCGGCTTAACAAAATAACATTAAGCTTTTCCAGAGCTGATGCGGGTAGGGCCGGGATGGAGTGCCGCACTCCTCAAGGCAGTGGGACGTTCTCCTCGTTAGCACTTTTTTACACAGAAGGATGCGCTATCATTTGCGAAGGGAAAGGCTGATAGTAAAATAAACCATGTGCTAACTCCTCAGCTTCAGGAGCAGAATATTCCCAACGCTGTGAATTCCCCGCCATGTCTTCCTTGCAGGTCCTGTTCTGAGAGTTGTGTGTAGGGAGCCTCTTGCCACAGAGACTCTGGTTTTGTTTGGCGTCTCGGGAAGGCACATCAGCGCGCATGCTAGTTAGGCGCCGGCGGTTCTCCGAGTGGTGGGATTTGCCGTGTTCCTCTAGCATGAGTAAGAGCTGTGGTGTGACTCCTCCTCCCGTGGGCGGAATCACTTGTCAGCTGAGGGCACATGTAACCATCAGGCACTTAGGTCTTGTCCTCTTCTGAGCATGGCAGGGAGAGTACCGGCTGTCACGTTTGAATAATTGTATAAAAGAAAATCCTTGGGAGAACGGTTTTTGGGTTTTTTTTTTCCCCATTCTGAACATCAGAAAAATCGAACAAGTCTTGGTTTCTCTATTCATAGGTGGCAGCTAACTCCTGTTGATGAGAAAAGGGACTTTGACAAGGTTATGTACTGAGTACATAATACTCAGTGTTTTAAAGATTTATGTTCACTGTTGTGGTTTGGAGCTTGGAGCTTTGTGCTAACTGCTTGCTTGCACCAGTTACTGTAGTGGGTACAGCTCTTCCCGTTCCATTCTGGGTGTTCCTTGCCTGTTCACGTGTCTATTTTGGACTGAAAAATGCCACAAAATACGTTCAGCATTAACGGGGACAAGTTAAATTAAATAAAAAATTAAAATACCACTTTTTTCTTCTTTTGCAAAGAAGAAGCGCTATGTAAGCAAGCCATAAATAAGAGGAATCGGAGTAGAATACGTCAGCTGGACACAAATGTAGAACGAAGAGCCCTTGGAGAGATTCAGAACGTGGGCGAAGGCTCCACCGCCACACAGGGCGCTTGGCCGCCCGCGGAGTCCTCGCAGGCAAACCTCGGGGAGCAGACCCAGAGCGGGCCCCAGGGAGGAAGGTCGCAGCGTAGGGAGAGGCACAACCGCATGGAAAGAGATAGAAGGTAATGCGTGTGATTGCTCGTCAACACGCAAGTTTACTATAGGTACTAGCCGTAATCGGCAAGTTAGTCATGAACAGTAGTTTAGCTATTTCAAAATGTGTGCAAAGTGGAGAAGAGTGGCCAGAGTAAATGTTGACTTTGTTTTGCTAGGTGGATCGGGGTCCCCAGGATCACCCCTAGGCTTGAGGATTCATTACGAAGACTTACGGCTTTGAATTATTACAGAGAAAGGACACAGCAAACTTAGCAAAGGTGCCTGGGGAGGAGTCCAGGGAGCCAGAGGCGAGCTCCCAGGTGTCCCCTCCCAGGGGACTCCCAGATGCACTCCGCTCCCCCAGCACCGGGTCCCGAGCCGGGGAAAATGTTGCCAGCTGGGAACGCTCGCGAGAGACACGGTGCCCCGAGATTGCCCTGGCGGGGCGGGTCATGGAGGCATTCCCTACCTGGCGAGCCGCCAAACCCCGGGCCCCCAGAAGGAGAGCCAGCGCTCAGCATGAGCCCTGTTGTTTGTACAGACATTTTAAGCACAGTTAGGCACCTAACTAATGGTGCTGGGAACCCTCCTGAAATCCCAGTTCCCAGAGGCCTCAGGGGCCGGCCTCGTGAGTGGGCCTCCAGCAGACAGCTGGGCTGCACACCAGGGCACCGGCTTTGCCTGGTTCTTCTAAGAATGTTGGGGAAGAAGGGGTGTAAAACTGTTATTTAGGTCGTTTTATTTGCAGAATTTATTTAGATTTCATGTAGAACCAAAAGGTGGTTAATTTTTCTCTGTTTCAGGTGGGTTTTTACCTGATGTTTCTTTAAGTTAATTAACTGAATCATTTGCGGGGTACTTTGGACCAGTTTCCTTTCTATAGCACGGGGCAAGGCAAATACTCAACTTGGAAGCTCCAGGGTTGACCTAAGGCAATTTATTTCTTTTTATGGGATATTCCAGCTAGCTAGCCAGCCAGTGATCGTTCTTAGACCTGTACACACACACACAGTCTCTCTCTCTCTGTCTCTCTCTCTGTCTCTCTGAAGGATGTTGTGTGAACAATGAAGAAGAGCTTTCCTACTCTGGCGTTTCATCCACATTTACTGAGTACTTACGTGTAGGACCCTTACACCGTGTGTGGACACCCTGACATTCCCTAGGTTCACACACTGCAGGCTCACCACCTCTCCGGCTCTTGTCTGTAAAGTAGAGCTACGTCCTGCAGTCAAACACATGGGTGTGAAAAGGGTCTGGCTCTGTCTAGAAGTTCGAGAACGCGTCAAAATGCCAGCTGTCGTGTTGGCCTTATGAGGTTGCCACGTCAGAGCCCAAGTGTGCATGTGGGAAGGTGGGCATCAAGGGTCGTGCTGCGCAAGCTTCTCCGTGTCAGCTTCTCTAGGACCTGGCATTACACTGAGTATCATCCGTGAGACTTAAAATGGCCTAATCGTAAGACTCAACTTGTGATTTAACTTATCTCTCTAAAAAAGAATTACCTCTAAAGAGACGGGGTTTCAGGACGTTAGCAGGCTGGTAGTCTGTGATCCTTTTTTGAACCGGGACCCCCTTGGAGATCAGAGCTTGACCTCTAGCTGTGGGTGAGTTCCTTGGCACATGGAGAGTGGGGTGGTAACTTTTGAGTGAAAAAACATCTACCCAGAAAAAGCACACACAGAATTTTGCTTCCAGTTTTGGGGGTTTGGCTCCATCCCTGGTCTAGAGACTTGAACCTGGCCCTTGCTCCTGGCCCATGAGAAGTCTGTGGGGAGGAGCCTGCAGCAGGACGGCCCTGCGGTACCAGCGGAGCGCGGTCCCCGAGCCCCGGTGCCAGGCCGGGAGACGTTTGCTTCCACTTCTCAGCTTGATTACTTTGGGTTTTGACTGTAGGCGCAGAATCCGCATTTGCTGTGATGAGCTGAACCTTTTAGTCCCGTTCTGCAACGCGGAGACGGATAAGGCGACCACCCTGCAGTGGACCACAGCGTTTCTAAAGTACATTCAGGAAAGACATGGAGATTCTCTGAAAAAGGTCAGTGTTCAGGGCAGATTATCAGAATTTTACGAATGTTTTCAGTGATCTTATTTATCGTTTTTTCCCTAAGGTATCCCAGAGTGTCCTTTGTTCCCTGGAATCCAGCGTCAGATACTGAGTTCACTGGGAACGAGCTCCGCTCGTTAATGTGGTAACTCACCATTTACCACAGTAATAATCACAGCCTGGGTTGGTTCACTCACCAAGTGACTCACCAAGTGACTGGTAGCAGTCGTCAGATAACACGTTGAGCACCTGCCGTATGCAGCAGCTTGTATGGGGCTTGAAGGGGCTTCAGGGGTGATGACATTTTCAGCCTCTGAGAACTCTGTGAAGGGACAAAACAAGAATAGTTAAGAATTAAGGAAGGGAGAGAGGCAGATAAACGTGAAGCAGTCTGAAATTCAAATGCATTCAAAGACGGAGAAGAGAGACCCTTTCACACGCTGGGTGACGGGATGACGTGGGGGCTTTGGGGCCCGAGCACCTGGCTCCTCGGGCAGCCGGCACTGCCCTGACCCTGTCTGTTCGGCCCCAGGGGCAATCCCAGCGCGTGAGTGCGGCTCGTGGGGGACGGAACACGTGGTGTGAGTGGGAGTCCGGCTGCCCCCTCCTTGGTGGCTCAGATGGAGGGACGGAGGCGTTCACTGCCTTGGCTTCAGTGCTCTGCCCCGGGGGGCCTCGACTCCAGGTACCGGCGTCGGCGTGCTGGTGGTCAGGGGGAGTGCCGATGAGGCCTCAGGTGAAACCAGCGCACCCTGATTCTGGTGCTGTCGAAGCCGCTGTGTGGCCGCAGCATCTGTTAGGGACCGAGCTGAGGTGGGTGCACACTCATGGGAGCCTTTTAAAAAGAGCCTGCTGTGTCCAGATCCTGGCGGGGGTCTGTGTTTCTGTTGCCCCCTCTGACTCCGCGTGGTCCTCACGGTACGTGAGCTGTGGGGTTTCATTGTACGTGTGATCGCGATTGAGTGACATTTGTGTCACATTCCTCCTGATTAGATCATTTATGTTTATCATACAGGTACTCTTTGATGTTATTTGTTAGAGGCAGACTGTTAAGTTTAATCAAAATAAAGCTTTTATGTATATTTTTATCGCTTTTTAAATCTTAACTCCAGCCATTTAATACAGCGTAATATTAGTTTCAGGGGTACAATACAGTGGCCCCGCACTTCCATACCTCACCTGGTGCTCATCACAACAGGTGCGCTCCTTCAGCCCCCAGCCCTGCCCTCTGGTGACCTTCCGTGTGTTCACTAGGGTTAAGATTCTGTTTCTTGCTTTGTCTTTCTTTTTTCCCTTTGCTCATCTGTTTTGTTTGTTTAAATTCCACGTATGAGTGAGATAATGTATTTAATTGTCTTTGTCTTTCCACAGTTTGGCTGTGGGCATTGCTGCTGTAAACGTTGGGATACAGGAGCCCCTTCTAATCTGCATTTTTGTACCCTTTGGGGTAAATACCCAGTAGTGCCATTGCTGGGTCGTAGGGTGGCTCTGTTTGTAACTCTTTGAGGACCCTCCACGCTGATCTCCAGAGCGTCTGCACCAGCCCGCATCCCCACCAGCAGCGTGAGAGGGCTCCCCTTTCTCTAAATCCTCACCAACATCTGTTGTTTCCTAACGTGTTAACTTTACCTATTCTGATAGGTGGGAGGCGGGATCTCATGGTGGTTTTGACTTGCGTTTCCCTGATGCCGAGGGATGTGGAGCATCTTTTTGTGTGCCTGTTCCCCACCTGGGTGTCTTCTTTGGAGAAAAGCTTTTATGTTTTTGAAAACGACTTAACGTTTAGCTTTGTGTACCTATTAATAGTGAATTATTGATATAATTCATTCATGATGAAGGTGCTTACAACAAAAAATTTGTTAACTGTCTTTGTATATATTCAGAGGTTAAAGAAGCTAAAACTTATGGGTACTATATTTTGTATTCCATATGTGTTATGTTTCCTGGGTATTTCTGAAGCTTAATTACATTGAATGTGTAGATTGTTTCTGGATCAGAGTTAGGAGGTGTCAAGAAACAGGCTGCAGGAATCCCTGGGGGGCTCAGAGGTTTAGCGCCTGCCTTTGGCCCAGGGCGCGATCCTAGAGTCCTGGGATCGAGTCCCACGTCGGGCTCCCTGCATGGAGCCTGCTTCTCCCTCCTCCTGTGTCTCTGCCTCTCTCTCTCTCTTTTTCTATGTCTATCATAAATAAATAAATAAATCTTTAAAAAAAAAAGAGAGAAAGAAACAGGCTGCAGTAGATGTCGGGGACATGTTGTTGGGATTAGCACATAACTCCCCAAGCAGGGTCTATGGCTATTTTCTTAGTAACTGGTCTCTCTGATTTGTGTAGTTGTGTTTTTACAGATAAGACACATGAGAATTTTGTTATTTGTTTATATTTTATTTATTTATTTGTGAGAGAGTGAGCGGGGGTGGGGGTGCAGGAGGGAGAAGCACACTCCCCACTGAGCAGGGAGCCCGACGCTGGACTTGATCCCAGGACCCTGAGACGATGACCTGATCCAAAGACAGATGCTTCACCCACTGAGCCACCCAGGCGCACCTATGTGAGTGTTTTAAACGATTTTCCTAAATCGTTTTAGTATATATTTTCATTCCACAGATCACTCTACCCAGGCTTATTATGTTCGAGATGCTGGGGATCATCCTTTGAATGAGACCGAGACAGTGCTGGTGACGTGGTTGGTGCTCAGGTGTCTCCGTCCTGTCCCGAGGAGGAGAGCTGCTCTGCGGGCCCTGCCTGCAGAGGGGGCTCCTTAGGTTGGATGTCGAGGGCTCTGGAGGGTTTTAGGTAGCAGTGGCATGTCAACCTTAAAATAGCCAGTGATGCCTGCCTTTGGCCCAGGGTGTGATCCTGGAGTCCCGGGATCAAGTCCCACATCCGGCTCCTTGCATGGAGCCTGCTCCTCCCTCTGCCTGTGTCTCTGCCCCTCTCTCTCTCTCTCTCTCTGTCATGAATAAAAAATAAATGCAATCTTAAAAAAATAAAATAAAAGTCAGTGATTTTACTAGCAAAATGAGTTTATTGGGGAATACAGGAACTGCAATTCAGGATACCCAAGCTGGAGTGTACACATGCAAGCCCCAAGAGACAGGGAAGGCCAGCTTTCTTAGGTTTTAGGGAGGAATCAGGGCGGTTGTTTTGGACGGAAGTCTGCTGGAGAAGGGGGTTTTGGTGGTTGTGGTGGTTTTCCACTAGCGCAGGCTGTGGCCAGTGCAGTGTTGCTGGGGCAGGGAGCTGTGGCGGCGGCCCCCCTCGCCACGTAAGTCTTTCTGCCTGTGTCGCTCGGCTGCAGCTCGCAAGCCCCCGAGGTGGCCCGACCCCGTCTCCAGGGAGGCCTGTTGTGCTGTCTCCACAGGTACCGTCTGATTGATGTTTTCCAAGGTCACCCTGGAAGTAGAGGTTGAGGTGGGCAGGCGTAGAGGCGAAACCGGGGCTGGCCAGGGGCAGTAGGCAGCGGGAGGGCAGGACGGGGGACAGGGACCTGGCTCGCCCAGCTGGGTGGATGGTGCTGACCGCACGGGGGACATGGGGTTCACAGGGGGGGTCCAGCCTCTGTCTCAGACGTGCTGCAGTTTCAGTGCCCAGCAGGTGTCAAGTGATGTCCAGAAGGCCATCAGTAGAGGGGTCTGGTCATTGTCAGCCAATGGCTGGTCCCCTTGGTGCTCTTTATCTTGTCTTTTTTTTTTTTTTTTTTTAATTCCATTTTAGTTCCAGTGTCATTATCGTACAGTGTTCTGTTAGTTTCAGGTCACTTTGTGTTCTTTTCCTAAGGAACAGACATAGAGCACGATGGTACCTGATGCCCCCACCTGACCCCTGGGCCAACCGTTTTCCCCTCACGCACTCACGTTTGCTGCATAATTTCACAGTCGTTATAGGCACCAGTGTCTGCAGGCGTCTCCTAGAAAATCTTTGTATTTTATTTATTTATTTAATGTATTTATTTATTCATTCATCCCTGAGAGACACAGGCAGAGGGAGAAGCAGGCTCCATGCAGGGATCCCAACATGGGACTCCATCCCAGGCCCCGGGGTCACGTCCTGAGCTGAAGGCAGGCGCTCAACCACTGAGCCGCCCAGGTGCCCCAGATTTCTGAATTTAGATGACTTGTGTTCTATGGGAAATTTTGATAGAATTTGAAACTTAGAAAAATTAGAATGGTATGAGGAGCTCTGTGTCCCCCCAGACTCACCCCAAGTCACCAGGTATTGACATTTTAACCCATTTGTTGTGTCATGCTTCATCTCTCATATATTTTTTGAACCATTTAACAGTGAATCGAAGATCCGTAAATATTCGTGTTTATCTTACAGGGAGATACGTTATCTTCTTACGTGCTAAAATCAGGAAATTTAACCTTGCTTTCATGTGGTCGTCCGGCTCGGGGTCAGCATTTAGATTTTGCCTATTGGCCCAGTAATGTCCTCTATGACTTTCCCCGTCGGGATCCAGTCCAGAATCCCCGATTCTGCTGGGTCGTGGAGCTCGGCAGGGCTGGGGGCCGCCCCTCGCTCCTGTCCCCCCTGAAGCCGCCGGCCCTTGGCCCACGTTCCCTTCACGGCCTGCACTCTGTGCTGTGAGGCTGTGAGAACTCCTGGCCCCAGGGGTTCTCGGCCCCAAATCAGTCCACAGTCCTGGGGGGCGCGGCCGAGGGACTGACGGCGTCCAGTTGGCGTGCAGGGCCCGCCGGTCCCGTATTGAGAGGTGCCCCACGCCTGCACAAGAGACCCCCCCTCGCTGGCTCCTGAAGGTGGGACGGTGGCCTGTGGGGTGGGCACGGCGGGAGGAGAAGCTCCCTGCGGCGGCCGCGGCCAGCGCACGGGCTCTGCTGGTGCTGGAGCCGCTCCGTCCTCTCTAGGCCTTCATCCTTCCCGAGGCCTCGCGTGTCCTGGCCTCGGGGAGCGGGCCGAGGCAGTGCTAGGGTTTTTTCTACCATAATCTGCTTTTATGTTGTTTTAAAATCTTAGTTACCTTCTTTATTTTTTTTTTTAAGGTTTATTCTTTCTGATATCTTGGGTATAAAAGCTTTTGGTCTGTTTTTCACATTTTTTATGATGTCATCAGTGAGGATGGTCTGTATAAAGAAATGGCTTTTGAAAGTTTGTGGAGACTCCCATCGTGACCTCTTCTGTGGTCAATTATTAAAAGTTCCGTGTTTATTTGAAAAGAATGCGTGTTCTTCGCTGGTGAATTGTGTTAGGGTGAGATGATGCTGGCGATTGAGACACTTTGCTCTCCTCCTCTTGCCTGGCAGGCCGGCTCCAAGAGGCACGGCCTGGCCCCGACCGCTTGCCCAGCTGGGGCAGCCCCGTCAGGTGCGTGTGTCCGCCTGCTGTCCTCCGCCTCCCCCCTTCCTGGCGCAGCTCTTCCACGTGGGATTAGAGCCCCCACTCTCTCCTTCCAAGAAGTACACTTTCTGGGGCGCCGGGGGTGCTCAGTGGGTGAAGCGCCTACCTTCAGCTCAGGTCATGAGCCCACATGGGGCTCCCTGCTTCTCCCGCTGCCCCTCCCCTCGTTCATGCTCTCTCACTCACTCACTCAAATAAGTAAGATCTTTAGAAATATATGTATCCACCTCATTTTCTTTAGTTTACTTTTAGTTATGTCCTCTCCATACCCAACGTGGGGCCTGAGCTCACGACTCCAAGGTCAGCATCTCCCGCTCTTCCTACTGAGCCAGGCAGCCGCCCCAAGGAAGCCACTTTCTATTTGGCATTCTCCTCCCCACAGATCTGAGGCGAATGTCGGCTTTGGCCGGACACCACCACAGGGTGTTCTGATTCGTTTTAAGACTCCCTCGCAAGTCTATCATTTCACTGAAACAGATGCTGGTGGAGGGAGAAGGACAGCAGCTGCCGGCTTCCTCGGCCCCGTCCAGGAGGTGGCGGGTCCCTGGAGAACCCAGACCACACGGTGGCTTCCCTGCTGCTGGCGAAGTGCTCACCGCAGGGGGACGCCCAGCGCCGGCCTCACCGTGTGCACGTCGTTCGGGATCTCTCTGGAGTCCTTTCTTACGTCAGAAATGATGGTTTCCCTCCTTGTGACTTTTGTGTAATTCCCGAAGGTAAATTGTACCTTCTCAAATATAGGCAAATATTTTATATTTGGGCTTTGAGTGTCATTTCCATATAGGAAATGGTCAAAGTGTGGTTCATCTTCAGCTGCATGGAGACCCTAAAACCGTTTAAAGTTTGGGAAGAGAATTAGAGATACGTGCAGGCATAGCTCCTGAGCGCAGGTGGTAGTTGCCGATGGCAGGTGGCGTCGGGCAGACGCCACTTTGACAGCGGACAGGCACATGTCCAGCCATCCAGGAGGTTCGCGGGTTTCCTGGCGCAGCAGAGTACTTCTGCTTCCCCCGGACACGAAGCCAGTATAAGCCCATTACAGCGCAGCAACAGGCAGGCAGCACGATTCAAAACAGGCAAAGGACTTGAATACTTTTTTCCAAAGAAGATAAACAAATGGCCAACAGGTCCAGGAACAGATGCCCAGCACCTCCGTTCATCAGGGAGATGCCAGCCAAGTGGATGTGCCCCTTCATACACGTCACAGCTGAGACGCCAGGTGTGGCTGTGACAAATGGCAAGAGCAAGTCTGGGAATGTAACGTGGCGGCGGAGGAAAGTCGTGTGATAGTTTGCAAAAAATTAGAATTACCACGTGACCCAGCAGTTCCACTCGCGAGTAGGTGCCCAGAAGGACTGAAAGCGGGGACCCAGATGGACACTTTGTTCTCAACAGCGCTATTCACAGTGGCCAAGATGTGGGAGCGCCCGAGTGACCGTCAGCAGAGGAGGGGATAAGTAACGTGTGTGCGCGCGGCGTAGGCTTCGGCCAGGGAAGCGCTCCGGTGCCTGCCGCAGTGTGTGGACCAGAGGACGCTCTTGTGAGCCAAGGAAACCGTCACAAAAGGACAGATGCTAAATGAGTCCACTTCTGTGTCCAATTCCTAGGGACGGAAAGTGGGATGCGGGGTGGGGGGCGGGCGGGGGTCAGTGCTCCATGAGGACGGAGTGTCTGGGGGATGACGACGTCTGAAGTTGTGGTCACACAATATGGTGAAGGTAGTTAACGCCCCTGGAGAAAACCACCTGCAGTGGCTAAAATGGAAAGTTTCATGTGGCATATTTTGTACCGTAACAGAAAAATCTATAAACATAAATTTAGTTGTAGAAGAATGTGGTGTTTTAAAAAAACTTTGGGAAATTTATCCAGGCCCAGGTAAGGGGGTGTTCCGGGAGGTCTGCCGCAGACACTGGGACGCCTGCCTGCACCCTCGTCCTGCCACCCTCGCTGGAGGTTTTTTTTTTTAATTCAATTAATTAACATATAATGTATTATTGGTGTCAGAGGTGGAGCTCAATGATTCATCAGTTGCTTGTCACACCCAGGGCTCAAGACCCCGCGGCCCCCGTGCCCCTCCCCCGTTGCCCCCTCCCTGCCCCCCAGCGGCCCTCAGTTTGTTCCCTAGAGCTTGGCCTCTTTATTTTCTCCTCCCTTCCACCTCGATCCTGTTTTGTTTCTTAAATTCCGCATGTGAGTGAGCTCCTGTGTTTCTGATTGGCTTTCCCTCGCTCAGCACAACACCCTCTAGTTCCAGTGCGCGGGACGTTGTAAAGCAGCTCCCCAGATCTCAGCCAGACCTTGGTCTCCTCACGATGGCTCCCTTTCTTTCTCCCCCACCCTTCATTGATGTCCTAGGGTTTCCCAGCTTACGCATCTTGCAGACCTCTGATCTTTGTTTTGCAGGCAGAGGCCAAGGAGCTCAGAGCTCAGGCTGCTGCTTGCACTTGGCTGCTCTCCTGAGCTTGGGGCTGCCCCGCGTGCTCAGGATGGCCCAGCCCGACCCCGCCGTTGAAGCTGGGGCAGAGCTGCGGGAGCAAGGGCGGCCCTGCCAGGCTCCCCGAGCCAGCTGAGTCTTACAGAGCCGGCCCCTGACGCCAGGCCTGCCACGGAGCACTCCCCGGTGTGCGTGGGGTACGTGGTGGGCATGGTGTCTGTGGGGTGATGGAAAGTTCTGGAGACGGATGGTAGTGCTGCTGTGCAACTGTGCACGGGCTGGATGCAGCCCACCCAACACTCAGACGTGGTTAAAACGGTAAAGTAGTATGTAGACCTTACTACATTAAAAAAATATGGGACCCCTGGGTGGTTCAGTGGTTGAGCATCTGCCTTCGGCTCAGGTCGTGATCCTGGGGTCCCGGGATTGAGCCCCACATTGGGCTCCCTGCATGGAGCCTGCTTCTCCCTCTGCCTGTGTCCCTGCCCCCCCCCCCCTCTCTCTGTGTCTCTTATGAATAAATAAAATCTTTAAAAAAACAAGTATGACTGCTTGTTTTTAAATAAAGAAGGCTTGGCTTTATGATATGGACAGGCATTATGGGAATCCATTAGAAAATTAACAATATGTGTAAATGTGAGAAAGATGTTTGAATTCTTGATTTTATCACATACACCCCTTATGAGATATGAGTTCCTGGATGACACCTTTACATAAAGTAGTTTAGCTCCTAATTTCAGCCTGTTGTATATTTTTAGTTTTTAAAATTTTTATTCATTTTAAGTGCTCTATACCCAGCATGGGGCTCGAAGTCATGACCTAAGGTTCAGAGCCGCACGTCTCCACTGACTGAGCCAGCCAGGCATCCCCCCCCCCCCCCCCCCGGCCTTTTGTGTTTCTTAGATGGTTTCCAGGTCTGTGAATTTAGGGCATTAATGGTTGTTTCTCAACTTCAGGAATTCGAGAGTGTGTTTTGCGGTAAAACTGGCAGAAGGCTCAAGTTGACCAGACCGGACTCCTTGGTGGCGCGTCCCGCACAGGAGAGCCTACAGAGCAGCCCGGCCATGGACGTCAAGTGACCGGAAGGGACCGCTAGTTCCCGGCAGTGGCGGCTGCAGCCCGGGACCCCGCGCGTCCGCGCAGCCCTGGAGCCCGGCCGTCGGGCTCTGGGGCACGTGAGTCGAGTTGAGGGGCCTCCGGTGGGGACGTTTCGTAAAGATGTTTGTCTAGAACAAAATACTTAGCCATTCGTGTCCTCTTAGACCATTTGGGGATGAAGACATGTTGACAATTAGCAAGAAACTTTTCAATTATCTGCCTGATTCCATCATGTTTTCTTAACATGATAACTTCAAAAATTAACATCCTTTGTAATTTCCTTAGTCTTCCAAGGTATACCGCTTTTTACTTATTTTATTTACATTTTAAATATGCCCACTTAGCAATTGGAACAAGTTAAATTGTTCTTGATTAGAAGTAGTTTGGAAATTTTGCTCCTTTGTTTCCCCCCCCTGTGCTGACTTGAGTCGCCCGGGGCCGCGTTTGCGGAACTTGGTCCCTGTCCAGCCTTCCCGCTGGACCTTTTCCAGAGACTCCCTTTGAAGGCACTTTGTCCAGAAATGAAATACTGTCACAGTGGATTACTTCAGCGCCCTCATTTCGTATTGTCATTACTTTCTGTGTAATAAACTGTAGTGTTTGGAACTGAGGCTTTCACACGAGTGGCTTTATTTATCACAACAGGTAATAGCAGTAGACTTTCCTTCAATAAATACTGTTACTCAGAGACAGTCAAAAGTTTGTACCCAGGAAGCAGGTAAATCAGACTAGACCATGTGTGGAGGGGGTACCGTACGTGAAATCCTTTATTTGTTAGATTGGGGTCGCTCGGGTTCATCTGCCGCTACCTGTGAGCAGACCTCCTTACACAAGCGCTGTGTGAACAGCTTGCGGTTTTAGGTCTCGTGGAATCGTACGTGACTTTGTGTACCTGTGCCCTGTCTCCCTCTCAGAAGTGGGGTCTCGGTCGTGCACACGGGACCCGTGCCCGAGGTACGATGTTAGAGCTGATGCACAGGTGGAGATGCACGGAGGACGACACTGGGCAACAGGTCTATGACGGATGCTCTCAGGGACAAGTGTCCGGCTGCTGCCACCGAGGAACGAGGGGCAGGCCAGGAGGGCCGCGGGGGCTGCCGCGGGTGGCATGCTGTCCCCTCCCGGCACAGAGTGCCGCCGACTCCTGGCGTCCCTCCAGAGCTCCCTGCTGGCATCGGCACCACCACCTCAGTTCCTTTGGTTACGTTTTAGAAGCTTCTAGAACCTGACTTTTCCCCGCCGCCTCCCATCACAGCTCCTTGGCAGGCCGAGGTGTCGCAGATGCCGGGTGTCCCCTGAGCACCCACAGCACCGGGGAGGCCAGGATCGCCTGGAGGCCCGGGCTCGCCGTTGGCCCCGTCGCGGCCGTCTTTGCTAACGCCAGGCACGCCTTGTGGTCCTGGAGGCGGAGCGGGAAGGTGAGTGTTGACGGGAGAAGAGGACGTCGGTGGTGACTTCCATCCGTTCAGCCCGCCACCCCCAGCCCTGCTGCTTAGGGGCTGCTTCCTCCCTCTGGAAGGGCCGAGGGCAGGAGGCGGCGCGGAGGACGAGGTGGGGAGGCCGTGGAGGCCTGGCGTCTGCCCCGAGCATGGCAGCTCGAGTGAAGACAGGGTCTTTCGGGGGCGAGGGGTACGTGTGCAGAGCTGCTTGGTGAGCAGGGATGGGGGTGCTGCAGTGGAGCCCGGGGGCCCCCACCTCAGGGACGGGTCCCCTGAGCACAGGGAGGCATGGGGTCGGCTGGGGGGCGTGGGCGGGGCCTGCAGGGGAGGAGGGGGTGTGAGCGTGACCCACGCTGTCCTAGGTGACGTGTGTGCGCGGCTGGGGGGATGGACGGGGCGGGGGGGGCGCTGCTCCTGACAGCATCCCGGGTACGCGTGGGCCACCTCGGGGGGCGCTGTGTTGGCTCGTGACTGACGCTGATGCTGGACGGCTCTCCCTGCCTGGAACCCAGCCGCCCGCGCAGGGACAGACCCGCCCGAGCCTCTTGGTGTCACACGAGGTCACTGAGACGGCTCCTGACCGCCCGAGAGGCGTCGCCCGGAGAGGCACGTCGTTCCTCGGGAGACGGACACGCGTCCACCCGCAGCCGCAGCCCCGGGGACAGCTGTGTGGCCACAGAGCCGCCGCTGACGGGCACGTACCTTGGAGGCCCTGGTCCCCGGCCGGCCCGTCCAGACCCGCGCCCGCGGAGCCTTTGTCTCCTCGGTCCCCGGGGGCCCCTGTCGGGAAGCAGACGCGTGAGGGTGCGCTGGGCTGCGCGTGACGGGCGGGGCGCCCGCGTGGACAGCCTTCCCCGGGGAACACCCAGAAGGAGCAGGAGCGCCAGGACCGGGAGGGCACGGAGTTTTGAACTCTATTTTCAAAGGTGTTCAGACCCCACGTGGAGGACGGCGCCTCCAGGGCAGCGCCAAGCCGGCTGAGGGAACGGGCCCTCGCGTCTGGGCGGAGCCGGGCTCCGTGGGGGCTCCGTGGGGGCTCCGTGGGGGCTCGGCCTCGAGGCCTAGAAGCCCGCGAGCTGGCGGCTTCCGCGAGCTGCGCCCGCCGACGGGGGATGGGAGCGAAGTTTCCCTTGGAAACCTTTCTCTTAAGCTGGTTTTCAGGAACGCGATTATCTGGTCAGTAAGTTGGCGGGTCCTGGAATCCGGCCAACCGCGGCCCCACACAGAAGTGGGCGCTGGAGGCCGGTTTGGAAGAGCTCCTGGGACGGGGAGGGACGGGCTGGGGTCAGCGACAGGCGCTCCCCGGGGGCCGCCGGGCCGGGACACTCCTGCCTTCTGCGACGGCCCCGGTGCCGCCTCCTCCCCAAATGCTGCCCTGACGGCGTTCGAGGGAAACGTCCGCTGAGGTACCAGGGTGCCCGGGCACGGGGCACGGGGCGCGGCCGGCGGCCCACTCACCTCTGGGCCCCGGGTCCCCCAGCTCTCCGGTGGGGCCGCGGTATCCAGGGGGCCCTCGGGCACCGGGGTGGCCGATGGAGCCTGGGGGCCCCGGGGGGCCTGGGGGCCCCGCTGGCCCAGGCCGCCCGGCGGATCCGGGCGCCAGAGGCTTCCTCAGGTGAGCGGCCAACTGCGCGATTTGTTCTTGGGAAACAGAGATGCGAGCGTTTACTGCAGAGTAGGATGAGCCACAGCGGGCGGCCGTCGCCCCACTGGCTTCGGGGCAGGGGCCCCGGGGCTGCTACGTTTGTCCGTGGACCAGGGGGTGAGGCGCAGGCCTCGGTTGGGAGTCCGAGAGGCCAAGAGACGGCCACTCAGTCCCTCAGCGCTGCAAGGGCGCAGGGCTCGGTCCCCGCTGGCGTTTCATCGGACAGACATCTGGGGACACCCCCCTGCCCCGCCGCGCACCCGGCCTCTGTTAAATCCCGGGGGGAGGGAGCCCCGCCGGTGCAGACGGGACCACCCCGAGGCCTACAGGCTGCTGGGCCTGCCCGGGGCGCCCCTGGGTGGGAGGAGGCCGGGGTGCGGGCGGCGCGAGGACTGCGGGAGGCCCGCGGGGCGGGGGACACTCACCGCTGAGCATCCCCCCGCACAGCTCCCGGATGTGCTGCTCGCTGGCTTCTCGCCCCTGAAATTCACCCCGCGAGTCCGTCAGCAGACGGGAGCAGGCGGGCGCTCCTCGACGTGCCCTGCCCGGCCGCCACCCCGATGCCACAGAACGCTGCCCTCAAGAACGGAAAGACCTACCGGAACCCCCGGTTTCCCGGTGATGCCGGGCACGCCCTGGACGCCCGGGAAGCCCACGGGGCCGGGCGGGCCCGGGAGGCCCTCGACGCCGCTGGTGCCATTGGGACCCTGGATGCCCTTGGGGCCCAGCTCCCCTCGACTGCCAGCCTAGAGGGGACCAGGAGGCGGCGGGTCGGGCGCGAGCAGTGGGGGCAGCGCCGCCCCCGCCCCCCTCCTGCCCGCTCCCCGGCAGGCCCACCGGCGTCTCCTCTGGATTTTGTCGTGGGAATGGCCGGCAGCCGCTTACCTCTCCTTTGGGTCCGACCGGGCCACCGGGACCCTGCAAGAGAGCAGGTGTTTGACATGCTGTTGGGTGGGAGCCCCTCGCGCAGGGCGATTTGGGGAGGACGGGGACCGGCCCGAAACCACCACGGGGCTGCTTGAGGCCGTCGGGCGGCCACTGTGCCCCGGGGACGTTGTGTGTCTCGCTGGGATCGTGTTCCACCCACTCACGTCTGTGTGACTTATTTTCCCTGAGTGTTTGCGGCATCTGCTCGGTACGTTTCCTTACACACATTTACTTGGCTTCCTGTTTCCTTCTTATCACGTAATAAATAACGAGCGTCTAAGCGTCGCTGTGCCTGGGGTTCCCCGTCCCCAGCGTGTCCTCGGGACGCTTCCCAGCTGCACATCCACTGCCAGAGGCCCCCCATGGGATTAACAGGGATGGGGTCCCAGGGCCCCACCGGTCAAGGTCGTCCAGGAATTGGGCAGGATAAGCCACGCAGGCGCACACGCAGCCCCGAGGTGTCTTGGCTACAGTTGCGGCCCCGCCCACAGCCTCGGCCTCCCCGGGGCTGCCCACGCCCCTCCCCGCCCCCCCGCAAGCCAAGCCTGGCGTTCCTTCCCACCTGTGGATCAGTGAGGCCGACCTAACCCCAGTCCCACTCACCAGCTCTCCTTTGTCCCCAGGGAGGCCGTCGGAACCTGCAACGCCCTGAAACAACAGGCCTGCAGGTCAGAGAGCTGTCCCCAGGCCCCGGGAGCTGGCACGCGAGCCCCGGGCCCAGGGTGGGGCACCGGCTGACCGCACTTGGGGACAGGACACGCCGGCCTTCTTGCCCAGCAGAACCGCAGGCGCTGGGACTGCTCTAGGTCCTCCGGGAGGTGGCAGGCCCGCCCCCTCCCCCTCCCGCGATGCATTTCTGAGCTCCCACAAGCGGGCCTGAGGCCCAGGACCGCCCCGCCGCCCCTCACAAGGTCACATTCCCAGGTCAGGGGGGTCGCACCCCCGGGAGCCAACCGTGAAGTGGGGCTGGGTGTCCCCCCGGAGCAAGGGAGAGAGACGACGGGGAGCTGGGCTGCCGGCCGCGCGTGCAGGGGACCTGAGCCCCGGCGCCCACTCACCTGGTCTCCCTTAGGGCCTGCGGCTCCCCCCGGGCCCTGGCACAGAGGAGGTCAGCATGAGAGGGAGCCCGGAGCCCCCCGAAGGCAGAGCGCTCCCGCGCTCAGCCCCGCCGCCCCCCAGCGCTCCGCGCCTGCCCTGGTGGTGCTGGAATCTTCCCAAAGAACCGTGGTCTTAGGGCCCCGGAGCGCCGTCCCGCGGGCAGTGCCACGGCTGCTTCACGGCTCCTCCGCCGCGGGCGCTCCGGGTGCCACGGACTGCGCGGCCCTCGCACAAGCAGTCGTCGGGGCGGCGCCGCGGACCGTGTGGTTAGGGACGGGTCGGGGAACTGCTGGGCTCTCCCGAGAACAGTAAAATAAAAATTGCCCATTTGCTCAAATCGCGGCAGGAGTGGGAGCCTGGCCCACGGGGCGGGGGCCGAGGTGTGACCTCCCGGGGCTGGGACACGCGGGAACGCCTTCAGATTTCCCGCCTGGAAGCTAACGAAGGGCCCCCTGGCCCGGCCATAGGCCCGTGGTTTCGGTGGCCCCGCCACCCCCGGGTAGGAAGGGAGGGCTGGGTGGGCGTCCCCTGGGCCCCACCCGCAGTGATCCTAGCCGGGCTCTGTGCTGCCCTGTGTGCCCGACTGTCCCGGGACAGCAGGGGCCCCACGGGGACTCCACCGCCCGTCACAGGAGCAGCAGAAAGTTAGAAACAGCGACAGGGGGTGGGGTCTTCACACAGCGGCACCGCGTGTCCAGGTCCTTGGCAAACCCAACAGATGAGGCCGCCCCCACCCCGGCCCCACAGCCCAACCCGGCCCCCCAGGCCCCCCAGCGCCCCCCAGGCCCCCATGGAGCCTGGAGCACTGACCCCCACAGCCACTCACCCGGTCACCTGAGGCACCTCGGAGGCCCTGGGGACCCGGCAGGCCGGGGTCGCCCATGCTGCCCTTCTGGCCCTACAGACAAGGACCCAGCTAGTCAGCACCCACAAAGGACCCCAGGGGGACCCCCCCACCCCCCCGGCTCCTGGACACAGTCTGGCCCCAAACCTTACACACCTGGAAGCCGCGGACGCCAGGGGCTCCAGGAGGGCCTTGTGGGCCCAGAGCCCCCTGAGAGAGAGAAGCAGGAAGTGAGTCCACTCTGCCCCCCCAGGGGCCCCGGGGACAGAGGGGCGGGGCGGTGGGTGGCCGAGGTCAGGCTCGCCCTCCGGTCCCACGCGGCAGTCGTCCTGGGTCCAAGCCCCCCATCCACGGCCGCCTGGGCCCCGGGCCAGGGTCCTCACTACCTGCCCCCAGGCAGGGCTGCGCACACGGGACAGCTGGGCCCAACCCTCTCCGCCCCGGGGCCTTCACGGGGTCACCACAGACACGGCTGCGCGCCCCCCACAGAGGCTGGGTCATGGTGACACTCCACGCCCCCCCATGCCACGCCGCAGCCCCTCACTCACCGCCGAGCCCCTGTGGCCAGCCTCACCACGCTCCCCAGGCACGCCAACGTCCCCCTGCACGAGGACAAGGGGATAGGGGTGTCAGCAGGGTCCGTGGACTCGGGGGGCGCACGGGGCAGGGGAACACTTACCGGGATGCCAGGCTCTCCCGAGGGGCCAGCCTCCCCCAGCTCTCCAGCTCGGCCCTGCACAGACGGGAGGGCCCTGAGTGCCGCCCTCCTTCCCCCTCCCTCCCCTCCAGCCCTGGGTGCCGCCCCGCACCCCCCCCCCCGGCCCCTCCCCCTCCAGGTCCGGCCGGGCTGCCCCTCCCCCCACCAGCACAGAGAAGCCACCTACCAGTTCTCCCTTCTCGCCCTTGGACCCTGCTCGACCCGGGAGGCCCTGCGCATCACAGGCAGGCGTCAGGGCTGCGGAGCACCCCGCAGGGAGCACCCCGCAGGGAGCACCTCCCCCGGCGCAAGCCCCCACTCAGGGACCCGAGGGCCTGAGCCCCGCCCCGCGAGCACCGAAGGAAGCCCGAGCTCTCACCGGCAGCCCGTTGGGACCCTTCTCTCCTGGGGCACCGTTGCGACCGGCCTCTCCCTGCGGGAGATCGGGGGACGGGGTGCTGAGGCCCGGGAGGCCCAACTCCGCAGACCCCCCTCCCGCCTAGGCCGCCGGCGCCTCACCAACCTTCTCGCCGTCCAGTCCCGGCACGCCATCCCGGCCGTCCTTGCCTGGCATTCCCTGGGGACGCGTGACGGCGTGAGGCCTGCTGGGCCCCCTGGGTACCCCTTCCTCCCGCCCCGGCTCCCCTCCCGGCACCGCGTGCGCGCAGCCTGGGCTGCCCTGGGGCGGCCGTGGTCACACAGCTCAGCGGCCGCGCGGTGACCGGGCTGCCCTGGGCCTGCAGGTGAGGGCTGCTGGCACCCGGCGGGGGGCTGAGGCCGCTGTGACCCCGCGCCGCCCCCGGCACCCACACGACACGGTGGCCCGTGTCACAGACACGGAACAGGCTGGGGAGCTGGGCAGTGGCCTTCCCGACCCCACCGTCTGGACAAATTTGGGGACGGAGAACCCCGCGCAGGCTGGGAAGCCAGCAGGACAGCAGGCCGCTTCCCTCTCGTGCCCCCTCGGCCCCGCCTTCCCAGAGGTGGCGGGCGGAGGAGCCTATGGGGCCCGAGAGCGGGGTCCAGGCAGCCCCACGACCCCCAGGGGGCCCCACACCCGCGCCCACGGGTCCTGCCCGGCCACCCTTCTGGCTGCACGCCCCTGGAAGGCGGACGAGCTCGACTGGGGCCCCCTAGCCGTGTGCGCCACGCCGGGCCCGCGCCCAGTGGGATCGGGGGCCGACTGGGGGCCACGTGCCGGCCGGGGCGGCCCCGCGGCTGCAGGGGGACTGTCGGGGGGGCAGCCACAGAGGACGGGACCCATTGAGGGCCGCGACTCCTGCTTCGCCCGGCACCGCGGCCGTGGGTACTCACCGGCTCCCCGCCCGGCCCGGCCATCCCGGGGACTCCCTTGAGGCCGGGTCTGCCCTGAAAGACACACAGTTGGCCCCTGAGGAATGCTCCCCGCAGCCGACGCCCCCAATTCCCAGGCAGCCTAGGCGGCCCCCTCACGTCGGGGCCGGCGCCGTGCTCGGGGCTGGGGACAGCGGCGGTGGCCCACCCCGAAGCCCAGGGGAAAGCCCGGACTCCTCGTCGCGTCCTCGCCGCCTCGTGCCCCTGCGACCGCCGCGCTCCGTCCAGGGGCGGCGAGGTTGGTCCGAAGGTGACCGCGGCGAATGGCGGCTTGCGGACGGTCGCCTCAGTTGGTCATCCGGCAGCTTCTGTTCACCTGCTCACGCGAGTCCCCTTCTCTGTCAGCCCGGCCCACAGCTGCACGGCCCGGCCGAGCCCACCCCGCCCGCCGCGGCTGGAGCAGCGTCAGCAGCCGGAATTCGCACCCCGAGTTGGGCCTCGAGGGGAGCTCGTTAGAGCTGCGGGGCCACTGCCCAGCACCCCAGCAGGCCGGGCCCAGGAGAGCGCAGCCCCCCACCCCGGCACGTGCCTTCTGGGCGTCCCCACCCCCACCCCCCCACCCCCGCCCCGGAGCAGGTGTTTTGGAGGAAGGACCCAGAGGAGCAAGGTTCTCTTACTTACAAGGTCACCCTTGGGGCCGCGGAAACCCTCTGGGCCCCTCTCGCCTCTGTCACCCTGAAATGATGGGGTTGGAGGTGAGGGGGTGTGGGGATATGGGGGTTTGCGGAGGGGTGGGCAGTGGGGGGCGGTGGTGTGCCAAGGAGTGGGGATAGAGTGGGTGCAGGGGGTGGGGGGGCGGGGCTGTGTGGAGGGGTGGGGGCAGAGGGGATGGAGGGGGTAGAGGGGTGGGGGTAGAGGGGGTGCCGAGGGGTGGGGGGGCGGTGGGACGACACATAAAGTGCCAGAGATGGCGAGAGAGCTGAGCTGAGGGAGACTGGTGGGCTCAGCCCGGCTGAGGTCGGGGGGGGGGGGGGGGGGAGGCACAACTGGGGCTGCCGAGGGGGGCGGAGGGGTGCTGACCTTCCCCCCGTGTGTGGAGACCAGAATGCCCACTTCCCACTGAGAACAGGCTCCTTGGTCACTCGACCCACTGCCCCCTGGATGTGCCCTTGGACACCTGCCCAGGGAGGGGTGCCACCTGCTGGGGGTGCCCAGGGGATGGGGCCACGAGAGGACTCAGCCCGGGGAGGGGCCGCATGGGACTGGGGGAGGTGTGTGAGGAGGAGGAGGAGCACAGCCCGCACCTGCACGGCCGCCCCCCCAGATGCACACGTACCACTTTCCCGGGGGCTCCTGGGATCCCTGGCGGCCCTCGGAATCCGATGGGACCCTGAGAAGGAGAGGGGGGGTCTGGCCCGCGTCCCCCAGGGGACTGGGCTCCATCCTCGGGCAGCCCCAGCCGAACACCTGCAGCCGCCCGCCGCCCAGAGGCCCCTAACCCTCCATCCTCCCCCACGTCCGCGCCTTCTCTCGGGCTCCCCAGGACCCCTCCCCAGGACCCCTCCCCATCTGGAGGCAGCCCCCCAGGGCCGGGCTGACGGGGCATGGCTGGCGCTGGCTGACTCACCCGATCCCCTGGGGGCCCAGCCGGCCCGGGCAGACCTCGGAGTCCCCGAGGCCCCTGTGAGGAGGGAGATGGGAAGGTAGGGCCTGGGCCAGCAGCCCCCCAGGACTGCACCGCCTGGAGCCCCAGAGGGCCCTGCAGTCGTCCCAGGAACACCTGGCCTCAGGCCAGGCCCTGGAGGGGCAGCGGGAGGGGAAGCGGGAGGGGGTGCCACTCGCCCTGGAGGGGGCAGCGGGGGGCCCACCCCCCTGGGATTTGCAAGAGGCAGGACCCCGGCTGGGCTCCCCTGGCGGGTACTGGCGCACCGCCCCCCTGCAGGTCGTCCAAGGGGCTCCCCTCCCCCTCCCCCAGCCCCCCAGGCCCCCCTCACCTGCAGCCCCACAGAGCCAGGGACGCCAGCGGGCCCAGGGGGGCCAGGATCGCCCTGCAGCGGAGGTGAAGCGGCGTCAGCTGGGTGGGCGCAGCTCCCCGGCAGCTCTCCGCACCTCGCACCCCCACCCTGAGCCCGAGCAGCGGGGCCATCGCCCTCTCCTCCGTGGAGCCTCCGAGGCCAGGGGTCCCCACAGCCCGGCTTTCAGCAAAGCCCCCAGCCCTTCCAGACACCTCTGCCGGGCTGCTGTGGGGCCGCCTGGGGGGCTCATGGTGTCCCCAGCCTCACCCGGACAGCCCCCTCCTCCGCGGGCAGCGGCCCTGTGAGACCGGGCAGGTGGGGTCTGTCCAGAGACCCTGGTCCAAGTCACTTGCCCTGAGCAGCGGCAGAGGCGGCCAGCACGCCCTCACCCACCCTCGCCTGTGCAGCCCCGGCCCTGCCCCCTGCCAGCGCCGCCCGGGCCTGTCCCCCAGCACCCCCGCTGCCCGGGCAGACCCCCCCAGGCGGCCAGCCCCACTGTGGCCCACGGTCACCTTCTCTCCGTCCTTGCCGACCTCTCCTTGATCTCCTTTGTAGCCGGTGGGCCCCTGAAAGCCAGTGGGGGCGAGGAGTCACAGCCCACCCCCAGCGGCCCCAAACAGACCCCTGCAGGGAAACTGAGGACAGGGCAAGGGGGCAGGGCCGGGCCAGCGAAGGGAGCTGGGGCCTGAGTCCGGCTTCCCCTAGCCCCAGCCCTCTCCCAGTGCCTCCCAGTCCTGGTGGCCACTCCGTGTGGAGCAGAGTCGAGCAGGGACACAGGGACAGGGACGGAGCAGGGCCCCCCGCTGGGTGGGAAGTCAGCCCTTTCTTCCTGCAACAGCCGGGGCTTTCTGGACCCGTGGGTCCCCCCAACTGCCCCCAAGACCTCCAGCCCCACGTTAGACCAGGCTGTTGTGTCCCCTGGGGCGAGGAGGGCCGCCTCACCTTGAACCCCGGCATTCCTGGGGGACCGGGGGGGCCTGGTGGGCAGATGGCCGGGCACTGTCGGAAAACAGAGGGGTCAGACCCCCCAGACAACCTGGGACCTGACAGACCCGGGCTCCCAGGGCCTGGCACAGGCCGTCCCCCGAGCGGAGGGGCCTCGGGCACACCGGGGCCTCCGGGGACCCCGGGCAGGGCCTCAGGGCGGCTGCGGGTGCAGGGAGCTCCTGCACAGCCCCGGCCTCCGGCTCGGCGGCGGCTCCATGGTGGCTGCTGGCCGCACAGGGGCCTTCGTCCCGCGTCCCCGCGGCAAATTTCAGGCTGCGCTTCTCGGGACACAAATTGCTTTAGGAGCAAACAGGTGTCCTGGGGGCACAGGTGGGATGCTCCAGGCCCGGGGCGCGGTGAGACCCAAGGGATGGCGCTGGGTTTTCTAGATCATTCCACAGCTGATGGGGCACAGAGCCGGTGCCATCGACCTCTGCTCCCGATTCCGGAAGATCGCCAAGCCCTCCCCCTGGGACGCCAGCTGGCCAGGCCGCAGGACGCAGGGTGACCCAGCCTTCCCTCCTCGCCGGCCCTTCCGCGAGGCCCGGGGCCTCCCCAGACGCTGCTCCCCACGCACGCAGCTCAAAGCCGGGGGGAGCGGGAGCCGTCGGGACGCGGGACACGGCCGCACCCTGAGGAGCCCCGCGGCTTGGTCACAGCTGCGCGGCCGGTGGCGGGGTGCCCAGGCCCGTCCCTCCCTCCTGTGGGGGAGTCTCGGCGGGAGGGACGGGCCACTCTCCACATGGGTCCCCGAGCTGGGGGCCCCCTTCAAGGATGGCTGCGCGCCTACCTGAAGGTCAGTGGCGCCCTCAGGGAGGACCCCTGGGTGACCCTGGAACACAAAGATGCTGGCTTTGACCCCGCCCTCCCCGGCCCCCCGCCGAGACCCGCGCTGGCACCACCACCACCAGACACCACCTGCCCCGGCCCTGCCCGTCCCCCGTCAGCGGCCCAGCGCAGGTCTGGGAGGTGGGTGGGAGCCCAGGTGGGCGTGGGTTCTGGGGCTGGGGGCCCCGGGGACAGGCTGTCAAGCCTGCCATGCCCGGCACTTGCCCTGAGAGGCTCTGGGGCCCCCTGCCCAGGACTTACGGGGGGTCCGGGAGGTCCGGGGGGGCCGGGGAGGCCTGGCAGTCCAGAGGGTCCCTGGGGGGAATGACGAGTGAGGTGGAGCAGGGCCCGCCTCGGCCTGAGCTGAGGGGACCAGCTACTTCCAGAGGGAAGCCTCCCGGGCCTGTGCCCTCGGGGTGCTCCCACTCTGCCCTGGCCTTGTGCTCCCGTCCAAGGCACATCCCTGGTCTGTCCACATCCCTGGGGACAGTCAGGGCTCCACCAAGAAAGGGGGGTTGGGGGGGAAAGGGAGGGAAGGGAGGAGAAGCCGGGGAGGCCCTTGGTGGCTGCCCTGGGGGGCCGGACAGGCAGGGCCCTGCTCTGAGCAGGGGGAAGGTCAGGGGCAGCCACTCACCGGGGGGCCCCGGAGGCCGATTCCACCGGGGACACCACTCTCTCCTGCCTCTCCCTGGGGGAGGAAACAGAGTGAGACGCGGGGCTCTGCACCCACAGAGCTCTGAGGCCCCCACGCAGGGCTGGTCAGCCCCTCTCCAGGGACAGGAACCCAGGCCCCTCAGCTTGTCTCTGAGAGGGCTGGGCACGCGCGGGGGGACGGGGTGGGGGGCACGAGGGTGGTCAGTACTCACGGGGGGTCCGGGGAGGCCTTTGCCCTGCAAGGCCAAGCATAGGGTCAGAACTTGCAGGGCCAGGACAGGTTTGCCTGTCGCTCCCCCAGGATAGGAGGGAGGCGCCCCGGGGGGCAGCGCCTGGCACAGGAGACGCCCCCCTGGGGAGAGAGCGCACAGCCCGGAGCCAGCCCTGCAGAGGCTCCCGGGGGCCCCCACCTGGTCAGCCTGGGGGGGAAGCGATACTCACCCCCAACCCGGGAGGCCCCGGGGGTCCCAGGCTTCCCTGCGGAAGGAGAGCGGCGGTCAGGAGGGCTGGGCCCAGGCTCCCAGAGCTCTGAGTGCAAACCTGCCCCCGCCCCCCACGAGGCTGCCTTACAGACGCCTGAGGCCGGCGGCGACGTCCTTTGCCCCCAATCGGCTGAGGAAATGACTAGAGCGAGCGGCACAGGGCCGGCGCCCAGGCAGCAGGAAGGCGCACGCTAGGGACCCAGTGCTGGCACCTGGGGCCCCTCCCCTGCTGTGTCCCTTCCCCCAGGGGCTCCCCACGAAGCCTGGAGCTGGCCTGGTCCCAGGAGGACGCGCTCGAGGGCTGCTCATCCCCCAACCCGGGCTGCACGCGAGGACAACCATGACCAGAGGCCGGCGTGGGACTCCGTGGTCTGGCCGCTCGCCAGCCC
This sequence comes from Canis lupus familiaris, assembly GCF_011100685.1. Taxonomy (NCBI): domain Eukaryota; kingdom Metazoa; phylum Chordata; class Mammalia; order Carnivora; family Canidae; genus Canis; species Canis lupus. Next base: position 47,506,105 of record NC_049245.1, on the reverse strand, counting down.
GCGCCTCCCGTGGACGTGGAGCCCCACAGAACCCCACGGAACCTGGGACCTGCTCCTGAGCTGAGGGCGTGCAGTGCGGGGAGGGGGCGGGGGGCACTGACCTGTTCCCCAGGTGCGCCCTTGGGTCCGGGAGGTCCGTCCTGCCCCGTCAGGCCCTGGGGAGAGAGGACAGAGCCTTGGGGTGGCCCCTTCCGCTCCGGCCGGCCGCGCACCGGGCGCCCCTCCCAGAGCCCTGCTCGGCCCTCACGAAGCCCGGGGGCCTGGCGCCGGCCTGGGGCCCTGGCAAGCAGGGGCAGCGGTTTCAGCTCCGTCGGGGAGGGGGAGGGGGCATGGTCGGGGCTGAAGGCCAGCGGCCCCCTGCCGGGGACATCCGCTGCCTCTCTTGGGACGCAGCAGGCACAGCTGGAGAACAGCAATTAAGGTAGACTTGGGGATTAAACCCTTTCCTCCAGGTGGGGGGGGCACTCACGTCCACACCGGGCAGTCCCGGCAGCCCGGCCTCTCCTGGCTTCCCTGGCTTCCCTGGGGCCCCTGTTGGTCCCTGGGGGAAGGGGGTGGGGGGAGCAGAGGCGTGAGCGCAGGCGCAGCCCAGAGCCCTGGCCTCCCCAGTAGAGAAGTGTCTCCCAGCCGGGGCACCGCCAGGCAGCTAGGCAGCTGAGGAGCAGCCCCTGTGCACCAGAGGCCCTGCCCGCCTTCCTGCAGCCCCCCAGCTCGGGCGCCTCGGCCCCCCTTGCTGGCCCCAGCAGGCTGCCCCTCCAGCTGCCCCCTCCTGCTCCATCACACCTGGGGGACATTCACCTGGATGCTTCGTTCACCTGCTGCTCTGGCCCCCCAAGTGTCGGGCAGTGTGCTCCTCTGTGGGCCCCCCACCCCCAGGGTGCCCCAGGACCCTGAGTTCCCGAGCCTGAACAGCTGCATGAAAGCTCACTGGGGGACCCCTAACCCGCTATAGTGACCTGGCCTGCCTGGCACAGAGAAAGCTCGCAAGCCAGCCCCTACCCAGAGACACACAGAATCCCACACACTCCCTCCCGCCCGCTTCCTGGCCAGGCCCCTGCTCTGAGCCCTCTGAGGCCTCCAGCCCGGCGCGGTGAGAAGGGGTGTCAATGACCCCTCTGTTCTAGGGCCACCCCTCCCCTCACTGGGGCTGGACACTCACCGGGGACCCGGGCAGACCGGGAGGCCCAGCTTCTCCCTGCAGAGGGGAAGACACCCACATGTAGCAGCGTCTCCTGAAAGGTGGGGCTTAGGGGGGTGCAGCTGGCCCCAGAGGCCCCAGCGGATGACATGCAGGCACCCCAAGTCATCCACATTTGGGGGTGCCTCCCCTCTGGGGTCAGACACAGAGGTGGGAGCTGGGGACAGGGGGAGCTGGACAGCCGGGGCTCAGCCCCTACAGGGCCCACCCTTGAGGACCATTTGAGGGCAGAGGGACAGAGCCTCCAGGAGAAAGGGACTGTCCTGCAGCAGCCCCCACTCAGCCTAAGAATCTTCAGAGGGTGGGCTGTGGGCACTGAGAGGCCGCCTGCCTCTCAGGCAGCCCCCCAGTCTCACCGAGGCCCAAGGAGGCACCCCAATCCCCCATGACCACTAAGCCTGACACCCTTTAACTGAGTCTTCCAGGGCAGGTTTTTAAGAGGGAGCCCCCCCGCCCGAAGGAATGACTCAACTTGACTCCGGTCAGCTTGGGAGTCCTGGGGGACCAGGGGCCAGGCCTGGTTGGGAGGAGCATGGGAGCCAGCCCTGGGCCACGCTGCCCTCCCCTACCCCACTCCCATGGGGCTGTCGCTGAGCACCCTGTGGGTCGGGGTCGGCCAGGCCTGGGGTGGACAGGAGACCCCGGGCCATCCAGGCCCTCGGAGACTCAGAGAGAGGCTGAGGGACCGGTCAAGGGGGCTCCTGCGGCACATTATGGGTGAGGAGAGGCCTGGAGCACCTTTCATGCTGGTGGCTGCATTGGGGGTTCACCCCAGACGGTCCTGGGGGAGGCAGGCTGCAGGACGGGGCCGCCCTTGACCTGGGATGCCCTTGGAGGGCACCGTGTCTGGGGCAGAGCCAGCTCCCAAGTCCCCTCCACCGCCTGGGCCCTCACACCTCAGTACCCAATTCTAGCCCAGAGACCACCGAGCGGCGCCCCTCCCCGTCTGTGGACACAGTCCCTGTGGGGTGAACCCTGAGCGGGCGCAAGGGCCGTCTGTGTCCCATTTCGCAGCCCTGGCCAGTGGGGCTTGGTTTTGAGTCCATCAGGCCTGGGGGCTCGGGGAGGCTGGGCCGGGCCAGAACCACATCGAACCCTCCCCGGCCCTTCCCACCCCTGAACTCACATCAATGCCATCCTTGCCCGGCTTCCCAGGTGGCCCTTGGGGACCGGGGGGGCCTTGAGGTCCCACTTTCTGAAACGGAGAAATGTCATTAGGCATTTGTGCCCTCCCCCCTCCGGTGGGGCCGGTCCCCCGGGCTGGCCTCGGGTCAGCCCGGCAGCGTCCCCTCTTCCTGGGTCCCGAGCCCCCGCCCCACGCCTGCCTCGGAGGCCCCCCCAAGGCCTCGGGCTGGCGGTATCTGCAGTCAGTCTTTGGCCAGGAGGGGCTGCGCCACGGGGAGCCTAAGGAACAAAGGCGACATTGTGCCTCTGGTGGCGGCGGACCCTGGGCCGGGCGAGGACAGGGCAGCGTCCCGGGCTCGGCGAGCTGTCCCGGCGTCCGGCGTCCGCGGGGACCCGGTGGGGCGCCCAGACTCGGCCGCGGGCTCCAGGGCGCGCCGGGTCCCCACGCGTCCCGGGCTCCAGGCTCACTCGCGGGCGGGTCGGGGGGAGGGTCCCCCGGCGGCTGCTCGACGCCGGCGCCCAGCCCCGCGCTCCCGCCCCGCCGCTGCCCGCCGCGGCCCGCTCACCTGCGCCCCGGTCCCGGTCAGGGTGGCGGCCAGGAGCCGCGCGAGCAGGAGCAGGGCCAGCGTGGGGGCCCCGGCCATGGCTGCGCCCGCGCTCTCAGCGGCTCTGCGCGCCTCTGGGCGGCGGGGCTGGGGCGCCGGGGCTCGGGCGGGCGGGCGGGGCGGCGGGCGGCGCGGGCCCCCGGCCAGGTCCCGCCCCGCGCGCACAAGCCCCCCATTCAGCCGGGCCCACCTGGGGCTTCCGCCCGCCCCCGCCCCGCGCCGCGCCGGCGAAGAAAGGAGCCCAGTGGCAGCCTCTGGCCAGCCTCGGAGTTAAAATTATCCCGAGACGGATGAGCTGCACACACGGACCTTTGAGCAGGAAAGAAAGACCCTCTTTTCTCTCCTGTTCCTCGACAGGGTGTGGATGGCCCCGAGGGGCCCCGCTGGAGGAGGGGCGGCCGGAGCCTCGACCCAGGGGGACCTCCCGGGCTGCCCGAGGCCAGGAAGCCCCAGGACGGGGCCCCTACAGCTGGTCCCTGCTCCGAAGTCTAGGGCCGAGCCTCCCATCCCTGGGGGCCTGTCTCCAAACTGTCACTCTCCGGATGGTCGGTCCATCACGTCCTCCGTCCCCGGCAAGGGCCACACTCTTCTCCGGCTCTGCCCCCCCACCCCCCCACCCCCGAGCGCGACGAAGTGGTGGCCCTGGCAGAGGAGGGAAGCATCACCAGGGCCGTGGGGCCGAGCAAAGGCGCTGAGGGACGGGCCCCCTAAGGCTGCTGTCGGCCGGTCCCGCTTTTCACAAGCCTCGGGCAGCCCGGGGGCCCTGGATTCGGGCAAACTCTGCTTCACCCTGGGAGGGCATAGGAACGGCAGGGCGGCCCCCACGGGGTCTCTCCGACCCGGGTCACCCACAGGCCCACTGAGTTCGCAGGCTCTCGGCCCACAGCCGGGTGGGAACCCTGACTTCCCCGGGACAAGCTGCTCTCGGGTTTACAGCTGCAGGAACTCTGCTCTCCCTCATTCTTTCACTAGCCAAGCGCAACAGCGAGCGACGCGGAGTCGGGACAGTCGGATCTGTAACCGATGGACACCTGAGAAAGTCACGACTCTGGACCAGTCTGTACATGGGCTTCATTTCCGTGGGGGGGGGGACCCAGGACTTCTGAGGTGCCGAGGGTTCCCACGGGAGCAGTGAGTAGAAAACGCAAGGGATGGAGGGGGAAGCAAAGGGGTTCAGGCAAGATCTCACTCCCCACTGGGGTAGACTGGGCGGCTCCCTCCCACACAGCCGCGGCCCTGATGGGAGGGTGCGCGTGGATTCCATCCCGGGTGGGGGGGGGGGCCCAGGGAAGCTCGAAAGCTCTTGCCCTCCAGCGGAGTTCGGTCATCCTAGGACACCCTCAGACAGGCGGGCCATCCCACCCCGACCCCCAAGCCCGCAGCCTGGGGAGCCCCCCCATCTCCCCTGGGCCATACCTGCCCGGCCCACCTCCCCCACCCCCATGCTGGATCAGACTCAGAGGACGCCCAGCTGGCCTTCACCGGGGTCAAGGGAGGGACGTGGTGCCTGAACCCCTGCCCCACCCACACCCCCACCCATCCCTCCCTCCACAGCCCCTCCCCATGGAGAGCTGCCCCGCCTCGAAGCTCCAGCGGCCACAGCAGTCCCCACACCCGGTGCCACCAGGCAAAACCAAAGCATTATCCATCAGTGTGCAGGCGGTCGGGGGGGCCAGAGCTGCCTGCCAGGCCCTAGGTCCCCACTGCTGGGCCCACACACCATTCCTAGCTTTGCTCCAAGGGGCTCTCCCTCCCAGGTTTGTGCTGCTTTATTGAACCTGTGCCCCATAAGGGTCCAGTCTTAGGATTCTCACTACTAGGGGTTCAGCAGGACCCTGCTGAAGACTCCGTGCTGGACGTCCCCACTCATTTTGGTGCCTCAGGTTCCCCTCTGTGCTGGAAACTCCGTCACTGAGCCAAACAGGAGTTCAGGCACCCTTGGTCCTGCCCATCCCGGCAGGTGGGGGTCGGGGGTGGGTCAGCGGCACGGGGTACACCCCTCCCCAGCTGCTGCACTGGGGAACATTAACTCAGGGGCTTTCCCTCCCCCAAGATGACTTTGTCCCCCCCCCCCCCCAGGACAGGAGCTAACCATCAACGCTCTTCATGAGAATGGAGCCCAAATCAAGCTAGTAACTCTCAGAGGGAACTGTGTCCCCACAAACCCCCCGAGAGCTGTGACCCCCATCATTTCATTTCTTCAAAGGCAAGCACGTGGGCCTCTGCAGGCCCCGCACCCCGCTGGTGCTGATGCAGAAATGCCAGCGTGTCAGGAAGGGAGGGTCCTGGTCCCGGGGGACAAACCCTGGCTGAGAGCCAGCCGTGCCTTGAGGACCGGGAGGGGCGCTATGCCCACGCCAGGTTGCCAGGTCGGGGGGTGGTCAAGGAGGCCCCGAAGGCCGTCCGGGTGTGGAGGGTTGCTGTGGCTGCCAGGGTAGGGACAGAGGAGACAGGGCCACAGAGAAGGCTGGGGAGCTCACCCTGAGGTGCCACACTGCACCCCAAGTCAGGGCAGGCAAGGGCACTCCCAAACCACTGCTCCCCGCCCAGCCCGCCCAAGGGAACTGTGCGCGAGCCCCCAGCTTCACTCTTAAGCCAGTGACAAAAGGCAGCCAAGGGACCAAGGGCACGGGGCTGAGGGCCCCAGGAGGCTGTGCGGCCCGGGGGCCCAGAGGACGGACGTGTGTCCAGGGCTCAGTACCACTGCTGTTTCCCCGGCGGCTCACACGGCCAAGTGGTGCCACCGCTGGCCTGGCCGCTGCCCAAGGGGAGGAAGCCCCAGGAGCGGCACCGCTCAGGGAAGGGCCCCCGCCCCCCCAGCCCAGGCTGCCCACAGGACCGCTGTCCACGACCGACCCGCAAAGTCAAATGAGTTTATTCAGAAAAGGCCTCGGCACCAGACTAAGAAAATGAACCCCACTCCCACCCCCAGACCCTTAGGGGCCAATTTACAAAGAGGGGCGGGGGCGGGGGCAGAGAGGAGGGAGGCGGGCGTGTGTGAGGTGAGAGGATTTGAGTCCGGCGAGTCCGTCCCACTGATGCCCGGCCCGCTGCCCGCGACTGCGCTGCTGCAAGAGTGAGCGGGGGTCCCCAGAGCTGCGGCGGGGCCAGGGGGCCGCGGGCACACTTCCCTTAAGGCTTCCGGGGTTTGGGCTAAGACCCCGGCTCGGCCTCCTTATCTACCGGGGGTCCAGCGCCGGCTGAGCTCCCCGGGGCGGCCTGCTCCGGCCCCCGCCCGCCTTCTGCCTCCTGCACCCCCTCCTCGGCCTCCCTGGCCTCAGCGCACCCCGGCCCCTCGGGCCCCTCGGCCCCCTCGGGCCCCTCCCCGCCGTCTTCCCCGCCGTCCCCCGGGGCGCCGCCGCCCGGGCCCTGGTCCACCTTCCTTCTCTTCCTCACCTCCTCGGCCACCTTGGGCCCCGGGGGCTGGGGACAGGGCCGCTCGGCCTCCCCGGCCCGCTCCTGGGCGCCCCCCCCCAGGCCGCCCTGGCTGAGCGCGCAGCCCTCCAGGTTCAGGGCGATCTTCTCCACGTCCGAGGCGCCCTGTGCGCCCGGCTCCCCCGGGGCCTGCTCCCGCCGGCTCGCCTCTAACTTCCTCTTCTTGCTCTCCTTGGGGCTCGGGGGCTCCGGGCCCGCCTCCCCGTGGCCCCCCGCGCCCCCTCCCCGCTCCCCGTCCTCGGCCCCGCCGGCCGTTGCGGGCGGGCGGGGGTCCCCGGGGCCGGGGGGCGGCCGCAGGCGGCGCAGCTTGTCGTGGGGTCCCCAGACGAACTTGCGCCGCGGCCGGAAGTGCTCCCAGGCGAAGCGCAGCAGCTGGCGGCGCTGGCGCGGGCAGCGCACGGTGAACACGAAGTAGTCGAGCGCGCTCTGGCGCACGGCCGGCAGCTCGCGGCGCACCAGCGTCTCCTCCAGGAAGAAGCGCGCCAGGGGCGCCTGGTAGTGCGGCAGGCCCAGCTCGCCCAGGGACTTGAGGATGCGCGTGATGCGGAGGTTGTTGTGGCTGTGCCTGCGGGGGAGCAGGGCGCTGGTGGCACGGGGACCCTCCGCAGTCTCCGCCGCCCTCTCGGCCTGGGCCGGCTGGTGCAGGTGGGGCTGTGACACAGCCCTTGGCCCTGTGGAACCCCTCCTCCCCCGGCCGTGCTGCAGGAGAGCTGGGGGGGGGACCCTCCACAGTCCTGGGACTCACACGGGGGCTGTTACCCGCGTGTCATCAGCGGATTCACCCCCGCCCTCCTCCCCACCCAGTGCTTCTCAGCAGGGAGGGGTGACGGGGTCTGTGCCTGCAAAGCTCACTGAGCAGTGGGCACCCTGCCCCACACCAGCAGGTGGAGGAGCAACATTACTGACACTGACTGTAGGACTTTCTTTAGGTTCCTCACACCCTATCACCTGGGGCTACCCAACCCTGCAAACAGGGAGGGTGCTTAGAGCCTCAGTCCCTTGGCCCGGTGCCCCAGGGTCCCTCCTCCCCCAAAGTGCCCCCCTATACCCGCTGACCCCAGCACAGCCCCAGCCCCCTCAACTGGGGAGGGGCGAGGGACAGTCCTTACCAGTTGAGGTTCTGGAAGCGCTTCTGGTAGTTCTGTGCTCGGCACACCTGCCCCGTGTCCCGGTCCTCCAGCTGGATCCCGTAGAACCCCAGCATGAGCTCGTAGGCCTTGACAAACCGCTCCCTGACCTCCTTGGAGCTTTTAAATGCCTGGAACACACCCCCCCCCAGGCCAGCGGGGAGCTCAGGGCCCTTCACTGGCACACCAGGCTGGCTGACGCCTCCCTGGGGCCCTGGCTCATCTAGAGGCCTCCACTCAGACTTTGGGGTCAAGGGATAGGGTGCGGGAGCCCAGAGAAGCATTCACGATGGAAGTCTTCGTCTAAGCTGCTGAGAGGTCTCACAGGGGCCTGGGGTGTCTGCTTTAGCCCCCAGAGGAATCTGCCATCCCCTGGGACAGCTCAGTGGGCCCCAGGGCTGAGCACACGGCTGACACACCCTGTGTCCTCGGCTCCCCCGAGCCTCCCATCCCTCCCAGAGTGCCCTGTTCCCGCCCCGGCCAGGTGAGACGAAGCCCCGTCATCATGATTCTGTGCACAGCCCAGGCCCTGGACTCCCCGACTTGGGGCAAACTGCTAGAGAAAGCCAGATTTCTCTAGAAGCCTGGGGGGAGCACCGGGGGCAGAGGCAAGGACCAGCGTGGAGGGAAGGGGCTCCCGGGGCAGGCACAGCTTCCCAGCCTCCATAGCTCACCTCGACCTCCCGGAGCGTGAGGGGCTTGGCGTGCCAGTTCACTCCGGGTTCACGCAGAGGGAAGAGCCTGTGGGAGAGGACACGGCACAGGTCCCATCGGTGGCAAACTCGGGCTCCCGGCCACGGGCACACGCTCACCACCCTCCCTGGGTTCACAGCCCAAGCCCAGGAGGGCCGGCTGCATGACTGCGTGATGTGGGCTCTCACGAGTCCCAGGCCGGGGTGAGGGCAGGAAAGCTGCAGGCAGGGTTAGGGGCTGGGCACGGGGCGTACACGTGCCAGGAAGTCTGTGCGCCTGCTCACAGCCCTGGGCAGGGCGCCCCAGGCTCTCCTCTTTATTCTTTCTTTTCCAAGATATATTTATTTTTAGAAAGAGTGTGGGCGTGTGGGGGAGGGGCAGAGGGAGAGCGCGAGAAGTCTCAGTCCCCTGCTGAGCACAGAGCTGACCGGCTCCATCTGGACCCTGAGATCACGACCTGAGCCGAAACTCTTAAGGACCGACCCCCCAGGCGCCCCTCCTCTTTACGTTCTTTGTCTTGTCATCAATGCTGAGCTATTCCCCACGATGCTCTGTGCCCAGGGGAGGCCCCCAACACGCCATCTTCAAATGCACCCTGTGTTTGTGGGGCGATGTCAAGGGTCCCCAAGGCAGTCGTGCCGGCAAGGATCACCTGAGGCCACTGTCAGAACCCTGCCACCCAGAGCGTCCACGCGGCCTCTTGGCACCGGGGCCCACCCCGGAGGCCGGCCTGCCTGCTGCTCCTTCTGTCCCTCACGTGCGCTTCGGGCTCCCAGCCTCAGAGGCTCGGGACAGCCTGCAGGACAGTGGGGCCCCCGAGCACAGGCGAGCGCCCTAAGGCAGGCTCTGGAAAGGCAGAGGGCCTCTGCTCCCCAAGACCGCCCCAGCCCCCCAACCCCCCCACTCACCACTGGATGTAGGAGTGATTCTCCTCGAGGAGGTCATAGTCCGTCCTCCAGTTTTGAAGAATGTCTTCGATGAAACAGCCTGGGGGCCCCCGCGGGGACATGTCAGTGAGGAGCAGCTGGAAGCCCGCCTCTTCCCTCCCCTGTCCCCCAAGGACCCTGGGGCTCGGAAGCCTACACTCCTCCTGTGACATCACTCCCCAGACAAGGCCCCTGATTTCTCTGCAGTCTGGACATGGGAAGCTCACTGCTCACTGAGGGTGAGGAGGCCCCTGGGGGGAAGGACACGGGGCTCCGGGCCGCACCTGCCGTTGCGGAAAGCTGGCCTCCCCGCCCCCTGCCAACTACGGCCTGCAGGCTGACCCCCGACCTCCCGCAGAACCCCACCCCGCGGCCCGGCCTCCCGGGGGCGGCCGCTGTCCTGCAAAGGGCCGGACAGGGAAGCGTGGAGGCCGCTGTCCTCTGCTGCGCTTAGTGGGAAGGCGGCCTCAGGCAACGCTCGAGCGACGGGCGGTCCCGCCAGACTCTCCCAAACGGCCACGGACACTTGAATTTCATATAATTTTCACGTCACGCGATGCCATTCCACCTTAAGTCTTTTCCAACCATTTAAAAATGTACCAAGCGCTCTTCCTGGTGAGTGTGCACGCGGCTTTCCGCTAAGGCAGCAGAGCGCAGGAGCCACCGGAGGGCTGGCCCTTCCCAGGACACCCGGGGCGGCCCCTGGGGGCCTCCGGGGGCGCCGCGGGGCCGGGCTGGCGAGGTCCCCGCAGGGCGGCCGCCCCCACGACGGAGCTGGGGCAGCCCAGCAGGCGCGCACCGTTGGGCAGGAACCGGATCTCGTTTCTGTAGAAACTCAGGTTTGGCATGTCACCGTTGCCATCCCGCTCTATCAAATCCTGGAGAGCCAGAGAAGGGTGCCCGTCGGAGCGCCTCCAGCCGCAGGCTGCCTCCTGGGCCCTCACACTAGAATGTTCCCCGGGGAAGGCGGGTCTGCTCTCGGCCCGCCCACCTCCGATGTCCTCAGCCTGGGCGCCCCACCTGCAGGGAGGACAGCAGCTCCCCGGGACCAGCACCTTCCCCTCCCCACCAGCGTGGGCCAGGGCTGGCGGGTCCCCTACACCTGCGCCCCGAAACTCACGGTGCGGAGGGCGGGGCTGAGGGCTACAGGAATGCCACCAGCATGGGCCCCAACATGCGGGGCCTTGTGGGGAGGTGCCGTGGCCTGCTGGTCCCCTCGGTGGACAGGCAAGGGTGCTGAGGGTCAGACAGCTGGCCGGCTGCGCCTGCCACACTGAGTAGGGAAAGGAGCGGCGCCCCAGGAGGGACATGGGACCTCGTCTGAGAAGAGGGGCCGAGGGACACACTGCCCAGACGGCCTTCTCCTGGGTGGAGGGTGGGAGGGTTCTGTCCCAGGAGGCCTGCCGAGGTGTGAGGGTGCCACGGGCAGCTGCTACCTACCGGGTACTGGTGCCGGTACCTGCGTGTGTCCCGCATGGCTCGCCAGTTTCGGGACCCCAGCATCCTGGTCTGCGTAGAGAGGAGAGGGGATGAGACCCCCATGGGAGACCCACCAGGAGGCAGGACCCACCCCTAGCGAGCCCCCATCATAGAAAGGGCAGCGAGGACCAGGGTCAGTGATCGACAAAACCAGAGGGGACGGGAGGGATCGGGGAAGGCCTGCCCCCTGCGCGGGCCCTGCTGCGCGCCCCAGCTCTCAGGACTCCCAGGCTGACCGGCACGTTCTTGGGGTGCACCCCACCCCACTTCCTACTCCCATACGTGCTGGCTACCTTCACTTGGGCCACAGCTCCAGGACCTCCCTCAGGGAACTTCCCCGCCTCTTCCTCTCTGCACTGTGCTCTAGATTATCACTAGGCTCGTGTCCCCAAGGGCAGTGGCCTCACAGCTGACCACCCCGGGAGGGGCCCCAAACACTTGTCTGACAAAGGAATGAATGACTGAGGCTCAGGGAGCCAGTCTCTACCCAACCTCAATGCTCACGGCCCAGACCCTGTGTCTCCTGGCCTCCAGGCCTATGGCTGTGGGGGAGAAGGGGGCTTCTCAGCAAGATACAGAATCTCCCCGCTGCTCCCCCAACACCTATAGCCCCTGTCTCTGCAGCCCGGGCACCCCGGGGGCCTGGGAAGGATGGAAGTAACTGGCGACCAGGGTGCTAGGTAAACGCAGCTTGATCCACCCCGTTACAGGGTGGGAAGCACTAGTGAGGCTGAGCCTGGCTTGAGGTCTGACTGCAGCTGGGGAGGAGAATGCCCAGGCAGATACAGCTCCTGGGTGTGACCAGAGGAGACAGCTCCTGGGCGTGGCCAGAGGGGACAGCTCCAGCCACGGAAATACCTGGGTCCCAGGATCCTGGAAGGAGCAAAAGAGCACTGGGAGGGGAGTCAGGAGGCCAGGCCTACACCGCGCCCCTTGGCTCTGGCCCCATGGCCACTCCCCAAGATGCTCCAAATGGTTCTGAGCTCCAGCGAGGGTCTGGGGGTGCCTCTCCGCCCAACTGCCCAAGCTGGTGATGTCCTCGCCTGCCAGCCCAGGGCGAGCAGAGAAAGCAAAACTCAGAAGCTGGCCCCGCCCACCATCAGTTTCCTGTTCTCGTCCTCCCTGGGGCCCCCTGGGCGCTTCCCCAGGTCAGCTCAAGAGGGCACCAAACAGCCATGCCACGGCCCAGTGCGGGGCAGCTGGGGGTGCTACGGGGTGGTGGTGGGGGGCTCGGGGATTGGGACTCGCAGAGGGACAGAAGCTGTAGAAGTCAGAGGACTGCGGGCATCTCACGGGGTGGCCGAGGTGCCAGAGCACTGCTTAAGGAGTGGGGCCCGTGGCACTACGGCCAGGACAGTGTCCTCGCACTCAACCAAGTGGGCATCTGCCCCAGGGCGAGCGCCGGACCCCAGCTGACTCCAGGCCTGTGCCCGGGCCTGCTTCCTCAAGAAGCTCATCCTGCCCCGGACACCGCAGACGCGCTCGGCCTTCCGGGCTTCCTGGCCGCGGGGCCCCTCTCGCCGACCCCTGCCCCACACGGATACGCCCTCAAACCAGAGCTCTCCTCTGCCGGGCGGAGAATCCGGCCCAGAGACCCGCAGCCTGCAAACCCACACGCGAGGCGAGCACCCCGTCCTCCACAAGTGACAGCTACGGCGCCAGGTCCTCCATGCTGCCCGGAAGCCCAGCCGGACCCCGTCCTTGCACGGGGGCGCAATGCCAGGCCGGGGAGTGCCAGCGCCCCCCAACACCGGCCAGGAGCAGCGACGCTAGTAACAAGAGTAGCCGGTGGTAACCAGAGGACCAGTGGCAACAAAAGTAACTGGTAGTAACGAGGGGTAACTAGAGCAACAAAAGTAACCATGGCAACAAGTAAGCAGCTGCGACAAAAGTAACCCCTGGTCACAGGCCATCGGCGGTAACAAAAGTGTCAGCTGGTAACGACAGCCACCGGCAGCCCCAGGTCAGCCCGGGCCGGTGCAGGCCTAGCTCGGGCAAGTGCGGGGCCTGCGGGGAGCCGTGCGGGGCCGCGGCGGGGGCGGGGGCGCCGGGGCCGGGGCGGCAGGTGGCCGGGGGTCCCCGCGGCACCCCGAGCGAGGGTCGGCTCGGTCCCGCGGCCGGGCCGGGCCGGGGCTGGGGGGCGGGGCGGGGCGGGGGCGGGGCGGGGGCTGCGGGCGCGGGCGGGGCTGCACCTGGAGCGCGCCGGGCCGCGGCGGCCGCGCGTCCTCCTCGTCCTCGTCCTCGTCCTCCGCGTCCGCGTCCCCCGGGGCGCCGGCCTCGCCGTCCTCGTCGCCCGCCGCGCTTGGGCCCTCGCCGTCCTCCTCGTCGTCCTCCTCCCAGGTCGAGTCGCAGTCGGGGTCGTCCATGCTCGGGCGGCGGCGGCTCCGCGCTCGGGCGGAAGCGAAAGTGAGCGAGGGAGGAAGCGCGGGGGCGGGCCCAGGCCGGGGGGCGGGGCGGGGGCGGGCTGGTGGGCGGGGCGAGGGGCGGGGCCGAGTCTGTGGGCGGGGCCGGGGCAGGCCTGGAGGAGCGAGGCGGGCTGGTGGGCGGGGGCCGAGCCTGTGGGCGGGGCCGAGCCTGTGGGCGGGGCCGGGGCAGGCCTGGCGGAGCGAGGCGGGCTGGTGGGCGGGGCGAGGGGCGGGGCCGAGTCTGTGGGCGGGGCCGGGGCAGGCCTGGAGGAGCGAGGCGGGCTGGTGGGCGGGGCGAGGGGCGGGGCCTGGCCTGGGGAGCGGGGCGGGGCGGGCCTGTGGGCGGGGCCGGGGCGGGTCGAGGCCGCCCTCCGCCGGGAGGATGTCCCCACTCCCGGAGCATCCCTCCGGAGGACGCCCGCCCCCTTCCGGCTGAGATTCCTCCCAGGTGTCTCCCCCGGCCCTGCCCGCCGGTGATTCCTCCCAGGAGGATGCTCCCCACCCGGGATGTCCCCCCCAGGAGCCCCCACGATATCCCTTCCCCCTGGGAGAATGTCCCCCCTGAAGGATGTCTCCCTGAGGTTGTCCCTGGAGAACGTCTTCCCCCGGGGGAATCCTTCCCAGAATATCCACCACCACCCTCATCCATCCCTGGGCAACCCCCTAGAGACTTCCCCCAAAGTCCTCTCTGAGAATGTCCCTCCCTGGAAGATGTCCTTCCCAGGATGCAGGGGACGTCCCTGGTGGATGCTCATCCTAGAGAATCACTCCCAGAATACCCCCCAGTTCAATACCCCCCCCCACCCACCCTGGAAGCCTCCCCTGGAGGATTCTCTCCCAGGAGGATGCCTGCCCCTGGGGGATGTTACCCTGTAGGGATGACCCCCAGGAGGGTACCCCCTGGAAGCCATCCTCCCAGAAGACGCCCCAGGATATCCTCACCCACGATACCCCCCAAGTGTCGGTGGGGTTTGGGTCTCATTAGAGGCTCCTTTGGGGAGCCTCCACCACCCCCCAGACTGTAGGCAGAAGTCATTCCTGGGGGACTAAGGCGGAGAGCCCTGTGTCCCTCCATAGTTGGTTGACAGCGGGGCCGCTGGCTTCTTCAGGGCACCGAGAGTGCTACAGTGTGCCGTCACTGGGGGCCCAGACTCTGTCCCCTTAGCCACAGTCTTTCAGTGGTAAGAAGGCCCAGGTGCTGCCTGCACTTAAGGGAGGCCCGACAGCAGGACACAGAAATGACTGGGGGTCACCCCGAGGCCGTCCAACACATGTGACAGCTAGGCACCCCTCAGGGGCCTGTCCAGGGGCTGGGGGTGGCTGCTGGCAGCTGCCCTCTTTACTTACACGCGCACATTTCAGACACCTGTTCAGAGGCAGGTGTAGGCTGGAAATCACCTTCAGCTGCAAGCCTCCCAGAGGCTGCGGGTCCCTCGCTGGTCTCCTCCTTGACCTGTGCTGGTGGTCACAGGACCTGCAGCCATGCTGGGGACCCACCCCTAGAATGAAAGGTGGGGGTGGCCCCCCGGGCGGCCTGCTGTAGCTAATACACCACTTTATTGTTTCAAAAGCCTTAGCTAAAACTGAAACCTGGCTTTTAGATGGATCTGGCCATGAGGGTGAGTCCTGGGGTCAAGCCCAGCCCCCCAGGGACACTGACTGCTCAGCTCCCTGCCAGCCAGCTTGCAGGCCCTAGGCCGCCTGCACAGCCAGTGGCCGCCCAGAGCTCACCAGAACCTTCCCAGCTCGGCTGTGGGCACAGCTGCAGGCCTTTCCTGGGGATCCTCATTCATTCTCTGGTTTGCTCTCACCTGGCTGGACCTGGTGTTCACACCACCCCACTTCCTGTAAGGACGGTGGGGACTCCCCAGAGGTACAGACATCTGGGCCTGCCTGCCTGCTTCCTTCCTCCCTTCCTGCTTCCTTTCTCCTCCCTCCTCCCTCCCTCCTTCCTTCCTTCTACTTTCCTTCCTTCCTTCTTTCCTAGATTTATTTATTTGAGAGAGAGAGAGAGAGAGAGAGAGAAAGAGACAGGCAGGAGGGTGGGGCAAAGGGAGAGGGAGAGAGAGAGAAACCCAAGCGGACTCTGCCCTGGGCGCGGAGCCAAGACCTGAGCTAAAACCAAGCGGTCGCTGGAACGACAGAGCCACCCAAGGGCCGCTTTCTGGGCATTTCTGCACGCGGTCGGCCACAGAGGCCAGGGCAGGTCTCAGGGGAGCGGGCAGCCCGTGCGCATGTGGCAAGGCCGGCCCAGTGCGAATTGCCAACGGGGGCCTGGCCTGCGGGTCACCTGACGGACAGCTGGCCCTGGAGCCCCTGGCTTTGACGGCCCGGCAGGTGGCAGCAGGAGCCTCCGACAGAGGTGTCGTGTGTTGGGGGCAGCAGCACAGGGTGTGGCTGCTCTGAGAAGGCACTGGGGGGAGGCTGGGCCTCGCTCCTGCCCCAGAAAACAGAGACAAGCGGAAGGCGCAGCGACATCTTGCTTGGTCTTCGCAGCCGATGCTCAGAGTGGCCCTGGGCTGTGGCCAGCGGGGCCGGGACTACAGACACCCTGAAAGGCTGCTCTTAGGACATCGCCCCGTTGCTGTTTTACAAGAACTGGTGGCAGCCAGCTGCGCCTTCCGTTCCTCTGCTCTTCTGTACCGTTCGCCCGGGCCCGCCTCGGGCCTGCTGAGTGGGAGCCAGATCCTGCCGCAGGATGAAGTGGGAGCCGCCGTCCGTGCTAAAGACGTGGCCGTGTGCCCTCCGTGGCCCGGGATGGCCGCTGCTTGCTGCACGGGGGCGCGGGGGGCTGGGCGGGGGCGCTGTGCTGCAGGGTGGCCCGCTCCCCGCCGCGGGGTCCCGTGGAGCTCCCAGGCAGAGCCAGTTGCAGCCACGTTACTCGTTACTCGGCCAAAGTCCCATCCTCACCCCACCCGCCCCAGGGAGCCCTGCTGCAGCCCACTGCTGCTCACTATGTGCTACGTGGGGTGGGGGTGAGGCTGGCCCAGAGCCCAGGGAGCTGAGACACCCACCCCCCCCAGGACAGGGGCTGCTCTGTCCCGGTCCTGGCCCGCAGCCTCAGCAGGTCCCTGTCTACGCGGACCACGCAGACCACGTGGACCACTGTGCTTCCCTTTGTGCCTCCTCACCCCTTGGGCCTCATCCCAGCTCTAGCCTCCGACTCAGGTGAGGGCGTCGTGAGGCCCTGAGGCCCCAGGAGGTTCAGCTCCCAGATGCCTGTGAGCTCCACCTGCCCCGACCGCACCAGCACGCACCCTCAACAGGCCGCGCTGTGCGAGAGCCGAGACTGCGTGGGCCCGCCAGGTCGGGGTGCTCGGGCGACCTCACCCCTCCCGAGGACTGCAGCCCCTGCAGGCACAAGGGCATGGGGATGGGGCCCCAAAAGGATGCCTGAGGCTGAGGGGCCACCGGCTCACCCACCTGCCTCGATGGGTGTGCCCTGCCCGGCCCTCCCCCCTTCTCCTAAGAGGGCAGCAAATAACCAGGCAGGTCTGATTTACTGACCAGGCTTTTCCAGCACGTTCTGAGGTGCCTGAAGATACTGTTTCAGGTGGGGGTTTACCTGGCAGCCTGGGGAAGATCCCCCCACCTTTGTTAGGACCCTTGGCTACCACAGAGCCATTTGCCCCGTTTCCCTGCCAGTTCCGAATCTCGAGGGACCAGGCTTCTCTCGGGCATCACAACGCGCGCTGCAGGACCTGGCGCAGAGCGGACCCTGGCTGCCCTGGCCCCCGACACGCACGGAGCATGCTCCCTGCCTGTGCACACAGAGCGACAGAGGGCCCTGCCTGGGTGCCCGGGGGGTGAGCCTGGGTCGACCATGGACCGCAGGTCTCATGGGCCCGCCTCTCAGAACACGGAAGAAACACCAGTGGCAGGAGCGTGTGGGGAAGTGGAGCCTTGGATCCTGCCCTAACCCTGACCAGGCTCTTGCTCAGGTAGATCCGTGCAGGAGGCCCGCCCCCCACCCCCTGCCCCCCAGGCCCCCGGTCCCCCAGGCCCTTGGCCTCCCATCCCCAGCCCCCAGCCCCCCACCTCCCAGATCCCCGGCTCCCAAGCCCCCTGGCCCCCCAGTCCCCTGGTCCCTGGCCCCCCAGCATCCCAGCCCCCCAGGCCTCCCATCCCTCCGCCCCCCCAGGCCCCCCAGCCGCGGGTCCACCTGTGCTGAGCTGGCGCTCCTGGTTCAGGAGCAGGGCCGCAGGGCTGGGCTAGCCCTGTTCAGCTGCAGCCCCAGGGTTCTGTGCCAGGGGCCCGGGCCCCACAGGCGACGGTGGGCTTGGTGCAGGCCGGCCTCCCACCGCGTTGGGCTACCCCGAAGTGTGCGGGGCGCGAGCCTGGGTCTGGTGGGCTGCACCGCTGCCCGCCTCCTGCTCCCAGATGGTGGCTGGGCTTTCACCTTCCCCGAGACTTGTCAAGATGAAGAGCCTGGGACTTGGTGGCTGACCCGGGGGGCGGGCGCCTCCTCCTGGCTCTGCCTGGATGACTGGACCCTCCCCGTGGAGGACAGACTCAGCCCGGAGTCTCACGGCCGGGAGGACGAGCCAGCCGCCGGCTCTGCTTGTTTGCTGTGCTAGCACTTTGTATCTGAAGGACTTGTCACACTCAACAACAAAGTTTCCACTCCGGCCGTGTTTCCAGTTGGTGCATACATTGTATCCGGTGAACACTAAGAGGCCCGAGTGGAGGCTGCCTTAGGCACCTTGGAAAAATCCGCTTCCTGCTGTTAGAAAAGGGAACTTATTCTGGCATCAAAATCACAAGACTCTGGCTGCTTCTCTTGTGCTTTAATGGTCGGCACTCAAACGACAGCGTGTCAACGGCCCCGGCCTGCGCCTCCCTCCACACACTCATTTGGTCTGTTTGCAAGTTACCGGGTGATACAAAAATAGCCCGTACAAACTCTGTTTCCCGCATATAAAAACCGAGCGGAAAGGGTCTCAGTAGTCACTAACACAAAGCATCTCAGGAAAAATACAACACAGGTTTAACTTCTGCAGTATTTTTTTCATATAAAACACTAGTAAAATAGGCTTCTTAAAAATTAAATAGTGAAATACCACCAAATTATATACATCATTACAGTACAAGTGAATGAGGCAAAGTATCCAGTTCTCGGTTTCTCGGGCGCAGGCGCTGTGCGGCGGGGAAGCCTGTCTCTCTCTCCCGAGGTGGCAGCCGCTTTACGAAGAGTGGCTGGCCGCCGGACAGACGGAGAGACGGACAGAGCCGGGTCGCCCAGCAAGACCAAGGTTCCTCAAGGACGCAGCAGGAAGGGCCGCCACTCCGGGGGTCCTGCCCGGGCCGGGGCTCTGCTCCCGGGAGCCCACACGGCGGGAGCTCACCGCGGCACTGGGGAGGGGCCGGGGCCTCGGCGCCCGAGCCGGCCCCGCACTCTCGGGCCCACCGGAGCCCCAGGTGGTCGCAGGGGGCCCTGTGGGAGCCTCAGGCACCGAGGCAGGCGGCGGGCTGGGGGCGTCCGGGGGGCCGCGGGGGGACAGCAGCGCCCGCCCCCTGCGTGGCTGAGCCGCCACTACGTTCGGCGCCGCTTGGCAGCGCTGGGGCTGGAGGGGTTGCTGTTTGCCGTGAGGACTTTGTCGGTGACCCGGCTGCGCTTCCGCTTGTCCGCCCCCTCCTTGGACCCCAAGTCTGACGGGTTCTTGTCTTTGCTGGACTTCTCGGTTGCTTTCCCCAAGCTTCCTGAAGACGAAAAAACTGGGAGACAAAATCATTTGGCTGAAAACAGAATATCCAGAGTTTTATTTCATCTTCCTGCTCGGTTACAGAAACCTGCCTCTGCACGCGCGCCACCCTGAGGCGGGTCCTCCTGACGACGGGGCCCCCTCGAGGCCCTGCGTGCAACCCCCCACCCGCCGACCCTGCCACGCGGAGCTCGCCTGTGCCCGCCGCGCGCGCTTTCCGTCCGCCTGCCACGTGCCGGGCCGAGGCTGCTCTGGGCTCGCGCGTGCCGTGGGCCACATGCCCCCACGCGCGGCTCCCGCTCAAGCGGGTGGAGGAGCCGACAGGGCCGCCCAGGCGGGGGACATGGGGCTGTGCCGGGGCCCAGGGGTGGGTCGGGGTGCCCCCCGCTCACCATCGTCCGCCCCGTTGTGGGGGTCCACGTCTTCCTTCATTTCCTCCTTCATTTCCTCTTCAATGACCACTTTTCCTGTGGGGCGACAGCTGACGTTTACCAAAACGGTGGGAGACGCGGCCCTGCCCAATGCTGCGGACGGCTCAGGCCGGGGACGGCTGTGTGTGTGGTTCTCAGCTGCCGCCAGGCCGCTTTTAAAGAGAGCCGATTGTTCTTGAACCAGTTCCCCCCAGCCCCCGAGGCTCCCCAGACCACCCCCCGTCCACCTGGCCCAGCACTGCCAGGCCAGCGACCCTCACTCCTCCCTGAGGCCCGAGACCGTGCCCGACACCATCACCCCCGGCTCCCTCCTGCCTTCTAACCCCAAACCGGACCCGACCTGCCAGAACCTCACCTTCTCGGACTTCGTGAATGATTTCTTCCGGAAGGACGAAATTCCTCTCTGGATTTGGAAATGGAAGGATCTCAGATTCATGCTGATGGCAAAAACGATGATTTTTGTTAAAGAAACAAAAAAATATGTGATTTTACCAAGTCACCAAAACCACGGAAGAGCCCATTTAGGAGCATCCGATGAAGGCCTACAACCGTGTGGGGTGGCGGAGGCGGTGGGGGTGAGCGGGGCAGGTGCCCTTTCCGCTTGCAGTCTACAAGGAGCTGGGCTTTTCTAACAGACAAGCAGAAGGCAAAGCTATTCTGTGAAGCAGGGGACCGGCCAGCAGAAGAGGTCAGGGACAGGAGGCTGGGCGGACCCCTCGCCTGGCACGCCCCTAGGGACAGGGTGGGTGCAGTGCCCACACTGCCCTACAACTGCCCTACAGCGGCTCCGTCCCCATCAGAGTACGTTCAAGGGCAGTGACTGCCGCAGGACACTGGTCCCTCCAGCCTTAGAGAGCAGGGGCTGGAGAGACAAGCTGCCGCCTGGAAACCAACAGGCACAGAGACCCCGGAGACCCAGGACCACTGGTGGAAGGGCGAGGGGAGCTGGCACAAAGGGTCTGTATGGGGCGGGGGCCTCTTTGCAGTCTGGGGGCTGCGTTACAGCGACCTGCTAGCCCGCAAACGCGCTGACCGCTAGCTCCTGGAGCTTCAGAAACCCCGAGTCCTGGGCCTCAAGTCCCCCCGGGGCGGGGGCAATGGACTCACACTGCCAGGGTCCTGCCTGCCTCTGCCATCAGCCCCACAGGGCTACTGGGGTCTAAGGAGGCTACAGCCTTGAGGTCTCGCCTGGTCCCGGACAACAGGCAGGATGAAGACAAGGGAGAGGGTTGGACCGAAACCCTTGAGTGGAGCCCTAGGCTTCCCGGTGTCTCATGGGCCTGCTGCGGGCGTCAGGGTCTGTCTCCGGGCTGTACCAGGGGCCCCCCCAGGACAGGGCGCCCCTGCCACCCTCACATCTGTGTCTGGCTTCTGGCCCCAGTGGCCTAGTGTCAGGGCACAGCAAGTCTGGGGACCAGGTGACCCCAGAACGTGACAGATGTGGGGGTGAGGCCCTTGGGGAGGGGCTCCTTCAGCACGGCAGCTGCTCCCAGCAACAGCCGCTCAACCTTTGGGCCAGGCCTCCCATCCCCGGGGCACAGCTGTCACCTTTATCCTCTCTCTAGGGTACAACAAGGACATGCCATGACCTGTCCACGGCCAACAGGAAACAAGGGAAGCTCTGGATCTGGACAGAGAACTCTGGACTCAGCTGCAGGGCTGGTGTGGCCCTGGGTCAGCCAGGGAGGCAGAGACCGCCCTCACCCCGCCACAGGTTCCTACCCCTCTGCCCCCTGTAAGTCCCACTCCCACCCCACTCCCCAGGGGCTCTGGCCTCCTCTGAGCTCCTTGACCCACCATCTCGTGCTGCCACAGGGCCCGGACACCTGCTGTTCCTTCTGGCCCTGCTGGTTCCCTAGTGAACCTGCCTGCCTTCAGAGGACATGAGCTGGCGGTCCATGAGGACGGGGACCCTGCCTGCCTGCTTCCCACGGAAGCCATATTCACCTGACTTGCACTTGGATCCGTCATGTTCCTGCCTGGAGACCCCAGGGCCTCCCGTAAGACCAACGTGGCCTTAGGCCTCAGCTCCCTGGTCACTTCCCCGGGGACATGGTTAGTGACCGCCCCACGTAAAGTAGGTTCTGTGAAAGTAGCCAGTTCCCATCACCAGGTTTGTGTTTTTCCTGAAACCACTTGGAGCTCCCTTAGTAACAGCTGCCCCTGGATTATGCACAGGGCACAGGGCCCCCCGAGACAGGGCCTGGCGGACACAGAAGAGGAGCTGTGTCTGGGAAGGGGGGGGCCCGGCTTTAGGAGGACCGGGGAGGGTGGGATCCAGCTCACCAGTGCCTGCATGTCATACATGGTGCTCAGATGGTCCCAGATGACCTTGGATGGGACCTGCCGACCAATGTTCTGGCTGAACTTGTCCCGGATACAGATCATGTGGAAGTGTCGGTTCACACCTGTGAGAGAGAGGAGTCAACCTGTAAGGAGGGGAGGCTAGTAGCTAAGGGGGAAGGGAGTAGGGGAGGAGGCAGGGGTCTGCATGGGAAGGAGAGAAAGGTAAAGATGAGGGTAGCAGGGTGGGTGTAGGAGATACAGAGGGAGAGTACAGGAGAGAAGAAGGTCTGCAGGGTGGCTGGATGGGCTCAGGAGGGGGCAGGATTGGCAGGGGTGAGTGGGCTCAGGAGGGGACAGAGGAGGGGTGCATGGTGGGCAAGGGGTGGGTGGGCGTGCTCGAGGGGGCAAGCGTGGGTACAGGAAGGGTCAGGAGGGGGAAGGGTGGGGTGGGTGGGCTCAGGAGGGTACAGGAAGGGGTGTAGGAGGGGGGCAGGTCAGCAGGGTCAGTGGGTGGGCTCAGAAGGGGACAGAGGAGGGTAGAATAGTGGAGGGCAGGAGGGGGCAGGGTCGGCAGGTGTGGGTGGGCTCAGGATGGTAGAGAAGAGTACAGGAGGCATAAGGAAGAGGGCAGGAGGGGAACAGAGAAGGGGATAGAGAAGGGATGCAGAAGGGGTGGAGAAGGGGCAGAGGAGGGCAGAGGAAAGTAAGGAGGGAGGGAGAGGAAAGTAAGGAGGGGAGAGGAGGATAGAGGAGGGCAGAGGAGGGTAGAGGAGGGCAGAGGGGGGCAGAGGAGGGCAGAGGAGGGGAGAGGAGGGCAGAAGAGGGCAGAGGAAGGCAGAGAAGGGCAGAGGAAGGCAGAGAAGGGCAGAGGAAGGCAGAGGAGGGCAGAGGAGGGTAGAGGAGGGCAGAGGAGGGTAGAGGAGGGTAGAGGAGGGCAGAGGAGGGCAGAGGAGGGCAGAGGAAGGCAGAGGAGGGGAGAGGAAGGGAGAGGAGGGCAGAGGAGGGCAGAGGAAGGGAGAGGAGGGCAGAGGAAGGGAGAGGAGGGCAGAGGAAGGGAGAGGAGGGCAGAGGAAGGGAGAGGAGGGCAGAGGAGGGCAGAGGAGGGCAGAGGAGGGCAGAGGAGGGGAGAGGAGGGCAGAGGAGGGGAGAGGAGGGCAGAGGAGGGGAGAGGAGGGCAGAGGAGGGGAGAGGAGGGCAGAGGAGGGGAGAGGAGGGCAGAGGAAGGGAGAGGAGGGGAGAGAAAGGGAGAGGAGGGCAGAGAAAGGGAGAGGAGGGCAGAGGAAGGGAGAGGAGGGCAGAGGAAGGGAGAGGAGGGGAGAGGAGGGCAGGGGAGGGGAGAGGAGGGCAGGGGAGGGGAGAGGAGGGGAGAGGAAGGGAGAGGAGGGGAGAGGAGGGCAGAGGAAGGGAGAGGAAGGGAGAGGAGGGCAGAGGAGGGGAGAGGAGGGGAGAGGAGGGGAGGAGGAGGGGAGCAGAGGAGGGGAGAGGGAAGGAAGAGGAGGGCAGAGGAGGGAGAGGAGGGCAGAGGAGGGGAGAGGAGGACAGAGGAGGACAGAGGAGGACAGAGGAGGGCAGAGGAAGGGAGAGGAAGGGAGAGGAGGGGAGAGTAGGGGAGAGGAGGGGAGAGTAGGGAGAGGAGGGGGAGAGGAGGGGAGAGGAGGGGAGAGGAGGGGAGGGGAGAGAGGAGGGCAGGGGAGGGCAGAAGAATGGAGAGGGAGGGCAGAGGAGGGGGAGAGGAGGGCAGAGGAGGACAGAGGAGGACAGAGGAGGACAGAGGAGGGCAGAGGAAGGGAGAGGAAGGGAGAGGAGGGGAGAGAGGAGGGGAGAGGAGGGGAGAGGAGGGGAGAGGAGGGGAGAGGAGGGGAGAGGAGGGGAGAGGAGGGGAGAGGAGGGGAGGGGAGAGGAGGGCAGGGGGAGGGCCAGAAGGAATGGAGAGGAGGGCAGAGGAGGGGAGAGGAGGGCAGAGGAGGGGAGAGGAGGGAGAAGAGGAGGGGAGGAGGAGGGCAGAGGAAGGGAGATGGAGGGCAGGGAGGGCCAGGGGAGGGCAGGGGAGGGGCAGGGGAGGGGGAGAGGAGGGGAGAGGAGGGCAGGGGAGGGCAGAGGAGGACAGGGGAGGGCAGGGGAGGGCAGGGGAGGGGAGAGGAGGGGAGAGGAGGGAGGGGAGGGCAGGGGAGGGCAGAGGAGGGGAGAGGAGGGCAGAGGAGGGGGGAGGAGGAAGGGAGAGGAGGGCAGAGGAGGGGAGAGGAAGGGAGAGGAGGGAGAGGAGGGGAGAGGAGGGGAGAGGGGAGAGGAGGGGAGAGGGGAGAGGAGGGGAGAGGAGGGAGAGGGGAGAGGAGGGGAGAGGAGGGGAGGGGAGAGGAGGGGGAGGAGGGCAGGGGAGGGCAGAGGAGGGCAGGGGAGGGCAGAGGAGGGCAGAGGAGGGGAGAGGAGGGGAGAGGAGGGGCAGAGGAGGGCAGAGGAGGGCAGGGGAGGGCAGGGGAGGGCAGAGGAAGGGAGAGGAGGGCAGAGGAGGGGAGAGGAGGGCAGAGGAGGGGAGAGGAGGACAGAGGAGGACAGAGGAGGACAGAGGAGGGCAGAGGAAGGAGAGGAAGGGAGAGGAGGGAGGAGGGAGAGTAGGGGAGAGGAGGGGAGAGTAGGGGAGAGGAGGGGAGAGGAGGGGAGAGGAGGGGAGAGGAGGGGAGGGGAGAGGAGGGCAGGGGAGGGCAGAAGAATGGAGAGGAGGGCAGAGGAGGGGAGAGGAGGGCAGAGGAGGACAGAGGAGGACAGA
This sequence comes from Canis lupus familiaris, assembly GCF_011100685.1. NCBI lineage: Eukaryota > Metazoa > Chordata > Mammalia > Carnivora > Canidae > Canis > Canis lupus. The sequence continues at coordinate 47,481,929 of NC_049245.1, read as the reverse complement.
GGAGGACAGAGGAGGGCAGAGGAAGGGAGAGGAAGGGAGAGGAGGGGAGAGTAGGGGAGAGGAGGGGAGAGGAGGGGAGAGGAGGGGAGAGGAGGGGAGAGGAGGGGAGAGGAGGGGAGAGGAGGGGAGAGGGGAGAGGAGGGGCAGGGGAGAGGAGAAGCATGGGAGAGGGCAGCAGAGGAGGGGAGAGGAGGGCAGAGGAGGGCAGAGGAAGGGGCAGAGGAGGGGAGAGGAGGGCAGAGGAAGGGAGAGGAGGGCAGGGGAGGGCAGGGGAGGGCAGGGGAGGGCAGGGGAGGGGAGAGGAGGGGAGAGGAGGGCAGGGGAGGGCAGAGGAGGACAGGGGAGGGCAGGGGAGGGCAGGGGAGGGGAGAGGAGGGGAGAGGAGGGCAGGGGAGGGCAGGGAGGGCAGAGGAGGGGAGAGGAGGGCAGAGGAGGGGGAGAGGAAGGGAGAGGAGGGCAGAGGAGGGGAGAGGAAGGGAGAGGAGGGAGAGGAGGGGGAGAGGAGGGGAGAGGGGAGAGGAGGGGAGAGGGGAGAGGAGGGGAGAGGAGGGGAGAGGGGAGAGGAGGGGAGAGGAGGGGAGGGAGAGGAGGGGGAGGAGGGCAGGGAGGGCAGAGGAGGCAGGGGAGGGCAGAGGAGGGCAGAGGAGGGGAGGAGGAGGGGAGAGGAGGGAGAGGGGCAGAGGAGGGCAGAGGAGGGCAGGGGAGGGCAGGGGAGGGCAGAGGAAGGGAGAGGAGGGCAGAGGAGGGCAGAGGAGGGCAGAGGACGGCAGAGGACGGCAGAGGAGGGCAGAGGAGGGGAGGGGTGCAGGAGAGTGGACGAGGGGTGCAGCAGGATGCAGGAGGGGGCAGGAGCGGCCGCGGTCGGCGGGGAGGGCGGGTGGGCGCGGGGGAGGAGGAGGTGCGGGGGGCGGGCGGCCTGCGAGGCCCCGCCCCCCGGCCGTTGCCCGGCCCGCCCCGCCCCCACGCGGGTCCGCGGCCTCCGCTCACCGACGGGCTTGTGGCCCAGCATGGCGTGGAAGAGGCACACCTCCACCTCGGGGCTCCACACCACCGTCTCCTCGGCCGGGCTGGTGGCCGCCTCCCCCGGCCCCTTGTCTCCCGGCGCGCCGCCGCCGCCCACCTCGGCCTCCCCCATGGCCCGGCCGCCCAGCGACGAGCCCCCGGCGGGAGCGGGCGCGGCCACGGCCTCCGCGCAGGCGCACTGCGGCGGGGAGCGCGCGGCGGGAGCGCGCTCCGGCTCGCGCGCGGCGCAGGCGCAGGCGCAGCTGAGGGGCGGGCCCCGCGGCGCCCCCTGGCGGTCGGGCGGCGCGGCACGGGCGGCCCCGGGCGGACGGCGGAAGCGCACCGGAGGCGAGGCGGGGGCGCCGCTGCGCCGCTCCGGGTGCGGCCCCTCGAGCCGAGCGCCGGGCGGGGCGGGGCGGGGCTGCGGCCGCACTTCCCCGACTGCGGCCCTAAGCGGGAACAGCAGGCCACTGGCCACGCCCGGCGGCTCCCAGGGGCCCGGCCCGACCTGACCTGGCCTTGACCGCGGGCCTCCGTGGAGGTGACACCGCGCCCCCCTCCGCTCGGGCCCCGGAGGGGGCGGGGCCGGGGCCGGGGCGGGGCTTGCTCCGGGGGCGGGGCCGGGGCGGGGCAGCCTGCAGGGAGGAAGTCCTCCGAGGCATCGCTGGACCAGGGCCGCCGGCCCCGCCCCCGGAGCAGGCCCCGCCCCCGAGGCAGGCCCCGCCCCCGAGGCAGGCCCCGCCCCCAGAGCAGGCCCTGCCCGTCCCCCAGGTCCCCGCCCCGCCCAGGCCCCGCCCAGACCCCGCCCCCGAACGGGCCCCGCCCCCGAACCAAGCCCCCGCCCCGAACCAAGCCGTCCCTGAACAGGCCCCGCCCAGGCCCCGCCCCCGCCCCGCCCACCGGCGCGGGGCTGGTACCGCCGCGGGGAGCGCCCCTGGCCTCCCGCGGGGCGTGGACCCTGCTCGGCTGCCCGGGCCCCTCCGCGGCCTCCGCCTCCTCCTCCGTGCGGTGGGCTCGCCACCGGCGTTCCCGGGGCTGCTCAGCGGTACCGCCGAAGGTCCGGTGCCCCGACCGCGCCCCCAGCAGGCTCAGGCCCCGGGACCTCGGGGTGGGTCAGGGCGGGCTCAGCGGGCTGGGGCTGGAGCCCTGTCTGCGGAGGGAGCTGCTGCGGATGCGCCTGCCCTCCATGGCCCTCGGGTCCCGGGGTCAGCAGAGCGCCCTGGGGGGCCGGTCGCAGGCAGAGGGCGGCAGGACAGGCCTGCGGGGCCGGGCGCTAGAAGGTGGCCTGCAGGGGGAGCCCAGTTGGAGGGCCCAGGGGGACCAGAGCCGCCAGGCCTGGCAGGCTGGGAAGGGAGGCGGGCCGTGGGTGGGGGCTCAGTCCTGGACGGTGGGACCATGGCGAAGCTTCCTGCCCTGACCGCCGCACAGGAGGAGCCGGTGGGTCCCCCGCGGTCCTACCAGGTCAGCCAGGGCTCCCCGTTCGTTGCCTGCTGGTCACGCCTTCCCTGCCGGCTTGTCACATCACGGTGGCCAGGGCCCATGTGGCACACGACAGGTGGACGGTGACCATCGGTTCACAGACCCAGTAACCAACTGACCAACTCACTCTCCTGATCCCCCCGCCCCTGCCTCCTGTATTGTCTTCATCTTCAAAAGATGCAGTTGGCCTCCCAAGTGTCTAATCCCAGCCATGGCAGGCTGGGGCCCCAGAGGGAAACACGTAGGCCCTGGAAAGGGACCTCTCCCATGGCCGGTGAACGCACAAGCCACCCGGTTTATTCATCAGTCTTGTATGAATTTGGCTACTGGGAATTATTCCCAAGACCAGCTCTAGGTTCTGCCCACGTGGAATGTGTTGCCTGGAGAGCTGATGTCATCTCGGAAGGCAGTGACCATTGCTTATCAAAGGGCGCCTATGCTCCACTCCCAAGGAGCCACCTGGTTGTTGGTTGTGAGAGCTGGGTTCAGGGTAAGCAGTGTTTGGAAGGCTTTGATCAAACACGCCCTGGTGTGTCCACCTGCCCTGGGGAAGTGTCCTCCTCTCTGACCGGGTCCCTGGGACAGAAATGGGATCCTTCCCCAGCCTGGCTGGCACTCCCCTGCGGGCCAGTCCTCCCTGGCGCGCACTGGAGTCACCTCTGGGACACGGGAGGAATTCCCGGACGTAGGAGGCACAGCTTAGAGTTGGGAGGCCAGCTGCGGACCCACGTCCACTGCTCGACCATGGGCCTCCTCGGGCCTCGCCCTCACATCTGCACATTGAGGACAGCGCGTTATCCCCGTTCCCGGACTGAGGGGCCTCAGCGGGTGAGGTGCCCCAGGGCCCCCGGGGGCACCAGCCAGGGTGGCGTTTCCCACTCCAGACCGGCTGGGACTTGCAGCCCACAGTCACACCTCTAGGGGGCATCCCTCACCCGCTGTTTGGACTCAGACCGGCTCCAGTCTCAGAAATCTGCAGGCAGAGACCCAGTGAAGGCTTTTCCTGTTCCCCTGGCATCTGCCCCAGGGGCCAGTCAACGCATTTTGGAAAGAAAGTCCAATTCTTCAGACACGGCCGATGAGGAAGCGCTGTGATGGCCCCAGGGACATTTGTCCTGCCCCTGGGCATGGCTGTGCAGTCAGCTCGGTGGATCCTCGCAGCACCCGCTGTCACCTGCGGGGCTAAGCCTGGCCCAGAGGAGGAGGGGAGCCCCGGGGTGCCAGGCACCGTGGCTGGGCACTCCTGATGGGTCAGGGGGTGCGTTGCCTTCTTCGTGGAGTGGCCAGACTTAACATATCAAAGATGACCTCAGTGAAAGTTGAATTTCAGATAAAAAAGAATACTTTTGCAGTATATTTATGTCTCAAATACTGTGTGGGATAAACTTAGAGCCAAACGTATTCTTTGCTCATTTTCTGTCCGAGTGTTACCGTGTGTCCTGTGTTGCAGCCGATGATCCTGCTCCTCTGTCTGCGTTGCTGTCCGGTCAGCAGCTCGATGGCTCCTGCACTATGCTCATGCCAGGCCCGCAGTGTGGCGCCTGCTTCTCGCTGAAGTGAGCGTGTGCGGGGGGGGGGGGGGGTGCGGACAGGGATGCCCTGGCACCGCGGGGCGCGCCTTAGGATGTAGAGGGGTAGCGACGCGGGCTGTGACAGCCAAGGGCAGACCCCAGGCCCGGCTCCCCAGGCGCCCATTTGTGGGTAAGAGCGCACAACCATCGATGTCCCCACCTCCCGCCTTGACGTCCCCTGGGCACATGTGCCATGAAAAGCCACGCTGCCCTGGAGTCGGGTGCGTTCGTCCCTCCGGTCCCTGGGCTCAGGGTGGACCCTGCTGAGGAGGGGCAAGTTCTGGCGGCCCGGGCTGCTCAGCGTGCACACACTCACCGGCAGCACACACGCATGCCCACACGGGGGTCTTGTCAGAAACGCAGACTCTCCCTTATGGGCACATGCACACAGGCGTGCACACACACATGTGCACACACGCACGTGCACCACACCCAAATCCGTGGAGTCCACATCCGCCCTCCAGGGTCTTCGTGCGAGGACCACACGGGGGGCTCCGGCCAGTGGCCTCTCTTCCAGGTCTGCGGGGACCTTGACGCGGGCTGGGGGCCAGGTTGAGCTGCTTTAGATCATCTTTTCATTTCCTGGTTTCCCGGGAAACTGAGCCTCACGTCTCCTACCCGTTTGGGGACGCGTGGCCTGCGAGCGCTTGGTGGCGGGAGCCAGGCCCTAGGGACGGCTGTGGGAACCATGGCCTCCCCTGACCGTAGGGGCCAGGCCGTCAGAACGCACCCTGGATACTTTTTGCCAGTGACTATTATTCTCCTATCTGTGGGCGGGGAAACTGAGGCACGGGACTGCTGAGTAAGGGGTCTGCTACGCCAGCCAGGCTTTGACCGCAGAGGGCCAACCGTGTAGGCTCTCACCCTGAGGGTGGGCATCCCAGGGGACGGCACTTGTGTTTTGTCCCCGCTATGGGGACTGACAGGTCGGCCCTCCTCCTCCTCCTCCTCCTCTTCCCACAGCCCCCGGGAGCCCATGGGCCAGTTTGCAGGAACCCCGTTGTCCAGGAGTGGGGTCGGCGCCCAGGGCGGGGAGAGCATGGGCAGAGGTGTGGGGACGGGAGCCCCACTGCTCTCAGGGGGCTTATTTCAGCATCTTGGCAGGTCATGGGCCAGCCCGGGAACGGGGCGGACCCTGGACCTCCAGGGCTGCGGACGTGGGGGCGGAAGACGCCCTCCCAGCATGATGCGCAGCCGACCCCTGCCCCACGGCCTCCCGCTCCGAGGGCCTGGGCGTACCGGTCGAGGCTGGGTCCTTCCCCGTCCACTCGGCGTCCGGCGCCGGCCGCTTCCCTGGGTACGTACCATGGAAGGAAATGATTCGTGGGTCAACGCGGAGAGTAACTAATGTTCTCTTTGTAAAAGGAAACAATTCTGTTTTACAGGCAGGAAAAGTCACCCTGAGAGAGAAGCCCCGGGCCCCGCACGGCCCGAGCCCGGCGTCCTGGCCTCGCCTGGCTTCCGTCCACCGTGAGTGAGGAGGGGGATGCGGGCTTTCAGGGTCAGCGGGGGCCCTGGGTGGCACGAACCGCCCTACCGCAACGGCACCTTGTCACAAATGGCGTTTGTCTGATTTCATATATGATTAGCTCCTGGATCCTGGCTTTCTCGGCGCCCGGAGCAAGCGTTTCTGCTCAAACAACTCCCCAACCTGCTTCTTTTTTCTTTTTTTTAATTTTTTAAAAGTTTTTATTTATTTATTCATGAGAGACACACAGAGGGGGGGGGGGGTACAGAGACCCAGGCCGAGGGGGAAGCAGGCTCCATGCAGGGAGCCCGACGTGGGACTCGATCCCAAGACCCCAGGATCGCGCCCTGGGCTGCAGGCGGCGCTAACCGATGAGGCCCCCGGGCTGCCCCCCAACCTGCTTCTTAAAATGAAATCACCTTCGTGTCACTTGAACCCCACAGTGCTGATGGCTGGAGGGGGAGGTCAGCGTGCGCGTAGGCGCCGTGGCGTGTGTTTGCCAGGACACAGATCCATAGACGTGGTACGCAGGCCTTTCGGGGCAGGACGCCACTCGGGGTTCCTGGGGTCTCATGCAGAGAACCGTTCCGGGCCCTGGCGGGAGGAAACGCTCTCACGGAGGACCAGCTCTCCTTGGTTTTGGACGGGAGGGGAGGACCCCTTGCCCTGTTATGGGGCAGCTGAGGACCCGCCGAGGCCCCGGCAGTGGAAATCACCGTGATCTCGTGTCCCCAGAGCCCACAGTCCTGGCCACCACTCTGGTCTGTCCCCACTGACCCCATGTGATTCCTGTCATGTGAGAATGAGTTTTCCACTGCCTTCACTCGGGCTTGAGGGGCAGGGACACAGGATAGCTCGGGAGGGCCCTCCAGTCCCTGTGTGCAGCAGGCGTCTCCGTCTGAGACACCCCCCGCCCCCCGCCGCCTGGGCTCCTTGTCCTGCAGCTCTGTGCACTGGGTCCCAGGGCCCCGGGCTCCGTGTGGACACAGGACACCTGCCTGGACCAGGGGGGCCCCTGGCTAGCTCATCTCTGAGGCTGCTGAGTCAGGCTACGCCCCTGGTGGCCCGCTCATGCTCGTGCTGGGTTAAGCTGGAAATGCTGGCCCTTCCTGAGACAGACTCCAATGTTGGGGTGAAGCAAGGGGGGCTCAGAGCCAAGCGCCCCATTTGCCGCAGCAGCCGGTGGCTACCAAAGCTGACAGCTGTCCTCAGCCGTGACCGTGTTTCAGGCCGGGGGGAGGGCTGTGAGCTGGAGCAAAACCCCGGGCTGCTTACACCCCAACCCAGGGACGCCAGGGCGGCCTGGCCTGCCTCAGGGCGAGCAGCTCCCGAGCCCCGCGTCAGGCAGCCCGCTGGCCGGCGGGGGGCGGGGGGGGGGGGGACGTAGAGCCTGTCCGCCCGCCGCGTGCCCAGCGCAATGTGCTGCCTGCTAACCCGGCTGGAGAGCTCCCGGTGATGCTGACCGATGCCTCCGGCTTTGGTGAAGCTGCTTGGGTTTTACCTACGGAGGCTTGGGGTGGGGGGGACAGAGAGCCGCTTGCTTCCCCGGGAATCACCGCCCGCCCCTCCGCGGGGCCACCGCGGTCTGAACACGGCAGATGGAGCTTCTGCCACAGTCTGGGCCAGAACCCGATTGTTGGCACCCCCAAAGGAGCCCCTAGCAGGTCCCTCGGAGTACCCTGGGTCGTCTGGGCCTCGGTCTGGGCCGGGGGGAGGATTCGGGGAAGAAGCCCACTCCCGGCCGCTGCCCTTGCATGCGTGGCACGTGCAGTACTCACAGGGCACCCCCATCCCCGAAATTCCCACTGTGGGGCACAGAGCCCCTTCCCTCCTCCAGGCACCAGACCTTGCCGAGTCTCACTGCCTCATGAAGTCAGCAGCAGACACATCGCGCTGCAAGCCCTGGGCTTCGATGGGGGGGAGGGGGAGCTTCATTTCCTGGTTCAGGAGCTTCCCCTGAGGAAGCGAGGAGGATGCTCTCCAGAACGGGGTGTGAGTTACTTGCGTCCCCACCTGGCCCTGGGTTGGGGTGCTGGGGGGCTGCTGCCGACCTTGTCCCACCCCCATCCTTCTTCCTCCCCTTGCCCCCAACTCCCTCCCCTGGAAGCGATGAGGAATACATGCTTGTATTCTGAGGCCATGCTCCTCCCTTGCCCCTGTCATGGTCCTGAGGTGCATGGTCTCCCCACCCTATGATGGCCAGTGGGTGGGAGGTCCCTGCCTATGCAAAAGCCTCTAACTGGGGGAGGAACCATCTAGAAGCAGCAGGTAGGAGGGGTGGTGGAAGGGCTTGGATCTCTAGCACCTGGGCTGGGCCTGTTTGGGCTTCCCTGTCATGTGAGACTGCATGGGGTCTGGGGCTTGGCCCAGGGCTGATTTTCTACCCTCGTGTCTGTGGCCACATCACTATGTTTCCCCCCCCCACCCCCGCACCCCCGTGGAGCTACTGGTGGAAAGTTCTAATTGTGATCTGTGCACTCAAGCACCAAATCCTTTCAGTTCTCTCCATGGGCACAGCTGTTCAGTCCATGTCCATGGTGCAGCTGCCAAACTCAGCACAACCCTCATTTCCAAATGGAAATTTCCTTGGCAAAGTTTGGCAGGCCCTGGCCTCGTTATTAGCTGGTTTTTTGGCTCTGCAGGCAAGAAGCTTCCTCATGTTGCCTCTCTGCAGATGGAGGGGCATGACAATCTGTGAAAAGAACAGTGGCTTCTTCCTGAAGTGTCCTGCATATCTCCTTCACCACCCACCCACCATCATCCACCCACCATCCATCCACCCTCCATCCATCCATCCATCCATCCATCCATCCATCCACCATCCATCCACCCATCTACCTACCATCCATCCATCCATCCATCCATCCACCCATCTACCCACTATCCATCCACCCACCATCCATCATCCATCCATCCATCCATCCATCCACCATCCATCCACCCATCTACCCACCATCCATCCACCCACCATCCATCCATCCATCATCCATCCATCCATCCATCCATCCAGCCACCATCCATCCATCCATCCACCCAACATCCATCCATCCACCATCCACCCATCCATCCATCCACCTATCCATTCACCATCCATCCACCCACCATCCATCCATCCATCTACCCACCATCCATCCATCATCCATCCATCCATCCATCCATCCATCCATCCACCGACCATCCACCCATCCACCATCCACCCATCCACCCACCATCCATCCATCCACCATCCATCCATCCAACCTATAAACACTTAAAGGGGTGCCCACTCTCTATGTGCCAGGCACTGAGGAGTGAACACAGCTCACACTGGTGATAGGAGAACATAATACATATAGGAAATAAAGCGTAACAAGGCTGAAGCAGGTGTGTCAGCAGCAGGAGGAGGCCCAATCGCCCTGAGGCCACGAGGTGCTCACGTGAGGTTCTTCTTCGTACCACCTTTCTGCATATCTGACAGCTATTTCTCCCCCTCAGAACTGTACTGCCCAGGCGACCCACTTTGCCCACCTCGTTGCAGCATCGTGGTGAATGACACAAATATTTTTCTGTCTGTGTGTCATTGTTTCCCAACTATCTTGACTCGTGGCCACTGAGAATTCTGTTTCCCATAAAAATTAACACTTGATTTTCCCTAAAACCTCCTCTTTCCTCCACCTGTTTGTGAGGTTGGCAGTGGTTGCTCCTGTGGGGCTTGGAGCTCTCCCCATATCCAAATCAGACACCTCAGCAGCCTTCAGGTGGCCAGTCTGGGAAACTCTGACCGAAGTAGGAAAGGAATCCAACCTCACAGTGTGGTGGACACAGAACAGGCCAAGATGATGGACCAAGCTGTTTCCTTTGCATTCTTGATGTAACCTGCTCGATTCCAGGACTCAGAGACCCGGCCTGTCCACCAGAGGCCTCTCCCTCCGTGTTGTTGAGAAATCACAAGGAGCACTTCTCTGCAAAGCAAACCTTTTCTCCTGGGCTCGAGTAAGAAAGGGACCCGGACAATTCAGCCCATCCACACACAATCTTTCCTGTGACCCCAGCACTGAGCCTGTGTCACATCTGAACCCTGGGAGTCACAAAGGATCCTTCTGGGAAAGCCAAAGTTCCAGCAGGGCTGGCCACGAGAGCAGAGAGGGGAAGCAGTGGAGGGAAGGGGCCCATGGGATGTGGGCCCCAGCCAGGGCTAGCGTGTCTGTCCTCCGTCTGCCTCCCGCTCCTCTGCCCACTGGCCGGTGGCCACGCTGTCCTGCCTACCCTGCCCCACAGCCATCTTCCTCAAGGGTAGTGCTCAGAATGCCATGGAAGGCAGGGCCTTGCTGGTTTGGGAGCTCAGACCTGTCGATGCCTTGAAGGCACGGATCCAAGGTGACCCCAGGTGACTCGTGGTCCCCAACTCAGATCCAGGATGTAGCCTGCTCAGGACAAAGCAGGGGATGGCTGCAGAGCTCCCAGACTTGGAGCACACCTGCGGGGAGGGCGCCGGGGGTTCCCGGGTCTGGCGGAGCCAGGTCGTCCAGTCCGCAGGTGACGTCGACGTGCAGACACAGCCTCTGCACAGGGCCCGGGGAGGAGCTCAGCTCAGGGTTCAGGAGCAGGTTTATCCTCCGCCCCTGTGCACGCAGGCATGTGCCCGGACAAAGCTTTCTTAATAGCAAAAGACTGAAGACACCTTGCATTTGCATCGGAAGGGCACGATTTGCAGACTCGCAGGAAGGTGCACCGCAGGACTCGTATCCGTCCCCTGGCGCTGCCGCAGCAGGTCACCACACCACAGCAGCGGCCAATAGCGCCATAGACAGTCTCAGGCTCTGTAGGTCAGAGGGCTGGTGGGCTCAGCTGGGTCGTCTGCTGAAATTGAGGGGTCACCAGCACGGCTCCTATGGGGGCTCTGGGAAGAAGGCACCACCCGCTTGTGCAGGCTGTGCTCAGGATCCGGGTCCTTGCTGGCCGTGGTCGGAGGGTGTCCCCAGCACTTCTGGCTCGGGCCTCTGCCTCCACCTTCAAAGCCAGCAAAAGCGGTGGGGTCTCTCCCACACTTGGAGTCTCTTAGTCTCCCCATCCTGCCTCTGGAGATGCCCCAGAAGTTCTCTGCTTTTAAAGGTTTATGTGACTTGGAGCCCCCCTGGAAATTCAGAATATTCTTCGTACCTTAGTGTTTATGGCCTTAGTGCCATCTGCAGATTCCCTTTGCCCTGGTGTGGAAGGGCCCGTGTGAACAGGATCCAGCCCTCGGGGGTGGGCGGCCTGCCTCCCACGGACGCCGGGCAGCTGTCGCTGGAATGAGGCACGTCTGAGTGTGCGTGGACGGGTGGGGTGCAAGCTGCAGTTAGGTGTTAGTGCTGACACGGGGCGGCCCATTTGCCCACGTTCCTGTGCTGCTGGCTGGTCCCTTCAGGAGGGCAGCAGCCTCCCGGGCCGCCTCTGGGAGGCCTTAAGGGGCAGCAGGGAAGGCATTTTTCTGCACCAGCTTTGCCACTCTTTGGTGTCGTAAGCGGACTGGGAAGCTATTTTGGGGTCCCCGGCGAGTAACTGCCAGAAAGCCGTTTAAAGTCACCTACAGGTACTTGCCTTTGAAGAGCCGGCAGCTCCGCCGGGCGTGTGCCGGTGGCCAGCAGTGAGGCTGTTGTCATGGTTCCTTGGATTACACGTGGCGTTGGCTTCTGGATGGATGAGAAGCGCTTACGTGCGTGCTCGGCTGGGGAGGTGTGCTGGAGTGTGTTCTGGGGCCGTGGGAGGCTGTGCTGGGCTTCCTTTTATTTTTAGGGGTGTCAGCATGTCGGGGTACAGCACCTACCACTCTTCCAGCAGCACGTGGGCTCTTCTCGGGGAAAGAGCCACATCTACGGGTGCGTGAGAAAGCCAAGCATCCCCTGCTCAGCAGCTTCAGGCTGGAAGGCATCCAGGTGACACGAGGAGAGACGCAGCGCCAGGCACACGGAGTCGGAGTGACTCATGGCATGTTGGGGAAATACAGCTAAAAACAGAACCTGCTAGCCGGGCAAACCTCTCTGCAAAGGTAGAGAGAGAGAACGGCTTCATTATCGAATGAGCGCTACGCCAGCACGCAACGTGCCTCCAGGCCGCCTGCCAAGAGGTGCCGAAGACGGAAGGAAATCGCACCCTTTCCTAGAGCCAGGAAAACACGACCCACTGGACACGCGGTCTTCGGCTCGTTGGGCGAGTTCTCCGGGAGGAGCGCTTGACGGAACCATCCACCCCACGCGGCTCACCGCAAACCCACCGGGCACTTGGGGTGACCATCTGTGTTACTCGTTGGCTTCATCGAAGGAGAAATAAGGCCTGGCCTCTTTATGGCAGGAGGGAGTTCTGGGGGGAGGTGTCCCGGGAAGTCGGCTCCTGCCTCGGGGGGTGTGGTGCCAGCCTCCCTGAGGACTCATCTCAGGGAGGTGGCTCCCAGGTCCTTGAGATACACGGCCCTGGGCAGTCAGCTGGTGACAGGTTTCCTTAGCTTTAAAGGGCTTTACACACCTCCCAAAGGAACGTACACCCCACTCCAGAAAGACTTTACAATTCCCAGTTTTCTAAAGTAGATGGTGGAGGAAAGGGGAGGGAGCCTCTTTCCCTTGCAGCAGCAGGGGGAGTCCATGGTCGGGCTTGTCCTTGCGGCAGCGCCGGGGACCCGGAGGGGGCACACGCGCCGGCAGGCAGGGGCCCGGGCTGCTGAGGGCTCAGGTGGCTGGGTGCAGGCCCCGGGTGCAGGCCCCCGCCGGCCACGGCTCCCAGCCCCGCGATCCCGACCGGCCTGCCCGACAGCCGGGGCCTCAACGTCCCCGTGACACGGCGGTGCTGGCAGTCCTCTGGGGCCGCGGCAGGGACGCCAAATCGCAGGAGGTTGGTAGGCAGAGACGTGATGCTGGGGAGGTGCAGCGGTCGGTCATCCTCCCTGCGGTTGGTGAGGGGACGGCGGGGCGGGCGGAAGGCCGGCAGGTGCTTCGGGGAGGTGGGCGGGGTGGGGGCTGCGGCCAGGGCTGCCCCTCCGCCGGGAGCACGGGGAGACCGGAGGGTGCGGAGGCAGGTGTTGGGAGCAGGGGAGCAGCAGGCCCGGCTGGGACCCCCCAGGATTCGGCGTCCATCAGGGTCACCATCGTGAGGTGACCGAGGTGGACAGAGGCCTCCCGAGCACAGAGCCACCTTATCGTGCAAGAGACCGTCTCTCCTTTCTTGGTGCTCCCATTGGGTGAGGCCAGGCTGGGGTCTGGGTGGGGGGCAGGCAGGGTCAGGACCCAGGGTGGAATGGGGGGGCCTGAAAATTCATTTCCCGCCCACTCCCACCAAGGCTGACCCCCCGGGGCTGCGGGGGACGGGGGACAGCCCGCTCAGGGCTCCTTCTCGGCCCTCCTCCTGCTGCAGTGGGCAGAGGGCGAGTCTCGGGGGCTGCTCCCGACCTGGGGTCCCGAACTGGAGACACGGCCTGCTGTGCAGTGGGGCTCTGCTCTGCGGGAGGCCGGGGTGGCTGGGCCTCCCCCCACCACCCCGCCCCACCCAGCCGGGCCCACTGACGAGTCGCTTTCTAATGTAAACGGATGACAGGGGCGCCCGGAGGAGCCTGGCTGCCGGGAGGAGGAACGTGATTAGACTCATTTGGGCCCAAGAGCAGTGATGGATGTGGACAGACCGAGCCGCCGGCTGACCCAGTGTCCGCCGGGCGCCGGGGGCCCCTCCGCAGGGCCGGGCCCGCTGCTGGACGGGTGGCTCCTGGACGCCCCACGCACGAGCTCAGACGGGACCCCCGGCCCTGCCCACCTGCCCGTGGCTCTCCCGCCTGCTCTCGCGGGTCCCTCTCCCACCCCCGGGCCAGCGTGCTCCTCCCAGCCGCCCCGCGAGCTCCTCCCTGTGCACCCCAGTCTCCCCATCGCATTTGCTGTCTTCCCGATTCCCATCTGTCCTCCTTGGGATCAACTCAGGGTCCCCACACAGCCTGGCTCTGGCACCAGGGAGGGGCTCAGGCAAAGTCGTCCATGGGAACCTCCACGTACCGGGTGGGCCCTGGGGGAGCACAGCCAGGGCTGCCCCTGTACTGCCTCCTCCAAGCAGCCTCCCCGGATTAGAGCCACCAGCCTGCCTGGGGTGAGGGGGGCTCCGCTTCCTTGCCGAGCTGGAGGCTCTGTCCCCCCGCCAGCCTCCCTGGGTGGCCCAGTCTGGGCGGGAGTCCCTGGAGGACGCTGGGAGGCTGGGGTTTGGGTGGGAATTTGATGTTTTCCGGGGCGTCCCCTCCTGTTGGGTGCCGCTGAGGCCCCCAGGGTGATACAGATGATTTTGAAATGGGACCTTCACGTCTCCATCGGGCTCCTCGGATGACTCGGGGCTGGAGAAGCCTTGGCTGTGTGCTGGTTGCCCATCCAGGGCGAAGCGCTTTCGGAGGCAGGAAGGCCCGTAAGGTGACACCTGCGTGGGGGCGGGTGGGCTGTGTGTGGCCAGGGGTGGGGACATGGGAGGGGCCTGGTGGAAAGAACGCTGGGCCCGAGTTGGGACACCAGAGCTGCTGACCCCAAGGGACGGCACCCCCTCTCCCGCCCTGACTCCATTTACTCACCAGGAAGAGGAACTGCCTCCTTCCTGCTCTGCGACCCCTGCGAGATCACACGACTGACCAGAGCGCGGCAGGGACTTCGCGTCCCTTCGCTGCTGTCCTGCCCCCCGCTGTCCCCTCCTCACTGTCCCCCCCGCTGGCTCCCCGGCCTCACCCGCGCTGTGTTCGGAGGTGGCTAGGCAGGGAAGGATGGGCGTAAAGGCCCGGCCCCCGGCCCAGCTCCCAGGACACCTGGAGGGCCCTTGTCACGCCTGAGCCCCCACGGTCAGACACGGCAAGTCCTCTGCTCGGGCACTCGGGGACGGGACCTCTCTTGGACACCAGACAGGCCATTTTGCTTTTGGAAACATCTGAATGTGAGAGATTTATTTTAACTTTGTGTCTGAAAGTTGGCTTCATGAGAGGGCGCCGTGCGGCTGACGGGGCTGCATCCCCAGGGCGGGCACGCAGGTGTGTGTGAGGGCGTGCACGCCGGCCAGGGGTTGGTGCATTTGCATGGCAGCTGGCACAGCCACCGGCTGGGCAACAGGCCCCCCGTCGGCCCGTGGTGATGATGTCGGGTGGGACCAGACGCGCACCACACTCGGTTCCCAAACTCTTTCATGTCACCCAGACCTCCCGTGACAGAAGGGACCCCTTCCTAATGAAGGGAAAGCCTTCCCCTCGCCAGCGGATCTGCACACGGCCGGGTAGGCAGGCGGGCCCAGGCCGCCTTCCACGCCGCCGCCTCGCTCTCCTGTCCCGCCCTCTTGTTGCCAAGTCTCGCCCCGGCTCGGAGGCTGAGCTCACAGCCCTTGAAAAGCAGAGGCAGGGGGGGTGGCTGTGTGGACCGGTCGGCGCGTGGCGGGGTGGCGCCCACAGGGAGCTCTTTGCCAAGCAGAGCAGAGAAGCCACACAAGGATGCCCTGCGACGCGTCTGCCCAGCCGGAGGGCCCAGTGCGGGCCGGGGTGCTGGCTGGGGGGGCGGGCGCCTCCGGGACAGCCTCGGGTGCCCTCCTCCGTTCCTGCCCCTGCAGGGGGGTGAGGTCTCTGGAAGCTTCCTTGCAACCTCAGCATTTCAGGATTTGGCCCAGCCGTTTAGTATTATATTTAATTGTCATCATTATTAGTAATTCAGAGCCGGCACATCTCACGTTGACAAGACACACGGTCACTCAGGATCAGCGTGGTCTCCCAAAGACCCTGTGGGTGAGCTTCCGGGCTCAAGACGGCAGGTGGAGGGAGCCCCGCGGGGAAGGGACACGAAAGGGGGTCACTTCCAGGGGAGGCAGGTGGCTTGGCTGGGGCGCAGTTCCCCTCTCCCAGCCAAGGAGTGCCCCCCGGCCCAGGTCCCCGCACGTTTCCGGGGCAGCTCCAACCCCTGAGAAGCCCCCGGGCACATGCCACAGGCGCCCCGACGGTGCTGTCTGCGTGCCGGGCTCCCCGGACGGCTGCAGGGAGCGTCTCGTCCTGAAGGCCAGGGGGGCCGAGTCTGCCCCTGAACTCCCATGGGAGACAGAGAATGCCAGGGAATGTTCTGCCAAAAACCTTCTTTTGAGGGGACTAATGTTTCCCCATGAGCCCTCGACGTGCTGGGGACGTGCCCTGCCGGGGTCTGCGGGAAGCCGAGCCCTCTGCAGGAAGGGACGGTGCAGGTGCGCGGGGCCGAGGGAAGGATGGGCCCGACGTGCGTGGGGGGGGCCCAATGGCCTAAAGGCCCGTCCCCAAGGCGCCGCGCAGCCTGCAGCTGCGGCCGAGGACGTGCCGCTCACCGCGCACAGATGCCAGAGGCCGAACGAGCAAGCTGCCCGTTTGCAGCCCAGGCGAGACAGGAAAAGCCAGGGGCGGACCTTCTGCCGCCGGAGGACCGAGGCCAGCGACTGGGGAGGGCAGGAAGCCGCGCCCGACGACGTGCCCAGTCTTACCAGCGGGCGGCTTCGGGGCAAGGGTCCTGGGAGCTCCCCCGAGCCCCACTTGTCCAGGGGAGGAGCCACCCCTGCCGCCAGCATGGAGCCTCCACTCCCGGAGGTGGGGGAGACCTCCCCTCCCAGCACAGTGGCGGGCGGGGCCCCCACACCTCCCACAGCCCAGCGGTGGGTCTCGGGAGGCAAAGGAGCATGAGCCCTGAGCCTTTGAACTGTCGGGTTCAGCGGGCATCAGGCCGCAAGCAGCACGTCCCCCCTGGGGTTTAGTTTGGATTGGACATTGGGAGGCACAGCCCTGGGGGACGTCTCGCTTCCCCAGAGGCAGGGCCCGGGAGCCCCTGGAGCCTTCTGGCCAAGGGTGGCCCAGCGCAGCCCGAGGGGACCCCCTGCCACGCCGATGGGCACCCAGAGCAGCCCCTGCCCCCTTGGCTACCGTCCGTCCTAACCTGCAGCATTGCTTCCTCCCGGGAAGGCTTCCGGAATGTTCTGTGCACATTCACCTTGCTCCAGGTCGTGCGGAGACGGTGGCTCTGCCGTCCACTCTCCCCCTGCGCGGAGGGGGGTCTGCTGAGCTGAGCGGCGGCTGCAGACCCAGAGGACCCCGCACTGGGTCGGGCTGTGCCTTGGGTTCACCCCGCGTGTCTGTGGAGGTGCCCCCGCCCCTGCCCTCGTCTCCTGTTCTGCGCAGGCGAGCAGGCCCAGCGCCCACAGGAACTGCTGAGGGAGGAGGACGTGTGCGCACTAGATTTTCCGAGTCTCCATCAGGCACCAGCATCCGCGTGCGCAGAGAAGCCGGGGGCTGACCGTCGGGCCAAACGGCCCTCAAACCCAGCTGGCGGGGTTACGGTTCTCAGGTCACCCTGAGCCACAGCCCCTGGGTCTCCTGACACCACATGCGAGCCCACTGACCCTGTCCAGGCTGCGGGGTGATGAGGCCGGACGCCCGTCCCCACGCGCTCTGGGGGGCCTTCCACAGTTGGCAGGCTCTGGGCCTGGCAGGCGTCCCCCAGGGGCTTCCTGGAGCTGGACGGGGCCCCCACGTGGCTCTCCATCCCGAGGGAGCCGGGAGGGTGGAGGCCGGGGGTCTGCGCCTCGTGCGCGTGTGTGTGTGCACATGTGTGTGCGGCCCCCAGCCCTGCCCCACGTGCAGCGTCGGGGGCTCCTCCCTCCCGCCTCCACACCCTCATTCCCTTTGTGAATTCAGCCCGGACGTAGTTTCCACGGAGCTCTGATGAAAACTGGAATTCGAATCATCCTTGTGGGCAGTGCTGGGGGGTGGGGGGCGCGCCCGGGCTGATGGCGGGGCTCCTTCCTTCAAGCGTACATTTAAACGCATAGACTTCTGCACGAAGCCCCCCTGCTGCCTAGCCAGGGTGGTAGGCCAGGGAGCCCCAGGGGAACGGGCGGGCGGGCTCCTCTGTGTGCACGTGCCCGAGTGCAGATCAAGGTCCAGAGACTTGCAGAGGGACGTGTCTAGGGCTCTGGCCTCGCGGGACAGCGGCACTGGCCTGTGCCTAGGGTTCACACTGCCTGCCCGCTGCCCCCTATTTTTCTCTCCTTGGCTGGCCTGAAAGTCTACCGTTAGAGTTTCATTCCTTTGGATATTCTTGTAAAATGCCAGTGCACCTACTGGAGCTGGCCAGCGAGCCCCCCACCCTGGGTGGAGGCGGGTCCCGAGACTCCCCAGCTGCCGAGCGGCGTCCAACGCCTAGTGCCGAGGTGGGAGCACCCGGAGCCTCGCACCTCATCCCTGTGCCGGTCAGAGCGGAGCAGCAAGTCAGCTTTGAGGACACCGGTCCTTGCGGAGCACCCGGCAGGTGGATGAGTGAGGGAGTGAGGGACCCCGCACCCACCGGGCAGGTGGAGGAATGAGCCGTGTGCACACATGGGGCAGGCTGGGGCCTGGCAAGGTGGCACCTCCAGGCGAGCGGTGTTGGGGGGCCAGCCGGCCCCTCTGGCCCTGGGGACTCAAGGGGAGGGACAGGCCCCCGGGGCCCCGCAGGCTGGTGCCGTGCTGCTGGTCCCCAGGCTGGGGTCCTCGGGGACGCTGCCAGTCAGAGGGGAGGGCTCAGCGGGGGAGACGGGGCAGCCGTGTGGGGACGGGTCAGCACTCCTCCCGGGCCCCAGGTGTCCCCCAGCCGCTGACCCCTGGCGGGGGGCAGCTGACTCGCTTCCCTCCGTTTTGGGGGCCGCTAGAGCGGCTGCGGAGCCCAGAGTCCGACACTCGCAGGACCCACACGCCCGTCACGAGGCCTCCTCTGTGCCCAGCCCATGGATGGGAAGCAGCTCGGTGGGAGGGGGGCAGGGGGCCGGCCCCACAGGTCTCCCCGACTCCAGGCCTCGAGGGGACCCCATGGCAGGTGGGTCCCCTTTGGCACACACTCCTTCCTCTCCCGCTGCCTCCTGAAGCTCTGGTCCTGAGCCGGGGGGTCCCGGCCCCAGCCCTCCAGCCTGTGGGAGCCCACGTGGTTTCGGTTGAAGGCCCCGTGGACGGCTGTGTGCCGTGTCAGCAGGCGCCCGAGGAATAAATGAACGAGCGAACGACTGGGCGCACGCAGGCCCGCTGGCCCCCGACATGAGAGTCCACGCCGCGGGGGGCAATCGTCTCCTTTATTGGGACTCGGGGGGGTTGTTCTTGCCGACCGCGGTAGGTCGTGGCGAGGGCTGGGGCAGGTTTGTGCGAGCGACACAACGGGGGTTAGCATCACGGCCGACAGTCACACAGGACACTGGAGCGACTGCGTGACGTGGCCAGGGGCGGGCTCTACGGAGCCGGTGGCCCACGGAGGGCGCGGGCTGTGCGTGGACGCGTCTGTGGCTGCGGGAAGTGCGCAGACGGGAACGTGAAGACCGCAACGGTCACGGGCACTTGGGGCCGCCGCACAGACCCTGTCCCTGCTGCGCCTGCGAGGGTCCGGGCTGCTGGGTGTCCCCATCGTGCGTCCACTCTGCCCCCACCCCAGGGAACCCCGTCTTCCGCCCGTCCTGGGCTGGGTCCTCCGGGAGGGCACATCGGCCGGGCCCAGACGGCGCCCACGCCCACTCGTCAGCCTCGGAGGACGGCGTGGCCGAGGTGCCGAGCGCGGGGGTGGCTCTCAGGGCCTCTCGGGACGAGTCCAGGCCCGTGCTCGACACCCGCGGCCTGGGCACCAGCCTCTGCTTGCAGGCGCCCACTGGCCGCCTGCCCACCTGTCCTGCTCGCCTGCCCGGAGCCGACGGCGTGTGTGGGGTCTGGGTTGGCCTGGGTCCCGGGGTCCTGGGGGGCTGCTGGCGGCTGCCCACCCGGCGCCGCTCTTGCAGAAGGAGCCGGGGGTTCTCGGAGCGCACAGCTCGGAGCAGAGGGCCCAGGTCCAACGCCGCCGCAGGTACCGTGCCAGCCAACGGCCGTTCTTACGGGAGGGGCGGGTCCTGGTGCCCGGGCTGGGAGCAGGCCTCCTCGGCGGGGTCAGGGCTGCCCACCCGCTGCCCGTCTGCTCCCTTCAGGAGCCCAGTGACAACCTGCTGTAACAAAAGCCCATATTTCATTTTCCAGGCCCTTCTGCCCCTCGAGCCTCCCGTGAGGCAGCTCACACGGCCTCGGCCTCCCCCGGCTCAGGGGACCTGCCAGGGCACGGCCAGGGCCAGGCCATCCTGTCTGGAGACCGGCTCCTACAGACCACGGAGGCGCCTGCCCTTCCGGGTGCCCGGGGCTGGGGCCGCTGTGCGCGGCCGTGACGGGCGACCCGGGGCCTCAGCCTGGCAGCCACGGGCGCCTGTGTCCACGGCTCCTCCTCCTCACCTGTGGCTGAGTCCCCACAAATGGGCGAGGAGGACGGGGAGCCGGGTCCAGCCGACGCCTGCCCCCCCGACCCCCGGGGGCCCCTGGGCACCGCCCGTGGAGAGGAGGGGTCTGGGCGCCGAGGCCGTACCAGAGGAGGCCAGCGGTCCTCTCCTCGCCGGGGGCGCCAGGGCAGCGGCCGCCCTCCGCCCACAGCCCTGCCTCTCGGGGCGGCTGCCTCCCCACGCCAGCCCGGCCCGGCCTGTGCCTTTCATTTCTGTCCTCCCGGATCACCCCGTAGTGTGGGAACAAAGAAACCTGCCTTCCCCCACCACTAATTTCTTCTCATTAAAGGCCCTTTCTGGATCTGGGGTGAAGCAATCTCTCTCCGGCTTTCAAAGAGGGGCAGAGGGAGAAGCTGCGAGAAATGAGGCCTCTGGGGGTGGGCGCTGAGTCCCCGGCCTCTGCTGAGCCCTGCTCCTGCCCCGGGGGTGGGGGGCTGCAGGGAGAGGGGGAGGGGGGAAGGGGGCGACGCTGCCGTTGGGCCTCCCCTCCTCCCCCCGGCCCTAATACAGTGTCTCCCGGGTGACGTTGCTGGAGAAGGTGTGGTTGCTGGACACGCTGTTGGTCTTCCTGGCGAAGGCCGGCCTCCTCCCCCTGCGCCCCCACAGAGGACACAGGCAGGCCAGGGTGGACAGGAAGGCCTGGCGGAAGTTGGCAGAGACCAGGTTGTACAGGATGGGGTTGATGGCCGAGCTGACGTAGAAGAGCGCGTTGGTCAGCATGTAGAAGTAGTGGTAAAAGTCGTACAGGAACCTGGGGGCGAGGGCAGCTGTCAGACCCGGCCTGGTGGTGCCACGACCCTCGGTGCTCGGGACAAGGACATTAAATTCTCTGACGTGGGGCTATTTCAGAACAAATTCCGGGGCTGCGGCATCTCTTGAGGTGCTGGGAGTTCCGACCACGCTCCCGCTGGCGCCGGTCGGGGGGCTGGCTTGTGGCCGTCCTCCCCGCCTGCCTCCACCCCTCCCTGCGGCACACCGGGCCCGCCCGTCTGCGTGCAGGAGGCCAGCTCGCTGGGGCTAAGGGGTGCGGCCGGACCCCTTCCCTGCTCCCTGGAGGGCTGTGCTCCTGGGCCTCGGCTTGCTTGCCTCCACCGACAGGGATCTCACTCCCTCACCAGGCAGCCCTGGGTTTCAGAAACCCTTTACTCAGCACCGTGCTCTGCTACCTGCAACTTCTCCTCGTCTGTCCTGGATCTGCCCTCCCCATGGTTCCCCGTCACTTTGAAGAAGCTGTGACCCTCGGACCAGGCTGCCCTGCTAAGCTCACGCACGGCGGGGCCTGGGGCTGTCGTGTCAGAAGGGCGTCCTGGCAAGGCTGGCCTCTTGCACCGGGGTCTGGGAGCTTGGATGTCCGGGGTCGCCACCCCCTGCGAGGAGGGGCTCTCGGGGCCTAGAGCATCCTACGCAGAGCAGATGCTTCCTCCTGGGAGTCTGGGGCTGGGGCGCGCGGCAGCCGCGGCATCTACGTGAGCGGCCCCAGCAAGAGCCCTGGGCTTCTGGCCGGCTGCCCAGCCGACAGCGTTTCACACGTGGCCTCGGTTCGTTCGGGGCATTTGGCCTGCGGAGGGGGTTCTGGAAGCCGGGCCTGCTCCCCAGGACGCCTCTGCGGGCTTGTTTCCCGTCACTGATTCTGCTGTGTGTCCCTGGGCTGCGGTAGGGCCCCGTGTGGGTGTGGCTGCCCCGGGGCCCCCCGAGTGCTCGCGGCTCCCCCAGCCTGGGGGTAGTCTAGGACACCCAGACAGTGGTTGCGCCCCCAGGTCCCACAGGGCCAGCCCTTTCTGTCTCTCTCCAGACGGCTCTAAACTCGTCTCATACCCACTCTCAGCTCTGCTCTCCTCTTCTGCTGTGACCTGCCCCGTGGCTGAGCAGCCTCAGCCACGGACGTGGTGTCCATCCCCCTGTGGCATCCATCCCTCCGTGGCCTTCCTTCTGCCCCCAGCCCACTCACAGTCACACCAAGAACATGCGGGGACACCTGACCTGCAGCCCTGCCTTGAGCTGCTCTGTTCCGCGCCCCCACCTCCCATGCCAACCTGTTCTGGGGAGCTTCTCCCAGCCCGAGCCTCACCCCTGCGCCCCAGGCTCCCGGTACTCACGGGGTCCACTGCTTATCGGAAATGTAGCAGAACATGAGGCGCCGCACGTGGTAGGGCAGCCAGCAGACCACGAAGGCGATGACCACAGCCCCTGAGACACAGAGAGACGGGGTCTCGGAGGGTGAAGGGGGGCATCCTGTCTGAGCCCAGAAGACTAACCAGTGTTAAATTGTCAGTGTACCCACCGCAGTCTACAGGCTCCGTGCCACCTCTCTCAAAACCCCGAAATAGAAAAACCCATCTTAAGATCCGTGGGCGTCTGGAGGGACTCCTGAAACAACCTTGAGGAAGATGAGCTGGAAGGCTCTCGTGTCCTAATTTCAAAACCTACCACAAAGCTGCAGTCGTCAAAACAGTGTGACCTTGGCCTAAAGACAGAGAGCCCAGAGGTGAACCCTCACAGATATGGGCGGGTGACTTCCTACGAGGCTGCCGAGACCATCGTACCGGGAAAATGGGACAGCCACGTGCAGAAGGAGGAGGCCAGACCCCTACCTCACACCTCATACAGGGTTAGCTCAAAACGGATCGAAGATCTGAATGTAGGAGCGAAGACTACAGAATTCTTATAGGAAAATGACTGGCGCCAACCTGACGACACTGAATCTGGCAGCGACTTCTTGGAGGGCTCAGGCAACAGAGGGAAAGCAGATGCCCTCGACTCCATAAAAACGAGCAAGCTGTGCATCACAGGTCACGGTCACCAGGGCGAAAAGGTGACTCACAGAACGGGAGAAAGTGTTTGCTTCACACATCTGACCGGGGATTAAAATCCAGGACCCACAGAGAATGAAGATGCAACAGCAAAAATCAAACAATCCAATTACACATTTAAAAATGCACAAGGAAAAAAAATAAATAAATAAAAAATAAAAAAATAAAAATGCACAAGGGACTTGGACACACGCTTCTCCAAAGAAGATACACAAATGTTAATCAGCACATGAAAGAGTGCTCCACGTCACTCATCATGTGATAAATGCAAACCAAAACCCAATTAAGATACCATCTCACAAAAAAAAAAAAAAAAAAAAAAGATACCATCTCACAAATAAAATCTTAAAAAAAAAAAAAAAAGGGGCAGCCTGGGTGGCTCAGCAGTTTAGCGCCACCTTCAGTCCAGGGCATGATCCTGGAGACCCCGGATTGAGTCCTGCATCGGGCTCCCTGCATGGAGCCTGCTCCTCCCTCTGCCTGTGTCTCTGCCTCTCTCTCTCTCCCTGTGTCTCTCATGAATAAATAAATAAAATCTCAAAAAAAAAAAAAAAAAGATATCATCTCACACCCAGGACGGCTAATATAAAAAACAAAACAAAACAAAAATACAATCCACAAGAACACAACACCCTGAGAAAATAGTGCCTTTTGGTGTGGATGTGGAGAAACGAGCACCTCTTCACATGGTTGGTGGGGATGCAAAATGGTATATCCACTTTGGGAAAAAGTACGGCAATTTTTCAAGAAATTAGAAATAGAATTACCATATGACCCAGCAATTCTACTCTGAGTAATTTCCCAAAGCACTGAGAGTAGGGACTCAAACAGGTGTCTGCAGGCCACTGCTGCAGGGTTCACGATGGCCAAAAGGTGGAGGCAACCCAAGGATCCCCCAACACACCTGATGGATAAACACAGGGAAGGCCATCCAGACACTCAGCCTTAAAAAGAAAGGACGGGGGAATCCCTGGGTGGCGCAGCGGTTTAGCCCAGGGCGCGATCCTGGAGACCCGGGATCGAGTCCCACATCGGGCTCCTGGCATGGAGCCTGCTTCTCCCTCCTGTGTCTCTGCCTCTCTCTCTCTCTGTCTATCATAAATGAATAAATAAATCTTAAAAAAAATAAAAAGAAAGGACATTCAGACGCCTGCCAGGACGTAGCTGAATCTTAAGGACGTCAGTGCTCAGAGATGTAAGCCAGACACAAAAGGACGATCCCGCTGGGATGAGGCCCTTGGAGTAGCCGAATTCATAGAGACAGAGAGGAGGGGGGCGGTGGTTGTTGGGGGCTGCGGGGAGAGCAGGTGGGGACTTCGTGTTTCGTAAGGACAGAGTTTCAGTTTTGCAAGATGACAAAGTTCTGGAACGGATGGTGTGAATGCACGTAATACCCCTAAACGGACACTTGAAAATGGTCAAGGTCGTAAATCGTATGCTGAGTGTACTTCACCGCAATGGGAAAGAAAGCAATAAAACAGTCAACCGGTCGGGAAAACCTGGGGCTGGCTGGGCTGTCCTGGTGCAGAGAGAAGCCTGGCCCTGAGATGGTGCGTCCTCATCTTGGGGCCTGGGGGGCCTGCAGGAGGGGCTTGGTTTTGGGGCCCTGGCCCCTGGGCAGCTGCCCTGACCCCGCAGGCCCAGGAGATGGGAGGGCTGCCTGCTGGCAGCAGCAGGAAATAGGTTGGTGGCACCGGGACGTTCCAGGAAGCCTGTCCCTGACACAGCAGAAGCAAAGCTGTGACCCTGACCCCTGGACACAGCCTGACCCTGGTCACTGGCTACGGGCTGGGGAGCTCTCTTATCAATACTACCACAGTGATTAATGCTGAAATGGCAAGACTTTGGAAATACTACACTGAATAAATTATTTAAATGAATTTTATCTATTTCTTTTTACTTTTGAAAATATGCTTACTAGACCATTTAACATCACGTAGGGCTTGTGTCATATTCCTACTGACAGTGCTGCTCTGGACCTCTCTCTGCTAAGAAACCACAGCTGCTGAAGGTCAGGTGGCCTGGGGCAGAGGCCCAGAGGCCAGTCGGCCGAGGGGGAGGGTGACAGCAATCGGGAGGGCTACTGGGAAGCACAAGGTCAGGGAAGGGGTGGGTAGGGCTGCCTTCAGCAGAGTGGGGGGCAGTGTTTTGAGAAAGAGCCCTCCACCAGGATGCCAGCTCTGGGCACAGGCCGGGCCCAGGGTCCCACACAGGAAACATCACAAGCCACATGAGCACAAGCTCCACTCCGTGCTCTCCTGCGCTGGGGGCTGGCCGGGTGGGGACTTTGCAAGGGCTGGTCTTCAGGATCCTCATGAGAATGTGGGTCATCATGCGGTGGGGTTGCACTCAGGCCTCTCCAGCAGGCACCTGACCGCCCGCACACACGGTAACCCACCTCTGCTGCTCGGTGGCTATGTGTGCAAGCTGCCTGACCCAGAGTCCGTGCTCAGGAGACTAGTTGAATCAGTGAATGGATGGATGGATGGATGGATGGATGGATGGGTGGGTGGGTGGATGAGTAGATATATGGATGGAGGGAAGGAAGGATAGATGGGTGGAAGGACGGATGGATGAAAGGATGGGTGGACGGATGGAGAGAAATGGAAGAATGAGTGGGTAGATGGACGGTGGGCGCAGTAAGAGCCGCAGTCTGTAGGTGAGCCAGCCTTCGGCGTCTGCTGGGACTGCTCCATTTCCTGGGCTTAAACTTGACCCTGTTCACTGGTGTGAGGCTTGCTGCTCTGCTGGCCCCTGGCTGCCACCCACCCTGGGGGCCCAGCGGTTACGTACGTAAGACCCGGACGCCGTGCCGCAGGGCTTGGACCCTGCCAGGCTCGATGGACATGCTGAATGAGCTGTGCTGGTCCCCAACCGTGCACACCTGGCCCTGCTCAGCTGCCTGGCGGACCATGACGGTCAGCTTGTTGGCGATGATGGTGTTCAGGATGGAGATGACCACCATGGGGAACACGAAGGACATGAAGGTATTAATCTGCAGAGAAAGAGAAGGACAGCCGTCAGGCCGGCGTGCAGGGGACAGCGCCCTGCTGCCTGTCGCACCAGGTGGGGCCTGCAGTGTGGAAGGTGCCTGGTCTTCTGGGCAGACGCACACTCCACCTTCCGCCTGCTTCCCGCTCCCGCCTGGCGCAGGTGGGGTTCACAGACTGTCCCTTCAGTGAGCCCCTCTGCGCAGGGTTCACCGTGTAGACGGTGCGGAGCACAGACTCGGGTGCGTCCTGGCCGCGGCGAACGGCCGGGGCTCTACGCTCGCAGGTCTGGACACGACGAGTCACGGCTGCAGACCCAGGGCGCCGGGCTGCTCCTGCAGGACGGCCAAGCCCAGCATCCCTCAGGTACGCAGACGGTTCGTGTTTGGACAGAAAGGAAGGCCCTTCCTCCTGCCTCACCGTCGGCTCACTGAGGAGAGCTTCCTCCGAGCACCTCTCCCTCCCATGTCTTCGCATCTGGGGAAACCGAGCCTCATACAGGCCGAGAGGCTGGACTACAGCTGACCTGGCCCGTCTGAGCCCAAGCCAGAGCCTGCAGGACAGCAGGCTGAGACCGGCCCTCGCGCCCCGCGCAGGGGGCTGACCTGACGGGCAGCGGGGACCTGGCATCGCCTCCCGGGCCAGCGGACTAGCAGCCTCGAGCGCTGTGAACCGCGCTCGGCTTTTCACTCTTTCTGAACGCTCCTGTCGCCGGGCGCCCCCGCTCCTGGCCCTGGCGGTGTGGCCTCGGCGCCTCGCCCTGCTGTCCCTGCTCAGCTGCTCCACGCGTTCACTTTGCACTTCACGTTCACAAAGGCGTTAGTTGTGCGTGGAGAGGCCGTGCTGGCTCTGGCTCCTCTGGAAAGTTCCGGGTGGCCGACACCCAGGGCTCCCCGGGTTCCGGGCGGCCCCTCCTGCCACCTCCTAACCCGGTTTGCCTGCAACCCTCGAGAACAGAGCCGGAGTAGCCTCTCCAGGGTGAGGACGCTGCAGCTCCGTCCTGCTCCCGCAGCAGTGGCCCGGGACGCCCAGCAGCCCCCGAGGCTGCCCGCTGGTTTGCTCTCCTCTCGGCGGCCCGGCCTCTGTCCAGAATGGGGCAGACTCACTTGCCTGCTCTCCTGAGGGCACCGCGAGGCCTGCAGGGGTCCCGCCCCCCCCCTCTCAGGGCTCCAGGCCCCACCTCGGAGATCCTGAGGCCTTCCAGGAGGCGGGGGCCTGAGGATATGTTCGGTTCCACACGGCTCTGCTAAGCTGGGGGGCTAAGAGGCCAGAGAAGGGCCAGCAGGCCCCGGGGAGGGGCCTTTCCCACACTTCCTGGCCCCGGCGCCCGGCGCTCACTGCCTGCCTGCACCGGCCCCCGCCAGCCGCCCCCGCCGGGCTCCCTTCTCTCCTGTGTGCCCAAGCTCAGGGGCAGGTCCCGGGGTGGGGGGGCCCTTCCCACCCCCGTTGTCTTCCCTGCTGGTGGCGTCCACCTTCTGCAGGGAGGCGAGGGGCTGGCACGGGCCAGGGGCCGCCCCAGGAATGTTTCTGGGGCTCTCGCCGGGCTGGAGGTGGGGCGGGGGTGCAGCGGGACGCTGGGTCTGGGCCCAGGAGACAAACTGGTTCCTTGTGAGTCACCTCAGCTGGGTGTAGTTTAAACAGAACAAACGTATCCAAAACATTTTAAATGTCAAAACATTTAAGACAGCACACCTCGCTGAGCGCAGGCGGTAAGAATAGCGGCCTCTGAGGGCCAGGTAGGCAGTGGGTCGGGGCCCCGCACACTGGCCCGTGGGGTCTGGCCTGGCCCCCGTGGGAAGAGGTCCCAAGCCCTCAGTGGGAGAGGCCTCACCCCGCAGGCCTGCCCTGATCGCAGGCGGGGCCCTCACGGGCCGTCGGAGGGCGGATGCCTTTCCTGCACCCTCCAGCCTGGACCTGGACCGTGGGGGGCACACCTGACCCTTGGGGCTTGCCTTCTGCTGAAGCCCCCAGCATGGCTGGGGGGCTGTGTCCTGCACTCGACCCCCCACTCCCGGGAACAGGGGAGCAGCCCACCCCGACCCCGAGCAAACAGGAACGCGCCTCCTGAGCCTCGCGCACGCTCTCTGGGAACGCCGCAAGTGCTAGCACGGGAGGGCAGGAAGGCCCCGCTGAGGGAAGCCAGCGCCCCCCAGACAGGCAGGTGCCCGTGCGGACCCCGAGCCTGGTCTACGCATTTGTCCCAATAAAACAGAAGACTCTGGGACAGACAGGCTGATCCTAAAATTCAGATAGAAACATATCATCGAAAAACAGCCAGGAAAGTTCTGGAAAGGAAGGACGATGGGTCAGTACCAGACGGGGAGACACCCCCACTTACCAACTACCCGACACTCTCAACAGACGTCGTGAGATCAGCTCGGCACGGAGAAGCGGATGGACAGAGAGATGGTGCAACGGCGCCCAGGGAGGCACGGGCAGCGGCTCCGCAAGACGGAGAGGGTAGGTGACCCGCAGGGCCCACGACCTCTGCCCCCTCCCAGGACCCCCCGCTGCCTCCCTGAAAGTGCCCACCCCCTACCGGGGGCCCCCTCCAGCGGGCCTTCTCTTCAGGGAAAATTCATGACCTTTTGTCCTGCTGAGCCCGCAGGGGTGAGGGAAGAGGGGTTGGAACCTTCGGTACCGCGATCGCCTGGTGGGGAGACCCGCCCAGGTGCGAGGACGGGACCCCACGGCATCACTCGAGCTCCTGGACCAGCTGCCTGCAGCCGCGCGCCCCAGACTTTTAGGTTTTTTTTTTTTTTTTTTTTTAGCAAAATAAGCATTTCTCCATTCCCCTCATGACGTTCCGAGCTGGTTCTCAGAACTGGTACCTGGACTCCCAGGGACCCCACAGCAGAACAATGCAGTTGGAGCAGAGATTAAAACAGAAATTAAAGCCAGAAAACTACCAGAAGAATCATGGAAATCTTACTGTCACACATATTAACCTGGTGGAATTTAAGAAATAAAGTAGTTCACGCACTGCTTTAAAATTTGCTGTAAAAAACAAACAAAAAAACAATGATGAAAAAAAAAAATCAATTCTCTGGGCCCTGGGAGAAATTCCTGTCCTGCGTCACCTCCCGGGCCCTCCCGCTGGACCCTCAGGCTTCGAGGTAGCCCCGGCGGCCGGCGGGAGGCGGCGTCCCAAGCTGGGGTCCCCAGACACCCAGGTCGCGGCTTTGTCAGCCCAGCACCTCGGGGCACCTGACCGGCCACGGGGCGACCTCCGACCCAGGGAGGCCGGGTCTTCGGGGCGGCAGGCTGTGAGTGGGGTCGCCTCCCGCCCTGCTGCCCTCAGTCTGGGCTCCGCGGCCCAGGGCCTCCGGGAGGCGAGGGCACCGGGGGGCACGGTCGGGGTGTCGGGGTGTGGACCCTGGCCTCAGGCTGGCTGGTGAGCCTTCAGACCGGGCTTTCTCGCAAGCACGGCCGCGTGGGGCCAGGGTGTCCCTGGGAGGGCAGGGCGGCGAGGCGGGCGCTTCGGTGGGGCCTGCCCAGGTCGCTCGAGGCGCTGGCGTGGCCGGTCCTGCCTGAGGACCCGGGGCTGCCCCGACTCCAGCCCTGTGAGCCTCCTGATGGGGACGGAGGGAGACCGCTGAGCGATAAGGGGGTGCGTGTAGGGACCTTGGGTCGGCCCGGAAGGGGGGCGCGTGCGGCAGGCTGCACCCGGTGAGGGGCGTCTGTGGATGCAGGCGGCAGGCCCGGCCCTGGGTCGGCGGGGGGTCCCCTGAGCCCCCGGGGCCTCCTCCCACTCCCACCCCTGCTTCGCAGTCATCTGCTCTGTGCTGCGGCCCATTTCTCTCTACTTCAGCTGCCTGTTCCGATGAAGAGATGCCCCCTCGCCCCCGGCCTCAAGGCCCAACAGCCGGCCCGTGGTGGGCGGGAAGGCACTAAACACGGGTGGGCCGTTTGCAAAGCCCAGAGCAGCTGCGTGAAGTAGGGAGATGGCTCCACGTCCGGGGGTCCCGGGAAGGAAACCCGGCGGAGGCCAACACGGCCGGGCGAGGCCTGGGGCGGGAGGCTCCCGTCGTGCCCTCCGTTCAGGGCACAGGGATGGAGTCAGTGGGACACACTTGGACCTGGACCTACGTGTGCGTCCTGTGCCCCCTGCTTACATGACAGTCACACGTGCCACCCTACGTTCCCCGGACCGGGAAGTGCCGGAGGCCTAGGGACCAGACCTCGGTGCGTGTGTCCTCGTTTCAGGGCCAAAGATAAGACAAGGGTCTTCCAAGGTGACACAGCCCAGATTTCCCGTCCCTCACCTAACAAGCACCGTGATGCTCTCGATGGTGGTCGCAGCTGTGTGGCCCGGCGGCCCAGGGATGAGCCGCACAAGGGTCAGCACCTGCCGCAGGCCTGGGCTCCGGGGAGGGAAGGCTGCCGGTTCTGAACCAACGGGGGGGGGGGGGGGGGGGGGGGACCCGGCAGCAGGGTGGGGCATGCGGCCTGGAGAGGCCACGGGAGTCGCGTCTAGCACCTGCAAGGCCACCGGGGAGGAGGAGTCCAGGCCTGGGTGCGCCGGGCGTAGGCCTTGGCCCGACCCGACCTGGTCCATCCCACCACTTGGCTCTGGGAAGCATCGTTGGCTCCATCTGAAAGGACGCCCGAGCGCGTCTACCTTCTCCTTTCGGGCTCAAACTCGGCCTTCAGCTGAGCGAGCGGAGGCTGGTCCCGAGCCAGGCCGCAGGCCCGGGGCCCCAGGACCCCGCGGACCTCGCTGAGCGCGCTCGTCGGACGGACGAGGTCGGAGGGTCGGTGCTCTCACCCCACAGAGAAGTGACCCGACCCAGCGAGGAGCCCGGACCCAGCCCGACCCGCAGCGGCGGTGCCGGCTGCCCTGTCACTGGGCCGCGTGACCGCCGGGAGCCGTTGCAAGGAGCGCGCACCCGGGCCCCGCCGAGGGCCAGA
This sequence comes from Canis lupus familiaris, assembly GCF_011100685.1. NCBI lineage: Eukaryota > Metazoa > Chordata > Mammalia > Carnivora > Canidae > Canis > Canis lupus. Next base: position 47,451,430 of record NC_049245.1, on the reverse strand, counting down.
CCCACACCGGGGGAGCTCCGCGGGCACGTGCCTGCCCTCAGCTGCCCAGACGCCACCGTTCCAGGTGAGTGAGAGTTTCTGAGAACAAATTCTAGGCCAAAGATTCTGACTCCTCGGAGGGCTCTCAGGGCCGAAGCTCCGTTTCTCTCTCCTTCCTTTGATCTGCTTCACCTGGTCTCCATGCTCCCCCAGGGCTGGGATCTTCTGGGGAGGCTGGCCCGGAGTTACCGGGGGCTCAGAGGGACGGAGGATCCAGCCGGGAGGGCGGGGTTCAGCACCGTGGAAGTCCCACCAAAGCTGGGGGGGCCCTGGGGACTGGGGGGACATGGGGAGTGGGGGAGACCTGGGGGGTATGGGAGTGGGGACCTGGGGGGGACAGACAGTGGGGGGGGACCTGGGGGGAGGCCTGGGAGGGACAGGGAGTGGGGGAGACCTGGGGGGAGACCTGGGGGTATGGGGAGTGGGGACCTGGGGGGACGGGGAGTGGGGGGGACCTGGGAGGGACTGGGGGGTGGGGAGTGGGGGAGACCTGGAGGGGACAGAGAGTGGGGGGATCTAGGGGGATGGGGAGTGGGGGACCTCATTGTGAGGGGCTGGGCTGGGAGAGGTGGGGGGACCCCGGGCTGGGGACCCAGCCAGCTGGAGCAGGGGCCATCAGGAACACTCCACCCCATCTCCAGGCCCTTCCTGTCCTGACAAGGGGTGAACACCTGTGGCCCCTGGAGGAGGCCCCGCCCCCACACCGGCTCCCACAGCCAGCAGCCCTGCGCTGGGGAGTCCTGGCGTCCTGTGGGGCTGCAGCCACGGAGGCCACAGTCTGAGAGTGAACTTGGAACAGAAGCCCCCCCTGGAGCCACATCCTGTCTGTTCCTGGCCCTGCCGTAGTCCTGGCACCAGCTGGGCTGCTGCGAGACCCTCAATCGGATTAAGGAAATGGCCTTCCCAATGCGCCTGTCCCTTCCTAGGGACGGGGAAGGAGCAGCGCGGCCCCTCCCCTGGTGGCACACAGGAGGCGCACTGGGGCCTGGCTCTGGCTGGGACTTGGGGGGCTCATCAGCCTCGGCAGCAGCTGGGGTGGCGAGCTGGCTCTTGGACTCTCGAAACCACACGGAAGCCATCTGTGCGGTGCGGCAAGCTGGCAGGGCTGTGGGCTGAAGGCCTGTTTGCCGTGTTTTCAAATATCCGTTGGCTAAAAAGCCCAGGAGAACGTTCACATCAGTGGGACATCTGCTAAGTAAGCAACACACGGGCTTTAAAGATCCTCGAGAAGGACGGGTGGCGGAGAAGTGAGCGCGGCCCCCACTTTTGTGCCTGAAAAAACGTGGGCAGCGGTGCCCGAGTGGTGCCCTAACACGTGGAGACCACGGCCCTCGTGGGGTGTGCCGGGCTCCCGTCCCCACCCGCACGCCCGCCCGGTGACGCCTGTCTTGCAGGGTCGCTCCCTTTGCAAGACCAGCTGCTGCTTACCCCGCCCCCCATTCAGATGCGAGCTGAATTGGATCCAGTTGCTAAGCCTTTTGTGTGCATTTTTCTAACGTGTAGGGAATTAATTTGACTCTGAGGGATTACAAGTGGTGCCAACTCAGCACCGAGGCCCCTGGGACGCTGCATGTGCCTCTGACGGGGCTCCGGGCATCGCAGCTCTGCTCCACGCCAGGAAGACGCGGGGACCTGGTCTTGACCCAGACGCTCGCGTGCCGGGGGTGGGTTTCCAGGGAGTTCAGCAGCGGCCTCGGCGGGGCCTGAGGCTGGGGTTGGGTGAGACGGCGAGCTCGCGCGCCGTGGGCCGAGAGTCCGAGCCCGGGCAGCAGCGGGCATCGGGGCACCCGAGCAATGTGGTCAGGACGGCGCTGCGGAGCCAGGGCTCGGCCGGGGACCGTCCCCCACTTGGTACCGCCGCCCGCCCCATTCTCCGTGCTCCCGGCATCGCTGGCCGATGGGCCTGCCCCCCAGGACTCAGTGTTCTCTTGCCAAGAAATCGTGTGGGCAGTTTAGCGAATATCCTGTTCCTTCCCAATTTCGAATTACCGTCCCCCGGCAGCGCTGGTCACTGTGTTCCCGTGGACATCTGGCTCTGCACCCAGCATCTCCGCTCCTTTCAATAGAATTAGCGCCCTGTCCCTGCTTGGGGTGAATCTGATTATGGTGGACCCGGGGTGGAGCGGCCGGCGGGGGGCGGCGGGGAGGGCTGGGAGCGGCCACCCCGGCCCGGGCCCCACTGGGCCTGCACGTGGCTCCGGTTTCCTCCCGAGCTGACCAGCTCCTGGGCCCTGAGGGGACCCGGGGCCCTGGCTCCACGTCCAGCACTGATGCTTGACGCTCCCTCGGCCGGGTTCCCCGGCTTCCACCTCGGGTGGCCGCGGCCTCAGGAACAGTGGTGGTGAGTCTGGCCGCTGCTCCGGCCCGTCCCGCCCCACGAGGGCCCGGCTGTAGCTCTCAGCTACGTCGCCAAGGCCGGCCGGCACGCCGCCCAGTGACCCCAGAGCAGGCCCCCGACGCCCGCGTGGCCTAGGGACCGTCGTTCTTCCATCTCCGAGAGAACACAGCCACGTGGCCACCGGGCCCCGCTCTGCTTCCCTCCTTTCCAGCCAGAGTCTGAAACAGTAAATAGGCCGGGCCGGTCAGCCTGAGAGGTGCCACCGTCCCCGCAGGGGCGGGATGGCGCTGCGGCGTGCAGGGGCCACCCTGTGTTTCTAGGCACCGCAGTGAAGAGCACGGCAGCCAGGGTCTGGGTCGTGCCAAACGGCTTGAGCACATCCGTTCTCAGGCTGGGGTGGGGGTGGGGGGCGGCCTGGTCCCTCTTGAAGATCCTGATTCCTGGGAACAGGGGCAGGGGGGTCCAGGCCGGCCTCGGCCCGAGGACCAGGGCAAACGCGCCCCTGGGTCCAGCTCCCGTGGGCGGAGGGGCAGCGGCCGGGTGCCCCCCCGACTCGGGGCCAGGGATGGCTGGCAGCAGGGCGCCACAGCCCACGGAGCCAGAGGGCCTGACTGGCTCCAGGGAAGCTCGCTGTCCCCCCCACCGCCGCGGCCTCCAGCTCTTCTCTCTTGCAGGAGCACATGGCAGCTGAGGTAGTTCAAGGGGACCAGGCTGTCCCCCGGGGATGGGCCCAGGGCAGGGGCTGCCTTCCAGCTCGGGAACCGCAGGGTGAGTGGCGACGCGTCCTACCCACCCTGGCGTCTCCGCTTGGCGTGTCTCAGCACCAGGGCTACTGCCTCCGTGGAGTCTGCCGTCAGCCTCCTGGGCCCACCAGCCCGCCCCCCATCCTCTGAGCGCACAGGTGCCCAGGCCCACCTCGTCTGACCTTCACGGGCATTTATTGAGCATCTGCTGTACGTGGTGTGTGTGGAGTGCGTGAACACACGGGACTCAGTGGGGAGCACGACAGTCTGGGGGAGACGAGGGGCCTTTTCCTGGAGGAGGAGTCTATGCAGAGACCTGAGAGATGAGGGGCACGAATGGGCGAGAGAAAGGGGTGGGGGCCTTAGGAGCCCGCGGGGCTGGGCCGGGGTCCCGTCACACACTGTCGCAGAAGCCAGAGGAGGGGTGAAGGGGGCGGCTCTTCCATGAGGTGGGCAGAGCCTGGGGGCCAGGAGGGGCCCGGGCCGGGGCGGCCTGCGGCAGGGTGGTGCCCGTGGGGCTGGACGCCGTGGGCGGTCGGGAGACAGTGGGGGGCTGAGGCAGGATGCAGGGGTGGGTGGGGTGGGGCAGCGGCAGGCAGGAGGCGGTCAGCGTGAGGCGGGGGGGCGACCCCAGCGACACTCGGCCTCTCGGGCGTCCAGGGGTCTGACCTCAGCTTCCTGCTGTGATAACCCCGGTGGGCGTCCCCTGGTCAACGTCCCCCAGGTTGGAGGCCCCCTCACGTCCTCCTCCCGTGGCAGGAGTCTCCGGCTCATGCAAATGTCTCAGCACAAGCTTTCCCTGTCATCTGACAGCCCGTCCTCCCCGGAGCCCGTCAGCCAGCCCGGGGCTGTCAGAGTCCTGGTCCCCCTGCCGCGAGCCTGTGAAACAGGATTTGTTCTGCTTCAGCGGAGTCGGGGAAAACTGCAGCTGGGGGTCCTCAGAGCTGCCCTCCCAGCCGAGCCTGGCCACGCGGGCGGGGGGCGGGGGGCGGAGGCGGCCAGAGCGCGAGAACTCGCTGCCTCCATTTGCTGCTGCGACGCGCTGGACGCCCCGACAGGCCGCGGCCACCGGGGCCTCCTTGCTCCTGCTGCCACCGCCACGTCTCCCGACATCCACCCAGGTGAAAACGGCGGCCTCTGGAAGGTCCGTCCCAGGTGTGCGGTGTTCCGGGGCACTTCCCGGGCTCCCCCGGGGCCATCCTGTGCGGCCCTGTGGATACCAGCCCTACAGGCGAGGCCAGTGTTCTCGGACGGCCTGAAGCGGCCCCTCCGGCCCGGCGTCCTGGGGCTCGGGCTTCCGCGCTGGCCGTGGCCGCGGGCCAACCACCCGCGCAGGTGCCGGTGGGCCACGGTGTGCGGTCAGTGCGGCCAGCCTGTGTCATCCCAGGGAACTCGGCCACAGGGAGACAAAGTCTCACCAGCTCGGAAGCTACAGGAAAAACCCAAGCTCGGGGGACTGAGCAGAGACAGCGCGTTCCTAACACTGGAAAATTAACTTTGAGGCCGCCCTCGGGGCTGCGAGGCCGCGGACCGCTGTGGCTGCTTCCGCGTGAGCAGCCGTGTCTTCTGGCCTTCGTGCCTGCTGTCCCCACACCGGCTGCCGCCCGCCCCCACATGTCCCTAAGCAGCACGGCCGCCCGTGGCCATCGCGGTGGTGGCCTGCATCTTTGCAATCCTGGGGACCTCCCAGCTGCCTTCTTAACCATCACGGGCAGCCGTGGCCTCGCGATGTTCCCTACCCCCCCCACCCCGGCGAGGTGCTCCCCTAGACATCCTGGGTCATGACACAACTGTCACGGGTCCCTCCGCTAGCAAGACTGCCATGAACTGGCCAGCCGTGGCCCATGGAGGAGGGTCCTCGAACGCTGCTCACGGTTTCCAGAGCCCTGGGCGCACACTTCTGGCGATGTGGTTGGCCACCCGTCCCACCGAGACGTGGAGTCTGCGGCCCAGCCCGTGCTGGCCTGGCTCTGACCGGTGACATGCAGCGGAAACCCTGCGTCCCGAGCCAGGCCGCCGCTTTCCTGCTCTCGTGGCCACCACAGCGTGAGGAGACCGTGGCTGGTCTCCTGGACGGCCAGGCCTAGGGAAGGGCCAGCGCCAACCTGCACGCAGGTACGTGAGGCCGTCTCGGACTCCTCCAGGCCCGGGGAGCCTCCGGGGGACAGCAGCCACCAAGGCGACCCCAGCCCAGACCAGCAGAGCCAGCCCAACCGCCACCCCAGGATCGCAAGCAACGTTACTGTTCGTGCCAACGAGGTTGGGGCTGTTTTGTTACGCAGCAGAAGCTAGTGGATGCACTGCCTTCCCGACGAGTCCTGTGGCTCTTGATTTATCAGCCGCATCACTACACTCTCTTTGAAGAGAAACACCCCTCGTGTAAGTATCCGCCCCCCACCCCAGGGCTGACAAGAAGCCCCGAGAAGGCAGGGCGCCGAGGAAGCTGGGGAACGGCAGGCAGGGCATCATCACGCAGCCGAGCGGGCCGTCCTGCCCCCGAATCTGGGGGCTGGTTCTGTCAGGACAGTCACGGCTCCTGCGGCATCCCCCGTCGGCTGTGCTGCAGAGCGGGGGCGAGGGGCCCACAGGGGGCCGGGGGACCGTTTCCTTTCGTTTTTATTTCCTGGGGAGACAGGCTCACCCGTGGGTCTGACTTCTTGAAAGAGCAGCAGCATCTCAGTGAACCTGAGCGCGAGAGCGGGCTCTGTGCCGACGGCTCGGAACTCGAGCGTGGAGCCAGACACGTGGAGCCGGGCAGCTGAGCCGGCGGGCCTGGGGCCCTCGGGGTCTGGGTTCGCTGGCGTCTCAGGGGGACCTTCCCTCTGTCCCCACCATCAGCAAACGTTGCTTCGTGCTTCGTGGGCTTGTCATGTGCACTTGTGCGTCTGCGTGTTCATGGGCATGAGCGTTCCCGTGTGCGTGTGTGCACAGATGTGCATTTCTGTGTGTGTGCACGGTGAGCATGTAGGCGAGTGTGTGTGAGTGTGCGTGAGCGTGTCTGAGTGCGTGCAAAAGTGTGTGCAAGCGCATGAGTGTGTGCGTCTCTGTGAGTGCGTGTGCGTGTTGAGCGTGCGCGTGTGGCTCCATATGTGTTCCCAGTTGGCTTCGGCGTGAGCAGAAGCAGGGCAGTCCCTTAAACACGGACTCGCGTCGTGGTGCTGCGGGCCCCGGGGACCCGGCCTGGCGCCCTCACCCCGCTGCCCTCCGCGTCCCCGCTGCCCTGCGCCCTGAGCCAGGCTGCCGCTGAAGGATTGTGTTCAGAACGAACTGTCCCCTCATGGAGCTTCCGGGTTGTGCCGGGTCCTGCAGGGGCGGGAAGGGTAAGTGCGGGGCCCTGACGACCAGGCTGCGTGGTGGGGACCGCGGCCGGGACCCCCCGCAGGGCGCTGCACTGTGAACAGGAATTGGTGGGTGCCCCACCTTGGGCCACCCTTCCCCGTTGGTCCCCCTGGGCGGCCTCGCAGATGGGGACGAGGGGGCATTGGAGGCCCAGGCCGCCCTCTCCCCAGCCCGAGCCTTTCCTCTTCAGCCCCCGACACGGCCCGGGGGTGCGCTCCCCTCCCGCCGCCCGGAGGTCGGTCTGCCGCACACCGAGTGCTGCGTCCCTGGTTCGTACGCTGGGATGTGGCGCCCACGGGTGTCGTGTCGGGAGGGAGGCCGTCGGGGGTGAGTGGGCCGTGAGGGTGGGGCCCTTGCACCAGGGACCCCCGGGAGCTCCTGTGCCCCCGCACCATGTGAAGACAGGCGAGAAGCCGCCGTCACCAGCAGGGAATTGTGCTCTCGCCAGACACCGGATCCGCCGTGTCCTCACCTCGGACGCAGCCTCCACCCCGGGAGGCACACGTGTCCGTTGTTCAGACCAGACGGCCCGGCTCCGAGGGGCTGTGCACCAGCCCGCAGAAGTGGGGCCGCCTCGGCGCACCTGCCGGGGAAGCCCCGGGGCCTGGAGGCCACTGTCCTTGGTCATTTAAAACCCACAAAACGGGACACCTGGGGGGCTCAGCGGGTGAGCGTCTGCCTTGGGCTCAGGGTGAGACCCCGGGGTCCCGGGATCGAGTCCCACATCGGGCTCCCTGCGTGGAGCCTGCTTCCCCCTCTGCCTGTGTCTCTGCCTCACTCTCTCTGTGTCTCAGGAATAAGTAAATAAATAAAATCTTTAAAGAACCCCCCCCCCCCATGAAACATTTGTGCCAGGATCTGAAGGTGTCCCCTAAGAACAAAGGGGCGGGAAGTCTGTGTGCAACACCCGGAGACATGTCAGGGCCCCCCCTGCTTCCCCCGAGAGCGGCAGCGGAGCCTGACGAGCAGGCTGAGGATGCCAGAGCCTCACAGGGCAGGCCCACGGGCGTGCGCGGGGAGGGCTCCCCCTCTTGCCCCGTCACCTGCCCCCCACCGGCCCCCGCATCTCAAAAATGAACCAGAGTCACGCTGAGTAGCTAAGCCCCGAGGACAGGACGCTGGGGACGGGTGGGAGCGCCAAGGAGAAGCCGCCCCGACCCGATGTTGCCGCGTGTCTGAGACCCCGGTGTCCCCATCTGGGAGTCTCCTGCCCCGTAAGCTGGGACGGTCCAAGGAGTCCCCAGCCTGGAGGGCGGCCGTGAGGGTCGGAGCCAGCTCGTAACGCCATCGGGAGCGGCGGGAGCCACCCGCGGGCGCGGTCGCGCTTCACCCAGAAAAGCCAGTAGCCGCACCCTGGCCGCAGCAGCGCCGCTCAGCCAGGTGGGCGCAGCCCTCGGCCGTGGGGGTCCCAGGTGGCAGGTGGCTGCGGGGCCCGTGTCCCCCACCTGCGGCCCACCGGCGGCCTCTATGGCCTGGCTTTCCATGGTTCTCTTCCGGAGCCGGGGAAGTGGGGAGCCGGGCAGGGTCCCCTCCCCCACCGCTCCCCGGAGTTAGCGCTCACGACGCCCCCGGAGCGGTGACCCTGGAGGAGCCTCCGGCCGCCCCGCCGGGGACTGAGGAGGCCGCTTCCCCGTCATGACTGGTGATCACGATTCATTTTCTCTGACAGATCTTCTCCCCAAAAGGTGCCCGCACGCCTTGATGACATTTAAATTACTGGGGATTTGCAAGTCCAATGCCGGCGTGAATATTCATGGCTGCGTGTTCCCTTCTGGGGCACAGCCGGCCTGGGCCCCGCCTCTCCGCTGCCATGTGACAAGTCCTCCGACGCTGGTGGGGGCTTCACATTCTGGAACCTGGGAGCCGCCCATTGCACGCGGCTGTCCGCACAGTCCTCAGGGTCGCCCCTGGGGGGTCCCAACGGGCCGGGAGGCACAGCCCAGGAAGGGCAGGAGGGCTGGACGGGGTGGGCAGGAGCGGGACGAGCTGCGGCTCCCCCAGGACACGGCAGGCCGTCCCCGTCCCTCACCAGCAGGGAGCAGACGGCGTGGGGATGCGCTCCCCACGGTGCCCCCACCGCGAGCCTGGACAGCTGGGGTGACCAGGGGCCCATACCCTCGGCCACGTCTGACCTGCTGCCAAGGCTGCGTGACCCGGCCAGCCCGAGGCGGGCCCGCAGGATGGTGGCCCCTGTCGCTTCCTGTGCGGGAAGTAAAACACGCACATGCAGCCTCTGTGCCACGCGGCTTGGCACCTCCTCAGACAATAACAATAATGAAAAAAAGAACTACCGTGTGTCCCACCTGGGAGTGTTCCCCAAAGAGAGACGTTTGCACGCCCACGTTCACCGCAGCACCAGCCCCACAGCCAGCAAGTGTCCACCCACGGGGGGGGACGAACAGGATGTGCTGCGTCCGCACAGCGGGATGTGGCTCAGCCTGAGAAAGGAAGCGAGTTCTGGCACCTGCTCCTACAGAGTCCAACCCGTGCCACGAGCCAGTCACAACACCCCGACCCACGTACGGGGGCCCCTGGGGGAACCAATTCATGGATATAGGGGGGACGGAGGCCGCCAGGCCCTGGGGGAGGTCGGGGGGGGGACAGAGTGTCCGTTTTGCAAGATGAAGAGAGTCCTGGAGACGGCTGGGGCAGCAGCCGCACACGGCGGCACCGTGCTTAGTGCCAGGGCGCTGCGCCCTCAAATACGATTACGACGGTAGATTTTATGTGAATTTCACCACGTTAAAAAAATCAGAAAAATTCTCTGAAACCTACAAACATACAAAGAGTTCTTAAAACCCAATAAGCAAACAAATACCTCAAAACACGGGCGCAGGATCTGAAGCTCATCAAAGATTTACGGGTGACCCAACAGGGCACGTGCAGCGATGCTCGACACCCTATGTCATCGGGGAACTGCTGGTTAAAACGACGGGATGTGGTCTGGTGGCTCTGCTCCCAGGAGCAGAGACCTCCGGCCACACGAGTGTCACAAGTGGGTGTCCACGGCGGCGGGGCTCAGCATCGCCAGACCCTGGGAGCGGCCGGGCGGCCCTCGAGCGGGTGACGGTGAACTGCGGACATCCGGACGGCGGGAGCTACTCAGGGCCAGGAAGAAACGGGCTCCCAGGCCAGGGAAACAGGGAGGAGGGAGAGAGGAGCCCATCGGCACAGGGACCCCCCCAAGTGGCTCCAGCTCCGCCGTGCGGAAAAGGCACAACCACGGAAATGGAGAAAAGGAACAGCTTCCAGGCAGAACCCCGTCACGGCCCTCGGATGTTTGGGAACGGTCCCTGGGTCCCCGTAGTTCTTAGTTCCCACGGCCGTCCTGGGGACCCCGCGCCCACCGTCACCTTCCTCAGGATGCACCCAGTTCCACTTAAAACAGACGCAAAATTATAGGATTAAGACCTAAGCCGGGGCTGCCAGGTGCCCCTGCGAGAGCTGGGGAGGCCGCCCAGCTGTGGCCGGACCCGGGGCCGCTGTGCACTCCCTGAGCCACCATATCCATCCCGCCCCCCGGTGGTGACAGGCGGGGGAACCCGTCCTCACCCCCCATGGCCCGAGGGGGACCGAAGGCCTCTGAGGGCCCCGACAGCCGCCAGCCCCTCCCTGCAGGTGGCTGCCCCACATCCTCCACCTGCTGCGGGGAGCTAGAGGCCAGGCTCCCGTCCCCCTCCACCACCCCTTGCGGCCTCGCTTGTTGTGGGGGAGCAGAACCTGCCCCCGGGGCTCCGGGGGGACGGGGCTGCCACGTGAGCCCAGCAGCCCCCGGGGGCGGGCAGGGCCCACAGCTGCAGGCGGCATCACAGCAGCCCTGCCCCTGGGCCCGACGGTGGGGCCACTGTGGGGGACACTCCCGGGGGTCTCAGCATTTGTCACCACGCCTTCACATCCTGCCAGGGTTCCCAAACCAACCTGAGACCTAAACCCCGAAGCTTCTCTGCTCAACAAGCCCGGGGTGTACCCCAGGCCCCGTCCTGGGCGTTCGGGGGGCCACCCTGCCCAGTTTGGCCCAATAGCGCCCCAGCCTCACATTCGGGAGGCTCTCAGTCGTGGGCTCAGGGGAGTGGTCACCCCCTCAGGGCCTTGGGGGGCCTGAGCTCCTGCTGCTGCCCCTCCCCCACGCCCAGCAGGGCTGAGCTCAGGTCCCACAGGGGGTCCTGGATGTCCCCCCCCCCCCCCGTGTTGGTGGGCTGCCAGGCAGGGATGCGGCGGCCTGGGGCTGAGCCCTCGGGGCCCGTCAGCCTTCCTCTTCCTTTTCCCCCATAACCTGCCAGCCTCACGCCAAGGCCTGGAGCCCCGGCGCTGGCGAGCACTGGCCCTGCCTATAGGGGATGCAGCTGAGAGCCGGGCTGCCTGGCTGAGGCCGAGGGCCCTCCACGGATGGACAGACGGACAGACACTGTCCTCGTATCCACAGGAGCAGGGCAGGGAGGACCCCCGGGCTGGGTCCCGCCCCGCTGAGACATCACTGCTCACCCCAACACCTGAGTCATCCGCCCTCCCCGCTCCCCGCTGGACGCACGGCCACCCGCTGTCCTGGCCGGTTGCCCTGAGCCCCGCCCGGGCTGCTGAGAGGGGTTACGGGTCCTGATCCCGGCGGCTGGACGTGGGTGCGGCCTGAGCCCTGGGCTGTGCCCGGGCGGGGACCTGGACGGGGGTGTCCCTGGGGGCCTGGAGGCCTCCCCGCTGCGGGGGGCTCCTGCCTGGCCCGTCTGACCCCAGTCAGAAGCTATCTTCCGCCGAGCGCTCAACCGGCCCCGTGTGGAAATGGGGCCCAAGCACCGGCGGGCAGTTAAAGCCACAAACGGCTTCAAGTTTTACTGAAATAGAAACAGCTTTGCAGAGGGGATGTTGAGAAATGAGCTCTGCCGCTTTTAGAAACCAGACAGTAGAAGTCTGCAGGACGGGCCTGTTGGAGACAGAAGCTCGGTGACCCGTGGGAGGGCCGCGGGCGGCCGGTGGGGGCCCTATGTCGGCGGAGAGGATGACAGACGGTACCACGCGACCCCACGTCAGTCGCCAATAATGAATAATAATAGGGAGGCACGTCCTGGGCACTCGGGAAGCACCGCGCTGGGCTCCGGGGCCACACGTGAGGGGACAGCTGGCCTCTCCGGGGACCAGCGTGCGGGCGGCAGGGGACGGCAGTGCCGCCTCACAGGCGGGACACGGGGTGCAGGGAGGGGTGGCCGGGCCCGACGCCGCCACCCCCCAGGCCGGGCACCCCCTGGGCGTCCTTCGGAAAGAGCCCGTCCTCCTGGGCTCCCCTGCGCCGCGGCCCTTCCTCCGGGGCAGGAGGGATGACGAGGCGTCTGCTTGTTACCGATGGAGGCGGAAATCCCGGGGCCGGGCCCAGCTGCCGCCCCAGAGCCAATCCGCTCCTGTCCAGGCGGCGGAGCCGGGGTTTTCACGCTGGTGACTCCAGCGCACCACGGGGGAAGCCGGGGGCACTTGACCCCAGGATGCCCCCACTACCTTGTGATTCGTTAATAAGGTCAGGGAAGGGTCATCACAACCCGGCAGGCGGACCTCAGAAAGGGCTGGAAGTGGTGCTCGACGCCCTAAATGCCAACGAAGGGCTCCCGTTGGGGCTGCGACGAGGCTGCGGGTGAGCATGGCCCCTGTGCGCCTGCTGCCCACCTGCGGAGCCCCGTGGACCGTGGCTCCTTTCAGCTCCTGCCTGGGGAGTCCCGGGGCGAGGGTGGGGCGGGGTTGGGGGTGGGGGTGGGTCGGGGCAGGGTCAGGGCTGGGGCGGGGCGGGGTCGGGGCTCCACAGCCGGGTCTCGGCGGGTCTCAGGGCTGGGGAGCAAGCTCATGGGGGGCCGCGGGGTCTGCGCGCACCCCCGTCCTGTAGAGAGAGGCCCCGGCACCTGCTGTGTTTCTGGACCCAGGGCACCAGTCACCTGCCAGGAGACAGAGCGTCTGCCCAGGAGCAAGCCCCCTGCCGGGCCGGGCGGCCCTGGAGCTGTCCAGTGGGGCTGCTGGGGGACACCAGGACGTATGTCCAGGTCCTGCTTCCAGAACCTGTGAGTGTAGCTTTATTTGGACAAAGGGTCTTTACAGATGCAGGTGAGGATGTCGACATGAGCTCACCCTGGATTCGGGGGGTCCTAAACCCAGTGACAAGCGTCCCTATAATAGAAGAGGAGAGTCACAGACAGGAGACACGAGGAGAAGACACCGGCACAGACGGGAGGGACGCTGGAAGGGGCAGGAAGGAGGCTCTAGAGGCGCCGAGCCCTGCGCACACCCTGGCCTCAGACTTCTGGCCTCCAGAGCCGCGAGGGGCTGGGTTCCTGCCCCCTGAGCCACACAGTCGTGGTCCCTGGTCACCGCGGCCCCAGGACACTTACACGGGTCTCAGGACGGGCAGGAGCAGGAAGCTGCGTGGGGTTACAGCCTGTTCCAGACACGAAGGCCCGCCCAGCTGGTTTGAACTGGAAGCTTTCTGCGCCTCTTCCAGCTCATCTCCACATCTGACATAAATGTAGGCATTTTAATACATTAGACGGGCGTCTTTTAAACAAGCTGTCAGGAAAATGAATTGCAGGAAGTCGAACGGGTGCTAAGCTTGTGTAAGTGCCCTGCAATTATCTGCGTCTAGCACGCTGGCAAGTGTGACAGGGGTGCCTCAGAGGCGCCTCGCTCTTCCCGAAAGCTTCCTGCGGCTGGGGTGCACCTCGGCACAAGACCATGCTCAGGCGTCTGCGTGGCCGCCTCCCCAATCTTCTGGGCCTCCGAGGGTGGAAAGGGCCCCCACGGACCTGCACCCTGCAAGCCCCAGGCCTGGCAAGTGCCCGCTGCTCCTCAAACTCCACGCAGCACCAAGGCGGCAGGGGTCCCCCAGCGGGCGCCAGTGCCCCCGAGGGCAGCCCCCTCAGCACAGCAGGCCTCGGGGCAGAGTCCAGGGCCCAGGCGTCTGCCAGCCTGTGGGGAGCAGGGGGGCCTCTGGGCGGCCAGTCCTGCCTCACGCGGGCCTCGCTGCCAGCGCCGCAGGGGACTGGCCACGACCCGGCTGCCCGACGCCTGGCTCACAGGGGCTCGCATCTGCGTCGTCTCGTTATCCTGCCTCGGGCCCTGGCCCCTGGTGCCTGTGCTCCTGGCCGGTCGTCCCGGGAAGACAGGGGACCCCTGGAGGCCACGACCCCCTGGAGGCCGCCGGAGAGCGAGGCTTCACCAGAAGCTGGTTTCAAAGAATCGGAACGTTTTTCCATCTGGCTGACCCCCGCCTCGCCAGGCCCGCCCCTGGAGTGGGGGAGACAGAGCCACGGCGTTACGGGGCTACGCACCCTGCGGCAGTCCAGGAGGGGTCTCCCCTAGGCTGGGGAGCTCCCTGCCCCCACCCGGCGCTCCTTCCCTTTACGGGTTTCCAGGAGCAGCTGGTGAGCCCAGACGCAGAGATCCTGGGAGGGAGGCCGGACAGATGTGATCGCTTCTCCCTCAGCCCCAGGCAATAAATAGTGACCTCAACAGCTTCCGACCGTGCACATCCTGTTGGGCACAGAGCCTGAAGCAGACGGACCTACAAATGGACAAATCTTTGATTTTGGCTCGGCACCAGCAAGTCCTGGATGTCCCGACGCCCGGGGCTCCCAAGTGACATGACCCAGGTGCACTTCCGCCCTCGCAGGTGGAGGCTTCGTGGTCCTGCCAGAGGACGGGGGAACTTAGACCCCGGACAGCAGCCTCCCGCGGCCTGCTGGGAGCAGTCACAACTTAGCAACCCCCGAACAGGGACTCATCCCAAACAGCCCGGACTCTCTGAACTTCAGGAGGCTGAAATCATGTGGGTTTTGTTTTGTTTTTTGTTTTTTTTTTAAATAGAGGAAGCATTTTTGAGTTATAAGAGCACAGAACTCGCTGAAGAATGCTCTTAACCTTTAAATATGTAAGGGAGAGTTACTGAATTTTACAATAAATTCACCTTTTAACAGACAGTGTGCTAAAAATGTTTAAGTCCAAATAATGTCTCTGTTTTTCATAAGCTCCAGTATAAGATTTACTCAAACACAGTGGCTCTCTTCAACTTCCCGTTTCTAGGATAACCATGTTTCTTTGTTGGGTATTCTTTGCAGCTTTGTTTTAATAGTTCCTTTGAACCAACATCTTCTATCATAAACTGTCTCAGATATTTTTGAAAGTAGGCAGTGTTTAAAATCCAGGATGACTCCCACTTGGGTACTGGACTAGCTCTCCTGTCATAAACAACCATGCAACTGTACACAATGCACCAGCCAGTCGTTTCAGGCACAGGACGAGCTTCGGCACAAGACCACAGTGGCCGAGAGCAGGGAAACTCCCGAGGCGAGCCCCACTGTCACCCGTTTCTCTCCTTGGGGACATTTTCCTGATTGTAACATTAGGAGCTGAGGTCTGGACCCAGCATGGCTATTCCAGCGGAGGACACAGAGCTCAGCAAGAGCCCTGGGGCTGCAGGGCAGTCTGAATCTGCAGAGAAGTCACTGAAAAGAGAGGCCTTCCTGGGCGGGTGGGTTCTCAGAAGCCTGTGAGGGGCTCTTCGTGGCTCTGGGCTGGCCTGGGCTGGGTTCACAGGTTGAAATGTTGACAGCCTTGTGGGAGGTGGCTGGCATCCTGGCATCCCGGCAGTGCTGGAGGGCAGAGGCCTCATTAACACTCCGAGTGTTCTGCTCGGATGCCAGGAGGTCCACACCTGAGGAATGAGCATTGTGCCCTAAACTAAGCCTAACTGAGCCTTGAAAGAAACCCCCCAATCCACAGGGGACATTGGGACTTGAGTCAGAGGGGCTTGGGCTTTTGGTTAAGCTGCACAGACGAGCTGTAAACCAGGGTGATCAGTCTGTAACCGGAAGACCCACCCCAGCAAGAGTCGACACTCTTGAAAGGAAGGTAACAGAACACAGAGGCTCTTCAATGCACCATCTACTACGTTCAGCATAAATAAAAAATTATTAGATATGCAAAGAAACAGGAAAATGTGACCTGTTAAATACGTCAAGGGAGAGTTACTGAATTTTACAATAAATTCACCTTTTAACAGACATTAATTAAATTTAATTAAATTAAATTTAAATTAATTTAAAAAATTAATTTAATTATTTAATTAAAGCAGCCCTCCAGGTGAGCAATGAGAAGTGAGAAGTGTCAGGCGTGAATGGGCACAACGTGAATTCTTACCAGACTTTGATCACTTAAGGATGCATGCTTACAGCCCCAGAATAGCCGTTACAAGAACAAATACAGACGGGTGTACCCAAGAAAGTCGGGCGAGGAAATAAAATGGAGTGCTCTGGCTTTCCAGTCAGAGGACTAAGAGAAGAGTCTCTGGAAACTGGTGGGTGTGGGAGGAAATCTCAGCCATGAGACAGCTGGCAAGGGGATCCCCAATTTCTGTGCACGAATTGACACAGATCCTGAGCTTACCCTTGACCTGCACGTGCATGGAACACACCTAAAGAAGCAGCGTAAAGGAAGGACCAGAAAGGTGCACCACACCATAAGCCACCTCCCAACGAAACCCTGCGTGGTGTGTGCACGGGCTCTGCAGATAGCACTGACGGAGCCACCACCACCAGGGAGGCCGACTGGCCACTCTACCTGGGCTCTCTGCCCAAAGAAAAGAATCCACTAAAAACATCAACATTCTCCAGGGGGTTCTAAACAACACAGCCATATTCAAAGTGTTCAGAAAGTACCCAGAATCCACTTGATATGGAAAGAACCAGGAAAACGTGACTAATACTCACAGGAAAGACAATATATGGACCTCCCTCAGGAAGGCGTATATGGTGGGACTTGAGATGAGG
This sequence comes from Canis lupus familiaris, assembly GCF_011100685.1. Classification (NCBI taxonomy): domain Eukaryota; kingdom Metazoa; phylum Chordata; class Mammalia; order Carnivora; family Canidae; genus Canis; species Canis lupus. The sequence continues at coordinate 47,435,180 of NC_049245.1, read as the reverse complement.
ACTCTGGAGCAGGTGCAAGAACCATGCTCCTTGAGGTAAAGGCAACACTCTTGAAATCAATGGAAAGATACAAGTTCTTGCAAGATGAAAAGAAACTACATTGAAAGAACCAATGGAAGCTTTGAACTAAATGACACCATGTTATCCACCCAACTGACCCTCAGAGGGAGAGACACCCACCAGAGCCAGTGTGTGTTCTGTGCACACGTCACTCACTGGCACAGGTCGCGCCTCTTCGCCGCCGGACAGATGTGAACAGCTCCAGGGAACCGAAATCATGCAAGTGTGTTCTCTAAGCACACGGAATTACAAATCATGACAAATGTTGTCAACATTTGGAAACTAAACAACACGACTCTAAACAGTCCAAACACTAGTGGGAGTCTCAGGAGAAATAAAATATCTTGAATCAAATTAGAATATGTTTCCACAGTTTTAAGATCCTACTAAAGCAAGCATTTAGGAGGGGAGTCAGAGCATTCGATGTTTAAACTACAGATGGGTAAAGGCCCGGAGTCAATAATCTAAGCTTCCACCTTGAAGAAATCTAGGGGACTGTGAACAAATTAAATCCAAAAGAAGCATGGAAAGGAGATGAAGATCGGGGCATAAGTAAATAAAAATGAAAGCAGGGGGCAGACCCGGTGGCTCAGCGGTGTAGCACCGCCTTCAGCCCAGGGTTTGATCCTGGAGACCCGGGATCGAGTCTCTATGTCAGGCTCCCAGCATGGAACCTGCTTCTCTTTCTCTCTCTCTGTATCTCTAGTAAATAAATTAAAGATCTTTAAAAAAAGAAAAAGAAAAAGAAACCAGGGAGACAACAGAAAAAAATTCATGAAACCGAAAGCTGGTTATTCAAAAAAGCATAATAATATCAATAAACTCCCAGCAGAATAGACCAGGGGAAAGAGGGTGCACGGTCACCAGGAACGTGAGAGCAGGGGGGGTCCTGGCACCTGCAGGAAGCATCAGGGCGACAGGAATGCCACAAACTCCTCGCCCCCAAATGTGAAAATAGACCAATTCCTTGAAAGTCACAAGTTGCCCAAACCTGCTCAGGCAGAAACACAACCCTGGGATCTCTCCACGCCCATGAAGGGAACTGAACCCATGGCTGGAACCTTCCAACAAAACCCCTGGCCAACGTACTCACTAGGGGACTCTACTCAACCTTTCAAGAAGACAGACTCCCAGGTCCACATAATCGCTTCCAGGAAACAGGAGGGAGCGAGTACTTCCCAGATCACTCCATGAGGCCAGCGCAACCCTGATACTGGCGCCAGACAAGGATGCACAAGAGAGTAAAGCCACAGACCGACATCTCTCATGAGCATGGACACAAAAGTTCTCAACAAAATATGAAACCAAATCCAGCAATATATAAAAAGGAGCCCAGACCAGACACGTGAGGCTGGTCCGACATTGAACACCAGTCAACATTTTCCACTGACACAAGGTCCCAGGAGTCGTCAAATCCACAGAGACAGAAGGCAGAGCGGTGGTCTCCGGGGCAGGCGGAGTGGTGGCCGGGGACCAGCTGCTTCCTGGGGACAGAGTTCCCATTGGGAGGTGAAAGGCTGCTGGACACGGGTGGTGGGGATGGTCACCCAGCACCGAGAACATGCCTCGGGCCACTGAGCTGTCCACTTAGCGGTGGCTAAGATGGTGAATTTTATGTTATATGTATTTTACTGCAATAAAAATGTAATCAATGTAATTCACTATATTAACTAGGGAAGAAAAACCACATAACCATACCAATCAATAGATGCAGAGAAAGCACTGGACAAAATCCAACATCCATTCATGATTTCTTAATCCAATAAAGGGCATCTACTCAAACCTTGAACAAAAAACCTCATCCTTGATTGTAAAGTGGAAAGACTTCCCCTCTAAGATGGGGAAGAAGGCCAGGAAGTTTTCTCTTCCGCTCCAATTCCATATCCTACTGGAAGTCACGGGCCAGAGCAATAGGGCAATGAAAGGAAATCAGAGGTGTACAGATTGGAAAGGATGACATAAAACTTCCTCTATTCGCAGAAAACGCGACTGTCTATGCAGAAAATCCCAGGGAACCCACAAAATAATTTGTAGAATTAATAAGTGTGCTCTTCACGGTTGCAAGACAGGACGTCACCACACGAAGCCCAATCGCACTTCTCTACGCTAGCCATGGAAAACTGGAAATAGAAAAATAATTCCCAAAACATGACTGCTTAGGCATAGATCTAAGAAACTACGTCAGGATCTGTATGTGGGAAGTTGGCTCCAAGGACAGCAAAGGGGACCTAACTTGGCGGGGGGATCATTGTACCCGGGGACTGGATGTCTCGGGGTCAGGATGCCGTGTCTCCCCAGCACGGCTTGACACACTGACCCCCTCTAAATCAAAACCCTTGCATGCTTTTCTTGTGGGGACTAAAATTTACGTAGAAGGCCAAGGGACAAAAGTAGCAGAGCAGTTTTGGAAAGGAGCACAGCTGGAGGACGCAGGCTGCTTGGAACGCGTCCTGTGGAGCTGCGGTGCTGGAGGCCTGTGGGGGCAGGGGCAGGACAGACACACAGATGGAGCGGGGCCTGGGCGGGGCCCTGCACAGGAGGTCAGGCGGCTTTTGACTAAGGTGCCCAAAAAACTCCAGTGCAGAAAAGATCATCTTTTCATGACCGATACTGCCCACGTGGATTCGTATATGTAAAAAAGAAAAAAAAAAAAAGAAAAGAAAAAAAAAAGGCACCCATATCTTACCCTATAGAAAAATGAATTCAAAACAGATCACAGACCTAAATATGAAACTATAAAGACGATAGACAACAGCAGGAAAGATCTTTGTGAATTCCTAGACACAACACCAAAAGCATGATCCGTTAAAATGTCTGGTAAGTTGGACCCAATCAGAACCATAGCTGCTTCCTTGGGGACGTGCAGTGTTAGGAAAACGCAAAGATAAGCCGCTGAAGGGGAGAAGATGTCTGCAAATCACATGTCTGGACAAAGTACTTGAATGCAGAATGTATTTTTAAAACTCTCGAAATGCAACAACAAGAAAACAAGTCCATTTAACACCTGGGCAAGCTCCTGGCCGGACAGTTCGGCAGAGAAGGAGCACAGGTGCCCACGGCACACGGACAGATGCTCCACATCACCTGTCGTTAGGGAAACGCAAATCAAGCCACAGCAAGACCCCACTGCACACCCCCTGGGTGGCTAAATGAAAATAAAACCCAAACCTACAACTGTTGCAGGTGCCGGGCACCTGGGTGGCCTCGGTGGGTGAGTGTCTGCCTGGCTCAGGGCGTGACCCCAGGGTCCCCGGATCGAATCCCACGTTGGGCTCCCTGCATGGAGCCTGCTTCTCCCTCCGCCTGTGTCTCTGCCTCTCTCTGTGTCTCTCATAAATAAATAAAATTTAAAAAAGAAAAAAAACCCTATCGCAGCTGCCAGCAAGGATGCGGAGCCCCGAGTCCTCCTCCCACGTGGCTGTGGACACTCCGTACGGCACATCCGCTTTGGAAAGGCTTGGCAATTCCCTAGTAGGTTGAACACATGTCCTGCATGACCCGGTAATCCAGCTCCTTAAGTGTCTGCTTGGGGGAAATGAAAACGCGTGTTCACACAAAATCCTATACCCGAATATTAGCAGCAGCTTTATTTATAATTGCTCCGAACTGGAAACTGCCCAAACGTCCTTCACCTGCCAAATGGATAAATAAACCATGGAATCCTCCCCCGACACAGGAAGACCCTATTGATACAGGCAATAGCCTGGATGAGCCACCAGTGCCAGAGTCCGTGAAAGAAGCCAGACTCATGGGGGACACCCCAGAGGCCCCGTTTATGTGACATTTTGGGGAAGGTGCAAGGCCCGGAGAACAGATCCTGGGTTCCAGGGTGGGGTGGGGCGCGGCGGGCCCCAAAGCAACAGCATGAGACAAAGCTCCGGGGCGACGGGACTGGCCTCCAGCCCCTGGGGAGGTGGTTCCGCGGGCCTGTGCACTTGCCAAAACTCAGAAGTAAACAAAGGAAAAGTGATTTTCACTAAGTGTAAATGTTAAAGTAAAGGGTTTCCTGCAGGGCCCTGCTGTGTGCACCCCTAGAGTGTGGATGCCCTTGGGTGACAGAAACAGCTCGCCGCCCCGGGAGGGGAGCCCACGCATCCGACGGCCCGGCTCCCCCAGAGGCGGCTGCATCCCAGCGCCCTCACCGGCCGCCGCCCGGAGCCGAGCCGTGGCAGGCATCTCGCGTGTATTAGGTCTGAGCCCGGAGTCGGCAGGCAAAGGAACGAGGCCCAGAGTCTCGCTGCTCAGCCGGGGTCCTGCGGCCGCCCAGCGGTGAGGCCACCGGGCTGCGGAGCCCCAAGCTGCCCCCCGAGCCGTAGGGACGCTCCGGGCGCCCCCCCCCCGGGTCCCCACCCCGGCCCGGGGATCGGTGGAGCACCCCGCTGCCGTCGCGTGTGCCTGTCACCCCGCGGGCGGAGGCCGGGTGCCGGGTGCCGGGTCTGGCTCCCTCCCGGGGCCTCAGTTTCCTGGTGGGACCTGAAGAGCCCAGGCCGGCCGCAGGGCCTCCGGGTGGCTGCACGTCTGCGGGCAGCGGCCAAGCAAACGGCAGGTGCTGCTGGGGAGGAGCCGGGCGAGCTCAGCACCGGGTCGTGGCAGGCCCTCCCCCTGCCCCCGGGTGCCGCGCGGCCGGGAGAGCGCCGCCTGGGGGACCCCGCTGGCCCCTCGGGGCAGGGAGCCTCCGGAGGACCGGGCGCCCCCAGAGCCTTCACGGGCTGGGCCGGGCCGCAGAGCGCTTCATGTGCGCCTCTCACGGACCCACGTTCGCTAGGTCACCCCCAGCACAGCTCCTGGGTTTCCCCAACGCGCGCACGACTGTCAGGGTGTGACGCAGCCTCCCCGTCCCCGGCCGACGGGCCCCGGAGTGACGCGGGCTCAGCAGCCACCTCACCGCGATGTCCCCTCGGGTGCGGGCCCCTGGCGGGAAGCGGCGGGTGCTGGGCCTCGGTCTCCTGTGGGGCATGCGGCCCCCTCCCCGCCGGCTCCCCTGTCGGGACTGCACACCGATGTCACACTGTCCCTGAACCAGAGCCTGGGGGACCCGAAGGAGCGTCCGTGCGCCGTGCAGCCACCTTCCTGGGGACCCCGTGGCTCGCTAACCTCTCCCACAGGTGCCGGCGTCACGGGGGCTCACGGGCTGGGGGAGGAGCGGAGAATCGAGGTGCCGCAGGATGCAGATCCTGAGAACACGACTCATGGTCTGACTTTCCTGGAACAGTTTTCTTCGCCTCAGTGGAGAGAGGTCCTGCGGCCTCTTGCTCCGTGGAGTCGCATCAGGTGAGGGCCGGGGCAGGTGGCTGTGGGGCCCAGCTCCTGCCCTGCGGAAGCGCTTCCATCTGAGCAGGTGACAGAAGCAGGGAGCCCCCAGGAGCGGGTCCTCCAGCCCGGGGGCCACGGGAGGTGCACGGGGCATGAAAAACAGCAACACGGCAGTGCTGGCGCAGGCCGCCCAGGCCTTGCCCTTCGCTGGGGGGCGAGGCTGCCACCGCGATGCGGTCCCTGACTCTGCTCCCGATCCCCGCCCTCGCCTGGGCACCGCTGGGCCGCGGAGGGGCCGTCCTGCCCCGGGAGGCGCCCACGTTCCCTCCGTCCCTGCTCACGGAGCACACCTGCACCCGGTGTGCAAATACTTTACCACTGGTCTGAGCATCACAAAAACTAAATTTACTGCCAAAACAGCAGAACCAGGTCTCGGCAGAGGAGAAGCCCTGCCGTTTGCCAGGGCAAAGCCACCACGGGGCACCAGGTGAGGACGAGCGTGGGCCCTGGGCCTCTGCCCGTGTTGTCCCTCAGCACCGAGGGCCGGGGCGACCCTGATCCTGGGTGTCGATGCTCAGGACACCTGTTAGAGAAGTCTGGGCGCTGAGCTTCCCTCCCCTGCCCGCTGCACGCGTCCAAACCCCAGATCCCACCCTGCAACGCGGACAGGATGCTGCGTGGGAATGCGGTCATGCACAAGTGTGTGTGTGTGCACGTATGTGTGCACAACCTGTGTGTACGTGTCTGTGTGCATGCACACGTATCTATGTGCACGCATGTACACTCCATGTTCACACGTGTATGTGTGTTTCTGTGTGTGCGTTACAGGTGTTTGCACGACTATGGGCACAGTCCCCCAAGCTTTAGAACCCTGGACTGGGGGGTCAGCACCCCCCCGGCCCTCCCTCTTTAACTGGGGAAATGAGAACAGGCACAGGAGCAGCACGTGCCTAGGCGCTGAGGCCGCAACTGCGCCAGAGCCGGCGAGCAGGTGAGCAACCGCCCTGGGGGGCAGCTGGACCCTCACTGAGCCCTGGGTCAGGGCTGGGGGTCACCAGCATCACAAGGCTGGACGAGCCTCTGGCAGAGTCAGAGCTGAGCCAGACACTCGAAGCCCCAGGCCTCTGCCACCGCTGGTCACTGGTCCCCTCGGCCCTCTGGACCGCCCGCGTACTCAGTGAGGACTCGCACACGTTCGCGGGAGGGAAGGACGTGGCCCTGCCCCACCTGAAGCCAGCAACAGAGCGGCCGGGGCACAGGACGGACGTGGTGCCTGAGGTCAGAGCAGGGCAGCGGGCAGGACTGCAGGGGACCGGACAGGAGCCGCACAGCTGCTCCACGTGGGCAGGGCCTCCGTGGGGACCGCCGCGCACCCAGGGAGACGCGTTCCGGGTACGTGGTGGAGGCAGGGCTATTTCTCAGGGCGACGGTCTAGTGGGAAGACCCCTCGATGGCCTGGCACACACGAGCCTTCCATTCTGGAAGTCTTCACTGCCTGTCAACAGTCTGAGGGAGACTGAATCCCGTTCCCTCCCGGGCTCTGTGGGCACCTCCTCCCGGCCGCCTGTCCACGTGGGGCCCAGGCCCGGGGGCCTCTGCTCCAGCTGCCCTCCCAAGCAGCTCCGCTCAGCCCAGCTCCAGGCTGCACGCTCAGAAAATGCCCGGCTGAATTCAGGAATGACTATTCAAAGTTGCTCAGAAATCTGATCCCAAATCCTCTCATTTCTAAATATGATTTCTGAGCACAAGTGCCCGGGGATGGGCTCCTGTGGACGGGGAGGGCCGGCCGCCTCCTGGGAGACATGCAGGCTTTTCTGCTTTGGAAAGGGGGGCTGTTTGATCGGCCAACACCTCCCCACTTGCAGCACGGTCGGGGAGAGGGGCACACACAGACAGGCACCCCCCACCCCCGTCAGGAGTCACTGCTTAAAAACAGTGGATGTTCGCCTTGACCTGCCCAGTGGCCTGGAAGGCCAGGTGGGGGACGCGAACCCGGGGCACCTCTCCCGGGGCGTGCAGAAGGGAGCAGGGATGGTGGTGAGGCCCCCCTGCCCCCGCAGCGGTCAGCACGGAGGGAAGGGAGCCTGGTGCGAGTCTTCCACGCACGTGGTTCGGGCCTTCAGGGGAAGCCAGGCCAGTCTCCAAGGGCGCCAGGAAGCCAGCAAGCACCGAGTCAATGCCCGGGCGGCACTATGTCTGTGGCGCAGAGGGGGGGCCTGTCTGCAGTCGACGCTCAGCAGACATCTGGCAAATGGGGGAACGACCAGGACGCACCCTGCATGCGTGGCTGTCGCAGCCTCCGAGCACAGGGAGTCCGAGGAATGACCCTTTGGGAGGTGAAGTGGTGCCACTTAGGCGTCTGATCGCACAGGACCCACAGAGGGGATGTTTCGGGGGCTGCGCTTGCTCTGCTGTGGCTTGTTGATGAGGATTCCAACCCACCAGCTCCTGGCCGAGCCCTGGGAGCCAGAGGGTTGGGGCCTGGGTGGGGGCGTCTCCCGGGTGGGCAGCGAGTGCTACGGGCCTCATCTGCTGACCCAAACCGGCCACGTGAGCCCTTTGAAGGCAGGAGGCGTGCTGCTAGGCCCCTGGGCACAGCCGGCCAGAGAGGAGCGGTTGGGGGGGGGGGCGCGGGGCCCCTGAAGCCGCAGCAGGCAACTTCCCACCGTTCATGGCCCGTGGCCCCATGTGCCATTGCCTCCAGTGCAGAGACCACATTGCAGACAGGCAGCCGGGCTCTACTAACCTCCCTGCTGCATGTGGCTGGGGTGGGGGTGCTCTGCACGCAGGGGACCCCGCAGCCACAGGTTCTCAGCACAGGCGTTGTGGGGGGCACTCGGTGGTGGCTTGTGGAGGGTCAGCCGCAGCCCAGGGGATGAGGGGCAGACGCCAGCTCCCGCCCCAGCACACCGTCCTACTTCCAGCACGGGCCCTGCTGTAGGCGTCCAAGGACAGCCAAGTGGGGACGGGGCGGGGGGCACCCTGGCCCCCTCCTCTGGCTCCGCTGAGCACCTGCAGGCCCCACCCAGACCCTCCATCCTCAGGCCACGCTGCACCTCCATGGCTGCCCGGTCCCAGGGCCATGATGCCACCCCAAGTGGCATTTCTGCCCAGACCTCCTCCCACTCAGGGCCCTTGCCAAGTGCTCCCTGACCGAGATGCCTTCTCTCCAGGGCCGACTCCCCTGCCTGTCGGGACGCCTCATCCCAGCCGCTCTCCTGGGGGGGCTCCCCCCAGGGCTCCCGCAGCACCTCGCTGAGGCCCTCGGGGGCTGCTGGCCACTGGGCCCCGGTGTTGCCCCCCCACGCAGCTCCCCACCTGCCACCACGCCCAAATACGTAAGACCTTCCCAGCAGAAGCAACTTTGTCATCACCACCAAGACGTGCCAGGAAGCACGCGAGCGCTTCCACGTGCTTTCTCCTGAATCCTCTCCCCCGTGAGGTCAGGGCTGCCATCACCTGGCTCACAGCCAGGACTTCTGGGGCTTAACCCAGGAACCGGCGCAGGGGGCATCGGGCTCGGCTCCCCCTCCCAAGTGTGAGCAGGAGCAGGACAGCCAGGAGGCACGGGGGCGGTGTGGGGGCCACATGGGGGGATGCACGTAGCCTCCGGGTCCATGAAGCCTTTGGGAAGCGATGAAAGTGGCCGCCTTAGCTCTCAGGGACTTTGGGGACAGCCGAGGCCCATCTGTGGAGCGTCAGAGCCGTCACTGACCTGACAGCCCAGCCTCCTGAGGTAGAAGGAGGGGATGCGATGGGGGCCAAGAGCTGGCAGGTCCGCAGTGAAAGGAGGGCAGAGGGGGTGGGGCTGCCCCCAGCACCCGGCCCCCTCCCCCCCCCCCGCCCCTTCCCAGCTGCCCAGGAGTCACATTTCCTGGTGACCCCGCTCCCTGTCCCAGAGGGTGCGCAGCCTGGGGAGTCTTGTCAGCTGAGGGGCAGAGAAGCCGGACGCGCCTTGAGGGAGTGCCTGCCGGCCCCTGCCCTTGCCCGCCCTCCCCCCCGCGACGCGCTGCTCACCTGGATGACCACCTTGATGGTGGCGGTGCCCACGACGGGCGTGCACACCAGGCCGCCGGGGTGATGGCCGTCGGCGCTGCGGTTCTGCTGGCCCATGGTGAAGGGCATGGGCACGGCCAGCAGGCCCGAGGTGAGCCAGATGACGCTGATGAACTTCTTGGTGCGGCTGCGAGACATGAGGGTCTTGGCCCTGAAGGGGTGGCAGATGGCCAGGTAGCGCTCGACGCTCAGGCTGGCCACGTTGAGGGCGGTGGCGTAGGTGCAGGCGTCGCGCAGGAAGTAGTAGCCGCGGCACACGGCGTCCCCGAAGGCCCAGGGGTGGTGCACCCAGATGAAGTTGTAGAGCTCCACGGGCATGGCCAGCAGCAGGATGAGCAGGTCGGACAGCGCCAGGCTGCCCAGGTGGTAGTGCACGGTGCTCTGCAGGTTCTGCAGCGACTTCTTGCGGCCCAGCGTGAACGCCGTCACCGAGTTGCCCACCGTGCCCACCACGAAGAGCGCCAGGTACACGGCGGTCACCGCCACCTTGGAGTAGATGTCCGTGTTCACGTCCAGGTCGCTGCTGGGCGCCGCTCGCGGCCGCTCCGACTCGTTGCCGGAGCCGTTGCTGAGGCCCAGGCCCGGGACCAGCAGCGCCGCCTCCAGCCCCGAGGGCGGCAGCGGGAAGGGCTTGGCGCCCGGAGCAGCGCCCCGGGGCCCGGGAGCCGAGCCGTTGAGGCGCATGGTGGGCGCTGCTCCGGCGGGGGCCGAGCAGGGGGAGCCCGCGGGGAGGCCCCGGGACGGCGAGCGGGCGCCCCGTCCAGCCCCGGCCGCGCTCCCCGGGCGCTCGAGGCCCCGGCTCCCCGCTCCCGCCCGCCCGGCTCCCCGCGCTCCGCTGCACCGGCTCCCCCGCTCCGGCTGCACACCTGGGTCCGGGCGCAGGAGAGGGGCGCACGCTGGCGCCCGGCAGCCTCGGTCACTCGCCCCCTGCGCCCCCCGCGCCCCGCGCCCACACCTCCCGCCGCGCCCGCGCCCTCCCGGGCTCCGCGCCTCCACTCGGCTGGCGGCGGCGCGGCGCGCCCAGCGCGGGGGGGCGGTGGCGGCGGAGGCGGAGGCGGCCCCAGCCCGTGTCCCCGCCCAGCCCCGCGCAGGGCCGCCCGGGGGCGGGGATGTCGGCTCTGTCCCCGCAGCCTCCCCGGAGCGCGCCCTTCATTCCCCGTGGTCCCAACTTCTCACGCGCCCCCGCCCCCCCCCGCCCATCCGAGGAAGGGAGCTGGCCCGCTCCCCCAGGGGGGGTGAGGGAGGTGCCGGGGAGGGGGGACAGGGCACCGAGGCCCCTTGGGGTGGCTGGGGTGCTGCAGAGCTGGCCTATTGCCCTTCCCTCTGGGCCGTGCCCCGGCCTGGAGTGCTGGACGAGGGGAGGCAGAGAGCTGCGGGCTCCTATCCCTGGCACCCCGGGGAGGCTTCATCCCCCCGTGGGCATGGGTGGGCATGGGTGGGTACCCCACCCGTCTTATCACCACCTGGGTTAGATCACAAGTCACCCCAGAGCCCGCGGCCCCAGGGGTCCCAGCCTTGCCCTGTGTGGACCTGGGCGGTTGTACCTGCAGGCTGGGGTGGTGGGGGCTGAGGAAGGTGAGGCTGAGAAGCTCGCCAGTGCCCCCCCACCCCCCCGCCCCGGCCCAGACCTGTTCACCGTCCGCAGCTGGAGTGGGTCTGTATTTATTCCTCTTTTCAAGTGGCTTTGGGCCTGCCTGTTCCGAAGAAACCTGATGTTCTCATCAGGGGATCCTAGTGCATAAAAATGTGCGCTTAAAAATTCAGCCTTCAAAGGCAACACAAGCATCCCGCACGGCTTGGTCCTGGTCCTGCCGCTCGGCTTTGGGCAACCGCCTGAGCTGCTCTGTGCCTGGGCTCGTCATCTGTAAAACGGGCCTGATGCCAGGACGGATGGGCCCTGGGGCCAGGGCTGCTTCTGATGCCGGCGGGGCTGGCACGTAGTCGGTGCCCTGTGACAGGCATTGGTGACAGGACTGTGCAGTGGCTTCAGAGGGTGTGAGGGTGAAGGGCCCAGGCCAACAAAAGTGGCGTGAACCCCCAGCGGGTCAGACCAGCTTGCTCTCTGGGAGGGAAGCCTGCCAACAAAGTCAGCGGCTCCTGGGACGGGGACCTGAGTGTGCCGGTCACCCAAGGAAGTGATGGTGCCAGACCATGTCGGAGCCTCGGGGGCTCACTGCCATCTGGGCTCACAGGTGACACGGGGCGGGGGGGGCGTCTGCTCACCGCTCTCAGGGGCCTCCGGCGGGGAGGCTCTTTGCCGGCCAGTAGCTGAAGCGCCTCGGGACGCCGCCGGTGGAAACGCACTGTGGTCCAGCTGCTTAAGCTCACTGTTTGGTTTGCAAGCCCTGACCTTTCCGCTAAGCTGGCCTTCTTTTCGAGATTTCTTTCCGAGCCAGCCTAGGAGCTTAACAAATCATAAAAGTCAACTTAGCTCAAATATTGGACAAGGCATTTGCTTCACACCATGGAGGAAATGTCACTCGGAAGGTGCACGAGGCGGGCGCAGGCCCCGGTGGGGGCTCCCTGGGGGCCGGCTCGGAGCCCCTGTCCCGTGTATGGGGAGCCCCACGGCACGGAGGCCCTTTCTCCCTCTGACTTCCCCTGACGTGAGCACTTCCTAAACAGCTGAGACCCTTCCCAGTACGTGTCAGCGAGGTGAGGGGAGGGCAGATCCTGGGTGCAGCTGTGTCTCCGGGTGACCTGGGCCGTGCCCTTGGCGGGTGCCCGGCCCCCACACTCACACGCCGAAGCCTGGCACCTGGCTGGCTTCAGGGGAGCAGAGCCCTGCAGCGTGAGCCTCGGGGCCTGTCACCCTGACCCCACGCTCCAGATGCCGCTGGCCTGTCCCGTAAGTCCCGTAGGCACTGAGGGCAGGGCCCCACACTGCCCCGGCCCTGTGGCTGTGGGAGGAGTAGGGGCATTTACTCCCCTCAGAAAAGAAGATCACGGTTGTGAAGACGACCCCTTTCCTGGCTGCAGGAATTCAGTCCCTGGCGTGGGCTGGGCCGTGGGCTCCCCTCTGCACCGGAGGGCCCTGCCTTCCCTCTGGGCCTATCGGCTGCAGGGCGATCCTTGCCAGGAAGAGACCTCTTCCTAAATTAAAAATAATAATAAGTGAACAGCCGTACCCTTATCAGGACAGAATTGATGTTTCCTGCAAGGCTGGGGGCAGGGGGAGTAGCGCTAATGTGGAAATGTAATTTGAGGAAATGTAATATGCATATACGTGCAGAGTCTTAGCTGTGGATTTTCTCATCCACGGCATGGAAATTACACACGTTTCCGAATGTACAGCATTCCAAGGAAAATCTTAAAAATAGAGCAACACATGTGCAAGTGTAAGCGAAGTGTGAGTGTGACCGGCCAGAGGGGCTGCAGAGCCTCCTTCCGCTCCCGTGGGGGCTGTCGGCAGACCCCAGAGGTCCAGCGCCGGGCCCGCGGAGGGCTGCCGGCTCGTCCTCGTCTCTCCTGTCCTGCTGCACCACCTGCCCTTCACGAGGCACACGTGTGTGCGTGTGTGTTCAGGCGCAGAATGTTGGGCGCCCACGCCTCGGAGGGTCCTCACCGGCAAGCCCGCCTCCTTCCTCTGCGCTGGGCCCCCGGGCTGGGTGTGCGCTCCTCAGACAGAGCCGTGCCCGCGTGTGGAGGGAGAGGAGCCCCCGCAGGGGCCGCGTGCGTCCTGCATCACCCCTTCCTGGGAGCTGCTGCGCAGAATCTTGATTGGGCTGCAGCTTCTCCGTCGAGGGTGCAGTAGAGCCACGGGAGACGCCTTCACTGAAGGGCTCCTCCCAGTTCCGGGGCCCCTCATCCTTGGATCTCTGTGGATAAACACGGATGAAGAGTGGGTTTCCATTGCCTGGAGGCCCTGTCCCTAGCGCTCCCGCTGCATCCCCCATCCATGGGTCCACTGCCAGCACCCAGGGACTTGGGGCCACTCCCTGCAGCTCCCAGCAAACTGTAGGAGCCTTATGTGTAGAGGTGTTTGCAGGGGGAGGGTGTGGGGTGCGAGGGGAGGAGGGCTGATGGGACGGGGTGGGCACAGGGTGGACCGGGGTGAGGGGAGAGGAGAGAGGCCGCGGGGGCTCAGCTCCAGGCGCCGGGGCTGGGGGTGCACAAGGTGGGGTTTGTTCCCTCTGGGCCTCGTGGAACACTGCGCCCTGGGACCCTCACCCACCCCCGCAGAGGCCGGCGCCTCCTCCTCCGTGACCCTAACCACCCGGGACAGCTCCGGCCCTCCCAGAGAAGGCCGGGGGCCCGTGGAGCCCCCCAGCGTGAGCCTCGCAGGGAAGCTGGGGTCTGGGACGCAAGGGCCGGCATCAGATTGTCTCCCAAGGAGAAAGAAGATCCAACTTCCGAGACACGCTCAAGGCAGCCCGGTTCCCTGGAAGTTTCCTAGGAGGCTTGGCTTCGGCTTCGTGTCGGCAGGGGCGTAGGGGCGCTTGTCCGAGCTGCCCTGGAGGCCGCGCAGCCGCGTCTCTGGACCAGGCTTGGGAGTGACGGTGACCCCCCTGCGTCCGGTCCTGCAGGGAGGAGGGTCCCTACTTTGCTCTTGTGCAAAACGCGCTCCCCCCGCCCAGCGCGTCTCCCACAGAAGGACGGCCGAGCCCATCTGCTCCCGTGCGGGACCAGCAGTCTGTCGTCGCTCGCACCCCGGGAGCCTGAGCGCTTATGCCAGTTATAAATTTACCAATTTGTGGTTGAATTTCCCAGGCGCGCTTCTGAACAGAACAGGCGGTTTGAAGCCGAAACGGTCCCGTCGGGCTCCCACGAGGCTTCCATTTGTTATCAGGAGAAAGGGGACCGGGAGCTGTCGGCTCGGAGCGCTGGCCGCAGGACAGCAGGGTGGGGGACCGCCCGCCCCTCCCGCCCCAGGCTGCGCCCAGGCAGGTGGCCCTGGGGCAGGTGCGCCCTGCGCCTCTGTCCCCGCCTTTCTGACTTCTCTCCCCCTTGGCGAGGAGTTGGGGTTTGCATAAACATGATGCTGGCGGTTCCAGCTCTTTCTCTGCGGATCCGAAGCACGCTCCCTTTGTCTGTAATCAGGAGTTCTAGTTGCTTAGAAATATTTAAATAGAAGAAATGTCTCTCATCTTCTAGTGACTTCATACAAGTTCCAAAAATAAAACCCGAACCGGAGGCTCTATTGTCATGATGCCGTGGAGCTCCGGGGCCGAGCAAGGCCACGCCCACTCGAAACACTGTGGCTGGTCGCCCGGGGGCTGAGGGAAGTGACCTCGGGAGCCTGGATGGAGGAGGGGGTCCCACAGAGGCGCCGCGGCCGGCCAGGAGTCCGGTGGGTTCTGCTGCGGCCCCCACGGCAGGCCTGGGACCTGGAGAGCCGTGGCCGCTGGGGCCCAGCCGAGGGGCGTCAGCAGGCGTCCCCGTGTCCCTCTTCCCTCCACCCTGCATCTCCCCTGTCAACACAATGAGTCCTGCCCCGCAGGCAGGTGTGTCTGGGTGTGATCTGGCCAGCGGGTGTGCAGAGAGGCGCCCAGCCCAGTTAGGTCCTCTTCTGGCTTCTACGGCCTGGGGTGTGTTCAAGGCCATGGGACCCTGGGCTGGAAGCTACAGGGGAGATGCCCAGATGCAAAGGGAAGGTGCTGGAACCCCCTTCCCTGGGAACCTCCCTCCCAGGACCCCACCTCCCTGGGACCCACACCTCCCTGGGACCCCACCTTCCTGGGACCCACACCTTCCTGGGACCCACACCTCCCTGGGACCCCACACCTCCCTGGGACTCCACCTTTCTTGGACCCCACTTCCCTGGGACCCCACCTCCCCAAAGTGCCCCAGGACAGCTATCCACGAACTTATAAGACACATTCATCATTTCTCCACCTCCTGAAGGATGAGGATGCTTGGGGATCTGGGAGGGGAACTGAGGGGACCGGTCCCCTCAAGGGGAAACTGAGTCGTGGGCATTGGGACAGGTCTGGAGCCAGCAGGGCGGAACCAGTGCAGGCAGCTTGGGGTCAGCCCCTGGGGCAGAAGCCCCGAGGGCGTCGTGTGCGAGGGCCCACGTGCCCAGGTGACCCCTGCTGACTCTCCCCTCCCCACCTGGGTGCCAGGAGACCCCTCAGCACAGGAGCCCTGTCATCGCTGCCACGTGTTTGCGCCCCCTGGACCACAGGTCCCGACAGGAAGGCGGGCCTCCCCCGCCTCCAGGGTGCCCGGCAGCGAGCACGGCCAGAGGTCAGCCCGCAGGCCCCTGAGGGGGGCTCTGGGGAGGTGTCCTGGCTCTCCGGGTCCCCGTGGCTGCGGGGCTGCAGAGTGGGTCCCGGCTGGCGGTCAGGAGCCGCCCCAGCGCCTGGAGTCCTCCCGGATCCCCCGCGGCCCCGAGCCAGTGGCCGCACCGTCTGTCTCCTGGCGTCTGCTCCTGCCACTTCCCGACGGTAGGGCACGTTTGTCCTGCCATCAAGGGCTCCTTGGCAAGACGGCCACCCTGGATCTGGGACGAGGGCCCTCCCTCTGTCACGTCTGCAAGGTCCCCTTGGCCGTGTGCCTGCGTCCTCATCAGTTCCAGGGGCTAGACGCGGGGTTTGGCCTAGGCCTTCGAGAGCCGTCCCCGCGGGCCCCGCGCCCAGAGCGCCAGCACCCGGGCTTTCACACTGGGGGGGCTGCGCCCCACGCCCTGCTGGCAGCCTGGCTCCCGCCGCACCCCCTGCGATGACGCCAAGTCGGAGCCACAGATTGTGGCCGGCCCCTTGCTGGCACCGGCTGTGCTGCCCGGTGGCCTCCCTCGGCGGCACGGGGGGCGCCCTGCTCACGGGGTGACGGGCTTGCAGAGGAGCCCCTGTTTCGTCGGCGTGAACCAACGTCTAAAGAGCTGCAGGGGGATCCCTGGGTGGCGCAGCGGTTTGGCGCCTGCCTTTGGCCCAGGGCGCGATCCTGGAGACCCGGGATCGAATCCCACGTCGGGCTCCCGGTGCATGGAGCCTGCTTCTCCCTCTGCCTGTGTCTCTGCCTCTCTCTCTCTCTGTGACTATCATAAATAAATAAAAAATTAAAAAAAAAAAAAAAAGAGCTGCAGGATTTTAAGGCGACTCTGCGGCGGGGGATGGGCCGCAGGGTGGAAGGGGAGGCGGGCGAGCCGCCAGCGCCCAGCGCAGGGTCTAGGGCTTTCCTGGGCCTGCAGCCCTTGGCTGCGCATCATTCGGGCCCTGAGCGCCTGGGCCCCCCCTCACCAAGGCCCCGGTGTGGGGGGCCGTCCCTTCTCCGTCGGCGTCAGCGAACACAGGCCCAGGAAGCCAGCGCCTCACCCCGGGTTCCACGCAGGGCAGTGGTGACACACGGTCACTGTTGCCCCTGCTCGAGGGCATCTCCGAGGGCGCTGGGAAGGCAGCCTGGCGGCGGGGGGCACGGGGAGCTCCCCTGGGGCCTGGACCCCATCCTCGGGGTCCGGACCGAGGGCTCCGCAGAGCAGGGCCGGGCCCCCGCTGCTGCAACCCCGTGAGGCGCTGTCCGCGCTCGCAGGGCCGGGCGCTTGTTTTCCGCTCAAAAGACGTGTTCGTCGCGAGCGCGCCAGCTCAGCTCTGCAATCTGGTTTTTAAAAATATCATCACTGGGGGAGAAGAGCAGCGTCAGCACGCGCCAGGAGACGTTTCCAGTGTAAATGAGCACTTACAGCACGCTGCCGTCCCGCACGCCCCGCGCGATCGCTGCCGAGAGGGTGAATGTACCGACCACGCGCACGTGCAGGCCCACGCTGCGTCCCCATCCTCACACTGCGACAGCCCGACTTGGAGGGACGCTCCGCCCGTGTGGCCCTCGCCAGCCTCCGCTCCCTGCCGCACACACCGCCGGGGACCATCCCTTCCACAGACACCCATGCGTGAGCGTGACGGCCAAGGGACACGGTGGCTAATCCAGCTTTTATTTATTTATCATCTATTTATTTATTTATTTTTAAAAGATTTTATTTATTTATTCATGAGAGACACAGAGAGAGGCAGAGACACAGGCAGAGGGAGAAGAAGGCTCCATGGGGGAGCCCGATGTGGGACTCGATCTCAGGACCCCGGGGTCACGCCCTGGGCCGAAGGCAGACGCTCAACCGCTGAGCCCCCCAGGGATCCCCCCATCTTTCTTTTTAAAAGGGCCGAGCCTGCTAGGTGTCACCAAGCAAATACTCTTGCTGGTGACATCCTTCACGGCTCCCAGTCTCAGAGTCTGGCTTCTGTCATCTTTTCCCAAATACCACACTTGTGTGGCAGGCTGGTCCTCTGGCTGGGCAGTCGCTGCTCCTCGTCAGGCCTCAGGACAGGCGGACGGCGCGGCTGTGCCATGGACAGCTGGCCCCGACCCCGGAGGGGACACCTGGGGGTTTTGCTTGTCCGACCCGGGTGCCCCCTGCTCCAGCCCTGCCCCTTGTGCTGGGTCACGGAGGTCTTGGGGTCTCAGGGCCCCTGGTGTGGCCTCGGGAGGGCTGGCCCGCCCTCCCCTGCCCCGGGGGCAGAAGGTGGACGCTCAGAACCCGTCCCACCTGTTGGGAAGAGCAGGTGCCTCCCCAGTGGCCGCCCGCTGGCTGCTGAGCTGGTTGCACGCGGGACTGGGACGGAAGGAGGCCTGGTGACGGGGCTCGCACCGGGGCCCGGGGCCCAGCAGCTCCCGCCCGGCGTCTCCTCCTCAAGCTGGTTTGACACCTGCAGCCCAGCATTGTGCCCGTGGGCCCTTGAGACGTGGCTCGGGGCCCTCGTGCCGCCGGGTTCCTGAGTCCTTCATGCGTGAAGCAGGGGTTGTGGCAGAGACTCTGCCGCCGCAGGTGCCTGGTTTCACGCGCCCGGTGGCGTCACGCCCGACCGACGCTTGTCTCCTCTGGAAATCTCAAGGCTTAGAGACGAAGACGTTCGCCGCTGAGACGCTTCGGTCTGCGGGGAACGGGGTGGAGATAATTTGCTTCTTCCTGTGACAGCTAATGATCGGCTTCGTGGCGGCACGCCACCGGCTCGCAGTGATTTGCCTGCACAGCCAAGTTACTCAAGAAAAACATGTTTTTGAGAAAACAGAACGCTGGGGCCTTCGTGCTATTTCTGTCTGAGTGAGCCAGAGCCTGCGCCCTGCGCGTCCCTCTCTGGGCGCCCCGAGCGGCCCAGGTTGGGGTCCCCCCCGCCCGGACCCGTGGGGCACCGACCTCCCCCGCTCCGTCCTCCCCTGGAGCCAGGCAGCGCCGGGGTCTGCTCTGCTGCGGAGCCCCCCGAGGAAGCGCAGGGCACTCGCCGAGGCCGCGGTCCACCCCCTTCCTAACCCGCCGGGGCATCGCAGAGGGACTTCTGACCTCGGCATAATGTGTAAAAAAAAAAGGAATTTGAGGCCAGAGGTCGAGCTGCTAAGTGGACGAAGTGGGATTTTGTGTGTTGGAAATCGTGGAGGCGGGGGTGGGGGGTGGGGGGGTGGTGATCGGGGTTCATGGCGCCGTTCTGGGCGGCTCGTCCACGAGGATGACACAACGAGGTCTGGGCTGCAGGAAAGTGCTTCTCCAACGGCCTCCCCAGCCCGGGACCTGCTCCTGCTGTCGCTGGGCTGGGAACCACTGGGTGGCTCCGGTCCACTGCTTCAGAACGAGTCAGCGAGCTGCCTCCCCAGTCCCTGTCTGTGGGGTGAGCAGTGGGTCCCCGGCGCAGACGTGGAGCGAGGGACGAGGTGACCTGGGGTGCCCTCGCCCTTCCTTCCTATTGGGGCTCTCGCTGCCCGGGCAGAGGAGGGGCAGAGGGGCGGTGGCCTGGGGTCCATTCCGGGCTTTCCAGCAGGTGGCCCGGGAGCCGAGCAGGTGACAGCCCGTCCTGAGCTCCGTGTGCCTCGTGCGGACCTGAGGCCTCTGAGGGCCGTAGCGGGAACTGACCACTACTGGGGCGCCCGGGGAGCTGCGCTGCTGCTGGGTCCCCCCCACTCGTGCGGCAGGGGTCACTGCAGGGTGTGTGGGGGGAGGACACCAGGCAGCGGTGCTGGGCAGGGAGTGGGGCCAGGACACCTGCATTCCTGAGTCACACACCTGCTCTGCACCTGCGGCAGGTGACTCGGGCCGCAGCAGCTCTCCCTCCACCATGACGGGACTCATCGCCACTGGGACACGCGGTGTGACAAAGGACATGTCACCTGAGCCCCTCACCAGGGAGGCTTCCTTCAGCTCCACCCTCTTCCCCGGCTCACCTGTCACCTAACCAGCGAGCGCAGGCTGAAGGACACAGGTGTTGGGGCACTGATGCTGCAGGTCACCTCTGCTTGGAACGACAGGGTCCCTGAGCCGGGCGATGTCCATTCCCTTCATCAACCTCTGAGTCTTTCCACCTGGAAAGTCCCGGGTGTTGAAGACCACCAGGAAGTGTTTGGACTCAGCCCCAGAGGAGGAAAGGGTGTGGGGTGCAGATGCCTCCGGACGGTGAGTGCTGAGCTGGGGAGTCCAGCTCACGGCCCTGCTGGGGGGCCGGGGTCCCTACAGCATGTCCCACGCCCTGAGCCTTGCCGTCTGTCTGTCAGTCTGCGGGGCTGCCGTCCTGGCCCAGGATGGTGTCTGCCCTCCTCTGGCTTCTCCACAAACCCTCCTGCAATGAAGCGAAAGAGGCACAGAAAAGGAAGGCCCTGCCGTGCGTGTCCCCGCTGTCCCCCGACGCCCCCCTGGAGGCGGGGTCCCACCGGTCTACGGTTCGGGGAGGGACAGGCTGAAGGCTCAGAGAGCCAGGGCTCGGCCGGGTTGGTGAGCAGGCTGGGTCCTCGCCTGGGGGAGCGGGGCCACCGCCTGGGCTGGACGGCGCGGCGCTCTGCTAGAGGCAGGGCCAGGGAAGGGCCTCCGCGGGAAGGGAGTTCGAGGAGCCGCCATGAACCTGACGCTCCAGATTTCTCGTGCTGAGATGTGGCTCATTTGGCTTATTGGAAGGACTGGGATTCTCAGGAAATGAAGACCCTCCTCTGCCGGCCTGGCACCCCAAGGCCCCGGGTGTTCCTTCTCCCGTCCCCTCGCACTGCTGCTTGCAGCACCTGGAGGCTCCCGGCTGCCGTCCTCAGTCGGCGGCGCCCCCGTCCACGGCTGTGCCTCGGGCCAGGCCCCTCCTAGGTCCCTGTGCCAGCTCTGCACCTCCCAGGTGGCCTGGCTCAGACGCAGGCCTGCTCATCCACGGTGGGTGCACCTGGCACCGGCACCTCCACCTCTGTCCCCACCTCTGCCCCCCTGCAGAGCAGAGATTTCCTCTTCTGAGGCTGTGAACCCCACATTCAGTCACCCCTGGGGCGTCAGAAGAGTCCGCTGTGGTCCCTGGTGAACAGGAGGCGTCTGCTGCGCCTCGGCCGCGGGGAGAGAAGAGGCTCCTGCAGCTGGTGCTTGGGACCTGCTTAGCCGCCGCCTGTCCTGAGCCCGGGACTCTGGCCAGGAGCGCTGAGCCAGCTCTGCTCCCGAGCGCGGACGCTGCTGTGCGGGCACACGTGGCCCGGAGCACTGGGCGGTCGCCCCGGGGGCTCTCGAACCAGAAGCCCACCCGCCCTGAGGGGCACCACCCGCCACGCAGCCTTGTCTCCACCCAGGAGCTCTCGGCGCTTCGTGGGGGAGCCGCGGTCAGAGAGGAGAGGAGGCCAAGAAGGGGACAGCCCGGGTGCCCACTGATGGCCCTACGACCACAGCCCGGGGGGGGGGGGAGGATGAGAGGAGGGGGGGAGGAGAGGAGGGGGGAGTGGGAGGAGGAGGGAGGAGAAGGAGACAGGAGGACAGGAGGATGGAAGGAGATGCAGAGGGGAGGGGGGAGGGAGAAGCAGGTGGGGAGGAGGAGGAGAGAAGGAGGAGGGGGAGCAGGAGGGGCGGGTGGGGAGAAGGAGGAGGGAACGGAGAGGGGAGGGGGTGGAGGAGGGGAGGGGGAGGCCTGGAGGAGGAAGCCTGGAGGACCCCCCTTCCGCACCCTGGACGGGGTTTCCTCGGGGCGGAGCAGGCTCCACATAAGCCCCTACGTGTTAGCGCAGCCCTGGGTTCGCTCTGCATCCCTGTCTCTGGTCTCTGTCTCTACCTGCGTCCTCGTCCATACAGCCCCGGGTGCAGTGTCCTGTCCTGTGGGGCAGGGAGGCAGCCGGGGGGCGGGGCGAGGCAGGGGGGCGTGGTCAGAAGGACCCTGGTGCCCGGGGTCCCACAGAGGGGAGGGGGGCACCCCTGAAACCCCAGTGCCTGCCCCGCGCTCACCCGCTGCCGGCCGCCAGGGCACCGACTCACCTGTTGTGTGAGATGCGCCGCAGGCTCGTCCTGGAGGAAGAAAACCCAAAGGAGGTGAAACGCTCACTGTCCTGTCCCGTGAAAACCTGTGCGTGTGCCTACGGGGACCCGTGTGCTCCTGACCTGTGGGGCGCGACGAGGGTATTGGGAAGGCTGGCGGCTCCCCGCGTTCCTGCTCTGCCTCCTGACACCCAAACACGGTGACCCAGCGACCCCGTGTGCAGCCGCAGCACAGGGCAGGGAGGGCCCAGGAACGGAGCTGCCCCGGGGCGTCTCCAGGGGCCCTGGCTAGTGGGCGAGGGGCACAGAATGCCAGGTCCCCCACACCTGCCACCCACCTCATCCTACTGCTTCTGTCCCTACTGCTTCTGGCCTGCGCCGGCCCCCGCCGGCCTCCACCTGTGTTGACAAGATGGAGACGGTTCCTCCCTGCACCGGTCGGTGAGCCCCGACCTGACCCCCTGCTGGCCCGACCTGACCCCCTCCCAGCCCCGACCTGACCCCTCCTAGCCCTGACCTGACCACATTTTAGGCCCCAGACGGGGCTGCAGGGCCCCCAGTGACTCCCAGGCGCGGGATGGCCTGAGTGCTCTTACTTCTCCTGAGCAAATGAGTGACTCCTGGGAGGGGTTGGGGGGTGGCCCCGGGCTCAGGGAGCTGGACTCCACCGGGATCTCCCCACGGGCTTCCTGGGCCCGTGCCTCCCAGCCGGCGGATCACCAACGCCCCCCGCCTCTGCCACAGGACGTCCGCACAGGCGCACGTAGCCTCCCTCACGTCTGTCTGGGAGCCCGGCTGACCCGGCTGGTGACCCTGCTGTCCTTACCTGCCAGCGAGGATGATGACCATTCCAATCACCTGGCAAACACGTCCGCTGCATTTAGTCCCCGCCCAGGGACCCTCGTCTTCACAAACCATGACAAACCCCTAGGGCCACATCATGCCCATTTCAGAGGTGGGGAGACTGAGGCACGGAAAGATTAAGTGATGCACCAGGTTAGGAAGTGCTCCGAGTTCATAACGTAGCCCACGTCCGATTGCCTGTGCTTCTCGTCCTGGCGGTCCTCACGGCCTCCCGCCGCCCCCAGGCCACCCAGGCTCCCGTCCTGGTGCAGGGTCGGGCAGCCCGCCGGTCGCCCCCCCCAGGCCACGGAGAGGCTCTCCCCGCGGACGGCGCTCCTGCAGGAAGCCCCCCGAGCCTGGGGCCCGCCCGCGTGCCGGACTGATGGTGCGGAATGAGGCAGAGCGGGACGCACGGGCTGCGGGCACAGCTGCGGCCCCAGCAGGTTGGACGCACGACCGGTGTCCGCGGTCACGCTCGCGATTCTAATGTGCTGCCCATGAAACGCAAGGAAATCATCACCCGGAGTCACGGCGGCTCAGGCCCCGCCAATCCAGGCCTCGGGGGCCGGCGGCTCCCACCAGAGCAGGGAGGGGCCCCTGGGGTCCTGCAGCGACCAGCACGGAGGGGCCGGGCGTCCTCGGAGCTCCCCCAGACCCTGGCCTCGCGCGGGGGGCGGGTCTCCGTCTGGGCCCCATGAGCAGAAGGGAGACTGAGGCACGCGGCTGACATCACTTGCTCAAGGTGAAACACCTGTAAGTGCCAGAGCCTGCACCGCAAGCCCCCCCAGGATCAGGTCTGGGACCATCCAAGGGACAGTGCTTTAGAGGGGAGTGTGTGTGTGCACCTGTGCACGGTCAGCCGTGCACAGGACCTGCGGGCACACGTATGCACACGCACACGCCAAGCAGCGGGGTAACGCCCCAGATGCCTGCCATCCCCCGAGGGGTGACCATCCCCAGACAGCACGTCAGGAATCTGGGGAAGGCCAGGTCTTGGTGCTTGGGACCCGGGAGCCAGGAGCCCTGCCCACTCCAGAGGGAGGCGTCCTCACTCCCATGCTGCGTGCAGCCGGCCCCCTGCCCCCAGCCCCGGCCAGTGTGGCTGGAAATGCGGGGTCCCCAGAGATCTGCGGGGTGCCCTAGAGAGCCATGGGGTCCCCAGAGAGCCAAAGGGCCCCCCATAGAGCCGCGGGGCCCCCAGAGAGACGTGGGGTGCCCCAGAGAGCTGTGGAGTACCCCAGAGAGCCACTGGGTCCTCCAGGGGCCTCCTGGCGCTCCCTCTGCCCCGACTCCTCCCTCCCGTCCTCCGTGCAGCCGCCGCACAGCCGGGAGGGGGCAGGGGCTGAGACGGGGTGGCCCCAGGGAGGGGCTCCCTCCGGCTTGAAGGCGCTGCCCGCCGTGGCACCGAGGCCCATCGTGGAGCCGGCCCACCCTCGCCGTCCTGCCTGCTGCAGGGTCTCCAGGGCCTCATTGGCAGCCCACAGCCCTGTCCCCTGTCCCGTGCCAGGTGACAGCTCACCCCCCGGGCTCCCTGCTCCCTCCGTCCCCTGTGAGGCGGCGGCAGACACCTCCGCCCCGGGAGGCCTCTCCTGCCCGGCCCCAACCTGCCCCTGCGGTTAGACCCCTTGACGCTCTGAGCCCCGGGGCGCCCCTCCCTGGCCAGCCCGGCCCCGTGGTCACGGTGGTGAGCTCGCAGACCCCATCCTGGGACCTCACGGCCCGGGGTCAGCGGACGTGGACCGGCGTGGGAGCCGCTGTCCGGACCGGCGATCGTGGGGCTGCGTGTGTGCGGCCGTGTCCCCCGAGAACGCCTCAGTGTGGCTCTTGGCCGGTCCCGCTGCAGGACACCATCCTGATTCCCACGTCGCAGTGATTGAAACTGTTTCAGCCTGGGAGTGGCGGGGAGAGGCCGGGACCGACGTTTCTTCTTCAAATAATACGACCGACACACGGGTGCCCCCACGCAGCGGGCTGCCACTCGCCCCGAGGACACGGGCTCCAGCATGGACGCACCAGTGCTCGCGGCGGGCGGGGACACCAGGCCCCGTGTCGTCCCGCCTGTAGCAAATGCCCTGAGCGGGCAGCGGACGGAAAGTGCATTCGGTTGCCGGGCCGGGAGCTGGGCGGTGGCGGGGGGCGGGGGGGCGTTCCTGGCCGCGATGAGGCCGCCCTAGCTGGCGCGGCGAGCGTCCTACGGCTCGGGATGGACTAAAACCCACTAGTTGGGCTTTCAGTGGGTGAGTTATGGGGGTGACTCAGGTCTCTGTAAAGCTGTTTAACGACATACACGAGCTGAACGCAGTACCCTCCCCGCTCGGACCCCTTCCAAGGACGAAGGCAGGATGGAAGCTCCTGTTTCTGCCGAGTGCCTGGGGTCCCTGGGCCTCCTCCGCCCGGAGAGGGCATCGGGGGCCAGAGGGGGCCAGGCACCGCCCAAGAGAGAATCCCAGCGCCTGGCTGAGCTGTCCTCCCAGGGCCCTGCTGCCCTCCTGCCCTGGGTTGGCTGCCGGGAAGCCCTCAGGGCAGCCCTCGGGGCAGATCCCAGGGCAAGTGTCAGGGCGGGTCCCAGGGCAGGTGTCAGGGCTGGTCCCAGGGCAGGTGGCAGACAGGTGGCAGGACAGGTGTCAGGACAGGTCCTGGGACAGGTGTCAAGCAGGTCCCAGGGCAGGTCCCAGGGTGGGTCCCAGGGCAGCGCCTCACCCGCTCCCCACCGCTCAGCCCGGGCCTGGTGTGGAGCAGGCGCTCAGTCCTGAGCGGGTCCAGAGGGCCAGGGATCCCGGGTGGTCCCCGCTCATCACTTAACCCTGCCCCCTGGTCCTGGCCAGTGGAAGTGTCCGGGTCAGGAGCCGAGGGGGCCTGGCATCCAGGTCACATTCACAGAATCGTGGGGAGAGGGAGGAAGAGAGTCCCATCTGGGGTTTGGGCCCCAGCCCAGCTCCGAGCTCCCCTTTGACCCCAGCCATGCTTGTGGCCTCTCCGGGCTCCCCTGGCGCCCAGCAGGGTAGGGGCTGCAGCCCGGGTGCTGAGCTCCGGAGTCGCGGCCAGAGCTGGTGCCTGGGGCCCGAATTCCAGCAGAGGAGGGACCTTGTGGTCTCAGTCCTTGGCCTTCACAGAAGGTCCCCAGAGGACAAGGGGCAGAGGTGCCCCACGCCTGCAGGATGAACAATGAGGGGCACCTGCCCTGGGTGTCCCAACGGCTTGGGGTGACGGGGCCCCTGCCTGTGCCGTCGCAGGGACTCGGGGCCAGGGTGCTCAGAACCCCAGCTGGCAGTCTTGTCTCCCTTCCACCGTTGCTTCTTCTAAGAAGCTGAGCACGATGGTGGCCACGTCTGGGCGCCAGGAGGATGCGGCCAGGCCATCGTCCCCAGTGCTCGCTGCTCCACCCACCTCAGACGTCCGGGGAGCACCGGGTGTCCCTGTTGTCCCACGTCCCGTGCACGCACTGCTGGACTACCTACTGTGTCCGCCGCCCCCGTCTCCACCCTGAGCTTGTAGGTCATTCAGGAAAGTGGCAGGAAGGGGGGCCCTGGATGGAGGACCCCGGCCCGCCTCCTGGGGGCTGGACTTCGGAGGGAGGGGATGCTCCGGTCACAGTGGGGGACGGGAGATGCCCGCCAGGTGGGTCACTGTCCAGAAAGTGCTCATCGGGGAGGCAGCTCGCCACCGGCTTTGAGACACAAACTCACAAAACCCCACAGGAAGGATGTATAAAGCCACCAGACTGCAAACTCGTGGAGACAAAACTCATCACACAGAGATACGTTTTAAATATTAAAATATATTTATATACACGTAATTTTAACTGAGGACACCTGGGAACCAACGTCCCACGGAAGTCCCGACGTCCTCCCAGCAGAATTCGCAGGTGCCTGCTGACTGTGCCACTCTGCCCACCGCACTCTCAGGTATAAAACAGATTCTATAAATAAGGTGATGCAAAATATTGGTTCATAAATATCTACATATGCAAGTGGCTCCCGTCCTGCAGCAGCTCCGAGGACAGGAGGGGACAGCAGGTCTGAACACCCCAGGCAGGCGGCTCCAGCGGGACCAAGACCCCGGGGACGGCCTCGCAGCTGCTCCGCTTTGCAGGAGAACCCCCGGAAGGGGCCAGGCTGCCCCCAGGATGCGGTGAACCACACCCGAGGCTGCGGGGGGCCGGGCTTTGTACTTCTCAGCCAGTGGTTCGACCGTTGGGGCGCCTGGTGTGCAGGCCCGCAGGCTCCTGGAGAGCTCGGCCTCGGCCTGCAGGGGGCTTTGCACTTTCTAGAGCTAACAGCGCGGTACGGTTGCATAGGTTGTTTTGAAAGCACGGCTGTTAACGTGTCCAGAGTTCCGGAGCCCCCGGGAAAATTCAGTGCTGTGCGGTTATGTCCGTCCGTCCACCGGGCGAGGACCGGGAAGGGAGGGGCCGCTGGGCCTCGTTCTTCCTCAGGAGAGACCATCAGCCCGGTCCCCGGGGACCACGAGGGAAGCTGTGCCCACTGCGGATGCGCCTCGCGTTCTCTCTCCTGGGCGCCTTTGAGACTCACGTGCGTCCACCACCAGCGCAGACCCCTCAGCATCCAGTGGGAGATTCCCGGAGGGTCCTCAGCACTGTGGCATCAACCGGCGAGGGGTCAGCCCTTCTGGGGAGAAATCGGTGTCCTCGGGAAGCGCCCCGTCAGACGTCACTGTGGGGCTGGAGGGCCGAGGGGGCATCCGGGAGGTCCATGGCGTTGTCGGAGGCCGAGGACTGGCTGGGCAGAGAGGCGCCCAGGCCGTCGGGAGACTCCGAGGGAGGCTTGTACAGGAGGCAGGCGATGGTGAAGAACAGGAAGCCCAGCACCTGCGAAGAGAGGAAGAGCTCGCTGCCCACCCGGCCCCGGGTCCCGGGGACCCCCTGCTCCGGGGAGAACACCCGTCTCTCCGGGATACCCCTCGCGCGGACACCAACACTATCACAGAGGGAATGAAAACCACATGTGGGTGAAGATAGGCCCCAGATGGGGGGGAGGGCTTGTCCCGGCTGCACAGCGTCCCCCCGGAAGAGCCGTCCCAGCCCTGACCCCCAGAACCTGCAGCTGGAAATAGGCGTTTGCAGGTGTCACTCAGTTAAGGATCTTGGGATGAAATCGCCCTGGACCTTGGGTGGCCCCGCCTGTGGTGCCGGGTGTCCGGGCAGGAGCGAGCAGAGCGCGCCTTTACAGAGCAGCCAGGGAGGCGGCCACGTGCCGCGGAGGCAGAGACGCTGGGGAGGCGAGGGGGCGAGGACCCAGGCCACCGCGCGGCTGGGGAGCGGCCTGGGGCTGACCCTGCGACGCGGGGCTCCCGCCGGGTCCCTCGCAGCCTCGAGGAGGAGTGGGCACGGATGCTGGCCTCTGCGTTCACGCGTGTACTTGACCGTGTAAGTGCCGGGTTTTAGCAGGAACCCCCACCGTGCTCCTTGGAGCATCCCCCCTCCCCGGGGGGCCTGAAGCCAGTGTCCACTTTGGGACAATGACCGGATGGGACGCGCTTGGAGCCTGTCTGCTCCTCCTGCTAAAACTAACCCTGCCTTTAGCAGCGATCCCATCGGCGCGCCGCCGCCCAGGGGGTTATTATGTGGGCGGGCGCCCGGCTACTGGCCTGAGGGACCTGGAGGACACAGGAGCAAGAGGCGAGGAGCCCGACCCACCACCACGCGGGAGCCACACCAAGCCCTCCTCACCCGGGGCTACTTTTCTGCTAATCCAAGGGGGCGGGGGGTCCTCCGTGGGGCCGGGGGAGGGGCTCAAGAACAACGTGGGGCAGGACGTGGAGCCCGAGCCCGCCTCCAGCCAAAGCAGGTCATCAACACCCTGTCGCAGGCCGGCCCTGGGATCTCGCTGTGCCCTTTCCCGCCATCACGCAAAACCCAGGATATAAATGCTGTGCTGCCCCCCACGCAGCGCGAGCCTCGGGCGCCCCCGGAAGTTCATCGTGACAGGGCTGGGTGACGGGCGTGCGGCGCCCTGGGCACCGTGAGGCCAGGAGACGGCGTTGCTCACGCGTGGGTCCAGCGAGCCGCCTGGCCCGGGGGGGGGGGGGGGGACGGGCCCGCCAGCGTCTGCGCGCAGGAGGGGACCTGGGTACCATTCCTGCGAAGCCTCCGCTGACCGGAGCCCCAGGCCGCCCGCAAGCTGCAGGGTGATGATGCCGCCTCACCTTGTACGCCAGCCCGGAGACGAGCATGTACCGGCTCATGGCCGCGTTCTGGTACACGAAGCAGGAGCCCTGCTGGCCGCACTGGTCCTGCCACAGCAGGCACGCCCTGTCAATGACCCAGCCGAAGGCGATGGGCCCCGGGATGCCCCCTGCAGAGAGAGGCTGCGTCAGCACCCGCGAGGGCGGGGGGCGGGGGGCAGGCCGGGCGGCTGCGTGGGGCCGCGCGGCCTGGCCCCCCCTTTGTGCTAACGAGGAAAAGCCACCTTCAGGGCGAAGACGCGGGCACGGGTCCCTCTAGTGGACTGTGAGGGGATGATGTCCTTCTCCGAAGCCCCGGGGCTGGGGGCGGGGGAGGCCCACCCGCTGCGAGCCCTGCTGGGCGGCTGCGCGAGTCTACACACGCCACAGTACCTAGAGTTCTAACCACGATCCACTGGATGCCCAGTGCGAAGGATCTCTGCCGGTCGCGGACGCACCTGAAACGGAAGGCGGTGGCATCAGCGCCCGGGGGGGGTGGCCAAGTCACACCCCCGCGCCGGCAGCCGAGGAGCGCCGCCGGGCCGCGTGGCCGCCTCCCCGGGGGCAAGCACGTACCCTGCAGGATCTGCAGAGCTCCACGCGGCGGGCTGCAAGGAAAGGTTCTGGACCAGAGCGAAACCCAGGCCCGGGGCTTACCGTAACGTTGCCGTCAGCGCAGGAATGCTGCTGAGGAATGTAAAGATAATTACAACGAATATGAAAACCAGAAGGAGGGGCTTTCTTTGACAAGTTGAGGTGCATTTCCCTGCAGTAGCATGGCCAAAACCAGAGGAAAAATTCTGAGGGACACAGCTACAGTCTCGGTACACCTGAGGAGCGCAACAACAGCGCTGATTACAGGAGGAAGGGACAGGGGCCCTCCCGGGGCGCGGCGGACGGCACGTGGGCGGCGGCCACTCACCTTCTGGCCGCCCGGGCTGGGCACGGCCGCCCCGGGGCACCCCGCGTGGCAGGGCGAGTAGTAGGTGAGGCCGTCGGAGCCGCACACGGGGCTGTAGTGCTCGGGCCGGCAGGCGCAGTCGGCGTTGCAGGGGGCCGTCAGGTCCAGGTGGCCGTCGGGCAGGAGGCTGCGGGGGAGACAAGGCGGTGGGGGGAGCTCGGGCTCGGCCCCCAGCCTCATCTGCTCCACGCGGTCGCTGGAGCCTCGCGCCCGGCGCACCACACCCCGTCCTGCTCCCCCACCGCGGCTGCAACACGCGCTTCCCCTCGGTTATTGCACAGGCAACGTGTGCACGGGGCTCCCAACACCGACACGACAGGCGTGCCAGGGCCAACCCTCCGCCACGGCGCCAGCCCCCCGGGGCTCGGCTGCACCCCCGCACGGCTTATGCGTGCGTGCACACGTCTGCGAGCACAGACACACGCTTTCCTCTCTTGTCCACTCAAATGGAAAACCCCAGACCGTGGCTCCTGCTCCCACCTTCCCCGTCCCCCGGGGCCACTGGTGCCCCGACAGGGGGGCCGGGGTCTCCCCTCGACGCCGGCACCACCCGACCCTCACCTGCCGCTGTGGCTGGCCGTCACCCCCGCCATGGGCACGTTGGGGCAGTGGATGAAGAAGACGAAGAAGGCCAGCAGGCTGGTCAGGGTGCACAGCAGACACAGCTTGATGATGCCCGCGCCGCGGAGCTTGAACTTGTTCACGAAGAAGCCGCCCAGAAATGTTCCGCCGCCGCCCGCCTGGCACCACCAGGTACCCTGCAGGAGAGGGAGGTGCTCGGCGAGGTCCCCGGGGGCCGCAGGAGGGGGGCCGGTGCCCACTGGGTCTTTACAGGTGGGGACACTGAGGCCCGGAGCCGCCCACCTGTCCATGTGGCAGCGCTTGGCTCTGACCTGCGTTGTCAGGCGCTGGACAGTGGGGGCGGGGGCTCAGTCCAGGGGACGCAGGGGCCGGGCAGGACTGGAGGAGAAGTCAAGGCCCCGGCCTGCCTGCTGGGGGGGCCCCCAGGACACCTGACTCCAACTGTGAGCCACGTTTGGGGAAAGCGGGGACCAGTGCCATTTCACATGGAGGGATTCGTTGGCCCGGGGCTCCCAGGCCATCCCTGGGCTGGGGGCGGGTGGCAGTGGGGGCTCGGTGGGCCTGTCTCTCCAGCAATGACCCAGGCCAGCTCTGGCGTGGACCTCTTACACCCCTGGGGTGAACATGGGGGACCTTGGAGGATGCAACCTGTACTTGGGGGGCTGTTGGCACAGGAGAGGGGGCCGCCCGGGGAAGGGGAGGCAGCTGTAGACGGAAACCTGGGCGTGTGAGGTCAGCCGAGAGGCAGGTGAGGAGGGGTGTCTGGGGTGTCAGGTAACAGGGAACGGGGTCCCGAATCAAACGCCGAAGCCCCGTGCCGGGAACAGAGCCCTGAGGGCTGGGGTGCAGCTGCGTGGCCCTCGTGCTGCCCAGATGCGCTCACCTTCCACACGTGGCGTCGCCCCTTCCAGCCAGGATCCACCCCCGTGGGGCCGGACCCAGTGCCTGGCATCGGCCCCCTCTGCCCGGCGGGTGCTCAGCAAGGCCGCGGCTGCCCCGGACGGTGGTGGGGGGTCTCAGGAGGGCCCCTCATTCCCCTGAGGGCCAGCCCGCCCCAGGCACAGGCCGGGGACGCCCACCTCACGGTCCCATGGAATCCTGGGACCCCAGACACCTGGCTCACGGGCATGGCCGAGCCCGAGGGTCCGGAGCTGGGGGGCCCCAGCCCTTCCTGCAACAGGCCAGGGGTGAGGACAGCCAGGCCTGTCGGTGCGCGGGCAGCACACGTGAGCCGAGCCCGCCCCACCCTCCCACCAGGAGGCGTCGGCCGAGAGCCGGCCAGCCCGTGGCCAGTGTCCCCAGCTCCGGGGAGGGGCCATCGCGTCCCTGTGGCCACGTCAGGCGGCCCCGCGCCCACTCCCGAGCCCCCCGCAGGACCATACGGCCGGGAGCCCTTGGGACTGCTGAAGGATGCTCTGAGGACCCCTCAGTCATCTGAGAACGAACGAAAGGTCAGAGGACCCCCCCCGCCCCATCCAGAGAGTTTTCTCACCAAACAAGGTGGCAGCCTCCGAGGCGCTCAGGCTGAACTGGGCCTCCAGGAACTTGGGGCCGAAGGTAGACATGCCGGCGATGAGCGTGGCCTCGGTGGCTCCGGCCAGGCACAGCAGGATGAAGGTGGGGTTCCTCAGGAGGAGCCAGATGGAGCTGCACGCGGAGGCCAGAGAGAGACGGAGGCTCAGGGGGGCGCGCCGGGCTGAGCGGAAGCCCCGTCCCCGAGGCCACGGCCCCCACTCCTGGGTGCACAGCCCCCGTTCCGCTGTGGTCACCCCGCATCTGTCCCACGGACGTGAGGACAGGGCGTGAGGCTGGGCTCCGGGGAAGAAAGCCAGAAACGCAGGGAGGAGCCCTCCCAGGGCCACCCCCTCCAGCGCGGGGACACCCTAAACGACCGTGCACTGTTCGGTCACCACGGGGTCAGCTGTGAGGACGGGCAGACGGCCCGAGCCAGGGGCCGGGGGCCCGGGAGGTGGCTGTCCCCAAGTCCAGGACTGGCCAGGCCCTGCGGACGGGGGATGACGCAGGGGGTCCCTTCTCAGCCAGCCCTTGAGGGGACACAGAGGGGCCTCCAAGGAGCCTCGGGTGGGCATGGCTGGCTCCCCAGTTGCTCTGCTGCGTACTTGGGGGGCTGCTGCTGGGGTCCCCGGGGAGGTCCTGGGAGGACCGGGAGTGCGACCCTGCACAGCCCGGGGGACCCTTGGCCTCCGGCCTCACTGTGAGGGTCGGACATGGGCCCTGGCTGCCATCCTCCGTGTCCCCACTGAGCCTGGCCGGTCACCAGCCCCGGCCCCACCTTGCCTGCCCTCAGGATGAGCCCAAGTTCTTTGGGGGCCACTCGCTCCAGCTGAATGGAACCCAGGATCCCGTTAGGGGTTCAGGCCGAGCAGGGCTAGAGCCTGTGATCACACATGTGACCCCCCCTGCCCCTTAAATGTCACGAGGGGCACAGAACACACTGTCCTCAGGGGGCTGGTGAAGGAAGCGGAGCCCAGAGTGGAAAACACACAAAGATCGCAGCCAAGGGTGGGGGGTCCAGGAGTAAAGACGCTGCGTCTTTGTGGGGCAGCCGGTCACCCCTGCCCAGGAGCTCTAGCGCCTGCGCATCCCGACTCCCCGAGCCGTCCCCAGCCCTCTAGCCACCGGACAGCAGGTGCCTGGACTAGAGCACGGAGGTGTCTGCTGGCCCCCGGCCTCGGGGGCGATGTGGCCGGGAGCCCCAGGTCACGGCGGGACAGACCCTTGCTCTCTGGCGCCTAAGGAAAAGCAGGTCCTGGACGTACGTGGCCACGGCCCGGCGGCCGTTGGGCGGCTCCGACCCGGCCTCCTGTGCTTTCAGTCCCGAGTGTACAGCTCGGAGCTGCTCTACAACCGGAGCAGGTGCCCAGGCCTGTCCTCGGAGCCCCCCTGGCCCCCCCGGAGACCCAGCGTCCATGAGCACCGCCGGCCGTCCCCACGCCAGCCCAGAGAGCACCGGCCACATCTCGCGGCCCTGTCACGGCGGCTGCAAACACCTTGAGCCTCAAATGCTCTTCCTTTGGAGGCACAGGCCGGCGAGCAATTGGATTTTGGAAAGAAGGGACGTGCGGTGCAGCCCTACCTAGCCTTTGCGCCGGGACGCTCGGGCCGGCGGCCAGGAGGGAGCCCCGGGGCTGCCCACAGGCTGGGTCGCTGGTGCTGTGTGCAGGGAACCCGAGGGCCTGCTCCACCGGGGGCTCCACCTGCGGTGTCGGGAGACTGGGTGAGCTGCCCCCAGACAGAGGTTCCTGCACCCCGGCCAGTGAGGCCCCGGGCCAGCCCGGCCTGCCTTGGGGGCAGCTCCTGAGAGGTCTCACGGGACGTGGAAGCAGGGGGCCACCCACCCTCCGCCCGTAGCATGACAGCAGAAGCAAAGCAGTGGACGGCGGGCAGCACAGGGGCCTCCCTGGAGGCCCTTCTCCCTCCCCCCGGCGAAGGCAGGCACGGGGACTCATTCCAGCCACCACCGGCCCCCCGCCCCACGAGGTCCATCAGACACGACCATTCCCGGGCTCAGGTCCCAGAGGGCTGGAGGGGCAGGTAGCAGCTCAGCGAGGCAGAGGACTCAGGTGGGCGCCTGTCCAGGGGCCTCCCTCCCCATCCCTGCGACCACCCCCCTGGAATGCCTGGTCCGTGGAGAGGGTGCTGGGCCCCCAGGAGCTCCGAGAGCAGAGCAGGCCAGGGGCCTTTCGTCCCGATGGCGTGTGAAGACCACAAAGCCAGGCCAGTCACACACAGGGAGGATCAGGGGAGCCCTGGAGAGGGGCCGGTGCAGGGCAGAGGGCTGGGGTCAGTCCCGCTCCCCCAGGGTCCTCAGAGCCTCGAGACAGAGAGAGGGCATGATGAGCCTGGAGCCCTCAGGGCACAGGCAGGTGGCACTTGATGACCCGGTCAGAGGACAGGGGGGAGTGAGGAGCTGGGGCCCGGGCCCTCCATCGGGACCAGAGGCCCCTGGCTGCTGCTCCTTGGTCTCTTAGGTCGAGTTTTGGGGCCGAGACCTGCCCTGCACTGGGTCATGAGGGAGGTTGAGGGGCTGTGCGCTCACCCTGCGGCCTGGAGGGGTCACATGGACTCTCCTGGGTTGGGGTCGAGATCCAGCGTGCATGGGACCCCCCCTAAGGGTCTTCAGGACACATAGACATGGGCAAGAGGCCCACACCACCCCCCGTGAGGTCCTTACAGAGGCAGGTCTCTGATGGTTTTCCCGAAGTCGGGGTTGCTGACGGCCGTGGGACCGCTGTCCTTCAGCTGGTGTGTTTCAGACACTCTCATGACCACGTAGCGTTGGGAGCCTGGAAGGACACGTGTCGGTGAGAGCGGGGACCAAGGGCTGTGCTTCAGGACCCTGCCCGCCCCCAGGTCTGGGCTGGTCCTGGGATGGAGGGCGCGGGGCCAGGTGTGGTGGGGATGCAGCACGGTGAGCGGCGACCAGCTGGAGAGAGCCAGGGACACACGCTGGGACCGGGGGGAAGAGGGGCTCAGAGGGGGCAGATGCTCAGGCTGCCATGGGCCCCGCTCTGAGCCCGTAGGGGGAGGTGCCGCAGGGGCGGAGGGTGCCCGGGGTGGGCAGCACAGGCCCTGCAGGCCCCGCCCAGGAGGTGAAGGCCCCCGACTGTCCCGGGGTCCCCAGCAGCCCCAGGGAGGGGCTGACGCACCCACCTGGCAGCTGGCGAGGGTAGCCGAGGATGGGGATGGCGGTGAGGAAGGCAGCTGCCCCCGCGCCCAGGAAGCCCACCCACCAGGCGCCGACCCACAGCGGGCTCTCGGTGGTCAGCTCCGTCCTGTGGGAGAGGGGCCTGCGGTCAGCATCCCGTCCACGCATGTCCAGGCGCCCACGCCGGGCATCCTTCCGCACGCTGCTCCGTGGGAACCTTACCGGGGCGTTGGGGCTTCTGGGCGGGCGGCTGCACAGCGCGGATGCCCGCGCCCCCCCCCACCCCCCGCCCTCGGCGGCCCGTCCATCTGGCGGCTCCTGCCTCCTAATCTGTTTAGCGAACTGGTAATCTGGCGCGCAAAGCGCCTTCCCGGGTTCCGTGAGCCATTCTGGAGGCTTCTCACGCCCAAGGTCGCGGGCGCCACGGATGTGCAGCTGGACCGAAGCGGGGGCCCCGCGCCTAAGGCTGCCGTCTGAAGGGGGGCCTCCTAGGGCTGGGCCTTAGCCTGCGGGGTCTGCGCTGGCTCCGGGGAGTCCGCGGGAACTGGGTTGAACTGAGGACGCCCAGCTGGTGCCCGTCCCCCCGCAGCGATCAGGGACCCCTCCCTGGATCCCCGCACCCCCAGGCCCCGGGCCCCGGAGCAGCCAGCGTCGTCCCTGAGCACACGTGGTCCCCGAGGGGCCGGCGGCCCTGCACACTCACCGGCTGCCGACGTCCGTGTAAACGTTCAGCAGGGCGCCCCCGATGAGGTAGCCGGCGGCGGGCCCGAGGATGGCCGCCGTGTAGAAGGTGGCTGCGGGGGAAGGGGTGCTGCTGAGGGGCCCCGGGGCTCGCCAGCCGCTGACGCCGGGAGCCCCACGGCCCACCCCAGGGAGCCCCTCGGCACCCGCGCCCTCTGCCCCGGCGCACGGGCCCTTTGGACCGGGGTTTTCATCTGTGCAGCGTCCGCTGCCTCCCGGATCCGGCCGCTGTCAACTCCTTATTGTTTTTTATTTTTTATTGATTTTATTTGTTAAAGTAGGTGCCACGCCCAGGGTGGAGCCCAACGCGGGCCTTGAACACAGGCCCCTGAAATCGGGACCTGAGCTGAGGGCAAGGGTCGGACACTCAACGGCCCGAGCACCCAGGCGCCCCCCTCCTCCCCCGCCCACCCTCCATTAACTTTCTAAAGTGATTTCATGTTTTTTCCATCAAAGCCAACTGTAGTCGGCGTGGGGACTCTCTCTCCTTCAAGAGAGCTGAGCTCCTGAGGGCGTCGCCTGGCGGGATGACGGGATGACGGGATGACGGGATTGGACGCCTCCGCAGAGCATCACCCCCAGCCCCTCCCGGAGCGACCCTGGGTCAGCACCGCCGGGACTTACAGGGACCAGGCCCGAGGCGGAAACGTGGGGGCTGCAGGCGGCTGGCAGGTGCAGCCGGGCCCGGAGCGCCGGCCGGTGTCACCCCTGGGGACACCTGGCCGGGCAGGAGGGACGTGGGGCTGGGGGGCACCAGGTTGAAACCCAGACATGTCGCCGCCCACGCCCGTGGGTGTCTCAGTGGGAGCGGGAGGCTTCCGGGAAGCCCTAGGGCCAGGGCCGCGGGGAGGGCCCAGCTGACCCGGGCACCAGCCGCCCCAGGTGGCCCGAAGGCCAGTGCTCACCGGCTACCCCACGAGTGGCCACACACGCGGCCGGCCATGGGCAGACGCACGTGAGGGTCCCCGCGCCCGCCCCGCCCTGTGCCCACCGCCCCGCTCACCGATGTAGACAGGAGAGTAGCTGGACTTGACGTTCTCGTCCAGGTAGGTGACACCCAGCGTGTAGAGCGGCGTGGCGCCCACGCCGTGCAGGAACTGGCCCAGCATGAAGACCAGCCGGTAGCCCGACAGGCCCGAGGCGCCGTCCGCGCACGCCACGCTGCGGTTGGCCCCGCACGTCCCGACGCCGTCGGCCGCCTGCACGTCGTAGGCGCCCGCGGTGAAGTGGGGCAGGGCGAACACCAGCGAGCCGGCGCCCATGACCAGCACGCCCCAGCCCAGCCAGCGCGGCTTGTGTCCGTTGCCGCCGAAGTAGCTGACGAAGGTGAGGCACAGGCAGGCGGCCACGTCGTAGGAGCTGGCGATGAGGCCGCTCTGGTAGCTGTGCAGGTCGTAGCGGCGCTCGATGGACGTGATGACGGTGTTGATGAAGCCGTTCACCGTCATGCCCTGCAGGAAGGCGGCGGCGCACAGGAACAGCAGGAAGCCCCGCGGCGTGTTGAAGGCCTGCAGGCACCCGGGCGCGAAGGCCCGCCAGCCACACGCCGCGCCCTGCGGCCCGGCCGCCACGTAGTGCATGTCGGGGGCCGCCCGGGCGCGCTTCTCCGCCTGCGGCCGGCACAGCGGCTGGCTGCACGGGTCCAGGGGGCTGAGGGCCGCGGACCCCGGGGCGCCCGGGCTCAGGGCCGAGCCGGGGGACACCCGCCTGCCCGGGGCATCCGTGACCGCGGCCGAGGGTGGGCTCCGGAAGACCAGGGGCGGCAGGGAGACCGCGGCCTTGTCCCCTGTGCAGCGCTGCGGCATCTCCGTCCAGGGGCACGGGGGGCGGCTTCGGAACCCGCCGAGCACAACTCCAGGGGCGGGCCTGTTCTGTGAGGAGAGCTTCGGGTTAGAAGGCCGACCCGGGCCGTCGAACGCACTGACATCTGCGCCCCGACGCCCCCGTGCCTGGTCCCGTGGGGCCGCGATGGCCCTGTGGCCCGCTCCCCGGTCTGCTGGGGTCCACGCCAGACCCGCGCACCCGAACAAGGCCATGTGGGGGCCCTGCGGGGCCCTGGATCGCCCGGCCCCCCGGCCCCGCGGCCTCTGCTCGGCCGGCCTGAGCTGTGCTCTCGGGCCCTGGAGGGAGCTCCGAGCGTGGACGCGGCCTCCACCCCGTGCAGCCTCAGCTCCGCAGGAAGCTCACGGCGGGCACGTGCAATGGTGGGGGCAGTAGAGGCAGGGCGCGCCCCCACTCGAGGGTCACCAGCGCCCACCCGGCTTGCCCTGCGGCGGTTTTCAGAATGTCCCAACGGGACGCGGCGGGTGGCAGGTGGCCGAGCTAGTGAGAAGAGGCCCCAGCGCTCCCTCTGTCCACTCAACCCCAGCCCACCCTGTTCCCATGCTCCACCTGGGCCCTCATTCCCCCCGACCCCAGTGGGTCAGCTAACCCCACATCTCCAGGCTCCCAGGACCCCACCTGCCGTGAGAAAGGGCAGCACGGGGGGGATGGACGTTCCGCATCGGGCCCTTGGGAGCCTTCAGGGGCTGGCATTCCCGGTAAGTGACCAACACCCCGGCCACCCTCAGACGCCTGCGCCCTCCACACTGTCTGGGCCCCGCTTGGCAGGACACGCAGGGGCAGGGATGGGGACCGGGTCCTCGCAGGGCTCAGGAGGCAGCAGGACAGCTAGGGACGGCCACAACAACAAGTTCTCCCCTTGGAAATCAAAAGCCACAAGAGGGGGATGCCTGGGGGGCCCAGCGGTGGAGCATCTGCCTTCAGCTCAGGGTGTGGCCCCGGGGTCCCGGGATCGAGTCCCACATCGGGCTCTCTGCAGGGAGCCTGCTTCTCCCTGTGCCTGTGTCTCTGTCTCTCTCTCTGGGTCTCTAGTGACTAAATAAACAAAACCTTAAAAAAAGAAAAGCCGCAAGAGAATAGCAACGAGCAGCTCCAAGTCCATGGCCAAGTTTTACCTGAACAGCTGTGGATCTTGGACACGAGCACGTCAAGCTCAAGCCAAATCATACACATCACATCATTTAAATTAGCAAATTGGGAATCCAGACTGGGGTGTCAGCCAGATGATGCACTGGTGGCCTCCACAGGCACAGGAGAATCGAGTGGCAGCACTCAGAGCCTTCAGGCGGCCGGGCGGCCTCCTCCGGGGGCTCCCACCCGGAGCCTGGGCACACGCGCTCCCGCCCCGCCTCATCGCCCAGGCAGATCAGCACGCCGTGACTGAGCCCCTGCAAACTTTTCCTATCCCTGCCCCAGTTCTGCCCCAGTTTGCCTGTGCCGTCTGGAAGGCTCTCGCCCGTACAGAGGCTCTGGATCAGAAACGGGGAGGCTGGCCCTCCCGGAGCCTGGAACCGTCCCCTCCACCCACAGGCCGGCGGCCGGGGCCCCGTGAGCCTAGGATCCGCGACACCGGGCGTCTCCAGCCACCAGGATGGTCCTGAGTCTCATGGAACTTCCCAAGGATGTTTCTGAGTTTGCACCCGGATCTGGCCCAGCTCGACCTGGGCACCGATATGCGTGTGATGTGCCAGACGCTGCGCTGGACGTCGATGCACGGGTGGTCGTGCCGACGCTTGGTCTGAATTCCAAGCACACGCTGCCGTCTCACCACAAAGGCCGCGGGACCCGTCCCGCAGGAGAGCCCGCAACCCGGCACGACCGCAGTGTGGCCGGAGTGGCCGAGCCCACCGTGCACACAGTGAGGCACAGGCCCAACGGGCACCGAGCTGCTGGCCTGGTGCCTGGGCCATCAGCTCCCCTGGGCAATGCTGCTGGAGTCGGGCTGTGCCCCGGCTCACTCACGGGCAGTTTCCTTCCAGGATCTGCCTCCGACGTGGGCAGCACTGACACCCGAGCAGTCAGCCAGGGGACGGGGACGTCACGGCTGCCCTCCCTGCCGGGGCCCAGGGAGTGTTGCTGACCCACATTAAGGCCGGGCCTGTGGCTCTGGGGCCGCTGCCCCTTGTTTGTGTCCTGGGGCCCCGCGGCAAGCCGGGGGGCAGGTGGGGGGGCTGGAGGACCCTGCGGCACACAGCACGTGGGGGACTT
Organism: Canis lupus familiaris; assembly: GCF_011100685.1. NCBI lineage: Eukaryota > Metazoa > Chordata > Mammalia > Carnivora > Canidae > Canis > Canis lupus. Next base: position 47,395,601 of record NC_049245.1, on the reverse strand, counting down.
GGCCCTCCTGGGGACCGGGTCCTGCAGCCAGGCTGGGAACTCTTCCTCCTGGAGCCTGCGGGCTGTACCCAGGAGCCTCCCTCTGTCCGCTGGGCTTGGGTCTGGACAAAATGAGTGTCTGCCTTCCAGCTGCCGTGAGGCCTGACCTGCAGAGCTGGGGCAACGCAGCGGATGGCAGAGGACCCGAGCATTGGGACAGCGGAGGCAGGCCAACGGGCAGCCGAGGGGCAGGAGAGGCCGCCCCCCACCCCCCGGGGGCTCCAGGTGGGGTCCACGGGCAGCCTCACCTAAGACCCCCAGGGCATCTCACTCCTGGCGACTCCCCTCCTCCCTGCAGCCCCCTGCCCACAGCCAGGCCCAGAGCGACTACCTCGGGGCCAAGAGCAGCGTGATGGGGGACTCCACCTGTCACTTTGGGGGGCCATGAGGTGCCAGGTGTGTCTGCAGCGGTGTTTCTAGGACTAATCAGTATTCTAATGGGTAGACTCAGTGCCGGTGGGCCTCGTCTGATCAGTTGAAGGACTGAATAGCCCAAAAGGGCCGGCCCTTCCCTGAACTTGTCCTGCGTGGCTACCTCTGACCGGTCGTCATGCCTGGCTCTGGAGGCCGCCCTGCCGGCCACACCTTTACCTCTCCTGACTCCCCTGCTGGCTGGCTGCGCATCTGGGGACTCGCCGAGCTCCATAACTGCACGGGCCAAGTTTCTCATAAGAAATCTTCGTACGTGTGTATCTGTCTCTAGGTAAGCTTATACGGAGAACACATACATACGTCAACAACACAGACGGACGGACGCGTACCCCGTACCGACTGGTTCTCCGAGCATCCTGACTGATCAGCGGGTAGTTCTGCACCAACGCCGGCTGCGTGGGAGGCGTGAGGGGCTGTGGGGCGCGGGGCCCTCCAGGACCCTGTCCTCTCCGGGAGGAGCCACAGCCCCTGCACCTGGGGACGACTGGTAGGAGCCAGCTGTCCCCACCCGCAGAGCAGAGCGGCGCAGATGGCAGAGGCGCGGTGCACAGGGCGGGCCTGGCTGCAGAGGCCCTGGGGGGCTCAAGGCGCCGCCGGCACCAACCTCTGTCCCGTGGGCCCGGTAGTGGCCGAGCCCTCAGCACGCGCTCGGTGAGCCCCCGAGATCCCAGGGTCAGGAGGCGGGGCTGCCCGCGGATGGGGGACAGGGCTCCCGGGGGATGCCAGCCAGGCGAGCCCCAGACAGTGCCACACAGGAGGAAGCCCCCAGGATGGGAGCAGCCCCCGGGGCACCTGCTCAAGGCCGGGCTGCCCCTCCCCGCTGCGCTGCTGCCTGCGCCTCGTCGGGGAACAGCTGGGGCCGCGAGCTGTGCTGGGGAGGCCCTGGATGGCTCTCCGGACCCGAGAGAAGTGGACGGATCGTCCTCCTCCTGCTGCTGCTTCCCGGGGAGCCCTTATCCCAGCCTCCAGGCTTGTCCTTGGTCCTCGGAGCCTCCCCACCACAGCTGGGGCCCACGCCTGTTGCCGCGGGGAGAGGAACCCCTCGGGATTAGGTGCCCAGGATTAGCAGCCAGGATAATGTGGGCCGTGGGGCCTTGAGCCAGGAGCTCTGCACCTGGGGCTGCCGTGGGAGGGGCAAGGGTGTGTGTGCGCGTGCATGCGTGTGTGCGCCCTCGTGCAGCTCATTCAGGAGAACACCTCGGGTCCCCTACTGGCCCAGCCGTCAGCCGCACCTCTCACAGTCTGAGCCACGAGGCTGCAAGAAATCCAGGTCCCAGTGGCTTGTCCCCCCCCCCACGCCCCACCAACTGCAGCGTGAGGAGCCAGCGGCCCCGTGGGTGGCCCTCCCCTGGGCCCTGGCGTCAACACCGGGCTGCGACGGGGTCAGTCCTCGCGAGCCCCCCTCGGCTCGCTTATTCCTTACGTGCTGGCGCAGGGTCCTGGGCGCAGCTCAGTGCACGCGTGGAGGCTGCCTGCCAATGCAGCAGGCGGCAGGGCCACGGCTCACCCAGAGCCGTGCCTGTCAGCCTAGCGCCGAGCCCCGGTCCTCCTCTGCCAGGCTCCTGGGGACAGGCCGGCTCAGGCCCAGCCCATGGCCGCAGGGAGGCCGGCGTGGGGCGACTGGCGCCCTTCCAAGTTAGGGGCCGGGGTTCTCGCAGCTCCAACCTGGACCCCGCTCGCTGGGGACATGTACAGGTTTCATTTCTGCTTCCTCTACGCTCCCTTCTCCCTGCACCTGGTGGCTCTGAGGTTGACAGCCACAGCCATGCCACTGTGACACGTGCCACCCTGCGTGGCCGCCCCTGCCTGGCTCCTGGCCGTGGGTCTTCACCCTGGGCCCTTCCTGTCGCCCTGCCTCGCCCTCCCTCTCACCCCGGTCCTCGCCCCCGTGACCCGTGGAAGTCCTTCAGGCAGCTCTCTTCTCTCGCCTCCTACGTCCGTCCTGATGTTTCTTCCTCTGCCGGAGAGAGCGGAGGAGAGCTTTCACTTGTGGAAGACGAGACTCAAAGCTATTTATAGAGCAGACCCTGGGCGGCAGGACGGGGTGGCCACAGCAGTGCCCGGCCCGCCCAAATTTGCATACGTGATGACCATGCCCAGGTGAGGGGGGAGGGAAGCCAGCCACTCTGCACAGAGGCCAAAAATGAAGGACTGTCAGAGACAGCCGGAGGACCTGTCCCTTCGGGGGTGCCCTGCATGGACTCCCTGCTCCCCACCTTGTGTCCACAGCAGGCAGACGTGTGGGAGGGCAGGCTGAGCCAGAGAGGCCGGTACAAGTTTATTCGTCTTCCCAACCCGTGAGGTTTGATCCACGGAGGGGACGGAGAGAGGCTGTCTTGCAGCCTGGCGGGCGTTCCCGCCCCGGGCAGGTGGTGGGCCTCTCTTTGTCTGTGTCTCCACTTCAACAGAAGTGTGACATCGTGGGGAGGAGAGAGCGAGCCCCGAGGTGAAGGCCCCCGGCCTCTGGGCACTTGGGGCTCACGGGAATGAAGACCCGCAGAAGGGCCCTCGAAGGGTCTGGAGGTGCCGGGGCACTGGGCTCAGCCCCGTCCAGGTGGCCTCTTCGGCCCGTGGATCCACACACCAGGCCCAGAGCTGCTGAGACGTAGATCACCGTGACAAAATGCACGGGCCGCATGGAAGCCTGCGGTGGGAATGGGGTGCCACTCAGCCTGCCTGTCCCAAACCCTAAAAGGCATTGGGCCAAGGAACAACATCTCAGGTTCCCCCAAAGCTTCCTGGAGAAAACACCACTGACGAAGGGCGGTCCCACTGGGTGCAGAGGACGCCTTAGAAGCCCTGCAGCCCAGGAGCCTGTGACTCTCTGGACCCCGGGCTTGGTCCTCAGTGGGCCTCACCTGGCCACACGGTGAGCAGCTAAGGGCCTGCAGCAGAAAGGGTCCCCCTGGCCAGCCAAGCAGGGGAGGTGACCCGGGGCCCCACAGGCCGGTTCCTTCCCCTGCTCACAGGACCCAGTGTCCACCCACACACAAGAGCCCTGGTCACCAGAGACTGGAGCTGGCGCTTCCTTCGGGCTCACAGGGCGGGGTTCTGACAGGCCTGACCATTACCTGCCATGGGGGACACTGGGTCCTGCCCCGAAGCGGGCTCCCACACACCAGCAGCACGCCGGGGCCAGACAAGCAGCTCAATGTCCCCGAACAAAAGCAGCTGAGAGGTTCTGAGGATTATTGTCTATCCCCTTCCAAAAGCAGACAATGGGCTCTTTGCCACGCCTGAGAACAGGAGGCCACGTGGCCCAGGAGGGACTATTTCTGCGGCCTCCGTCCGCACCGGAGAAAGCAGAAGTATGGCGGGGCGAGTCCCCCAGGTACCTGCGGGGCCAGCTGCCCATCCCTTCTGACCGCGATACCAGGCTCTGTTCCGCTACCTGCCCACGACCCACGGGGAGGCCCTGAGCACCAAAACCGCCACGGTAAGCACGAGTCCGCAGGGCTGTGAACCGACACCGGCTCAGCAGCGCTGACCTGGAAATGGATCAACATTCATGGAGACTTCTAGATCGTCTGGAAGCCAGACAGAGACCCAGACCTGGAGCCGCAGCCGTGGCTTATCAAGGCAAGGGTCCACCGGAGCCCAGGGAGCCAGGCTCTGCGCGGGGTCAGCCAGAATCCGGGGCTCTGACAAGGACAGGAGCGCCGCCCCAAGACCTCCATCCCCTAGGCCATCGCCCCTAACCTCCCGGCACGCAGCCACCTGACCACGGTGGTGGGAGGGACTTGGTTGGGACCTGCCCAGGGACCTGGTTGAGGTGAGGGGCCACACCCAGGGCAGATTAGGTCAGAGCCACCCAGGAGGGAAGTAGCCCCATAAAAAATTCCCCGGGTAGTGGCCGCCAGCCCTGCCCAGCAGGAAAGCAGACCTTCCGTCCTGTCCTCCTCCTGCGGGGCACCTGGGAGAGCCGGCTGTGTGGGCGCTCCCTGAGAGGCCGCCTCCCTGCCTCCCGCGGGCCTTGGCTCCCCCTGCCAAGGGCTCTGGGCCCACCTGTTGGGGCCCACCTGTTGGGGCCCTGTGCCACGCCTGGCTCCCGGGGTTGTGTCCTCCCGCCGGGGACAGAGCTGCAAGATGTCTGGAGTCCCCCGAAGCTGGACCGCGACCTCCCCACCGCGGACAGGCTGGGAGCCCGTGGGCAAGTTTGCTCAACTGTAAAATGGGAGTGATAGCAGCCACCTGCCGCCGCGTTGCCAGGCCTCCTGGGACGCTGTTGGAGCCCTGAGCGCCTTCTGGGTGCTCCAGCAGCTCCTCCCGCGCCAGCGCGCTGGCCCCGGGGTCACACGCAGACCTGCGGAAACCAGAGGCTTCCTCTCCCCGGCTGCACCCGCCAGCGCGGTCTGTGCTGGGCGCGGGGTCCCAGCCCGGGCGCCCGGCAGCCGGTTCCGGTGCGACGGAAGGCACCGGGGCAGCAGGCAGCGGGAGGGGCGGCGGGCCACGCGGAGCTGAGCTGGTCCCTCCGGCTGGAAAAGTACCGAGGCTCCCCCGCGCCTCCCGGGCAGCGCCGCCGCCGGCTCAGCCGCCCACGCCCACCAGCGAGCGCGTGCGCGCCGCCCGCCCCTGCCCGCGGGCCTGCCCCTGCCCCTGCCCCTGCCCCTGCCCCGCTCCGGCCGCCGCCGGCTCCCGTCCTCCGAGGAAGGCCGCGCAGGCCCCGGTGCGCATCCGGGTTCCCGTCCTCCCTCGCCCGCTCCGGCCGCCGCACCGAGCCGGTGCCCGCGCTGCCGCAGGGACGGTGCCGCCCGCGTGGCCGGGGCTGGGGACCCGCCGGCGCAGCCCCCCCGCCCCCGCCCCCGCCCCCGCCCCCGCGGTGCCTGCGGCGCAGCTGGCGCCGACAAAGCCCAGACGCCCGAGAAACTTGTGCGCTTGGCGTCCCTTCCCGGGCCCCGCCGCAGCCGCAGCCGCAGCCGCAGGTGGAGGCCCGGCGCCTCTCTGCGCCCCGGGGAGGCGCGTCCGTCCTGCCCCGACCCGCGGGCCTGCGCCTGCGTGCGCCCCGGCACCTGCCGCGCCCTCCCTGCCTCCCTCCCTGCCTCCCTCCCGCCTCCTCCGAGGCCTCCCGCCGGGGCAGCCGGCGGCGGCGCGCACTCGCCTCGCGTTTCCCGGGGCAGCCGGCCGCGGGGCGCACCGCTCGTGCCCCTGCCCGTGCCCGGCCCCGCCGGCGCCCCCTCGCGCCGCCGCCCAGCCTGGCGTCCGCCTGCACCTGCCGCGCTCCTGACGTCAGGGGGGCCGGCCCCGCGCCCCCGGCCACTCACCGTCCCGACACCCGGCCGCCGCGCCGCGCTCCGCGCTCTGGAGGCCGCCGGCCCCCGCTCCCGCTCCATTCATCCCCTCGCCCCCGCCCGGCCCCGGCCCCGCCGGCCCCGCCCTCCCGGCCAATGGGGGCGCCGCGCCGGCTCGGCCCCGCCCCCGCGCCCCGGGCCCGCCCCCCTGAGCTGACCGCTGGGAGCGCGCGGCGGGGGCGCGCGGGGGAGGGCGGGGAGGGGCGGGGGCGCGGGGGTGGCGCGCGGGGAGGGGCGGGGGCGCACACGGGCGCACGTGGGGGCGCGGAAGGGCGCTGGTGGGCGCGGGGGGTGGCGCGTGGGAGCACGTGGGGGGCGCGGCGGGGCGCGCGGGGAGGGGCGGGGGGGGCGCGCGGGGAGGGGCGGGGGGGCGCGGGGGGGGCGCGCGGGAGGGGCGGGGGCGCACACGGGCGCACGTGGGGGCGCGGAAAGGGCGCTGGTGGGCGCGGGGGGGGCGCGTGGGAGCACGTGGGGGGCGCGGCGGGGGCGCAGGGGGGGCGCGCGCGGGGGGCGCGTGGGGGCGCGGCGGGGGCGCGCGGGGGGCGCTGAGGGGACCCCCGGCTCGCGCGCCCGCGGGTGGCGGGTCCCTCCGCGGCGCCCCGAGCTGCAGCCAGAAGCCGCCATCTGCGCGGCGGTGTCCTCAGGCCCCCTGGCGACTGGGTCTCTGACTCAGAAGTGAAGCTGCCGGGTGTGAGGGCCCCCGGGTGCGCAGGGGCCCGAGAGGAAGTGAGCTCCCGCCCAGCCCTTCGGAAAGGCCGCCAGGGGCCGGTGGGGGGGGCCCCGGGGGCTGGGGGCTGCCGCGGGGAGGGCTCACCCTGGCGCGGGGAATCCGGTCCCTACCCGCCCCCCCCCCCCCCCCCCCCCCCCCCCCGCAGCCTTCTCGCTGGGCTGATCCTCTTCCTGCCGTGGGCACCAGCACCATAGGCACCAGGCACCGTAGCCAAACCGTAGGCACCGGCGAGAGCGACGCCCCCACCCAGCACCCAGCACCCAGCACCCAGCACACGGCCTGAGCGCGTCCCGTAGGAATCCCATGGCGCTCTCCCACGAACCTCCACCGCATTGCCTCATCTCTCCGGGTCTGGTTAGCTCATCTGTGAACCGGGGTGATGACACTTCCTCAGTGTCCCTGAAACCAGAAGGTGGGATGAAGCAGGGGATGGGGCAGGGCCGCAGACAGGAGCTCACAGGGGTTGCTGAGTTAATACAGTAACAGTGCATCACCTGGACCCCCCACAATTTTTCCTTTTAGTTTCCACAAAGTGAATTAACTTAAAGAGAAGTCGGGTCACCTGGGTGGTTCAGTCAGTTAAGCCACTGACTCTTGATTTCGGCTCAAGATTATCATCTCAGGGTCACAAGACGGAGCCCGGAGTCGGGGCCCCTGCTTAGGGTTCCTGTTCCCTCTCTCTGCCCCTCCAGCCTGCTCTACTCATGCGTGCTCGCTCGCTCTCAAAATAAAGAAAGAAAAAGTCCACAAAAGTCAACTGTGTGTGTGGTTAAAGCCTGAAGTCCGCGGGGTTAGCGAGGAAGGCCTGACCCCGGCCGGTGAGGGCGGCCGTACAGAGCGAGGCCGCGGACCGCAGAGGGGGTGGGGGCTGCCCTCTTCCTGCGGGCCGGCAGCGGCGGTGCTGGGCTCGGGGACACATGCACGTCTGAACGGTTATTTATGAAACGCTCTGCCTTCAGGGGCTTGGCTTCTGCCCCCCGCGGCCCCCGGTTTCGTCCTTGCCTCCACGCATCCGTCCACACCTGGAAACGGGGCACAGTCTGGCTGCTCCTGGCGGATCGGCCGCCACTCCGGGCAGCGCTGAGGAAGGGAGGAGACAACCACGCGCATTCCCAGGGGCAGAAGTTCTGTCCGAGTAGGAGGAACTAGCAGGAGGGCCTCCCTGGCCTGCCTGGAGGAGGAGGCTGGGGGGGGGCGCCCCGCGAAGATTCCCCTCGGTGAGCCCACGGCTCTGCAGCCCTGGCCTCCGGGGGAGCCGAGCCCGCTGGGAGCATTCCCCGGGCAGCTGACGAGATGCCCTGGGTAGGTGGTGAGCTCCCCGCCAGGGAGGCGTTTGCGGCGCTGCCCGGAGCTCCGATGGTGAAGCGTGCAGGCCTTTCAACTGCCAGCAGCCGCGCTGGATGTACTGTGTGGTTAGCGTCGGAAAGCGCCGTCCAGCTGCTCCCCAGGTCACACGGGCTGGGGATGGGCTGTCCCTGAGGAGACCTCTCCTGGACCCGAGGGGCAGGTGGGAGGAGGAGGGAGGACAGAACCGGCTCCTGCAGCGACTCAGGCTGTTGGCAGGTTCCTTGGGCGCTGACTCCACCCGTCGCCCGGGCGGCAGCGCCCTCTCACCTCAGGGAAGCGCTGGCCCCCGAGGACCCTCGGCTCAGGGCTCGGCCCCACCAAACTGAGCGTCACGTGGGACCGCAGGGCTCCCCCTCGGGGATCCTCCCACGGGACTCATTCAGAGGCACAATTTGAAAGGTAAATCAGGAGCAAGCATTTCAGGCATATTAATGCAAAACGCAGGCCTTCCGTTCTCAAAAGCTCACCCGGGTGTCTCCGCTGCACCTCGGGAGACCCCAGGGAGCACCTGTGTGCCCGAGACCCCAGCCGGGACCGGACGGGGTGGGGCCTGGGGGCGGGGGCCCCGGGAATGATGGTGCCAGCCGGACTCCTGGCGGTAGCGCCGTGGGCCGGGCTGTGGCCTGCTGTCCTCAGGCCACCCTGCCCTTGGTCCTGCGGTGGAGGGATTAGGAGAGGCAGGGAGGAGGCCGGCTAGAGGTCACCCCCGGAGCACAGCAGCCTCTGAGAACGGGAGCAGCCTGATAAAGTGCCCTGGAACATTCTGAACTCAATAACGTCTATCCTGGCGGGGTTTTGTCTGGAGAGGAAATAATTAAAAGGAAAAGAGAGAATCCAAGTCCCGGCTGCATTGTGGTCCTGTGGGGGACGCACTGCGGCGTGTCAGGGCAGCTCCAGGAGACTCCGAACAGGCCAGGTACGTGTTTATGGTCAATCATTCTTCTCTGATCTCATCTTGGGAGGCATCCCAAAGCCCTGAAGTGTGCAGGCTTCTGCTCACCCACCCCGCTCTCCGCCGGATGTCTGCTGCCTTTATGCACATCTCACGGCGCGGGGAGCACCTCTCCTCCTAGGATCAGAAGCCAAGTGAAGAGAAAGAGAAACCTGTTCCAGGTCTTGGGACAAGTTAGTGGCCAACCTGGAAGCGCCCCGGGTACTCCACGGGCGGACGGAAGAGGCACCGTGTTCTTTGTAGAAGCCGCCAACTAACGGGTCACTGCTCAGAGATGCTGGTCACAGAGACTGGGTTCTGGGTGGACAAAGATGAAGCCCGGCCTCTGCCACCCGGCCACGCAGCCCTGAGCTCTGAGGACTCATCTGAGGACACGTGGGGCACCCAAAGTTCCAGGAAAGGCAGACCCAAGAGAGTGGGGCCAGGCCCCTCTGCGCTGGCGGCTCTGGCACGGGTGCCTCCGGAGCTTCCGGAAGAGAGGGGCCAGCCCCCCCGGTGCCCGCAGAGCCCAGCCCTCGTCCACCCCAGGGCCTGGCTGCCCAGCAGTTCCCTAGAGGGATCATTTGACGTTCATCGGGATCCACGTGTGTGGTCCTTCTGCATCTGCTTTGATAAAGAGACAAATGTGTTTGCCAGCTGGAGGGCACCCGGACTCACCTGGGCCTGCCCAGTGCCGGCCCCGCTGGTCTGTCCTGGAGGTGGGGTCAGAAGGTCCACTTGGCAGAGCTCTCCCCTTCCAGAATGACCTCATGGGAGGTGAATTGTTGGTGGCCTCACAGGTATGTGTGCGGGGCCCTGCCGAGGCCGGAGACAGGCAGGCCTTCCCGGCGGCTCTCGTGCCCACCCAGGGAACGCGCGTCACTCGTAAATCCTGTAATTGCCTCGACTGGCGAGATGAGCTTGCACTGGGGGCTTGTGTTGCAAGCGTTAAAAGCAAACATTCAAATTATCAACAATTATTCGTAGGCCTGCTCGGGCATTTCCTCGTGTCTCATTTGACTGGATCCGCGGCACACGGAGTGGGCGGGAGCTGCCACCCGGGCCTGCCCTCGGCACCTCTGCCCTAAGCCACTCATGCGGTGCCTCCTCGTGACAATCAGCAGGAAGGAGCAAAGGACCCTCGGGAGGGAAAGACACAGGACGCAGGGAGGCAGGGCCCCACCTCTGCAGGCAGCTGGGGGTCTGTCCCCGTGCCCTTCTGGCCCCGGCCCTCCCTCGTCCAGTGTCCCTGTCCTGTGTGTCTCCCGCCGGCCTGGGGCAGGAGCTCACACCCCTGCCTGGCGCTCGACTCCCTGCCCAGGCCTCCCTGCCGCCCGCCCTGCCTCCCGCTGGCTCCAGCTCCTGCCCCCTCCGCTCCAGCTGGGACCCTCCTGTGCCACAAACACCCCGAGGGTTGTCCTGCCCTGTGCCTTATACCCGCAGTGTTCTGCTTCCTGAAAACGTCCATCCCGCCTCCTCCAGGAAGTCCTCAAGGACCATGTCTCTCTCCCCACCCTAGAAGCCGGACCTCTGAGCTCTGTAGGTCTTTGTAGACATAGGCCTTGCCCTGGCATCCCTGGCATCAGGTTGCATGCTCCCTGGAGAACCTTCCAGCACTCTGGACACCCATTGTCTGACACCCCAGGCTGTGAGCGAGGGGGTGAGAAAGAGCAGAGGCACGCTGGTGAGACATGATCCCAAGGTTCTGCCTCAGTTTCCCCTGCCCTGGGAGGTGTCCTGGCATCCACAGCCTGGTGCCAGCCCCAGGGGCCCCCTGTGCTTGGAACAGCCTCATCGCGGTCCCAGAACTGCTTCCGGGCAGGTGGTTCTGTTCACTGAGTCTGGGGCACGTGGGTCTGGCTGAGCCCTCGGACCACCGTCCTCCCCCACCCATGACCTGTTCCTCCTCCGTCCTGGACGACACTGCTCCATCCCACCGAAGAGCGCGGGGGCCTGAGAGCCCCCTTCCCCGGACCAAGCTGCGAGGTCCCCTGCCCTCCTGGAACATGACGGACAAATTTGCAACCGAGAAGCTGACCTCCAGGGGCTCTGACCTCGTGGCGCCAGCGGTCCTCGGCAAGTGCTGCGGCTGCTGGCAGGCAGGTGCCCTCGGGGAGCCCCGGGCTGGCCGGGAGGGCAGAGCGGGCAGGTGCAGGGGGAGCCCGCAGGGAGGGCCCGCAGCTGTCCGCGGGAACCCGGGGGTCGCCGCCGAGGACAGGCGGGTGGGGGGCTGGGCCACACGGAGGAGCGGCCGAGCTCTGCGGGGGGACAGGACCACGGAGTGTGGAGCTGGCCGGGCCGAGTCAGGCAGGGCCCCGAGTGCTTCCCCGGGGGCAGGGGGACCAGCTGGCCCTCCCCAAGCACCCCGGCTGTGGGCAGAGGCTCCCGGGAGGACCCCGGGGCAAGTCAGGGCAGAGCCCTCTGGTCCCCCCGCTTCCTTCCCTGGAGCCCTCGTGGCCACCAGGACCCTGACAGCCTGTGTCCTCCTGCCCTGACCCGGGACATGCCGGCCCCAGGGGCTGGGGGGCTCGGGCCGGTTCTCAGGGAAGGTGAGCCACAGCCCCCGAGCCCGCTTCATGGTGGGACCCTGCCCAAAGCCTCCGAGCTTCGAGATTCGGGGGCCTGCGGCCAGCGGCCTGCGAGCACCTTCCCCTTCCCGGGGCAGGAACGCGGGGCTCTGCTGAGGGAGGCCTGGACGTTCTGTCAAACCCCAGGAACACGGAGACCCAGAGGGGATTTGAAGGGCCGGCTTAATTTCCGGATCCCAGATGGCCTGGCCCGTCACAGGAAGTGGGTGGCTCGAGGCCCTGCAGGCCCGCGGGGCGCCCTGCCTCCCTCACGCCCCGTCCCCCCTCCCCCGGGGCTCCCCCCAGGCTGGCCAGCAGGACCCCTCTCTGCAGTCACCTGCTGCCTCCCCCAGAGAAGCCCCCGCAGACCCTCCCCCGGGCTCCGGGCTGGGCCCACATCGTCCTGTGCAGCCCCCCCCACCTGCTCTCCCCTGAGCCGACCCCTGCCCTTCCTGGGAACGCGTCCCCCCACCCTCCAAGGCCTCCCAGCCTGACGTCCTTCCGCACTCCGTCCGTCCCCTCGGCCGGGGAGGCAGGCTCGGGACCTGTGCCTGTGCCAGGCGCCCTCCCCACCCCGCCCTCGAGGCCCCGGCCTGACCTCTGCACATTCCCTGGGCGGTGTCCATGCGGGCCTCTCCGGCTGACCCCTGACCGGGGCCACAGCCCAGGGCCTCCTGCTTGGACCCTGACGTCTCCCTCCCAGTGTCCCTATGTCACCGAGTGACCCTTTGGGAAAGGACAGCCGGGGCCTGCCTCTGTGCGCTCTGCAGTCTCCTGCCACCCCTGCTGCTGCCGCCCCCACCGGTCTCCCCGTGGCTCTTCATGTATTCACACAACCCCTGCCTCCCTGACACCCCACCCCGGGCCTGCGGGGCCCCATGCGGACGGCCCCTGTGCACCCCAGCTCCTCAGAGAGTCATCACAGCTGCTCTCTGCACCTCGTCCCCCTTGTGCGCGGTCACAGCTGTGCCCCTCCCTTCGTCCCGCCTGCAAGGCCCCCTGCAGACCCCAGGCCCTCAGCCAGGACCCACGGCCTCCATAGGGCCAGCCCTGTTTGCCCCCTCCCCGGGGCCCAGCACCCTTCCTCCCCTGCCCGGCTTTCTCCTCCCCATCTCTGCCTCCATCTCTGTCTCCCTCCATCTCTGTCTCTCTCCATCTCTGTCTCTCTCCATCTCTCTGTCTCCGTCTCAGTCTCTCCATCTCTATCTCTCTCCCTGTTTCATGGTCTCTCTCTCTCTCTTCCCCCGCCTTTTATTTCAGGAATTTTATTTATTGCAAAAGCAGCGTTACAACAGCATTACAGGAAGTGTTCAGGGGAGAGGAGTTTGCTCCGGGCCCCATGGCGGGTGCCGGGTGGCCGCTCTCCTCTTGCCGGTTGTGTCCCGGCCGCGGCCAGCGGCGCCCCAGGTGATGTGGACCCAAGGAGGGGCGGCCTCTCCTCCACACCGAGTCCCCATCCTCCACCCTGATGCGTCCTTGTCACCATCCTCCTGTGACGGCCACACGCCTGTGTAGAGGGGGCTGTGCCATCTTCTGCACACAGGCCCCTGCTGCGCTGTGTCCCCGAGGGGTCCGACGGGATCAGTGGCAGCTCCCGTGTGCCCCCCACCCCCGCCGCGGGCGGAGCTCGGCATAGGCCCTATGTGGCACAGAGGAGCACGGGGACCCGGGCGTACCCCCACCCCCCACGGAGGGGGCCTGCAGCCGGCCCAGGAGTGGGTCGCTGTCTTGAAGGAGTGTCCTGCCGCCCCGACACTTTAGGGAGCAACGGGAGGGCGCCCTGCTGCCAGCACAGGGGCCGCAGGTGGACGGGCAGGGGAAGTGCTGACTTTCCCCGACACCCTGACCTTGACTTAAGCCGTGCTGGGGGCCCAGGCACCCCAAAGCCAGATGCCCCCAGTGTGGCGCACCGGGAGCCGACAGGGGAAGGGAACTCGGTGGACGGCCCAGCCCAGGGGGGCGTCCAGCCCGGGCCCACGACACTGCGCTCCGAGGACGGGTTCCGTCCTTCCCCTTGGAGCCAGCGATGAGCACCTCGGTCCCTCCCACATGCCCGACCTGAGCCTGGCTCCCTTCTCCCACCTCCCCTCCTCCCTTCCTCCTCCCTCCTCCTCTGTCCCTCTCTCCCCCTACCTGGCTCCTCACCCTGGCCCTCGGGCTCTGCCCCAGGTGTGCCCTGCTCTGGACCCACAGGAGGATGCTCCCTCCTCCCTGAAACCCAGGCCAAGGACCCCCAGAGAAGGTGCCCACTGTACCCCGTCCCCCACGGGAGGCCCTGGCAGCTTCTGGTGGGCAGGGGTGCAGCTCCCAGGAGAGGGGCTGCCGCAGGTGGGAGCAGGGCTCCAGGTCGGAAACCAGCGGGTGTGCTGGGAGCCACAGCTCTCGTGTCGCGAAGGGCAGAGAGGCTGACGCCGCACCCCGGGCTGTGGCCTCAGCTCCTCATGGGCCAGCCCCCCGGGGCACTAGGAGGCCGCCCGTGCCCTGCCCTGGTGGAATCCTGGCTTATTCTTGGCCCGTGGCTCTTACGGGGTGTTCTCTCCACGTTAGCAGGTGACGTGCAGCCTGGTTCCCGCCGCAGCCAGAGCTGCCTGGGGGCTGTCTTTGCTCAGAACTGTGTTTCCAGCCATATGTCGGCATTTCTCAGGAGCACACCTACCCCTCCTCTGACCTCCAGGAGCTTATGAAAAACGCACAAGCTGCTCTAGAAAACAGTATGGCAGTTCCAGAAAACTAGAAACAGAGTTACCATATGACCTGGCAAGTCCATCTGTGGGCACACCCCCCCCCAAAGAACCGAAAGCAGGGACTCAGAGAGCCGTTTGCACGCCCACGTTCACCGCAGCACCGGTCCCCACAGCCAACAGGTGGGACAGCCCAAGTGTCCACCCACAGAGGGACGGACGAGCCCGGCGTGTCCACGCAGTGGGCTCTTCAGGCTTGGGAGCCCATGTGGGGCAGCTGCGCGGGGTGGGGTTCGGACGGCAGGCTACACGCTTGGCTGAGTGAGGCTGGGGCTGCCCGGCCTGCTTAACTCAACCTCTAGTGATGAGTGACTCATAGCTGGTTGCCTCAGATCAGGGAAATGGAAAAACCCCAAGAGTGTTAATAAATATTTTCCTTATAAACCTCATTAATTATATCTCTACACGGGCTGGGAGATGTTGACTTCCTTCTGTTCAGGTCTCCGGGGGCGGGGGGCTCTGGGTCCTGGGCCCCCCCCGGCTGTATAGGGAAACTGTGATGATCAAGGTGGTGGTGGCGACGGTGGTAGGTCAGAAGTTGGACACGCAGCTCTGGGCTGCGGGGGGGAGTCGGGCCCGGAGGTGAAAAATGGGATGTTACCTGTGACAGGTGGCATTTATCCCAGATCAGGGCTGGGGCCCTGCGTGCGGGGCTGGCGGGGAGGAGACTGGGAAGGAAGGGGGGCTGGGACACGGTCTTTCTGGCCTCTGGACACCCCACTTCACGATCCTGCCCTTGGTCACAGCAGGGTGGCCGGCCCCCTCCTTCCGTCCCTCGGCCCTGCTTTCCTGCGCCGACCACACCCTTGGCGGGACCAGGCCCACAAGGAAATGCATTCCAGCAGCTGCCGTCCTGGGCACCGCGGCGGGGTGGGCAGGAGGGCGGCCCGCCCGGGACTGGCTTTTCATTGTTGTGTTCTGTTCAGTGTCAGTTTAGGGCAACATTAAGCTCCAAACCGTGGAGTGAACACAGTGGCATTCCATTGTGCTCGGCGGGGCGGGAAATGCTCGCTGGCCCAGGCACTGCCCCTCGGTGGCTGGCCTGCTGCCCTCGCAGTCCCGGACAACGGCCTGGCTCCGCTCCATCCGCGGCCGGGGCGTGCGCTTGCGGTGCTTCCGCTCCGTATCGCAGGCAGCGACCGGGAAATGGGAAAACAGCTCATAAGATGGGGATTTGCATTAAATGTTCTTTGACCTCATTTCTGAGAAGGAAGTCAAGGCTGGGGCCTCTGCATGCCTGGTCCCAGGGCATGTGTCCGGGCGCTGGCGGGAGGACGGGCGCTCCTCTCTGGGGGGGCGGCCTTGCTGGGCCCTCCGCGCACCGCGCTGGCATCATCTGCTCTTTTTTGATGGAGCCGGAAGCAGTGTGGTTTGGGAGGGCATTTCCCTTTTGTGATAGTGACATATTCCGATAATAAAGAACTTCCCTTAAAAATAGCCAAATGCAAAAAAGAAATATCCAAATGCAGAATTGCCCGGAGGTTTCATAGGAGGCTCGCTTAGGGGCGCTTCTGGGGCTGAGCCCCTGTCTGAGGGGGGGTGGCCAGCACGGGCCGAGGGAACAGGGGCCAGGGCCCGGCTTCGGCCCCGGCAGCCCCTGTGGGTGCCAGGCCAGAGGAAGGGGAGCCGTTGAGCCACACGCGGAGTCCCTGGCGTCTCCCACCTGCACCCCACCCCACTTCCTGTCCCTCTGCACTCGGGGCCCACAGCCCAGGCAGGAAGTCACCTCTTGCCGAGCCCCTGAAGGCAGACAAGGGCGACCTCACTGAGCGCAGTGTACTTCTGCTTCAGTCTGGTTCGGGGTTCACCTGGGGAAGTGGGCAGGGCCCAGCCCCGCGGCCACCGCCCGCCTGCACAGCGAGTCACAAAACCGAAACCGTCGGGCGGAGAGGAGCCTGCCTCACCTGACACTGGCCCTGGACCTTCCCCCAGAGGGGAACTGGGAAGGAGTCACGTCTCGCTGCCCTCTCTGCCACCCTCGGCCAGGGTCCTGAGTCCTTGGCCCTGGGGCCTCCTCCCTGGAACATTCTGGACCTGGTCACTGCCACTCACAGGTGGCCAGAGACGCACTTGGTCTGAAGGCAGGGAGTGGCCCGTGCGCCCCGCACCCCCGACGAGGCTCTGGGTACATGTGGGACGGTGGCCCCCCCGCCCCCCTCCTGTGCTGAGTCACGGCCCGGATCCTGCGCGGGCGCCGGCACTTCTGGCGGCAGAGCTGCGAGCGCCCCGTCCTTCCTGCCCCCCCGACAGGCACATTTCAGCCCTGGAAATGTACCGGCGGAAGCAGGGGCGGAAGCAGGGGCGGTCCCGCCTCGGCCGGGGGGAGCCACAAGTTTCCCGGCGGGTCTCCGCCCGCGACGAGGCCACCAGCCCCGGGTGGCCTCTGCTGCGGCCAGTCCCCTGAGCCTCCGGCGGCCTCCGCGGGATGCGCCGACTCTCGGCCGTGGGTGCAGACACGTGGACTCCTTCCAGAGAGCTCGGGAAAGCCCAGGACCCCCCAAAACGTCTAAAACTCACACCGGGGCCCCACCCCTGCCCTGCCCCCCTCGGCAAACTTCCCCATCAGAGCACCTGCTACTCAGGTGCGCGCCGGCCACAGGTGAAGCGGGGGGTAAATACGTGGGAATGGCGGGCGCCGTGGGCCAGGCCGGGGGCTCCGGGACGGGCGCGCACAACGGACAGCGCCAGCCCGCGAAGGGTCGCCACCCGCCTCTGCGGGAACCGGAGCTGGACGTGGGCGCCCCCTCTTCCTGCTCTCTGATGAAGGAGGGGACGTGCTCCCGGTCGCTGGTTGGGGGGTCGCGCCTGCGTGGGTGTCACAGCCACACACGGTGATGCCCCGCCGCGCCAGAGGAGCCACTGAGGCGTCTGCACAGCTCAGCTCTGATGGCACCTGCTCCTGAGGAGCCCGGCTGCGGACACCCTGACCTCCAGACCCCGCTGGACCCTGCCGGACCCCGCCCAACCCCACCGGAGCACCCCTGACCCCACCTGACTCCACCCCCACCTGACCCCGCTGAGCCCATCTGAGCCCACCCAAGCCCCTGAGCCCACCTGAGCCCACCTGACCCCACCTGACTCCACCTTACCCCACCTGACCCTACCTAACCCACCTCACCCCCTGACTCCACCTGACCCCACCTGAGCCCACCTGACCCCTCCTGACCCCACCTGACCCTACCTGACCCCCTGACCCCACCTGGCCCCCCTGACCCCACCCGAGCCCACCCAAGCCCCCGAGGCCACCTGACCCCACCCGACTCCACCCAAACCCCCTGAGTCCACCTGACCCCACCTGACCCTACCCAACCCACCTGACCTCCCTGACCCCACTTGACCCTACCTGATTCCATCCCCACCTGACCCCGCTGAGCCCACCTAAGCCCCTGAGCCCACCTGAGCCCACCTGACTCCACTTGACTCCACCTGACCCCACCTGATTCCACCTGACCCCCCTGACCTCCCTGGCCCCACCTGACCCTACCCAACCTACCTGACCTCACCTGATCCCACCTGACCCCACCCTGACCCCACCTGACCCCACCCACCACCTGACCCCCCCTGAGCCCACCCAACCCCACCTGACCCTACCCAACCAACCGGACCCCCCTGACCCCACCTGGCCCCCTGAACCCACCTGAACCTCTGACCCCCCTGAGTCCATTTGAGCCCACCTGATCCCACCCGACCTGACCCAACCCCACCAGACAGCCCCGAGCGAGGAGCTTCGAGGCCAAGTTGGATCCCGAGAGACAAAGGTGCCGACTGAGGTGCGCTCCCGAGTCCGCCCCGTGGTGACGTGTCAGTGCCCCCGCGGCTCCGCCACCAGCCCCGCCTGAGGCCCGGCACCCCGCCTCCGCCCCCCCCCCTCCGGCTGTAGAAGGGCCCAGAGCGCCGCGGCCAGGCCGTGCCCCGGGGATTGGGGCGCACACACCCTGGGCCGCCCTGGGGCCGCCGTCCACGCCTGCGCAGGGTCACAGACTCTCCTCCCCGCTCCGGCCGTCCACGCTCCCGGGACCTCCCCGCGGTGGGGCCCACGCTCCTTCCCACGCCCTCGAGCCAGCTTCCTGTTGCCGCTGTGACAAAGCAGCGCGAGCCCAGGGCTGGACGTCACGCTCGCGCGCCCTCGTAGCATGCGGTCCTTGCTTGTCCCTCGGCTGCCAACAGGGTCACCTCTTGCCGTTGACCCAGGTGGGCTGCCCGCAGGCGGGGACATGGCCTTGGAAACCCCGGCCCCATCCAGCAGATTTAAGATTTAAAATTTTAAGTTTAATCAAGTTAGATTTTAAAATCTTAATGACACTTTGTTCGGTTACTGAAGACTTTTAAGGATGTTTGGACTAAGTTAGGTGCGTGAACGTCCTCTTTGGACTGTGAACTTTATGGGGTTTAAGTCCAGTCAACGATTCCTGGTAACACCTTAGTGGGTGAGGCGTGGCGTGCTGCGCGGTGCCACACGCGGGAGTCTGAAGACGCAGAAGAGGAGAGGGTCTCGTCAGATGCCGCGTGGGCGTGAGACCTTGCGGCTCTTTGGATTAAATAGAACATCCTTGTGGAGATTAATATTTCGTACTTCACGTAACGTTACACACGGGCTCCGTCGTACCTCAGGGGCCTGGGCTCCTCCGGGCGCAGAGGCCGAGTCGCAGACCAACCCCGGAGCTTTCCCGCACCACGACGAGGCCTGGCCGTGGGCTTGTCCGCGGAGGGTGGGAGCGCGGCCGGCACCTGCCCTGCGGAGGAGAGGGTGGGGCTGGCCATGGTCCCCGCACGGTCCCCGCACGATGGCTGCAGGCCTTTCACGAAACCCCGCAGAGAATTCCAGGTGAACAGCAGGGCTGGTGCCACCGACCGCCCCGCCTGGAGGGGACGCTGCCAACCCCTCCTCTGTGGCCCCCCGTGGCCCCCAGCCCGAGCGACGGGAGGGAGGAGGGAGGAGGAAGGAGGAAGGCCACCCCCCTGCAGGGTGGGCAGCCCCCCACCCCCCTTGCGCAGGGCATTTCCCCAGCTGGGGGCCGCTTCGGAGCCACTAGGGCCCTGACCAAGGGACGCCCTGGGGGAGGGGCCGGGCTTGGCCTCAGCACCCTCACATCAAGGCCACTTACGAGGGCATGGTGACCCCGGCATGACTCAGAGTCCATTTGCTTGCGTGCTCAGGAAACAGTAGGTCATCGGGGATCACCGTGGTTTCACCGGGAGTGTCACCCAGAGCTGGGGCGGAAAACTTGAACAAGCCTAAACCCTTCCTGGGAAACTCCGGGGTCTTTGCGGGGCGGCAGTGCAGCCCGACCTCTGGCCCCGCCCCCGTTCACCTGTGGCCAGGTAGCTCCGGGTGGATGGGGCAACTGAGGCACAGGGCCCGCTGTCCCGGGCTTGGTCCAGGCTCCGCGTGAACAGGCTGCAAAGGGATCGGGTGGCAAGGGCTGAGTCGCGTCCGAAGTGCGTCTGCTGGGGCACCCCGGCCCTCCTGCGTCCCTGTGGGCGCCCGTGGCCCATGGAAGCCCTTCCCACGGCCCCAACGCCAGGTCAGCGAGAAACAAGGTGGCTATCCCCGCTCCTCCTGGTGCGTCCTCGGGCACACGTACGGGGGTTTGTTCACAAGCTCACCCACGGGGCCGCTGGGTCCTGGTCGCTCACAGCCCTTCCCCACCGCGCTGCCCAACCCACAGGACTAGCCATGCAGGACACCCCACAGTCCACACCAGAAAGGAGCAGAAATGCCTCATTCTTGCCTAAAAAAAAGGAAACATTTATTATCTTTATTATTTATTTATTTATTTATTTATTTATTTATTTATTTATTTAAGAGAGCTAGATGCAGGGGGGTGGGGAGCAGTAAGGGGAGAGTCTCCAGCAAGCTCCATGCTCGGTGTGGAGCCCACATGGAACCCAACGTGGGGACTCGACCTCACGACCCTGAGATCATGACCGGAGCCGAAATCAAGTCACATGCTCAACCCACTGAGAAACATTAAAAAAAAAAAACATGGTGTGGGGGCCTGGGGGGCTCTGTCGGCAAAGCGCCTGCCTTCTGCTCAGGTCGTGATCTCGGGGGTCCTGGGATCGAGTCCTGCATCAGGCTCCCTCTCCGCAGGGCGTCTGCCTCTCACCTACCCCTGTCCCTCCCCTTGCTCTCTCTCTCTCTCTCTCTCAAATAAATAAAATCATTTAAAAAAAAGAAAGAAAGAAAAAGAAGCCACGGGTTTATCCCCTGGGTTTGCTTTTGTTTCCGCCTGTTGCCAGCATCGCGAAGGTTGGTGCTGACCCGGTGTCCGTCCCCCCTGCTGCTCAGACCGGCCCTTCTAGGCCTGTTCCCGCCCCCGGCTCCTGAGCACCTGTGTCGCCCAGGTGCCCGCCCGCCCCTCCCCGCGCTCCAGCCGCCCTCGCGGGGCCCATCGCAGGTGGGCCGCGGACGGTCCGAACTCTTCCCCGCACGTCAACACTGCCCTTCCGACCGTGTGAGACGCAGAGGAAGGCAGACGTCGGCCCGGTCCTCGCTGGCGTCCGCGCTCTTCTCAGGCCCGCTCACACGATGCACATCCCTGTTGCCCAGGGGACACCTGCTGCCCCACAGGCCACCACTGTGGTCGACGCAGGGAGGGGAGGCCCCCGCCGCTGGCCGCGGAGCCGGGTGGGGACCTGCCCCAGGAGCGTGGCAGCCTCCCGGCCACCGTGGAGGGGACGTCCTGTGCAGGCCCGGCCCCGGCCCCGCGTCTCTGTACAGAGCCCTTCTCTTGGGCCACTTCCCTGGTTCCTAAGAAAGGGACCTCGTTGGCCCGTGAGTCACGCTGCTGCAGCGAGAACTGGATGCCGTCCACGCAGACGCCTGTGCTGCCCCCACGTGATCCAGGCCAGTGTGGGCGTCCCGGTGACAGCATCACGGCCTGGGCGGGGCTGGGGTGCGTGCGCTCTGCAGGTACTGCTGGATGACCGCGGCAGACTCGTGCCTCTCACGCCACCTGCCGCAGTCACCGGGCCTGGAACCTGGTGGTGCACGTCCTGGAGGCCGCCAAGGGGGCGGCGCCCAGGGCTGTAACCGGTCACGTCAGGCGCAGCGACGCCCAGAGCAGTCCTGACCCTTGGCCATGGGCCTGTGGGCTGGGCTCCTCCACAGCAGCGCACTGAGTCTGGTGGCAACACCCTCCTCATTGTCTCTCCTGGCCCCGCCTGTCCCGGAAGCTCCAGAACCTTCCGTCAGCCCTGCACGGGTGCCCTGCTCCCCCCACAGCCTCGGATTCCCTAGCTCGGACGCCGAAGTCACGTCGTCTTTTACAGTTTGCTGCTCTGTCCCTGCCACACCGGCCGATGGCACAGAGAACCCAGCAGATGCATCCCTCCTGCCCGCGCCCCCGGGGCCTCGCCTCCCTGGGCCAGGAGAGGGCGGCAGAGGAGAGAGCGTGAGCGCGGCCAGGAGCCCTCCCCAGCGCCCGGCGTGGCATCTCTGGGACCCGGAGCAGGAGGCCTCGGAATTCGCTGTGGCCCCCACGGCCCTGGCCGCACCCTCCGTGGGAGAAGAAGCCGGTGGACACATGAGACCAGAGGCCGCAGGCTGTGGGGCGCAGGGAGGTGCCAGTGTGACCACCTGCCGTCTGCAGGTGGACTTCCCTTCCCAGCAAAGTCAGCAGGGGCCCTGGAGACGCTGCATCGCTGTGCGACGTGCCCACTGACGAGGGGCAGGGACCCCGAGGGGACGCAGCTGAGGTCGGAGAAGGCAGAGGACACTCGGGAAGGTGAGGAAAGCGGCCGGCCAGCCATGGCGGGGCCCCCAGAAGCAGCCCAGGCCCTGGGGCAGGCCAGGCAGCAGCCAGGGCTGAGCTCCCCGTCCCTTCCTTCCCGTCCCGGAAAGGGTCCCCAGGGGGGAGGCTGCCCATTGAACAGGGGGCTCCGTTGAGGAAGGAGCTGGAGTCTCGGGGGCACAGGGCCTCACTGGCAAGCCAGGGCTCAGGGCGTGCTGCGAGGGACAGGCTGGGGTCCTGCCCTGGGCCTCCCCGGCTCTCACAGCCACAGGGCCCCTGGGCACCCCTGCTGGGGTCTGCAGGCGCACACTGGTGGGCACGTGGGCAAGGGGAGGCCCAGTACCCAGAGCACGGGCGCCGAGCAGGGGTGCTGGGCTTCACGGTGCTGAGCTCAGGAGCCTCGGGCTCCCCCGAGGGCTGTGCCTGGAAGGTGACCTTGCTCTGTGACCTCGGGAGCCTGGAAACACACGGCATTTGTCCTTTCGTGTTTGGGCAGCTTCACGTACAAGAACGTCCTCCAGGGGATCCCTGGGTGGCTCAGACGGTTTAGCGCTGCCTTCAGCCCAGGCCGTGACCCCGGGGGTCGCAGGATCCAGTCCTGCATCGGGCTCCCTGCAGGGAGCCTGCTTCTCCCTCTGCCTGTGTCTCTGCTTCTCTCTCTGGGTCTCTCGTGAATGAATAAATAAAATCTTTAAAAAAAAAAAAGTGTTGTCCAGCTTCACCATGTCGTGGCCTGTCATTCTAAGGCTACATCACTCTGCATCGTAGGGACGGGCCGCGTTTCGCTTCTCTCCTCCTGTGTGGACAGGCCGCGAGGTGGCCTCCGCCTCCGGCTGCGGTGCACGGCGCTGCCGTGCAGGGGCGCGTGCGGATGCTCTTCCAGGACCTGCGCGCATCCCGCTGGGGCTGCTACCGCGCAGGACAGCGGGACCAGACAGCGCCCTGTACGGTTGACTCCGCCAGGAACTGCCACACCTGGCTCCCGGCTTTGCCCGCTTTGTACTTTATGTGGGAGGACCTGCTGGTGCTCATGCCACGCGTCTGGCTTCCTGCGTGTGACGCTGTTCAGGAGATTCCTGTGGGTCGTTGCGCACAACTGAAGCCTGGTTCTTTGCCGTTGTACAAACATACAATTTACCAAGCAGTTGTTCATGAGCAGCGGGGCTGTAACCAGCTTGGGGCTGTTAGGGACGGCGCCGCCCCGCTGCCCACGGGAGCAGGTGCACCAGTGAACCCACGCGTGCACTTCCCGGGGGAACAAGATGCAGCAGGAGTGGCTGGCTCCGGGACGTGCATGCAGTTCGGCTGCATTTGCGTCAGGCGCACAAGCAGGGTTCCCTCGGAGGGAGGCGGTGCTGGTGTTGAATGAACACAGCAACGACACCGAGGGTAACCGCAGCGCGAGTGTCCACGGAGAGCTTCGGAGGCGGCCCCTCAGGCTGTGAAGCCGACGGGGCGGCCACGGCCATCTGTCCGATGTTTCGGGTCAGGGCGGAACCAGGAGGTTCGGGGCTTCCCCTGCGTCCACCACTGGTGGGTGTGGAGCCCGGGCCAAAGCCGAGGGCGCCGTGCCACGCGTCCAGTCTTCATCTGTGTCCTCTGCCTCTCCATCGCCGGCATCGCCTTAAAAAAAAAAAACACACCAGTTTTCATTGCAAGGGAAATACTTGTGACTTGTCTCACCGCAGCTCCCGGGCTCTTTCCGCCTCTGTTACGACAACCGGCAGCGAGAGGATGTGCCCGTCTTTCTCCCCTGCGTTTGCCATCCCGTGTCTGTTCAAGGGCCTGCCTCTTTGCGCTACGATCCCAAATAACTGCACCGAACATGATCTGCAGAACAAAGCCAGTGGGAACGGACAGAGGAGCATCTGCAGGAGCGCGAGGAAACTGGCCGGCCTGTCTTGTAACCTCTTCCGACCTGCGGGAGGGCTACGGAGGCCCTTCGGTCACCTGAGAGATTTGCCGGGACGGCCACTGTCCACGTGCCTTGACCATCTGCGCATGCGATGCTTCACTCCTCCCTTCCAAACGGTGTTCGCACCTGCCCACTGTGTCCTGTGACTCTCGGTCGTGCTCGTGGTCACACTCCCTGTCGATACATGTTCCACGGCACTTCCGGTGGCTTCATTCTCCCAGGTGCACGCGGGCTGGTTCCAGATTCAGCGGTCATACGTGGTGACCATCCTTGCATGCAAATCCTCACGCAGGAACGTATTTTTTAGGACGTATTTCTATGAATTATATTGGGATTTTGGTTCATTGTGTCCAAATGCACCCCTTTGCCCGGCCTTCCCATCCTCAAAAAAAAAAAAAAAAAAAAAAAAAAAAAAAAAACTTGCAAACTTAGAAAAGACCCTGAGGGGCCTGAGGGGCCTTTTCTCTGTTCTTCAGCCAGAACTGGTTTTATGACTTAAAGCATTATTTGCCAGATTGACAGAAGATGAACCTAAGTGCCACTGGTGCTCTCCTGGCCTGTCCTTGACTCCAGTGAGGCGAAGCGTTGGTCACAAGCTCACCGGCTGCTGGGCAATTTGCAAAAATGCCTGTGCAGGTCTTTTGCCCATTTTTCCGTTGGGCTCACTTGTCCTTTAAAAATGTATCACTTTGGGAGATCGCTATTAACCATTTGTAATACATATTGAAACACTTTCTCTTGGTTTGCCATTTGCTTTTCATTTTCGTTCTTGGTGTCTTTAACCATCGGCTGTTTTAAATTTTTATGTGGTCAAATATACCAAGCTTTCCTTTTGTGGTGCTTGGAAAGGACTCACCACCCCAATGCAATAAAGCAATTCCTCTGAGGTCCCATTATTTTATCTGTTGGGTAGAGTTGGGTAAACGGTGACGTGAAGCTTCTAAACTTTGGTTCAAATTGCTTATTTAAATAATTAGCTGAGGGTCTGGCGCTAGTGACCAGAAACTGCAGATGGAATATAATTACACGGTTTCAAAATGGGCGGAGGCGAACGTTTTCTACAGATCTTCATCAACTGCCCAGAACAAACTCGTTTGTCCCCAGTCCATGGGGTTGGAGAGAACGATTTTCCCCCAACCGGTGACCTCTCACCTTCTGGGTAGTGACCCCTGGGGTTGGGGTCTCTCCGGGGGCCACTGCCGACCACCACGTGCACACACAGGGTCTGAGACCACAGTGAAGAGGCACCCGGAGCAGCGTCCCCCTTACACCCGTGGGTTGTGGGTGCGGCCGGGGCTCCGTGTCCCCGTCTGGAGGTCGGCGCCCAGCGGGCTGGGGCAAGGCACGTGCCCAGGAGGGTCCCGGGCCCGACCGAAGGCCGCCTGGCACCAGGCGGAGCCGCCTAGAGGACGCCCCTGCTCACAATGCTGGCGGCGTGGAAAAGACCTGACTTGTGGGATTTCATAAATCAAGACTATTTTCGTTTCAAGGGTGGAGAATTGATTAACGTCTGAGCTGTCACGTGTCGTATGGATCCGGGAGGCCAGTCTCCTTCAAGCTCTCTCTTTGCAGGAGTCCCGACTATCAGCAGTTTTCCCGGAAAGCAATCTTTCCGTGTTTAGCGTGGGTGCGTTTACGTGACGCCGGCGGCGGTGGCAGCGGGCTGGCGGGCAGGGGACAGTGCAGGGCGCCCCGTGGCCGGGGTTTGCAGCGCTCCGGGCCCTGCTTGGTGCCTAGACGCTTGGCCAGTGGGGAATCTTGGTCCCCGTACGGCCCTGTGGGCAGAAGCTGAGGCCTCAGGGCTGGACGTCTCATGACCTCCGTGTTTTCTACCTGAACAGCCCCGGGCAGCTGGGGATCCCACCAACGGCTCCTCCCTGTGCCCCAGTTTGCGCTGGCATTTGACGTACCGAGGGGCAGTGGGCCCCTTAAAAGAACTGATTCTCCTAATGGATATTTCTGCCGTGAACGGTTGGGTGCCAACCACTCCACCTCTCGCCGGTGACGAGTGTGGCGGCCTTATTACCCACATCCTTGAGTGGGGGCCTGGAGGTGGGCGCCCTTTCCCTCCTCGTCCATTAGCCGATGGGATTTTGGTGAACGTGGCCCCGGTGAAAACCGCAACTGCGTGTAGGCGTCGGGCTCATGTCCTCGTGCCCTTGCCGTCACCCTGGTGAAGTCTGGCCCAGGGGGTCCCAGAAGCGTAAGCAGCATGGTGGTGGCGCTGACGCCAACCCGTAGCCCGGAACCAGCCGGTCGGCCCTGCCCAGGCAACCTCACACTTGGGAATTTGAAGGAAATGCTCCTTGCCACCTGCCACTGCGGTGCTTGTTACGCAGCCGTGACTGGCTGACCCGAGTGACAGCTGGGAGGCCTCTGAGGCTCATTGTATTGATTTAGATCCCAAACACTTTGGAGTCCATGGCCCTGTCTCTTCCATCCCGTCTTCCTTTCTGGGACCGTGCAAGGTGAGTGACAGCAAGGCGCCCCCGGTGCGACCACGTGACTAGCTGTCTCTTGCTCTTAGAAGCAGCTGCCCGCAGCGGCCGGGCCGCTTCCCCCGGGAGGGCCACCTCACCGCTGAGCCCGCCCCTTCCATTCCCAGCTGTCCCGCTGCTGGAAGAGCAGCTCAGGCCCCTCGGCCGGCTGGTAACACTGCCTGCAGGGCCGGGGAGGGGACCCAGGCCTCGGGCGCCCAGCCTCTGCGGCTACACCCACGGGGCTGCAGCGTTTGCCCGAGCTCTTCCTCCAGACGGGCCCCGAGCCGGGAGGCCACGGTCCTCACGGCACCTGCATCTCTGCCGACCCTGTGGTCTTCCTGGGCGTCCCGAGCGATGAGGGGCAGGGGCACGGGCTCTGGTCCACGTGGGACAGCGGCACCTGGTCCTCGCCCGCCTGGGCCTGTCCCCGCGGCAGCTCAGGGGAGGGTATGTTGGCCCAGCCCTCGTCTGCCTGGAGAGGCCTCTGGATGCCCCCTGAGGGGTGCCCTTCTCGGGGGTGCTCCCCCCAACCCGGCGGCTGCAGCCCACCCCCCCACACACAGGGGACCCTGAGCTCACTCCCTGTTGTTCTCTGCACAACGGCCCTTCATGCAAACACATCTTTTTTTTTTTTTTTTTTTTTTTTTTTTTCATGCAAACACATCTTGATCGTGGCCAGCGGCTCTCAACCCCAACCCCATGTCTGCGTGGGCCCCACCCCCGCCGGCCGCTCATCCTGGGCCAAGCCACACCTGTGTCTCCTGCTGGGGATCCCGGGGTTGCGTGCAGCGTGGACCACTCACACCTGTAACAAAGCACCAGACCCACGTGTGGCGGCTGCACTCGAGCCCCTCCCTCCTCCTTCCAGAGCGGAAGTAGCAATGTTAAACTGACGGCTCACCGGCCTCTGCAAAAACCGTATTTTCTCCGATGAATATTCACACTGTGACTTATTTTTCTCCTTCCTTTCCTAAATACACACTGAAATTCCAGAAAAGTTTGGTTCCATGTTTCATAGAACATCCCTCAATTTGGGTTTGTCTGAGGCTGTTCTCAGGACAGGGTCATGGTGTCCCCTCTGCTGCCCGGCGTGGGTCCAGCGAGACGGGTGCCACCGCCCCCACCTGCTCCCTCAGTTACAGGTGACAGGAACACAACCTGGGAGGTCAGGGCAGCTGACTTCAGGTCTGGCTTGATCAAGGGTTAAAAGGTGTTGCTAAGATGAGCTTTCTCCCCTCCGCACCCCGCCCTCATTGGCTGAGTCCATGTCACCAACGTGGAAGCAGCCCCAGAATCATGCGTCCTGGAACTGACTCGCTGATCTTCCCGGGGCACGT
Source organism: Canis lupus familiaris (assembly GCF_011100685.1). Taxonomy (NCBI): domain Eukaryota; kingdom Metazoa; phylum Chordata; class Mammalia; order Carnivora; family Canidae; genus Canis; species Canis lupus. The sequence continues at coordinate 47,368,058 of NC_049245.1, read as the reverse complement.
GCCCAACCCTGGCTGCCGCCAGCCAGCCAGCCGCGCCTGGACTACGTGGGCTGGGACAGAGCAGAGGGGGATCCCCAAGGCAAAACCTGCGTGCCGCCGTAGGACGTGGGCCCCCACAGACGTCTTCTGTAACCGGGAAGGGACTCCCAGCAGACACGGCCACCAGGAGCCACGAGGAGGCAGGGCTGAGAGGTGTGCGATGCAGTGTTCGTGCCCCCACAGCGATTACCCAGGGGAGCGACAATGGAGCAAAGTGAGTGCTAAAACGTGGGCCTCGTTGCCTTGGTTCCAGGCAGGCCCTGACTCGGCCGAGTGACGCTCTGCAGCGCGGGCAAGGGTGATTCTGGAGCGTGCTGCAGACGCGGCCCGTTTACTCCATCAGGAACCTGTTTGGGGAGGTGACCCTTTGCTCGTTCCCTTGAATGACATTTAAGGAGGAAATTAAGTTTTTAAAGTACCGAAAATGTACACGGCCTGTGACGGGCACACGGCAGCCCTCACCGTCCTCCGTGGGAGACGACTGGGCTGGGGCACGGCTCAGGGTCTCTGCTCCGGGGATGACGCAAATGAGGGGGGGTCCAGGGCGGAGCCTGCAGCGTGGCTTTGCTGGGCTGTCGGTCACCTGGGGTAGGGGACATGCACCGGGATTTTTGATATTTGCAGCTGTTGCCAATACCATTTATCTGCCCTGGGACCCCAGCCCTGTCTGGGGCTCCACATTCTCAGAACATGAGGGCTGGAGGCCTTGGGCAGGCCTGGGAGGCCCCTGAGCACGGCGAGGAGGGTGCCACACGGTGGGGGGGGGCTCGCCACCCCGAGTCCCGCATCCCTGCCGTGGAGGCCGCCGGGGCTCTCAGCCAGCTGAGTAAAACGGCCGAGGAGTAACACCGGTTACAAATGGGCCTGCTGGCAAGGCCGGGAGTGCTTTGCTGGCCCCCAGCCCAGCGCTTCCCAGCTCAGGGGCGACTCCTGGGTCCTGGGAGAGCAGGCCCCTCCCTCTGCCCGAGCCCCCCACCCCCCCAGGGCTGGCTGTGTTCATCTGTGCTCTTGGCTGGGCTCTTCCTGTCGGCTCAGCCTCCCTCCCTCCCTCCCTCCCTCTCCCTCTCTCTCTCTCCTCTGACCCCGTCTTCTCCTCCCTCTCCAACATCTTTTACTCATGTCAAAGCCAAATGAGTCGTCATCCCATTTAGAGACGGGAGTCACCTGAGTGCCCTGAGCCTTCCTGGGGAACCGTGCTCAAGGGGCCTGAGCCTCCACACGCATCTTACAAAGCCCCCTGCGCAGGTGGGGGAGAACCTTCGGGGAAGCGCTTTCCCGCCTGAGCCGCATGGCGAGGCTGACCCCCCAGGACGCCTGGCCCCACTATCCATCACGCCCCGGCGCGGCCTCGGAGAAGAGTTTACAATAAATACAGGTAACGTCGTTCATGACGGGCGCTGTGGGCTCCGCCGACGGCTCCTTCGTATTCACGGCCACTCGCACCTGCGGGCCCGCGGGTGACGAAGCTGGGAGCTGTCCCCATGCCTCACTAGGACAAGGAGCGGCCTGCAGGGGGACCTTCCTCCTAACCCCCACCCCAGGCCATACCCCAGAGATGCAGGGTGCAGAGGAGCCTGGGGAGGGGCCATGGGACCCAAAGGGGTGGGGGCCTGATGGGAGCAGTCGGACGCCTGGAGCAAAGGGTCCTGGCAGCCCCATCTCCCTCCCAGGGCCTGCCTGCAACGCCTCCGCCAGGCCCGCCTCACCACTGCCCTGCTGCCCCCCACCCCCCAGGCCCCTCTGGAGACCCTTACCTTCTCCAAACAGGGCTGAGCGGCTGCTCCGGGGCTGATGTGACGACGAGCGCGGACGCGGCAGGTGCTCTGGCCGAGGAGACGGCCCAGCCAGGTGAGCGCCCTGGGCGTGGAGCCCGCTGAGCACGGCGAAGGGCTCGGTGTGGCCGGGTGGTGCAGGAGCACCCTGGACCCCCACCACGCTGCCCGTCCTAAACGGGGCATCTCCCGGCTCGGCCAGCAGGGTTCCCTGCACCCCCACCCCAGCCGCTTCCCCTGTTATCAGCTGCCCGCTGCATGGTGCAGGGGCAGATTCCCTGGAGCAAGTGCACGGGCCCTGCCCTGAGCCCCTAGCCCGGCCGGAGCCCCACTCCGTGCACCTCCCTCACCTCTGGGCCGGACCTGTGGTGTCTGCCCAGGCTGGGGGCTCAGCTCATGCCCTTTGGTTAGCTCCTCAGGCTCACCTCCCTCACACGCCCGGTCTGTGCTGGGTGCTTCTCCTGCCACAGGGCCTTTGCACATGCAGGGCTGGCCTCGGGGAAGGCTCCCCTGACCCTGAACAGATGAGGGTGTCCTGTACACAGTGCCCCACATCCCAAGACGCTCCTCATTCCCATCATGTCTGTGCCGACTGTTTCCTGCTGGGGACATTATCTGGCACATAGTTGGAGCTTAATTGGTATTTGTACAGAAACAGTGATTGCAGGAGAGAAGTGCGTATGCAGTCTGGCACCCGCAGGCCCACCCTCCCGCCTGTCTGTCCTCGAGGGCTCGCAGCCCAAGGGGTGTCGGGACGTGACCTCCCCACCACACCACTGTGAGCCCTCAATTGACTGGTGACCTCTTGAAATGCTACATCCGGAACCTGCTGGGGGGTCTGCAGACTTGGCCTTTTCCCTAAGTCTCCGCTGGGCAGGAGCTCTCTGCTGAGATCCCTAAGAAGAGCTGATTTTACCGGCTTCTCTTATTTAAACAAGAAATTACGGTTCATTCTCGTGGAAAACACCCTCTGGGAAGCTCAGCTTTAGGGCCCACTTCCCGCTCTATGATTAAGTTAAAAGTTTGCACACGTGGGCCGTGTGTCCCCCAGGCCCTAAGGGCATTGGTTTGTCTCCCAGGATCAGGACAGGAGCCGCCTCGGGCTGTGTGGCCGGGCAGGTGTGCACACCATGGTGCCCGGGCCCTGCAGGAGGGAGGGGGGTTCCTGAGGCAACAAACTGGTCACCTGTCCCTGTGAACACGGGAGCATGACATCTACTAGCAGACCCGCAGCACGCAGCACGCCCAGGGTCCCCCAAAGAGCGGCCACGAGGGCTCAGGCAGGCAAGGGCGCAGCAGAGGGAAGGCCTGGGGAGGGGGTGCAGACGTGCTCCAGGGTCCTGGGCTGTCGGTGACCTCACCTGAGCTGACCCAGAGGGCTCCAGCCACACGCGGGGCGGCAGCTGGGTGTCCGTGAGGAGCAGGGAGCGGGACAGGGCTGCCTGGGCAGGAGATCAGGTGGCAGGTGTCTCAGAAGCAGGAGGGGTCCCCAAGAGGGAGCGCAGGAGCCCCGGATCTGGCTGAAGGGGCCTCTCATGGAGCCGGGACAGAGCGGGCTGGGGCCTGGGGTTAGGGGCGCCCCTGAGATTGCCAGGGGACAGGTCAGTGGGACCCGGATGTTCAGGCAATGTGTTCAGAGGCCAGAGCAAGGGTGGAAGCAGCGGAGGGAGCCTCGGGGCTCCAGCTGCACAGAAGGGCCCACCCTGTCCTCGCAGGGAGCTCTCGCCGCCCAGGGGGGCTGGGCTGGGGGTCCGATCTTACTCTAGGCTCTTTGGGGGACATGCCCAGGTCCTTTCTGGCCTCACCATTCTTCCCAAACAAGGGACACCAGCTCTGGAAGGACCCAAGTGTGTGGCCCGGGCTGCAGCACGTAGGTGGCAAGTGTGTGGTCTGGGGCCCTCGGGCCCTGGCTGCTGCACCTCCCAGCTCCTGCGGGTATAAGTGGGTGCCATGGTGGACAGGCAGGGAGGGGCCCGGGTTCACCCCGCCTGGGTGAGGCCTGGTGCTGCCCGCCCCTGCACGTACCCTCCTGCCCAGCCCGCTGTCCCTCTGAGGCTGGGAGGGCCTGCAGTAGGAGGTGCCACCTGCATGTGTGGCCTGGTGGAAGGTCACGGCTACCACCGCCTCCCGGCCCAGCGGCTGAGTGACGGCGATCGTGCGCCGCAGCCCAGAGCCTCCCCGCGCTGGCACACTCAGGAGACATTTTAGCCAAAGGCCATTAAGCCGTCATGGTCCTAATGTCTCCTGTCCCCCTTCCTGCGTTGAAGGGCCGCGCGTGTGTGAGCTGCCTCTGCTCCCGTCTCCTCTCCACTGAGTCATGGCTGTGCAGCCAGACTGCCCCCCACCCCCGGCTCTGAGCTCATCCGCTCTGCCATCAGTGATCTGTCCCCAGAGCTGTGCTGTGGGGCCAAGGAGACTCGGTCCCACCGGGCTCTGCTGTCCAAGTAGCTGGAGTAGCTCAGAGGACGCCGGGGCAGGGGTAGTGCTTCCGTGTGATGGGGTGGGGGGGGGTCCTGACCCGGCCCAGACCCGGCCCAGCCCTGCCCCTCCTGCCCCAGCTGCTTCCCGTGTCAGAGCAGGGTAGTCCGACTTTGATGCAGGAAAGGAAGACGTGTCTGCACAATGATGCCATCACCCACTCCTCCCGCCCTGGCTCTGGCCGCGGCCTCCCCTGCCAGACACAGGACAGCCCCGGCCAGCGCCCCAGAGAAGAGCCACCCGCCCCCGAGTCCTCACCACCTGCCGGGCCTCCGGGCATTGCTCGGGTGCCCGGCACACAGCAGGTGCCCACACTCACCCTCGGGGCTCCTGAAGATCTCTCCACCAAGCTTCACCGTCAGGAAGTCCTTGAAGGAGACGGAGGTGGCGTCTCCTACGTGGGCAAGGTACGCGTTGGGCTCTGGCCTACCCCTCCACTGATGATGACGAAAATCTGGACGAAGTACAAAGTCTACTGCTGAGGACACGTCAAAGTGGGCAGAATGTGGGCAACAACCCGCACGGAGCTTCTGGGGTTTTCCTCGTGGCAAGCCCCGGTCTCGCGTCAGCACGGCTGCGACTCTGAGAGGAGCCCCATGTTCCCAGTGAGAGAGACCAGGGAAGGGGCCCCTGCAGGTGGGGCCGTGGGGGGGGGTTCTGGAAGGGAGAGAGCCGGACAGGAGGGTCTGCTCAGCGCGAGCCCGGCCCTGCCCAAACCCCGAGGGCGCACACATGAGGCCCGGCCCACAGAAGGCAAGGTGCACCTGCCCGCCACACCGTGGCCAGCATCTCCAGAGGATTCAAACAGGACCCGGAGTCCGTAGAGCACGCATTCCAACGCTCGGGATGTACAACAGTCCCTCAACAAAAACCCAGGAAACAACCCTCCTCAGGCGGAGGGACGACGGCCAGGTGCCAGCCCTGGGATGACCAGGTGCTCGCCACGGGCGTCCTGACAGCGTTCTGTGGGACCGCTCTCTCTCTCACACGCAGAATATGTACGAGATGAGTGGTACGAATTCTCAGCAGAGAAGTAGGAAATATAAAAAAATAAATGAGTATTTTCGAATCCCAAAATACAGCATCTGAAATAAAAAATTCACAGGAGGACTCGTAACAGAACGGAGATGACGGAGAAAGTCAGTGAACCTGAAGGTGAATAGAAAGTACCGGATCCACAGGAGAGATGGGAAGAGAGAGCCGAGCGGAGGCCCGGGGACCGGCAGGGATGGTGTCGGAAAGTCCCCGATGCACGGGAGTTCCAGGAAGAGAGGACAAAGGTCGGAAGGTATTTGAAGGAAAAACGGGGGTAAACATCCTAAATTTGATGAGAGAAATAAGTGGAAACACTCAAGAAGCTCAGAGAATCCCAAAGAGGATAAACTTAAAAGAAAACCACACCGAGAAACATAATAAATCCCTGAAAACCAAAGAAAACATCTTGGAAGCAGCTAGAGAAAAACAACACGTTAGGGCCACGAAACAACGATTCAGAAGCTTGACGTTTGCTGTCGGCACCCGTGACCGCCAGACGCCAGACGCCGCGGCCACCAAGCAAAGTCGCTACGCACTGAGAGGAAAGCGCTTGCGGCCAGAGCTCCATCCCCGGTGACTATTTCTTTCTGGAATGAAGGTAAGTAGAGATAATCCCAGATGAAGGAAAAGGAAGAGAATTATGCCCCCTGCAGACTTCTCCCGCAGAAACGGCACGGGTGCTCCAGGCGGCGTGGCGTGGCACCAGGAGGGGCCGCGGGGGCGCGGTGCCTGAGCAGACAACCAGGTTTGCTTTTCTTCCCTTTAAAATGAAAGAACGGTAAAGCCGTGGTGGGATTTTCAACACTTGTAGGTGTGATAATGTGACAGCGGCCCAGGCCAGTGGGGCCGGGAAGGGGCCTAAATCTGCAAGCTTGCTTTACTGCATGGGAGGGGAAAATCCCAACTCTGAGCAGACTGTAAAGATGAAGGACACTGCATCCCTAGAGCAAGCACTAAAATACCATGTAAGAGGAGAGAGCCACAAGCCAGTACACACATCAAAGTGGAATACTAAAGAAAATTAAAATAAAAAATAAAATAAAAAATAAATTCATTAGAACAAATGCACAAACCCAGAGGAGACAAACAAGAAACAAAAAAATCAAATGACAGACCTAAGTCCAACCATATGGATAATTACACCAAATGTTAACGGTTTAAACATTTTAATTAAAAGGCAGAGATTGGTCGGGGCGGGGGTTGGGGGGAGGGTGGTGGTGCCTGGGCGGCTCAGTCAGTGGTGAAGCGTCCGACTCTTGATCCCAGCGCAGGTCTCGATCTCAGGGTTGTGAGTTCAAGCCCCACGTTGGGCTCGGTGCTGGGAGTGGAGCCTACTGGGAAAAAAAAAAAAAAAAGAGGCAGAGTTGGAGGTAGTGGAGATAAAGAAGCCAGATCCCACGACATCCTGCATCCATAGTAGGTCCGTAGAATCAAGAAATGCAATAGACCCATTGCCCCCTAATCCCCTTGAACTCACTTACGATTGCTCCGTCCTTCTTCCCCAGGCCTGGCCATACTCGGATTTGTTGTCTGTCCCTATAATTTTATTTTTCCTGAAATGTCCTGTTGTGTGTCGCCTGTGGGCACAATGCTCTTGAGATCCGTGGACACCGTCCCATCCTTCAGCGCTCTGCTCCTCTCTGGTTCACTGTGGGGACGTAGTCCAGCTTGCTTATCCATTCACTCGCTGCTTGGGGTGATCATAGATAAGCCCGCTAGAAGCATCTGCCCGTGAGCGCCTGTGTGCACATACTGCCATTTGCTTGGGTGACTGACCAGGAGCGGGGTGTCGTGTGGCACGGCAGGGGGGCTCGACTCGGAGCACACGGACCTGCTTTCCGACGTGGCTGCTCCACTGCTGAGCTCCCACCAGCTGCGTCTGGGGGCCCAGCTGCTCCGCACGCTTGTCGGCCCTCGCACTGTCAGGTTCAGGAACAAACGTAGCCGTTCCACGTGTGCAGGCACCTCTGCCACAGTTTTAACTTGTATTTTTTTTTTTTGTCTGATAATTAAGGATCCTGAGCATCTTTTCATGTGCTTATTTGCCATCCCTATATCTTCTTGGATGAAGCGTCTACTCGAATCTTTTACTCATTTTATTTTTTTAAGATTTTATTTTATTTATTCATGGGAGACACAGAGAGAGAGGCAGAGAGACAGACAGAGGGAGGAGCAGGCTCCTTGTGGGGAGCCCGATGCAGGACTTGATCCCAGGACCCCGGGGTCACGCCCTGAGCCGAAGGCAGATGCTCAACTGCTGAGCCACTCAGGCGTCCCTCTCTTGCTCATTTAAAAAACCAGGCTGTTGGGACGCCCGGGTGGCTCAGCGGTTTAGCACCTGCTTTGGCCCAGGGCGTGATCCTGGGGTCCCAGGATCGAGTCCCACGTCGGGCTCTCTGCATGGAGCCTGCTTCTCCCTCTGCCTGTGTCTCTGCCTCTCTCTCTTTGTGTCTCTCATGAATAAATAAATAAAATCTTAAAAAACAAAACAAAACAAAAACAGGCTGTTTGCACACACCTGGGGGCTCAGTCGGTAAAGCGTCTGCCTTCAGCTCAGGTCATGACCTTGGGGTCCTGGGGTCGAGCCCCGGGTCAGGCTCCCTGCTCCGCTGGGGTCTGCTTCTCCCTTTCCCTCTGCCGCTCCCCGTGTTCCTGCGCTCTCTCTCTTTTTTAAATAAATAAAATCTTTTTAAAAATTGGCGTTTTATTACTGAGTCTTGAGAACTCCGTATGTTCAGAATTCAAGTTCTTTATCAGGCAATATCCCAGTTTGTAGCTCCTCTGTTCATTCTCTTAACTGCCATAGAAAGAGCTGAAGTTGTTTTTATTAAAATCAATTTACAAATTTGTTTGTTTTTTATAGATCAATGCTTTTATGTGTCAGATCTGAGATCTTTGCCTAACCCAACATCACAAGAATTCCTTTTTCTTTTTTTAAAAAATATATATACACACATATATATATTATTGAAGTTTGATCTGCCAACATATAGAAGAATTTCCTTTTCTATCTTCTAGAAGTTTTATGGTTACAGATTTTCTACTTAGGTCTATGAACCATTTTGTTTGGTTTGGTTTGGTTTTTTTTTTTTTTTTTTTTTTTTAGATTTTATTTATTTATTCATGAGAGACACAGACAGAGAGGCAGAGACACAGGCAGAGGGAGAAGCAAGCTCCATGCAGGGAGCCTGATGCAGGACTCGATCCCGGGACCCCAGGATCACGGCCCGAGCTGGAAGGCAGATGCCCAACCGCTGAGCCACCCAGGCGTCCCTATGAACCCTTTTGAATTAATTTTTGTACGTGCTGCAGTGCATGAGTCAAGATTCTTTTCTTTCTCTCTCTCTCCCTTGTTTTTTTTTTTTTGGCATACGAACATCTGATGGTTCCAGCCCCATTTGTTAAAAAAGACTGTTTTTTTCCCTGTTGTACAATCATTGAACCTTCAGTGAAGTCAGTGGGCTGTATCGTATCGTAAATACCACACTCTCTTAATCACTGCAGCTTCATAGGAAGACTCGGAATCAGGTAGTGTGCACCTGCCAGCTTTATTCTTCCCCAAACACTTCTTTTGGTGATTCCAGCTCCTTTCCCTTTCTCCATAACTTTTATTTTTTAATTTTTAAAAAATTTTTTTAAAAGATTTTATTTATTTGAGACAGAGAGAGAGAGAGAGAGAGAGAGAGAGAGAGAGAGAAGCAGGCTCTATGCAGGGAGCCCGAAGCAGGACTCCATCCCGGGTCTCCAGGATCATGCCCTGGGCTGAAGGCAGCGCTAAACTGCTGAGCCACCGGGGCTGCCCTCCCCGTAAGTTTATTTTTTATTTTTATTTATTTATTTTTTTTAATTTTTATTTATTTATGATAGTCACAGAGAGAGAGAGAGAGAGAGGCAGAGACACAGGCAGAGAGAGAAGCAGGCTCCATGCACCGGGAGCCCGACGTGGGATTCGATCCCGGGTCTCCAGGATCGCGCCCTGGGCCAAAGGCAGGCACCAAGCCGCTGCGCCACCCAGGGATCCCATCTCCCCGTAAGTTTTAAAGTAGGTTTTCCAAGTTCTACAAAAACTTTCTGCTGCTTCTGCTTTTTGACTATTTGTGTTTTCTTTTGTTTACATTTACATCGGATCTGTGGAGCGGTTTGGGGAAGACGAACACGCGGACGATCTGTGGACGTGGTTGGTCTCTCACCTGTGGGCTTAGCTGACTTCCATAGCCAGGGTCCTGGGGTCCTCCTCTTACGAAATCTACGCCGTCTCGTTGGATGCGCATCCGAGGGTTTCATACAGTGTTCAGTGCCATATTGTACACGGTCCTGGTCAAAAATTTCAGTTATTGATTGATCGTTGCTCGGATACGCACGGGGGACGGATGTTTGTAGAGTGACCTTGTACCTGAGGACCTTGCAAAACTCACTTGTGCTGGTTCTTGTAGCTTTTTGTAAGTTCTCCAGGACTTCTACGTAGACCCGTGCGTAGTATCTGTGGACAGAGGCGGCTGTTTAATCCTCCAGCCCGTAGGTCGTACACGCGCTTGTTCGTTGTCTTATCACACTGTCTAGGCCTTTCGCCACCAAAAATGATGCTAGGTTTGGGTTTCTGGCTTATTATTATTCTTTTGCAGATGCCTTTAATCAGCTTGGAGTTCCCTCCTATCCCTAGTGTGCTGAGGGTTTTCATCATGAGTAGAAGTGAAATATCTTCAAATATTCTTGCAGCATCGGCTGCTCCGGTGACTGCAACATCGTGGAGCCAGCCGTGCATCACAGGGAGGAGTCACTTAGTCATGAGATACTTATTTTTGCTGGATTCAATTTCCTAGTATTTGTTGAGGAATTTCGTATCTGTTACAGGCCGAATGCTTATGCACCACACCCCAAACTCCCTGAAAACTCCTATGTTGAAACCCTAACTCCGCCCGGCGTGACGGTATTCGGAGGCGGGCTCCCGGGCAGGGATTACGGGCAGGCGAGGTCAGGAGGTTGGGGCCCTCCCCGTGGGAATCCGTCCGAGGACACAGCGCGCCGAATGCAGCCCTCGGGCCGGGAGGAGGCCCTCGGCAGGAACCAGATGGCCCTGGCACCCTGACCGCAGACTCCAGCCCCCGGAACCACGCGGGGACGGCTTTCTGTGGTGTCAGCCAGCCCGGCCACCGTCTGGGGAGCGCGGCCCGGCCTTCCCTTCCGCCTCCCGGGAAGCCCAGCGCACCCCAGCTGACCGCGGCTGTCTGGCCAGGGCCCCCCGGTCGCGGCCGCGCCCCCGTGGCTCTCGTGTTGCCCTGAGCTTCAAAGCCCCCCAGGGTCGACCCTTCTTCCCGCAGGCGCCGTGGGTGCTCCCAGCCTCACGTAGCGGCCTCTGCCGCACTGGCCACCAGCCCCGTTGAAGGCTCCCTGCACCGCCCCCTGAGCTGGCTCTGGGTGCCCGCCTCCGCCAGATCTGCGCGCCGGGAGCAGGCGGGGCGCCGTCCCGCTCCGTCCTTGCCTCGACGCGCTGGGGCCCTCCGGCCTGTGGAGCCTCCGTCCCCTCACCTGTGCTCGCCGTGAGGACGGCGCGGGCTGGATGCCCACGGGAGGCCGTCCCCTGCCCCGCCACCGGCACTGGCAAGGCCCCGCACGTGCCATCCCCAGGGCCCCCCGGAGTGAGCTGGTGCCGAGACGGCGGCGCGGGGGCCCAGTGTGCCCGTCCAGGTTCTCGTCTCCCCGCAGCCCACCAGCTGCCCCACACCTCTGCCATCTGTCTCCGGGCCCCCACGTCCCCACGGGGTGAACATGGAGGCTCCTCCCCACGCCTGACCCGGCCAGCCTGGGAAGGCCTGGCCCTGCGCGGGGCTCCACTCAGAGGCCGGGACTGGCGCCGGGGCACCCTGGGAGCTGGCACGGGGAAGGCCGCTGCAGTGCGAGACCATATTGTGCCTGTCACCCGCGCGTTGGTCCTTTGCCAAACCTCTGCCTCGCCTGGCACCAACAGACACCTTCGTGTCCAAGGCCCGGGGTGCTGGCTGGTTTCAAGCACTTGCTGTCTGCTGGACGTCAGCGTGACCGAGGGGCTGAGCCAATGTCCCGGGACGGGCAGGGCCTGGGGGGGCCGCTGGACACGTCCACTCAGGACCTGAGCCTCCCGCCCAGGAGGCCCCAAGAGCTCCGCGGACATGGACGTCCCAGGCTCGGCTCTCCTCCCCTCCCCCCCCCCTCCCCTCCCTCTCCCTCTCCTGCTGGGATTTTAATTGACCCTTAGTTAGTACCGGGGCTGGGGAGGCGGTTCGGTGGTTCAGCGGTTTGGGCGGGGGCAGTACTGTCTTCAGAGGATTCACAGACACTAATAAACCCAAATAAAAGCCAGAGAGGTGACTCTAAGCCAAGGGAGGAGCAGTCACCCTCTGTGCCCAGTGGTGCCCCTGGCCTCGACGCGCTCCCACCACACGGGCTTCCAGAACTGTCCCGGCCCTGCGCCCTCCCAGAGCCTCCCCAGCGGGACGCAGGCAGGGGTGACCTCAGACGAGCAGCACGCCGGAGGCTGTGTCCACGCGTGATGCCGCCCGGCCACCCGTGTTTCTCGCTGGGTCTCAGGGCTTATCCCCCTGCGACCCTGTCCAGGCCCCAGCCCAGGCCCTCCCTGGGGGCTCCGGGCGGCAGGCGCGGCATCTGTTCGCACCAAGGCCCCTGGCTGGTCCTCCTTTCAGCCCCACAACCTAGGAAGCCCTAACCAGCTCCTCCCGGTGAGCGGCCCGTGCTCCTCGTGCTCCTCGTGCTCCTCATGCTCCTCGCCAGGCCCACGCGGGACCCATCAGAGAACTTTCCAAGATTCTCTCACGACTCCGGCCCCTCCCTCCTCCCTTCCCAAACTCTGACGTAGGGAGTCTTGGCAGCCGGCTGGGTAGGACCCCCGGGTCAGTGGTCGTCAGGGGGTCCCCGACCCGTAGCATCGTGGGAGCGCGCATGCTCGAGGCCCCACACCGGCTGCGCGCGGGGCCTGGACAAGCCCTCCGGGTGCACCTGGGGGAGCCCGAGAACCAGCGCCCCTCCTCACTCCCTCTCCGGCCACCTCCCCCGCCCCCGCCCCAGGCTCAGGGTCCTGTGGGTCCCCGGGCGCTCGTGAGCGTGGACAAGTCACAGCACCTGTTCCACTGGGAAGCGCTCTGGGCGCAGGAGGCCCCCATGGTCCCGCTTCCCCAATTCTCTGCCCCCCCCGCCCCCCCCCCCCGCATCAGGGCCCTGGGGGGCTGAAGGCGCCGCCTCCGGCCGGCTGGGAAGGCCGGGTGCGGGTGTGCAGGGGGCTGCGGGCGGGCGGTCCTCCGTGTATTTTGCTGCAACCCAAGTGTGGGTTCCCCTTGGGGCAGGTGGAGTTGGGCAATCTCAGGAACCCAAGCTTCTCACCTGCGGATGGGAGACGGGCCGCCGCCCCCTACAGCCCTGGCTCCCCCGCGGCTCGCCCGCAGGCCTCCCCGGGAGAACCCTGTGGGGGCACAGGCCTGCCCGGAGCCTCAGTTTCCCTGTGCGGACGATGGCACACTGCCACGGGGATGCTGGGGGAGTAAATGGGGCGCGGGGGGTGGGGGGACCTCGAGTGGCACTGAACAAGCTCGCTACCGATCTGGACCAAACTGCCTGTCCCCTGACCAGCGACCTCTGTCGTACTGACTCCACCTTTATCCCCACGCCCCACCCTTCCTCCTCGGGTCGTGGTGTCAGAGGCCCCGGGGCACAGGTCACCTGCGTGTGGATGACCCCAAATTCACGCCCCCGTTCCAGAATTCTCCCACTGGGCCCACGGCCACTGCTTGGCCCCCTGAAGGCCCAGCGGACGGCCCAGACGCGGGGAGGCCAGGCACCGCCGTCCGCCGGCTCCCCAGGCCGCCCCAAGCTCCGCCGTCGACGCCCGAGGGTCTGGGTGTCCCCCCGCCGAGGCGCCTCACCTCACGCCGTCCACTCTCCAGCCTGTGCCTCCAGCCTCAGAACAGAGGGGGTGTCCCCTCCCCTTCGGCTGCCAGCACATCACCTGAGGTCCCCGGGAGCCCGGCGTCCTCACTGCCGCCAGGCTCCGCTGCCCTCCCCGCGGCAGCCAACTGGATCTTATGAACACAGGGACCTGGGCCTGCCTCCTGCCCGCCCCTGCCCCTGCCCCTGCCCCTGCCCGCGGAGTAAGCCCGGCCAGCTCGGGGATGTGTCCCCGGCCCCCTCAGCCCGGCCCCGGCCAGGAGGGCCTCCCTCCACGGGGTGGACCACCCATCTGTCCCAGGCACCTCAGGGCCTTTGCACCTGCTGCCTCCCCTGGGCGCCGCCTTCCTGGACCCGCCCGTCAGTCCCACCTGCTCGTGTTCACACCTGACAGTGTCTCAGCGGCTCAGGTATCGGGGCCTCCCCCAACCCCCCGCTAGGTTGTGGCCCACGGAGGCAGCGTCCTGCTCCCGCTGTCCTGGGAGGAAACTGAGGCACCGGAGGTGGAGGCGCCTGCGGGTGCATACAGCCGTGAAGGATGGAGGGGACCTGAACCCAGGCCTGGGGAGGCCATGGCCCCCCTCTGCGCTCACGTGGGGCTTCTCCAGCCCCCTCCCCCCCCACACGGGACAGCGGCCTGGCGGTGGACGCTGCGTGGGGTCCAGGCCTGGCGGGTAAGGGCTCCAGGGTGCCGCTGGGTGCGACTGTGACAAGGCTCCGGCGGGTGGGGGGGGCGCGGGAAGGGGCTGGAAGGGGGGAAGCAGGGCTGGGGCGCCGGGCAAGGCTGGGGGCCTGGTGACGGGGCGGGGGCGGGTCCGGGCTGCGGGGGGGTGAGGGAGGTGCCCCCCCCTGCTGTGCCGCTGCCCCGGGGGTGCGCTCCGGGCCCTCGACCTGGGGCCGCCCACCCGCCACACCCGCAGAGGCTTAGCCCGCGGGCCTCAGTTTCCCCGGTGCTACAGTAACCGCAGCCTTCCGGGCGGGGGCAGATGCTGCCCCCTTCGCTGGCCGCCGGAGCCGCGTGCCCCCCTCCGTCTGGGTCCACGGAGTTACTCTCGGGGCCGGGCAGGGGGGCGCTGTCCTGGGCCGCCCCCCACCCCCGGAGCTCCCGACTTCTCTCTGGCTCCAGCCTAGAGCTGCGTCCTGCTGATGGAACCACAGCCCAGGCGGCCTCCCGTCAGCCATGGGGGTCAGTGCTAGGTGCTGGGGCTGGGGCTGGGGGCTGGGTGCTGGGTGCTGGGGCTGGGTGCTGGAGCTGGGGGCTGGGTGCTGGAGACTGGGTGCTCGGTTCTGGGTGGTGGGGCTGGGGGAGGGTGCTGGGGGCTGGGGGCCAGGTGCTGGGTGCTGGGTACTGGGTGCTGTGGGATGGGGACTGGGGGCTGGGGACTGGGAGCTGGGGCTGGGGGCCAGGTGCTGGGACTGGGTGCTGGGTGCTGGGGCTGGGGACTGGGGCTGGGGACGGGGGCTGGGGCTGGGTGCTGAGTGCTAGGGCTGGGAATGGAGACTGGGGCTGGGTGCTGGGGACTGGGGTTGGGACTGGGGCCTGGGGCTGGGTGCTGGGGACTGGGGCTGGGTGCTGGGGACTGGGGTTGGGACTGGGACTGGGGCTGGGTGCTGGTGCTGGGGCTGGGGGCTGGGGCCATGACTCCAGGCCCCCGCCAGCCCCGTCCTGCCCCCTTCGGCAAGGGTTCCCGAGAGGGCCACAGGTTCTGGTGCAAGACGCCCAGACAAGGGCTTGTCCCCAACCCGGGCTGGGCAGCATTCCTGGGGGGCAGGATGGCCCCCCCAGTTGTGTGTCTGGCTGCCAGGAGGGCCAGCTGAGGGGAGCCCTCGAAGGTCCAGTCCACAGGGTCGGGCCATAGCGCCCTGGAGAGGGAGTCCAGCTGCAGGGTCTCCCCCCAGGGGCCCCTCACCCCCCAGCGAGGGCCGGGCCCCCCGGCCCCGCCCTGACCCCGGGCACACACAGCTCGGCCTGCTGTCCTGACTGCGGGTGTCTCTTAGAAGGAAGCCTCGCTGGGGTGCCCTCAGGAGCTGAAAGCCCTGCAGGGAAATCTCCCTCCTGGCCCGCAAGTCGGGGTCCCTTAAACAGAGCAGCCAAGGGACAAAGGTCAGGAGGGCTGCGGGCCGCGGGCTGCAGCGGTGCCCCTGGAGAGCAGGAGAGCGGGCTACGGCAGGAGGAGCGGGGGGTGCAGACAGGTCCCAGGCGGGGTCCTGGGGGGTCCCGATGCCGTCCTGGACTGACCCCCCACAGCGCCTGCACACGGAGGGGCAGGGGCTGAGCTGCCGCAGGGGCTGAGCTCTGGCCGTGGCCAGGCGCTGGCTCACGTGTGGCAAAGGCTCCCTCGGATGGCCCGCAGCCACTGGCCGCCCCCCGGCCCGGCTGGCTGGCGTACTTGGGGCCCCACCAGCTCTGACCCAGTGGCCTCGGGTGGCATCCAGAGCCCCCTGCAGTCCACCCATGTGCACGCGGTCCCCGTTCCCAGTGTGGACGGGAGATGCCAGTGAAACCCAGTCACCCCTGCAGCCGCTCGCCCGCTGCCAGACCCCTTGGGCCCCTTGGTGCTGACCGAGCTGGCTGATTTGATCCTGTTCACCGGCTGTGTGACCCAACCCAGGTGGCGTCCACTGTCTCACTCTCCCCATCTGTGAGATGGGGATGTCGGGGAGCCTGTGCAGAGGCACGTGCTGGGACAGCGTGAGGAGTGTGGGGAGCTGACAGGCCTGACAATGCCCAGCAGACGCCCCTGCAGGAGCCATGCTACCTGTGGCCTCCTAAGTCCCCCCGTCCGCCTGAGTTCTCCAGGCTCACTAGACCCAGGGCCCCACCCCGAGGTCCTGACATCGTGGGGCCACCCTGGGCTGGACTCGAGCCCCAGCTCTGCCTGCCAAGTGCTGTGTGGCCTGGGAAGCCGAACTCCCCCAGTTGGAGCCACAGTGAGGATGAGGTGAGGTGACCACTGGCCACCAGGTGCCAGGTGTGGAGTCACCTCTGCACCAGCAGGGCCAGAGTCCCAGACTGTCTGTGTGGGGAAGCAGATGTGCAAACAGCCAGCCCCTGAGCCAGGCCGAGCTGCCAGCCAAACTTCGCCACATAAAGAAGGGGCTTTTGGAGACCAGGAGGCTGCCACTCAGCGCGGAGACTTCATGGACAAGGTGACCTTGAGCTTGACCTTGAAAAATAAGTCAATTTTGATAAGCAGAGAAGAGGGTGCTGGGGCAGGGAACGCGCTGCAGGAAGTAGGGAGACGCCCAGGAGCAGCACCCGCCCTGGGCCTGGACCCCGTTCCCCAAAACACAGGTGCCGGGTGGAGGCCAAGCCCCTGCCACCTGCTGGCAGGAACCGTCCTCTGCCCGAGTCACCCCACAAGCCCACCACCCTGGACCTCGAGGGACCCACA
Source organism: Canis lupus familiaris (assembly GCF_011100685.1). NCBI lineage: Eukaryota > Metazoa > Chordata > Mammalia > Carnivora > Canidae > Canis > Canis lupus. Next base: position 47,351,407 of record NC_049245.1, on the reverse strand, counting down.
TCTCTCCCGTTCCAGGTGATAGGGGCCCAGGCCCCCCAGGACACGGCGACACGCTGGGAGGGGCCAGTGTCGGAGCTGCCTGGGTGGGGGCCAGGGAACAGCCTGGGGGCCGCACACTGGGCCCCCGGGTGCAGGAGGGTGTCCCGCGGCAGCCTCCCTGCCCCGGCTCCCGTGGGCTCCCTGGGGACCCTGCTGCCTGTCACCCCGCGTTGCCGGTGGGGGAGGAGAGGCCCCGTAAAAGGCCTCGGAAGATGGATTTGATTTGGTCATTCTTACTGGCAAACCTGACTCAAAAGCCCTGACAGATTTGTGGGAACTTGGTTATTCATGCCCAAAACGAGAGAGTAAATCTCAGGCCCACATGAGTCACCGCCGGGCAGTCCCCCTCGGCAGCTGTGGCACCGCTGCCCGGCAGGCTGGCGGCACGAAACCCCGGCCTCGGCTGATTTACAAACCCGAGCCGAGCCAGCCCGCTGCCCGCCGGGGGTGCGGCTCCGGGGCCCCCCTCGGTGTGGACCGCGGCAGGGGCCGCAGGGGCCGGGTGGACATCCCCGCGGCCACCCCAGAGGCCACCACAGGCCCGGAACCTCCCGTCTGAGGACGTCCGTGGCCGGGAGTGGGACATGGGGGACAGGCTGAGGGCGCTGGCAGACGGAGACGCCCCGACTGAGGTGCCTGGAATTGTGGGCGACAGCCTGCGTCCCCCGTGGGCCTGGCCCTGCGGTGCTCACCGAGCATCAGAGGCCCCCTCCCGGCTCCTCACCCACCTGCTGGCATCACCTCCATACCAGCTGTGTGCCCCAAACCTCTGCCCAGGCTGCGCGTCAGGGACCCCAGGCTAAGCCCCCAGTGCTGCCCGTGGAGGCCGGGGCCAGCTCGGGCGATCAGGGGATCGGGAGCCCCTCCCTCTGGCCTCCAGCCTCGCAGGCCCCACATGGCTGGAGCCAGTCTGGGGTGAAATCTGCAGGAATCAGCTCTCGGAACCACCGACACCCCCCCCTGTTTGCACATCCCCCTTCCTCTGAGAGCCCGGGTCTCCTGCAAAGTTCTCAGCAGGTCAACATCCCCTGCGTCCCTGTCCCTTCCGGCAGTGCCCCCCAAGCTCGCTGTTGTCCCTGCGGCCAGCCCAGTGGGGGTGCGGGTGCAGCAGGGGCGCGGCTGCCGTGGCAGCGTCTCCTGTGCTCGCCCACGCGCAGGCTGCCCGGGTTCCCCGGGCTCCGGGGGTGTGACCCACAGGGCCCTCCTGTGCGTACCCCGCAGGCCGGCGGGAGCACCTGGTGCCTCTGCAACCAGCGGGGGAGCCGCTGAACGTCTGCAGGGCCCTCCTGAAGCCCTCCCTGGGGTGCGGGGGGGCCTGGCCAAGGAGGGTGACCCGGCCCGGGGCGGGGGGGTGGTACGTGCCCGAAGGCGGGTCTCTGCAGGCCCGGGACCTGGGCCTCCATCCGGGCCCCAGTTCTGCTTTCCGATATTTTTTAGCCTACTTTTTAAATAAAAGCAACCCTCGTAGCGGGTTTAACGTTCAGGCTTGAGTACACGAGTCCCCATCATGCTCCTGCACCCACGGTGACCCCCGTCCTGCCAGGCCCCCCATCGTGCCCCCCTACCCCACCGTACCCCACACCATCCCCCTCATTCCTGCCTGTGCCCCCTGTCCCACCATGCCCCCACCCCACCGTGCCCCCTGCCATGCCCCTGTTCCACCGTGCTCCCTACCCCGCTCTGCCCCCCACTGTGCCCCCTGTCCCACCGTGCCCCTGCCGTGCTCCCCGCTGGCCACCAACCACCTCAGCCCGCAGCTTCTCCATAGCTTTGGAGCACATGGTGCCCAAACCCTGTGCGAGTATAGACACTTTAAAGCAAATGGCCCAGGGGCGCCCGGGGGCTCCGTGGGTGAAGCATCTGCCTTCAGCTCAGGTCACGATCCTCGGTCCTGGGATCGAGTCCTGCATGGGGCTCCCTGCGCAGAGCGGGGGTCTGCTGGCCCCTCTCCCCCCAGTCCCCCACTTGTGCTGTCAAATAAATAAGTAAACTCTCTTTAAAAAAAAAAAATTGGGATCCCTGGGTGGCGCAGCGGTTTGGCGCCTGCCTTTGGCCCAGGGCGCGATCCTGGAGACCCGGGATCGAATCCCACGTCGGGCTCCCGGTGCATGGAGCCTGCTTCTCCCTCTGCCTGTGTCTCTGCCTCTCTCTCTCTATCTGTGTGTGACTATCATAAATAAATAAAAATTAAAAAAATAAAAAAAATAAAAAAAAATAAAGCCAGTGGCCCCAGTGCAGCCGTGCACGCCCTCCCATGACGGCGAGCCTTCCCGTGCCCGCGCACCGTCCCTCGACCGCGGCCACCCATGACCACACACCCTCCCGTGGCCGCACAGCCCCTCATCGCAGCCCCTCGGGACGGCGCACCCTCCCACGAGCACACAGCCTCCGGGTGGCACAGACTCCCCGCGTGCTCGGGTCTCAGGGCGCACAGACCCACCCCATCTGTAACGCCCCAGGGTGGCTGGGGGCGGCCCTGCTGTGATGGGCCCCCCAGGACCCACTGTCCTCGTGCAGGGAGCCTCCCCCTCCGGGCTGAGAGCATGTGGGCACCCCCAGGCGCCTGCTCCAGGGCCAATGCAGGCTGGGCTTCCCGCCCCCTCCCCCCCAAAGGAGGGAGCCCCGAGTCCCCTGGGCCCTCCGGCAGCCCGCCCTGTTGTTGCCGACGACATTTGAGGCGTGCTGTCGCTTGCTAGGCTGTGGGGGCACCGCTCTCAGCCCCTCAGAGTCTGCACCTCTGCTTCTCCTGGAAGCCTCTGCCTCCAGGTCCCACGGGCCCCCTGGACCCCAAAGGGCTCCCCCCACCTCTGTCCCACAGCAAGTCCCCACCTGCTCATGTCCCCACCTTCCCAGCATGGTCGTTGAGACCCACGGGAAGTGCTGCCCGAGAGGGGCTGTGCCGCCCGTCCTGCGGTCCCCGAGGTGGCCCCTGGGGGCCCGGCCAGCGCTGCTGGGGCGACACCACCCGGGGCCCTTCCTGGGGCGGCTGTGGGCAGAGGCCCGCCCTGTGGGCTCAGCAGCGCCTCTGCCCGCCTGGCCAAGAGGAGAGCCAGCCTCCAGGCCCGAGCCGAGGCCACATCCTCGCGCAGGGGGCGCTGCTCCTTCAGAGGAAAGGAGCCAAAGGGAACAAAAGCAAGTTGCATGACCTGTGTTCATTGTGTCAAGTTCTGGCCCGAGACCTGCTGCCCCGGCAGGTGGGGGACATGAGCCCATGTGGGTGGGGGGGGCTGCTGAGTGCCCCCCAGTGTGCTTGGGGACAAGCCTGCAGAAGCTCCAGCAACGGACAGGCCTCCGGCGGACCGACCCAGCAACCCTCCTGGAGCCACCATTTCACAGGGGAGAGATGGGGGGGGTAGGGAGAGACGGGGGGGTAGGGAGAGACGGGGGGGAAGGAGGGAAGGGGGGAGAGACGGTGAGGGGGGCTGAGGCCGCAGGAACACGCCCCCTGGCTCCTGGGTTTGGAGCCCGGCCTGGCTCCCCCATGAGACACCAACTTGCCCGTGGGTCCCCGCTGAGCCCCCCACCCCGCCTCATGGGGCTGAGGAGGGAGGTCTGGGTGGCAGCGAGGCCCTAGGGCTGGAGGTCAAGGGTTAGGAGGGCTCCACGGTAGGAGCCGCGGCTGCCCTGCCCCCCGGGGCCGTGTCCAGCAGAGCCCTAGCCCTCCAGGTCCTCACCCCCGAGGGGACCCTGGGCCGCCCCTGCCCCGGAGCCCTGTCCGCCTGGGCGGGGGCAGCGGTGCCAGGGAACCCGGCAGTGTCTGGAATCGCGTCCAGAGGTTTTCAAGGAGAGAAATTCGGCCAAACCCTCAGGGGGATCATGGCTCCGAGCGCCTGCTTTTGCCTCGGCCGCACTCCGCAGAAGGCACCACGGACCTGGGGGGAAGGGCCTCGCGGCCGGAGGGGAGGCAGCCGGGACCCCGTGCCCCCCCCCCCCAACAGGCTGGCGGGCGCTGTGCGTGGGCCGCGCTCCCCAGAGCCCCTTCCTCGCGCTGCCGGCCCCTCGGGGGCACCGTGCTCATCCCCAGCGGGACCTCCCGTGGGGGGACGTGGGCCAGCAGCTCTCGACTAGTCACGACGGTGGTTATTAGCATCGTCGTGATTAATTATTAATATATCAATACAATTAATACAGCGCCGCATGAATAATCCATGTCCGAGCTCCGTCTGCGGACGGCGTATTAGAGGCGTGGCGGGCCTGCTTCAGATCCGGGAGTCCCCAGTACGACGCCCTCCCCCCAGGTGCGCCAGGAGCCGGGAGCCGGCCGGCGTGTTCATTAACTTGTGCAGACCCCGATTAACGGCCCCCTCTTGCCGCTCGGGGGTCTTTCTCTCTCCCTCTGGCTGGAGGCTGAGTCCCGGGGCTCAGGGACCCAGGCAGGGGAGCCGTCCCTGCACCCTGGCCCACCGGCACCAGCCCGGGGTGCGCAGGGGGCCGGCCTCTGTCGCTCACGGTGGCCGCGTGCTCACGCCCCCCCGCTGGCAGGTGCAGAAGGTCAGTCACATGGGTCCCAGGGTCCTCTGCAAGCCCGCCAGCCCCGAAGCTGGCCTCCAGCCTTCCCACCCCGAGCCTTCAGCGGTGCCCTGTCGCCGAGCGCTCCTCCCAGGCCAGGAGCTCCTGGTCCCATGCGGGGCTGACGACAGGGGATACGCAGAGGCACCACCGTCCTTATTACTCTGTGGTTCTTTTGCTGCAGACGCGACTGAGGAGAGCCAGAGCAGTGCCAAACCCAGAGCTGCCACGACCCTCCCCGAGGCTGGCTGCAAGGTCAGTGCCGCGGATGAGGCCTCTGGGGGTGGCGGGAGCTCCTGGGGGGTCTCTGGGAGGGGGCTCTGCTGGCCGGGAAGGGGTCAGCTGGGGCCCTGGGCACGGGGGGGCCGGCCGTAGGAGCCAGGCATGCTCAGGGGACTGCGGCCACTGTCCCAGGAGGGAGAGGAGCGGGCTCCTCGGGACGCAGGTCCTGAGGGCAGTGAGCACGTCCTGCACCCAAGGGTCCCACCCTCCGGCCTCCAGATTGCCCACTGTGGTGACTGCTTGTCAGGGGGCAGGAAAGGGTGCAGCGAGGGGATGGAGGCGCGCCCAGCAGGCTGCGAACCCCGGGCCCCACCTGGCCCCTTGGCCCTCCCGTGGGAGCCGCACGGGGCAGCCCTGATGCACAGATGAGAACAGGCGTGGGGGCGTCTTCCCCGCGGTCGCAGACCAGGACTTCTGCAGAGCCGTCGCAGGCCCGGGGCAGCATGCGACCTCCCGCGAGGGCTGGGGCCACCTGGGGGCACCGCCCCATCCTCTGTCCTGTGGGGCACACACCGCGAGGGGCCGGCGCTACCTTTACACTCACGGAAGCGCCTCTCCCCATGGCCCAGTGGGCGCGGCCCCGGCCCTGCCCTCCCCCGCACGCTCGCCTCTCCCCGTGGGACACTGGCCTTGGGGGCAGGGGTCCAGCCACGGCCCCCCGGGAGGACGAGCTGGGCGGCGGGTCAGAGCCCCCACACCTGCATGACTTGCTTTGGCTCCCAGGCCCCTGGGGGAGAGTGGCCCCCACTATCTGAGGACAGTTCTGTCCTTGGTTTGAGGCATCAGCTCCCCTGCGGCATGCGCGGCCCCACAGATTGCCAGCTTTTCTGGCAAATGCTGACCCAGGCCCCAGTGCCCCCCACCCCGCCCTCTGAGAGGCGTCAAGGGGCGGCCTCGACCGCAGGCTGCAGGCCACCTGGACAAAGGCGACGCACAGGACAGAAACGGGTGGTGTGAGTCCAGCCCTGCCCGGCAGTGCCTCCTGGTGGGCGCAACCTCCCCACCGAGAGGCCGGGGTGAGAGGCCCCTGGGCACGGGGCGCAGCAGAGGCAGCCCCAGGGGCTCCAGAAAGAGCCTCGGGGACCATCGGGAGGGAGGGCAGGACGCAGAAGGGCAGGCGGCTTCCCCGACGCCAGCAGCTGGGCAGCTTGGGGGACGCCCAAGAGCCAAGGCGACAGTGATCAGTTTGCGGAAGATGCACTTGTGCTCCCGGGGGAGGCAGCGGGCTGCGGCTGGACATCTTTGTGCAAGACGGGGGCACTCGGTGAGGATGGGGGCACCCGGTGCAGGACGGGGGCACTCGGTGAGGATGGGGCACCCGGTGAGGATGAGGTACTCAGTGAGGATGGGACACTCAGTGCAGGACGGGGGCACTCGGTGAGGATGGGACTCTTGGTGAGGATGGGTCAGATGGGGCACCCAGTGAGGATGGGGCACCCGGGGCAGGACAGGGCACTCAGCACAGAAGACGGACTAGCCCGTCTCTACACATCGTCATTGGTGTCTCTGCAGTGACGCCAGCCTGGCGTTGGCAGGATGCCGATTTCTCCATCAGTCATGCGTCCACTGGTTGGTGCTGGAAGACGGAGAATCTCCATCTAGAAACTTCTGACTCAGCCTTGCTCCCCTGCCTGCCACGAGACACACGGCCCAGCTTTGCGTGGCGGGAGATGTCTCGTGATTCGTCGTTCGGCTCCCCGGTCTGATGGTGAGTAGGAGCACAGGTCACGGCCGTCCCCGCGAGCCTGCTGACAAGGGAGGCCTGACCCCCCACTTGGCAGCAGAGGCCTGTGGAGGGACCCCCGCCTGGTGCTCCCACCCACCCTCCTGGGACAGCACCCCGCGTACTCGGACAGCGGCCCACACGTCGTGGGGGACCCACCGCACCCGGGGGCCAGCCGCAGGATGTCCAGCGGTCCTGGACATGCTCTCACGGTCTCACGGCTCTCACGGTCCTGGACGACGTCCTCCAATCTACCCACGCGAGCCCCGGGGCAGCCCTAACGTCGTCCGCGTTACGCTGACAAGACCCCTGCTTCTTGTTGCGAGCACCCACGTACTAGTGTTTCCATTTTTTTCTTATTTTTTAAAACCAGTCGGGTCGAAGCCGCACGGCAGGCAGCTAATGCGCACCCACTGCTGTCCCAGGATGGCGGAGCTGAGACGTGACCCCCCACCCGGGCATCGGCCAGCCCACATGTGCGTGCCACGCTTGGCACACGAAGGCTGCCTCCACGTGCCACGCGGCCTGTGTGTGCCCGGCCCGCACCTCCTCTTGCAAAGAGTGTTCTGGTTCCTCTCACGTGAGCCCGAGTGATTCCGGTGGATCCTCCCCCCCACCCCCAACGTGCTCCAGTGACCCCGGCCCGGCCCGTGAGCGTCCACCCGGGCCCCCCTGCCCACCTCTTTCTCTCGCAGGTGCACTGCTGCTGCCCTGGTGGGAGGCATCAGCCCGCAGCTGCCACCTTAGCCCGGCCTGGGGGGGGGCCGGCCCAGATGGAGCCGCCCAGAGGAAAGGAGCCGCCAGGTGTAGGCCCTACACACTTCTGGGCACCTAGTTTGAGGTTCCGGACCCGGCCCGAAGGTCAGACCTCTCGGCCCTGAGCCACTAAGTTCCCTTCTGAGGTGGGTTCGTACCCCCGGCGACACTGAGCCTGGACGCAGGAGCTGCGGTGGACCCGTCCCTCCCCGGGCGGCCCTGCCGCGCAGCCTCTGCCCCTTGTCCCTGGGGTCCAGCCCCGGGCAGCGCGGTGTGTGTGGCGGTGAAGGGCAGCAGGCCGCAGGCACGCACCCCCGTGAGCGGGAGTCGCAAGGCAAGTCCAGGAAGGAAGACGCCCGGCAGGGCCGCCACGTACCGAGCCGGTCACCGAGACTGCTGGAGGAGACTGATCAGATCTCTGGCAACAGAAGGTACGTCGGGGGGGTGGGAGACAGGACCCCAGGCTTCGGGGGCTGCAGTGGAGGCCCATCGAGGCAGGAGAGCACAGGGGGCTGAGTGCAGGGGCCCAGGGAAGGAACACGGGACGGGGGCTCCCCTGGAAGGGGGGAGCTGAGTCCTCCTCTTGCGGGGTGGCCGCGGAGAGCCCACAGCCCTGGCTTCACCACCTCACTGTGAGCCTCCCCCCGACGCGCGTGTGCACCCCAGGGGCCAGACCCTGTCACCCCCCCCAGCACCCCTGCCCTCCCTCAGCCTCCCCTGCCTCGCTCAGCCCACACAAGGCCACCTCCCCAAGCCATGATAGTGAATTGGGTCTGTGTGCTGGGGGGTGGGGACGGGGGGGTGTGTCTATGTGAGGGGGTGTGTGTGTGTGCACCTGCGTGAGCATGCACGTCACCTGTGTGCACGTGTGCCTCGTGTGTGCGTGTGCCTGCAGGTATGAGGGAGCCTGCACAGGCGAGTGTGTGCACGTGTGCCCGGTGTGTCCCCAGCAGTAAGCGCTGAGGCCTGGACAGAACCGAGCAGCAGCGACACGCAGAAGCGCCCGGGACCCAGCTGCCTGCGGTGCGAGCGGCGCCACCGTCCAAGCGGCTCCGAGAGTGGCCGCGCTTCCCCAGAAGGTGGGGGGCAGGGGTGCGGATGACGGGCCGGCTGCACCCTGAGATCACACCCGCCTTCCCCAGCGGCCACGGAGCTCTTCAGAGGCTGCGAAGTAGCAGGAGGGGAGCTGCCCCACCCACAGGCGCCCACGCCGTCCCCGTGGCACAGGACAAGCCGCCTTGCTCACCGTCGCTCACTGTCCACGTGCCGAGTGTTGGGGGCTGCGTAGAGCTTCTCAACATCGTCCAAGAAAGAATTTCTTTCAAAGAACATTTTCTTGACTACAATGTACCGGGCATTTCAGGGCCCTCGTAGGCAGGACGTGGCCCCGCGGGAGCCGGGACTGGGATTCCCGAGCAAAGCCTCCAGGCCTCCGGCCGCTGAGCCAAGACACCTCCTGCCGCGTGGACGGTCGCGGAACCACGGGAGGCAGATGTGGAAGGGGCGGCGCGGGGAGGCCGGCCGGGGGGGGGGGGGGGGGGGCAGGCCGCCGTCTCCCTGTGTGAGCTCGAGACGCTCCGCCAGAAGAAGCGTAGCCTGGAGCCGTGGGACGCGCGGCCTTCGTGCAGGGCCCTGGGGCCGGGGTGCTGACGTTCGTCCCTCCGTTGCCCTCCTTCGGGCGCCGAGGCGCACAGGTTGTACTTGGGAGGCCGAGGTCGAGAGGCCCGTCCCCTACTCCTGCTCGGGTTCGCGGAGGCCCGCCTTCACCCGCGTCCCCCAGCTTCCTCCCCGGGTGCCCAAGGTCGGCGTTGGCCGGGCGCACAAGAGCACGGCGCTGGGACGACCCCGACAAGGGACCCCACGGCCAGGTGCCAGGGCTGAGGGGCACCGTGAGGACGCATGGCGGGGCCCGGGTCAGCGAGTACGGAGGGCCGGGCCCACGGGCAAGGTGAGGCCGCGGGGGCTGCGCCGGGAGCCCCCGGGGACATCAGGGCTTTTCAAGAGGGACGGAGTCCGCAGCCTGGGGGGACCCTGGCAGCACCAGGGCTGCCACGAGGGAGCCAGATCCGCCGATGGGGGGTGCGCAGAGCAGCTGGTGACGCGGAGCAGGGGCAGGCTGGCCCCGCAGACCCTCTGAGCGCAGGGGACAGGGTCAGACCCTCACACCCCCTCCGGGTGGGGGGCTCCCACCTCGCTGCCCCTGATCCCTGAAAGCCTCGCCTGAGGCAAGATCCTCAGGCCCCCAGGAAGCCACACAGCAGAGCCCGGAACCACCTGCAGGAGCCAAGGCGGCTTCCACCCCTAGTGGCCCAGGCTCTGCCCGGGGAGGGACCCCATGTGGAAGAGGCGGGCCCAGGACCCACAGCCCCCTGGATGCCAACCCAGCCCGGCTGGGCCACAGGCACGGGCCTCAGGCCCCTGACAGGCCCGGCCCCAGGGGGACACGGGCCCAGAGACCATGACAAGCAGAGTGTGAGGCCCCCTGGGTGAACCCACGTCCCTGTGCCCCTTCCAGGCCCCTGGCGTGGTGTTCGCCCAGCTGGGCCCTGGCTCCCCGTGGACACCTGCTCCAGAAATTGGCGCTAGCTTGTGGGCACATGCAGCTAAAGCCGTGCAGGCTGCCGGGGGCCTGACCAGACTGCCCCGCAGTAAACCTCCGGGCCAGGAGCGCAGCCCAGGCGGCCGGGGCTCAGGCCCGGGCCTCCCTCTGCTCGTTGGCCTCCTCCCATCCCTCGCAGCTCGGTGAGAGCTGGAGCTGGGCCTCGCTGGGCGAGCGGCTTCCCCGGGCACCCCCGCGTTCCTTCACCAAGCATCTCGTAACTGCTAGGACCAGGAGCAGAACAGGGGCCCCGGGCGTGTTCTAGGCCTTTCCGCGCACACGGTGCCCAGCGCGTGCCTCTGCTGCTCCCTCTGCACTCGGCCTGGCCCAGGGCTGGCGGACGGGGCCTCAGGGCCGCCTCCCAGAGGGCCGCGTTCATACGGCCCACGAGCTGGGAATGGCTTTATATTTTTGCATGACCGAGGGTGAGAAAACCCAAAGGAAGGGCCGTGTTTCAGGACGACTAAAATCACGCAACTCGGCTCCCAGCGTCCACAGCTCCTCTGGAGCCCACGGAGCCCGCCGTTCACGTGCCGCCCGGGGCTGCTTCCTGGGGCCGCCCCGCCCTTGGCCCCATGAAGCTCGCCTGCTGCCCACCCGGCCCCCTCTGGGGTCTTTGGCCGCCTACCCCACGGCATCTGTGTGGTCAGGCGCGGCAACGGGAGCGGAGTGGGCAGCCGGCCGGGGGCGGGAGGGCGCCGGGAACCGCTCCAAGGAGTCGGGAGCTGACGTCCATGCTGCAGGTGGACGTGGGGGCCAGCCTTTCAGCTAGAGGGGAGCTGAGGCCGGGCGCAGGGGGCGGGCGGCTCTGGCCACCATGGGGGTGGGTGCAAACTGTCCCCAGTCAACTGAAAAGCTGATCGATCGGCTTGTCGGGCATGGACGGAGGTGAGGACCTGTCTCCCTGTCCTGAGGATGAGGGGTGTGCCCGCGCCCCCGCAGGTGCAGCATTCCACACCGGCCTGAGAGCTGCCTCGGGCAGGAGGCAGGCAGGAGGGCGGGGGAGGGCGGGGGGCAGGGGAGGCCGGCCTCGCCAGGTCCTTGGTGTGGGCAGGATCCGAAGGCGGGCTCTTTGGCGGGTGCCCAGGAGAGAAGCCCCGGCTCTACCTCCTGTGTGTCCTGTGGCCCCGCAGCGGGTGGTCCCAGGGCCTGAGGCGGCTCAGGCGACTTCTGCACAAGCAGGTGCGGGGCCTTGGCGGGCCGTGTGCTGGGCCTCCCCGCGCGGCCACCAGGGCCATGGACGCCTAGCTGGGAACGGCCTCCCGGGGCCAAGGTCACCTTCAAGGAGAAAGTGGAGCCAAGGTGGGGAGGCGTCTGTCCGGCAGGACAGGGGCTGCTGCCCAGACCCAGCTCACATGGCCCCGCGATGCGCTTCCCAGCAACACTCCGCTGTGCAAACACGGGCAGCTGGCGAGGGCTGTGGGCGCGGGCGGCCCCAGGGAGGGCACCTCTGAGGAATCGCCCGGGAGGAGGGCAGGCGGGCCTCTAGGTCCCGGTCTCGGCGGGGGGTGGGGGTTCGCTTACTTGGGGCCGACCAGACGGCGCTGGGCCTCCGTGTGGCCTCCGCGTGGCCGCCGTGTCCTCCGGCCTGGCTGACGGCGCGATCAATGCACAGCTACAGCTGGTTGAAGGGGACCAAATCCATTGAACAGTTGATTTGGTTCCATTTTACCAGCTTTAGCAAAGCATTTGGCTCCAGGGTCCATGGGAAGCAGCGACGTGGATGACACAGTCGTCCCCAGGGAGACGTGATGTCCGGATGCCCAGGACGCCCAGGCTCTGCCCCCACCTCCTCCCCCGCAGGGCCCACCGCGGCTGCGGCCCCTCGTGCCCGGCAGGGACCGTACATGACAGGGGAGTGCCACGGGTGGGGGCGGGGGTGGGGGCCCCACGGCGGACACACGTGCTTGCACACGCACATGCACACGCATGCACACGGGGGCCCGGGCACAGGGGCTCCATCCCCTGGCAGCGCTGCCCCCGCCCCTCACCTTCCCGGGCACCACAGCACCGGCCACTGCCCCAGCCCCAGGGCCCAGCCAAGACCCTCAGGGCCCTGCCCTCGGGGGGCTCACCGCCTGCGGACGGAGACCCCTGGCCCCAGCCTGCATCTCACCCTCAGCTGGAACTGAGGCAGGACAGGCCCGAGTCCCACCTGCGCCGTGGGAGGGGGAGGTGAGCTCGGTTGCAGCGGGGGTCCCGGGGAGCAGGGGTGGGAATATTCCAGGGAAGGACCCCCTCTCGTGTGGCTGTGGGGGGTGAAGCAGGACACGGCCAACCCCACTGGTGCCCGGGGCCCTGGGCCCCAAACCTGCGGCCTGTGGGGGATGCGAGGAGAGTCCCCTCGGCCCCTGGGCACAGCCCTGCAGTCCGAGCGAGGACAGCACGGGGCAGCCGGGGCCGCACAAACCTCATCACCCTCCATGACTCTGACGGAGCAAGTTCCTTTTTAGAAAATTAGTTTTCCTGCCAGCACCCAATTCATCAGCACCGGTGACGAGGGGGGACGGCGGCTTCGGCGGTGCCAGGGACACGGCGTCCCGGGTGTGTGGACTTTCCTCTGAGCACAGACCAGCCCTGCAGCGCGGGGTGACCGCACCTGCCCCCCCTGCCCCCCCGCCGACTGCCCTGGTCCCTCCTCTGTGCCCGCCCTCCCGCAGCCGCTGGGGCAGGTGCTCGGTATCAGGCCCACCCACGGCCCCCGCGGGCGCAGAGCCCAGAGCCCCCCGAGACCTCGTCCCCCGCCACACCTGCCGCCGTACCCCTCCTCAAAGAAGTGAACCGGTCAGCGCCACAGGGTTCCTCCTCTGGGAACGGCCCTGGCCATTCACCTCAAGACCAGCCCCCGAAGGGCAGCAGGAGCCCGGGGAGGGCCCCCCCGTCCAGGCTCTTCCCGTGGCCATATCCCAGCTCTGCACACGCCCTTTCCTCTTGGTTCCAGAGCATGTGGACGGTGGTGGGGCGCCCCAAGGATTCCCAGAGCCGGCCGGGGTGCTGGGGGGCTCCCAGCCCCACTGTGCATATTCCCAGCGAAGCGGGGCCATGACGAGCCTCCGTGTGGCTGCTGCCATGGATGGACACCGTCCCTGGGGGACCTGTCATCCCCGAGTCCAAGCACACGCCCCACACCTGGGGGGCGGCCCAGCCCAGCGTCCACGCCACCTCGCCCCTACGACACCCTCAGTGCTCTCGGGTTCCCGTCCCTGTGCCACCAAGTCTGCAGGAATTCACCCCAAATAACAGACCTTCACTTCCACATGGCATCCCTCCTGGCCTGGGGCCTGTCCAGCGCGGCCCTGGACGTGTCAGAGCACCACTGGCTCAGCCGGGTCCCTGCTCGGGGCCAGAAGGCCGGGGGGTGGTGGTCTCCCAGGGGCCAGGAGCGAGCGCAGCAGGTGGCTGATGGGTTTGCCCCCAGTTCGGGCAGGGGCTGCCTAGGGACCCCGGCGGCGTGGCCGCGTGGCCTGGGCCGGGTTGTGTCCGCAGCTCGAAGCCCCGCACGCCGGCCCCGCCATCCTGTCATCCCGGGGAGGGGGCCCGGGGCTCAGGATGCCTCCCGTGGCCGCCCTCCCGGGCCTGAGGCCGTCCAGCCGTGCACTCTCGCCCCCCCATACAGCCTTGTCTGGGGAAGGTTCTGGCAACTGTTTATTCAGTGAGTGTCCGGCCCACGTGACTCGGGCCCGAGGGGCTGGCGGGGCTGTGTCTGCGGCACCCCCGGGGCGCAGTCCCTGTCTGTCTGACTCGGTTGCCCAGTGAGTGTCTAACTCAGTCTGGCAGATTTTCTGCAGCCCCACCTGGGCGTCCAGGGTCTCAGCCTCCATCGGGGGCTCCCGGCTGCCCCACGAGCCCCGGTGCCCTCTGAACGGGCCACGGCTCCACCCAGGTGCCTCTCGAGCCCCCGCCCAGGCCCCCCCGCTGGCTCGGCCCCTCCACTCACCTCCACCAGCGCCTCAGGAGCCCCCGCCCCTTCCCGCCACGGGCCTCGGGGCCTCTGAGCCCAGGACCGGAGGGAGAGCACGGCCGAGCCCAGAGGACGGCCGGGGGAGCGGACAAGGCCGGTGCCAAGCCTTCACCGTGACTTGCAAACGCGTCACGACGCCTGCATTTTCGTGCGCGATGCCTCCCGTCACAGGGAGGAGGGCGCCCCGGCCCGGGCTGCAGGGCCTGGCAGAGACGGGCCGCGCGTCCGGGGAACCCAGCATCGCGGGCCGCGGCCGTGGCTGGAGCGGGGCAGCGGCTTCCTCAGGACCCTCCCCGCGGCCCCCACGCCTGTCTTTCCACGAGGGTGAGACAGAACCAGGCTGCAGCCAACACAGTGTGTGCGTTTTATGAACCACACAATTAAATAGGTTTTTAAACATCTGCTGATGGAATCGTCCCGTCCGGGGACGTACACTCAGCATTTTTAAGCAGCAACTGATACTGGATGTGGGGAAGTCACTGCGGAACACTCTGGCAGCCCTGTTAAAATCGATAGAAAATTAGATGCTATGAGCGTGCATATGTGTCCAATTAGCTATGATCGGAGCAAACGGCGACGCAGGTGAAACGTGGTGCATCCGCCCAGAGTTGAGGCCAGCCTCACCCCGAAGGCCCCCCGTGAGGCAGGGATGCCCCCGACGCCAGGGCCACAGGGCTGCATGGCTGCTGGCGCTGCCCCCTCAAATGCCCCCCAGGGCCCAAGCAGCAGCCGGCACCTCCTCCAGGAAGCCCTCCTGCATTTGATAAGGGGCCTTAGACTCAGAGTGAGGACACAGTGAGCGGCTGAAGCTCCCCGGGCGACCTGGGCACACCAGGCTGCCCCTGCCCGGACCCTGAGCTGTCCCTCAGTCTGACCCACCAGTTGGGGGCACAGAGAGGGCTTCCTCGGTCCCTGTGAGCCTCAGTTTCCCCATGTGGGAGTGCCTGCCTCACACAGTCCGTAGTCCTTGCCAGCCCATGCCCCTAACCACTGCTACCACCTATCCCAGCGCAGAGGGTGGCCCTGGCCTCGTCCCTCCCATGCTGCCCCGCGGCCCCCACCCAGGTGCCCAGACACAGCACCCACTCAGGGAAGAACCACCAGATGCCCCAGACGGAGGCGTCAGCGCCCTGCACAGCGGGTGGGACGGCCGGGTCCCCAGGGCAGAGGTGCCACCCACCTCCCCTCGGGGACAGCCAACAGCAGAGACGCACGTGGGGCCGAAGACCCTGCACTCGGAGGTCACGGGGCGGGGCGCGGGTGCAGCTGCACCCCCCCAGCCAGCACAGGGTCCGGGCGCCCAGACCGCGGCAGGGGCGTCCCAGCCGCAGCACCTGACTCCCACCGCCCGGGAGCCTGTCAGCAACTCCTATCTGGATGCCTCTTGTGCTTTTTACTATGAAGCTTTTAAAATTTAAACATCAGTAACCTAATATGTCTCCGGCAGCAACGTTACCTATTAGCACTCAGATTCACCACGAAATTAATTTTTAATCCCAAATTTTGGTTAATTATTAAAATAACTAGCAAAGAACTACAGTTAGTCCCGGGAGCGTGAGCAGCACCAGCCCAGGGCCGGAGCGAAGGAGCCTGCCCAGCCCGCGCCCGCGCTGCTGGGTCCTCTCGGGGTGTCTCCAGGGGGCCCCACAGTGTGGAAGCCCCGCCCCCAAACAGCTCTCGCCCCGCGCGCTCACCCAGCCGGATGCCCACCTAGACCTGCTCAGCCCGCGTCCGTGACCTTCCTGTCTGTTCAAAAAATATACATGTATTATTTCTCAACACTGATAAAAGTTTAATACGGAGTTGCCCGGGATTTTAATAAACGTGTCACCAAACGAGCAAAGTGAACTGATGGGCCCGTCCTAGAGATAAATTTCGCCTCCAACAGGCCCGGAGAGCAGGGCCGCGGGGCGAGCGGGGACGCGGGACGAGAGGGGCCGCACAACCGTTTTGCTGTTCTTTGCAGAAATGGTAAGATGGATTTTTGTGTCTTATTATCCCACAGGTGGGGCCGGGGTGAGAGCCGGTGTAACGGCAGGAAAGCGAGGCGCCCGGCCGAGACCGCCCCGGAGAGCCCTGAGGTCAGGGCGGGCGGCCCGGGAGCAAATTCGCTGGCCGTGAGGGCCCCTCGGCACCGCGGCACCTCCGCGCAGTCCCCGTCCCCCCGCCCGCAGACACGGACCCCAGCGACCCCCAGGGCACAGGGAGGGCTCTCCTCGCCGGGTCCGGGTCACGACAGGACTCCACTCAACGGGTGCATCTGGCCCTGAACTCTGGCAGCAGGTGCAGACGTGCCCCGTGGCCACCGGCCTCCAGCCCCGGAGCGGTGCCCGGCTCTCAGGGGGTGTCGGGCAGGTCCCTTTATTCCCTCACTCAAGGTCACCTGCTCCACTGGCTGCAGAGCCGAGCGAAACTCCACCGTTAGAGATTCGCTTCTTGGGTTAGAGGTGGAGGGAAAGCGAGGTCCCCCGGGAAGCCGCTGGCCTACAAGCCTCGGGGCGCGCTGCTGTGTGCAGCACAGAAGGCCACGGCCAGCAACAGACAAGGAGGTACGGGGGGACCCTGGCGACAGCGTCCACGCTGCAGGACACAGCCTGCAGGAACCAGGCCAGGCAGAGGCCTGCTGAGCACACACTGCCCCCAGCCCAGGGTTGGGGTCCTGGCCCGCCTCACCCCCGCCAGGGTCTCCGGGGCTTGCCTGGACTTGGCTCGCCTGGACTTGGCGCCCACAAAGGGGGCAGGTGGGGAAGGGACAGGGCTCGGAGCCCCAGCCAGCCCGCACTGCTGTCACCGCAGCCGCAACTGTGCACTTGGGTGGTGGGTGGGGTGCAAGGAGGCCGCCCCTGGGCCTCCCCCGGCCCCGAGTCATCTGAGTTCAGCCTCTCCAACTGGACAGCTGAGAATGTGGACTATTTATACCGGCCAAGGCGGGCAGGCGGCTGCACAGACACACAGCCCGGGCGCCATATGTGGGCATGACGGTCGGCAGGCAGGCCTGCCAGGGGGACAAGGACCCAAGCGGCACGTCTGTCCTGGGTGTCCTTCACCCTCCAGCCTCCCCCGTCCCCCGTGACAGGCTCCCGGACAGCTGCCTTACCCCCGCTGCTGTTAAAAATACTCCAGCCCTGAACCTCCTGTCCTGTCCTCTGTGCCCCAAGCTAGAGAGCTAGACGCTTGGCCCCAGGGAGGTGACCCCAGACTCTCCACCACCAGATCCAAGGGTGTCCACTCCCCTGGACGGGAGAAAGCCAGTGACCCTGCCGCCCGGCCCTGGGCTGCACACCAGCAGCCTCGAAGGCGCCTCTGTGCCCGGTGTCCCTGCCCTGCCACACACACCGGGCCTGCACCCCCACCCCAGCACAGGAAGCGGACCTGGGCCTCTGCAAACGCAGGCGGATGGTGCAGATCTGCAGCGCCTCAGGGAGCAGGTGCCAGCGCCGCCACTTCTCAGGACCCATCGCCCTGAGTCTCTGTACTAAGGAGCAGCCGCCAGGCTGTCAGAATGGCCCTCCCGTCCCTCCCGTCCCTGCCCTTGAGATGCACACAGCCCCACATGCCGCCTGCACGGCAGCAGCTCTGCAGCAGCCCGCACTGCTCAGCCGCCACCCCTGCAGCTGCAGCCCCTCCCTGCGGGGCGGGCCGGGCCTTCCCAGGGCCAGAGCCAGCCTGGAACTCTGAGCCACGAAGGCAGCACCCACTGGGAACCCAGGAATGCCGCCCAGGAGCGGCGCCCAGCTCTGGCCAGCCGGGTGCTCGGCCCCGCAGGGCCCGTGGAGAGATTCCGGGGCAGGACACAGGCGGAGCAGACTGCGGGAGCTCCTGGGGGCCCCTGGCGCGGTGCTGGGGACCCCTTCGCCTCCCGAAAAGTCACGCCAGCCTCTTGCGACCTGAGGCTGGCTGCTGGTGGGCCAAGGGCAGGGGCGAGGCCCGGGCCCCCAGGCGCTCCCGGCCCCGGAGCAGCAGCAGGCGTCAAAGGCAGGGAGCGAGCGGCGGGGAGCGGAGGCCTCTGCAATGGGACGTGCGGCCAGCGAGGCTGAGTCAGCACAAAGCTGGAGGAGGCCCGGTACCCTTTATGCTAAGGTGGCACAATTAATGCAACGCGCTGGCCCCGCCCCCTCGCGCTGGCCCCGCCCCTCGCGCTGGCCCCGCCCCCTGCCCACCGTCCACTTTCTGCCCCGCAGTCCCTCCAGGCTCCATCCTCCTGGGCTGTGCCCTGGCCCTAAGGATTGCTGGGGTCCCCTCCGTGTTCCCGGGGCCGGGGGCGGGGGGACTTGCAGTGCACGCTGTTCACTTTGATGGACAGGCTGCGGCCGCATAAACACCGTCCTGGGGGGATCCTGATCGTGCAGTGGCCCCTCCGCCCAGCAGTCCTCAGGGAGATTCCTCATGCCCCCCACAGATGCTTTCACCAGGGCCCCCCCTCCTTGAAAACCTTGTGCCATAAAACGCGTTCTTGCCCGTGACGAGTGCACCGTCCGACCGAGACGCGAACGCCGCCTCCTTGGAAGCAGGTGCCACCGCTTCCTTGGTCACCTGGCTACACACACGGAAGACACTTTGTGGTCAACGTAGACGCACGCACATGGCGCCACGGGGCTGCCCCCACCAGCCGAGCCCCCTGCACGGAGCGTGGCCGGATTTTCGTGAGCCGTCACCGGAAAGAGACGAACTAATTTGATAGGTGGAAATTATGAGTGTCACAATCCCCGGAGCCACCGTCTCCACACACGGAACCCAGGCCTTGCCATCGGACTGCGAACGTTTCCCAGCTGTCCCTGGGACACCCAGGAGCAGCCCTGCTCCAAGGGCTCAGAGAAAGGGGCACGGGCCACCCCTCCCAGCCTCCATGTCCCCGCACAGCCTCACAGAAACCACCTGGGTCCCCATGTTGGTGGGCAAGCCCTAAGAGGGTGCAGCCTTCACCCCCGCACATCCCAGACCCCTCTGCCTCTGCAAGGGTCCCGGGGGCCCCAGGGCGGCCTGTCGGGGGTAACAGACCATCTCAGAAAAGCCCTCTGGGCAGAGCACACACATAGGCCCGCCGGCCTCTCCTGTCCCCGCAGAGAGGCCCAAAGACCCGACTCAGAAGCCACATTCGCTCTGGGTTCCCTCTCCGGCTCCTCCCCCGGGAAGCCAGGAGCTAGAGCTTCATGTACAGAAAGTTCCAGCCGCCCCCGGGGCTCCCACGGGGAGGCGTCCAAGTGGTGCCCGTTCTTATTTTGGCCAATCAAGAGACGGGTGGCAATTTACAGCTCTCTCCCTGCGAACTCGCTAGCTTTATGCTCAGTCAAACCTGATTCCCAAACACTAATGCTTTTATTTAAACACCACATCCTGCAGTAAAGCCTTAATGTACAGCGGGATGCATCTAGGGGAAGAGCCGTGTGTCTGCGGCCAGCCCTGGTGGCCACGCGCCCTGCTACTTCCCTCCCTGTGGCCGGAGCTGGAAGCATTGGGCGAGGATGACCTTCCCGGGGACGCTGGGCACGGACCCCCCCAGGGCCCAGTGGCCGGAAGGAAGGCTATGCCCAAGGACCATCCTACCTCCCAGCTACGGGTGCCATTGGAGCGACCCTCAGCTACAGTCACCCCCTGGGAGCTGGGAACTGCGCAGGCTCCGTAGTGGGACCTCCGTGGCTCAGGGCACCTGTCTGCCCCCAGACCCCGGGGCTTCCAGCAGCTGGAGGAGGCGGCCTACCCGCCGGCCCCTCCCCGTCCCACTCCCGATGTGAGAGCCGCATTCCTGCCAAAGGTCAGGGTGTGGGAGGGGCTGGGGCACCTGCCATGGGCCTCGGGCAGCAATGCCAAGGACGCCCAGAAAAGCAGAGATGACACACACGTTGGAAAAATAGCCCTGAGGCGAGGAGGACGTGCCCTGGGCAGACACACTGGCTTCCCCGCACCCCTAGGGCCAGGATCCGGCTGAGAGGCCCCTCCCGTGGTGGCCCAGCCCCTGGCAGCCACCCCAGAGCTCTCTGCCCTCTGTCTCGCCAGAGAAGGACCTGCGCTGTGGGGCCCGGCTCCGCACACCACACAGAGCATCTGCCCTCGTCCCCTGGGCCACACGGGGTCCCATCACGGGACACCCCAGCCCCTTCCCCCATCCGGGACCCGGGCGGTGGCAGAGCACACAGAAGGGGTCCGGGCTCATCCCCACAGCTGTCACCCTAGGCAGGCCAAGGAGGCCTGGGGGCTCGGGCTGCTGGGGGCGGAGGGCAGGGCAAGGCGTGGCCGCGGGGCAGGGCCGGCCACCCTCCACCCTCGGCATCTGTGTCCTCCGTCCGGGCGCCCCCAGGCTCCAGGGCTCGGGCGTTTCAGAGGCTGGAGTGGAGGCCTGGGGCCTGGGGCTGTAGGTGCCTCTGACCCCACTGCTGCCCTGGGCCTGACCCGGGGCGCGGAGCCATGTGGCACCCTGGCCTCTGCCTCTCGGCGCAGCCCCTGGAGCCAGGGCGGGGTGTTTCCCTCAAGGAGCCCCCCACGTGGCCGCAGGAGCCCCTTCCCCTCCTTCCTTTCCTTGCCCGGCCTGGCTCCCTGACCCTTTGGGGACACGCTGCTTTCCCAGAGTCTGCGAGCTGCTTCCCGCCCCCCGCACAGACAGCCCCTTCTACTGGCGGATGACCCCGTCCAGGGTGTGCGGAAGTGAGGCCCCAGAGCCGCGGGCACTCGACCTGCCCCCCCAGCCCCCCACCCCCGCACGGACCCCACGCCTGCCACAGGGCCACCTTCCCTCTGCCGCAGTCAGCACGTTGAATATTTAATGTCTGATGAACGCTTCCACCTGCTGACACAGGCAAAGTGACAGAACAATACCGGCAGGGGACAGGTCCGTCCGCTGACGCCCAGGCAGCCTGCCACGGAGGCCTCGCCCCGGCCGTAGCCGCCGCCCGGCTGGCTGGCCGTCTGTCTGTCCCCCGGGCGACCCTGCGGGCGAGCGTTCCCCACCTGAAATACATACTTCTTTACATTCCATAGCTTAGCAGGTCCATATGGGCATATAAAGAAGTATGTTCCCCAAGCGGGTAGTTCGGTATAGACGTGGGCTCAGGGAAGGGGCCCCAGGGAGGATCCACACCCGGAGCCCGCGCTCTGCCTGGGGCCAGCACACCGCGTCCCGGCTCGGCCCCCACCCGCCGACCTGGGCGCCCTCTGCCTCCCGCTCTCCGGGGCTGGCACACGCGCGCGCTCTCGAGAATCCCTCCATTCGCCCCACAGTGATCTGGTTTTGCGTCAGTGGAACAAGAAAAGCAGGGACCAGGGCTGCCACCTCCCACCCTCACCCCGGAGAAGGGATGCGCGTTTCCTCTCGGAGACGTGCGAGCCTCAGCCAGCACCCTCCCTCTCCATCTGGGCACCTTGTCCCAGCCAAGTGCACGGGGAGGCCAGAGCTCAGAGGGAACCCACCCCGAGTGCTCGGGGAGCAGCACCGCTCGCCGTGAGCCCAGGTGGGAGGACCAGGAGACCCCGGGAGGGGACAGGCCTTACCTGGGCAGCTGGCGGCCTCCGGGGCAGGTCCCTGGTGGTTGTGCCTCCCAGGAACCGGAGCCCGCGTGGGCAGGGCGCCGTCATGCCTCTGCCTCTGGAGACACGCGTGACAAGGACAGTAGCAGGTGGACCCTGCATCTCCAGAGGGCGGCTGGGAGCTGCTGGGAGGTGGTCCTGCCGCCACCTGCCCCTTCTGCTCCCGGGCCTGGCCGGGCGGCTCCTGCTTCCCATCTCTGGCGGCCGCCGCCGCCTCCTCCGGCTCCCTCCCTCCCTTCTTCGCCCTCTCCCTCTCCTCTGCACTCCTGGCGTGTCACCGCCTCTGCCGGGGCCACCTGAAAGATGCTCGCAGCAGCGGGCGGTCACACGGGCGCCCGGGGGCCACCGAGCACTGCCCGCCCGGCGACGCGGCCCGGCCCACCTGGCTCCCGGTGGCACCTGCCCGGCCCCCACCAGGCCTGATCAATACCAATTTACAGGCAAACGCGGGGCCGCCTTCCCGGTGATGAATTTCCCGGTGAGCACCGGCTTCTAATGAACCCGTTAAAGAGGTTTAAGTAAACTTAGCGCGAGGCAAGCTAAGCACTTCGAACGCTTAATTGTGTCGATACTGTTTCTCACTGCGTCTCAGAGTCTGCCCGTGATGGAGGAGTCGCCCCTCTTCCCAGCAACTTCTCCGGCCACCCCGAAGCCCGGAGAACCACGGAGAGCTGACACGGAGCAGCGTGGCCTCCAGGTCGGGTGCCCGCCAGGGGGAGGCCACCCCCCAGCCTGGGCCCGGGGGCGTCAGCAGCGCACGGGTGAGGTCCCGCCGTGGCCAGGCTGAGGCCTGCGGCCGGGCGGTGGAGAGGGTGTCACACGTCGCTGGGCGCCTGCAGAGGGAGAGAGCAGGGGACACGCTCGCGGGGACAGGGGTCCAGCTGGGCACATACACAGACCACCTGCACCCGGGGTCCTGCTGTCTAGGCAGCACTAGGCCCCCGGCCCCAACACACTTCCAGTTCCATCTGCAAGACAAGGCCCGGGGCGACCCGGGGCGACCCTGTGCACCCTCGCCTCCAGGCAGCCCACCCGTCCCGCGCAGACGGCCCAGGGAGGGTGTCCGGACGCTGCCACCCCCAGGGCAGGGCCGCGTCTCCGCAGAGCCTGCAGGGTGCACTGGCAGCTAAGCAATTTCTCGAGTCCCTGGGCTGTGGCAGCCGCACCAGGCACGGCCGGGCTGGGGTTTTCCTTGTGGCGGGGGGGTGATCTGGGCTCCAAGAAGCTCCCCAGTGCAAGGAGAGAGCCACCCTGCAGGAAGATCCTGAGGAGCGATGTCCCATTTTCATGTGGCTGCTGTTATTTATCATCCTCATGGAGCCGGAGTGAAAAAGGCAACCGGGACGCCCCCAGGCCCCCCTCTGCCCCCCGCACCCCGGGATGTGCCCTCCAGAGACCCTCACCCGGGAACGGGAGCCTGGCACCTACATCTCCCCACCCCCCGCCCCCAGCGACCACAGAGGCCTCAGAAGCCCTGCTGGGGCCTGGGACCCTCCTCACGCTCCCCCCTCCCCGGCCTTCACACAGACGGTCTGGAGCTCAGGGCAAAGTCGGGGCTCCAAAGGGCAGGAGGGGCAGCCCGGGTCCAACCACAGCCCCCTGAGCCTCTGCCCTGCTCCAGCAGGAACCCCGGCCACTTTTCAAACAGTTTCCCATCCTGGCAGGACAGAAGCAGCAGCCGCCTCCGAGGGACCCCACGGGGCAGGGGGGTGAGCTGGCACCCTGCCCTACCTCGTCAGCTGTGACCCCCACCCCAGCCGCGTGGAGGTCATGCTCCCCCGCAGAGACACCTGGCTGCTCCCCACCCCCACCCCACCCCACCCCACCCCACCCCCACGGAGCCCCCGGGGTCTCCGCCCACCCCCACGGTGTGCACCCAGCACAGGGACCCCCCACCCCGACGGGGACGGCGGGATCTACGAGAGTAGAGTCCTGCCCCGGGCAGCCGCGGGCGACCCCCCTGCCCCAGCATCTCCACGGTTAATGCTGCAAGTTCCAAGGTAAGTTTAAGCACACTCCCCACTCCGGGCGCCGAGCTCTGTGCCGGGGGGCAGGTCAACGGCGCCCTCCCCCAGCCCCCCCCGCCCTCCCCCGGCACCAGGACCCCCATCCGCCCCTGGGCGTCCGGAGGCAGCCGCTGCCTCCGAAATGCCCGCATGTCAAAGTTCGTGCATCCCGGTTGGACGCGCCCTCCCGGCCTGCTGGCTGCTGGCTCTGCAGTTTTCCAAATGCGGACGGAGCCGCGAGCCAGGAGCAAACTCCAAAGCACCCCCGTAGGAAGCACGCGGCCGCGGCTCCCACCCACCGGCAGGCACACCCCCACCGCGGCGGCCGGCAAGTTTGTGGGGCCGTCCGGCGGCTGGGCAGGACTCACCGCGGAGCCCCTCCGGCCGGGCTGGCGACAGCGGCGGCAGCGGGCGCAGGGTCGCGGCTCCCGGTACGATGCGCCCGCGTGGCTCCCGGGGAGATGCTGCAGCCGCGCCAGCACCATCCACCTTCTCCCGGAGCCAATCGCGAATGCAGGGGTGGGGGAGGCCGGAGCTCGGAGGCGACCGCACTTGGGGGTGGGGGGCAGGCAAAGAGAAAGAAGACACCGCGCACCCCCCTCCGCACCCTGCCCTTCCCCCAGCCCTCCCGCAGCAGCGCAGACTTAGCAGGAAGGGAGATCTTGAGGAGAGAGGGAGAGAGAGGGAGGGAGGGAGGGACCAGAGGCGCAGGACTGGCGGGCGATGCAGAGTTACGGAGGAGCCACCTCGAGCCGCGCACCTTGAGCCCCTCCCTGCTCGGGGCTGTGTCTGCAGACGCTCCGCACCCCCAGCCGGGTCAGCGCAAGGTAGAGGTCAGGGTGGAACAAAAGGGGCCGGTCCCGCGGGTGTGCAGGCTCGCACATGCACACAGCCCATCGCCGAGACACACGCAGGGGGGGAGGGGAGGGCGAGGGAGGGGAGGGCTGACCCGAGGGGCCGGAGCGGGCGTGGGGGCCCCCCTCGGGTCAGGAGCCGGCCTCACCTTTGCAGTCCTTATATACCCGGCCAAGCATCCCAAACACGCGGCCCCGGCCAAGTGGCCCCCTCGGGCTGTGCTCCCTGACCATATTTAGTAAAGCAGGGGAAAAAATAGCGTGTCAGCTGGGCCTCGGCTGGCCGGCCACCGGGAACAGGGTGGGAGCGCCAGCGCCATTGACGGCGGTCCTGGGCCCGGGCTGCTGTCCTCGGCCCCTCCGCCCCTCCCCACGGGCCTCCCACCGGCTGTCCCTGCCCTGCCGTCCCCCCTGCTATTTTTAGCCTCGCCCAGTACAGAGGCGCCTCCGGCAGCAGGGCAGCAGCCTCCCAGGCCACGCAGCCTGCTCCTAGGGGAGACCCGGGCGGCCCCCGGGGCTCGGGCCAGGCGGGGAGGCCTGCCATCGCCGCCCTGCTCTGGGCCTCCAGGGACTGGGTCCCACTCGGCGCCCTTTCGCCCAGAATGGGGGCCGGGGGTCAGGTGATGACACAGCCTCCGGGACTTCCGGAGGCTCCCGAGCCGGCTCTGAGGCATGAGGACCGCAGGTCACCTTGGACAGCGAGCCAGGCCACCAGGCTTGCCACAGTCTGCCCTGGGCCTGCCCCCGGGGGCCTGCGTGAGCGCGAGACCCCGGCCCCCACGCCTGCTCCGCTCGGAGCGCCCCCATCCCGGGGTCAGGCCGCAATGATGTAATAGTGCACACGGGCACCTGTCCTCACGGGGCCTGGCCGCGGAGGCCGACCGTCCCCCACCACTGTGTGAGCTGCGTGGGCGCCCCCGGGACACAGGACGGGGCACTGCAATAGCGGGGTGCAGGCCTCGTGGGGAGGCAGGGACACCGCTAGCCTCCCGGTCTGTGGAGTCCTGGCCAAGTGTAAGCAGCAAGATGCCCATTGTTCCAGAAAGCATCCACCAGCCTGGCCCCTCCTGTGGCTCGCTGCAGGTGTGGGGAACGGGTGTCTGTGCCCCTCTGA